>NC_140212.1:10383395-11583395 GCF_951802725.1 Rutilus rutilus | reverse complement strand
TCAACAAGTCATCAGACTGGTTTATGAACTGGATCAACTAATACATTGAAAAGATATTGTATGGCTTCAAAAGACTTGGAATATATTGTACAAATCATACAAACTGCTCTTATGGTGCTTTAATGTTCTTTTTGGTGTTTAAAAACCCTAGTCCTCATTTACTTTCTTATATTAAACAAACTGTATTTGTCAGGTTGTTCTTTAAAAAAAAAAGAAGACAATTTTCATTTTGGGGCGAACTATCCCTTTAAATTTTTTTTCTTTTTTTTTTTTTCTTCACAGATAATCTTAATCCCTAGTGGGCGGTTAACTGCTGTGATGGGATCATTAGCTCAGTTGAACTTGAGAAATGGATCAGTTTGATTCATGAACGTATCATTTAAGAACTGTCCGGATCAACCAACTCATTAAAAAGATTTGACTCAGAAGAGCGATTCATTCATAAACTCTCATGAAGGCTGATGTCAAGGCTTAAGAAGACATAGTATATGTTATATTCTAACCATTTTTTTCATACTTTTATGGTGACTCCAGGGTGTTTTGGTCAGAATATTCTATAAAATTCAGCTTTTGTGTTGCACAGAATAAAGAAAGTAAAGAGCAAAAGGGGGTGAGTTAATAATTACAGTTTTCATTTGGAATTTTTATTCTTTATTATCGATATTAACATATAAAAACATAATATGTACGTAACACTAAGTTAATAAAAGTTTGGTGGTGAACTATGCCTTTAAGGTCAGCTGAACTTTGTAGGCCCCGTATGCCCCTGAAAATCTTTCTGCAGGTTGCCCTTCTCTGTCAGCTTTTGCAATTGAAGAAAACATCTTGTCAATTTGAGAAAATCACTTCAGCTCTGAGTCCTCATTTTCTGTGACGCTAATGGATTTCTATGGCCACTAATTTACGCCTATGTCACACTAATGGATCTGCACTTGTAGATTGTGCTGAGAATAATGAAAAAGCTGCACAAAGGCTGATGCCTATCGAGAAGCCGCCACTTTGCCACAATGCCTGATACAACCTCGTCCCCCCTCCAATCAGCTTTATTTAATACAGAATGTGGCTTTCGGCATCATATTTAATTATTGGGAATGAGGTGGAGAGGAAGTGTTAGATAAAGGCATGCCAGGGCATGTTCTAGAGCACAGGTCTTCTGGGGCTGATGCAGGCAGATTCGTTTGCTCACATCACCCTTCTTGTGCATTATCAGGGGACAAAGGTTATGTTTATTTCAGACTTCCGCCTGGACTGCCTGGTGCACTAATGTTTGTGATGAGAGATATCGTTTTGTTGGATCATTGTTTTTTCGTGCCTATGCTTCTACTAAACTTTGTTTATGTTCAGTCACATACTTCAACAGTCATTGATTTGTGTATGGATAACCTCATAGGCGGTGTTCCCTACTGAGAAGGCATAGGCCTGCTTTTTTGAGAGTTATATGATATGAGAGCTGTTTCGCTCCGAGTTAGTGCTCAGTCAATACGTTTTTTTCAACAGCTGATACCTTGAGAGAAGGTAGCTGGTATAATGCTAATGCTAATATACAGTAGCAATTGTAACTAGAAATGTAAGTGCAAAATCGATTATTTGCAGACATTCATGATTTTATTTAATTACTGGTCTTGGTCTTTATCAGCTGATATTGGCATCATACTAATGCTTAAAAAACAATTTAATAATAATTAACGTTAATTTGTGATGCCTAAATTAACATTTGCCATTTAAAATGATTGAGTTTGGTTTTTAGTGTTTTATTTATTTATATTTTAGACCGTATAGTGTAGAATTTGTATTTTGGTAATTTATTGGTTCACGAAAAATGTCTGTAATTGTTAAATTATGGTGCATCCCTAGCTGCAATTTTTACATTTAGTATTTAATTTTAGTATTTATTATTAAAATTAATTGACAAAGATGTTGGCAGGTTGACTAACACATTTTTTGTGTTTTGTGTTTTTTTATTTTGACAATAGAATATAGAATTGTAATAAGTGAATTGCAGGGAATTGTAGGGTATCTCAAAATGTTTGAAAATATATTATCGTCTTGTTGAAATTTTACACTTTGCTCAAATTATTTGTATTATTAATTGACAAAGCTTTTGGTATAGATTGACTTACTAGTTCTTAGTGTTTTAGAATTTTATTGGTCCTTTATCGGTTATCGAAATTTTTTTGAAAAAATATTATCAGTTGTGCTCCTATCCTAGCTTAAATTCAAAACATTAAAAGGCTGTATTAGAAAAATAGCAGATTTTTTTTTTTTTTATTGACGCATATTGGCTGATAAACTGGCCTGGCAGATAAATCAATTTACAGTGCTGGTGAAAGAATGAAATAAAAGGTAATTCAAGGTCACTATAGCTGATGTCTTAAAGGAACTTCAGTTGGTTTACAGAAATCAGGACGTTGTCTCATTCAACTTCATCCTAAAGTGAATTTTTAGACTAGAAAGAGTCCTGAATAGAAAAACTCATGATGTTTGGACTTTGTGTAAAGGTCAGTGTCATCAACACTACTTCTGTTTTGTTTGTGCAAGTTTCTGACAAACTGGATCTGTATAGGCCTCCGTCCTCTGTACCATGACTCAATGAATAGGTATGTCAGCTCTGCGTTTTTTGACCGTACTTGTCATGTCCGTGGGTGTGACTTTACTGCGTGTGTGAGCATTGTCTCTAAATATAGTTGATAGAATTAATTAGTAACTCTGTATCAGCATCTTGCCAAGAGCAACTGAGTGATTTGTCACAGTAATGTCTCTGGTGCATTTCGGGGTTCACTCGAGACAGGCCTCTCAGCTTTTAAACGGTTTGTTTAGAAACCTGTCACCAACCACATATCCATTAGCTGCCCTTGTGGGGTGTTTTGGCAGGTGTGTACATTATCTGTCAGGCTGGGAAAAGTGTGTGTGTGTGTGGCCAAACACGTGGGTGGTGTCAAAGAGTGTGTGAGGTGAGATCACACTTCTTCTCCTGCATGTAAGTGACAGCTGTAAGTCTCCTGGGGACACACACATGATGCCACATCCCCCAATCTCCTACTGTGTCTCACAACACATATGGAGCCTCCCACAAACCCACAACCTGTCGCCCTGTCTGGCTGTCTCTTTTTCCGTAACTAGCGTCTGACAAAAGCTCATAATGAACTCAAGTGGTCATTAGGACGATTGATTGCTTCATTCATTCATCTATTCACCACCTTTATTATGCCTAGAAATGGTATTTAGCATCATGACATGATGATCTGTACCTCAAAAGGCCGTTTTTAATGTAATCACGGTCGCCATTTGGGTTTATTGTTTGTTCGGGAATAAAATGACCGGCATCTTTTACTCTGAATTCAGTTTGCAAGCACTCTGGGGTCAGGTTACGCTTCCATGAACGCTAAATCTCTTTCAACCAGAAACATGAGGACTTTGACCCGGGTTTTACAACGTTACACAATCCTAACAAAAGTCCATTGACTGAGCAGTTATTGAACAAGGTGCTTGTCCTTACAGACACGCTCTGTGTTCTGACTGTTTAAGGAGGCTTCCAAGATTGAAACTATTGCTGTTTTGAAGACCCTCCAACTGAGTTCTCCCTTCCAGCTTGCTTTTTATTCAGGGTTCTGAAAAAACAAAAACAAGAACATGGTCTACTCCCTGCTTGCCAGGAGACAGAGAGAGCGAGAGAGGTGGCAACATCTATTCATCTCTGCCCTAATGTCAGTCAAGTGCTTCTCATTTGCAGAACTTCAAAGCAGACGCTGCTTTTCTGCATTTAGCTCCATCTAATTTGGATGATGAATGCACTTGCGTAACAGTGCGACTTGATGAACCGCACAGGAGCTCAACAGGAGCCGCAGCCGTGCAAAAATGGCATGCACGGTTTATATAAACCCATCCCACTGAGTCATGTAGGTCTAAATCTTGAATACACAAAAAACACTTGGAACCGTCCCATGGTCTTCAGCCCTGGCCAAAAACGAGGCCCATGTGAAATGACATATGGCTGAATCATGCGGCCTTTGTATAAAAGGCTGGCTTTTCCAGTTTTATAAAATCATTTTTAACATTGTCAAATGAATTTGTGCTATTTCATGTGTTATGGCTTCAGAAATGTAACAGGGTTGATATTGTACTGTTTAATTTGACAATTGCAAGCCTTGTAGATAGTGAACCTACAAGTGGTTCTTAGAATATAATGATGATATTTCTACAAATATCCCCTTTATCAGATGCTAATTATACAAATCTTCCTATCCATTTTCATCATTTTTTCCCCATGAAATTAGTGGTGTAGTTGTTACGGTTTCTCAAACGAGCGACCCCATGGCCTCTTTTGAATACATTTATTTGTCCACCGATTGCTGTATTTTGTGTCTTTTTAGTTTTTTGATGGAAAATCTGCTTAAAAGACTTGCTAGTTGGCCTTTTGTGTCTGTGATATGTACCGGTGAATTGCTCCTCGATAACATTGACACAGCGGGAATTAATTCCTCCACGGGCATCAGCGGTGGTGCCGTTAATCCTCAAACAGTCCAATTTCCTCACACTGAGCTTTAATTTTAATTATCATCTTTAAAATACTGCTAATATTTTTGTCCTGCTGCGCTGTGCCAGTAGCCCTGAGCTATAGGATATTTCCTCTTCCCTTTTTTCCCGGGATCAGTAATATTAATTACGGAGACAGCCTGCTTCTGGGGCTTAGGGCATGATGATATGTGTGTGTATTGAAAAGATTTCATAAGTTTGCATTCTTTGTCCTGTTGACAATGAGAGACACTAAGAACCGCAAGCATGTTGCGGGCATGGAATGTGATTAGTGTTTATTTAAATGTGTGTTCTTACATGTGTTTATCCTTGGGAATGTGGGAAGGAGGGCACTTGAATAACAACTGGAGTCGAAGTTCATTTAAACATCAACTGTCAGATCTTGATGTATTGAGGACGAAGGTGGAGTCACAGCAGGCCTGATTTTCATGGTCACAGATTATGCTATCACTGTATGCTGACAGAAGGGAAACTCCCACCTAGATTCCTGACTGGAAAGCCTCACTTTGGAAGTTCTGGAAGTTTAGGAAAGGAAATTAAGCAGTAATACCCATCCCAGCAGTTGCTGTTTTGCAGTGAGTCATAGGCATAGTCATCTGCCTGATTGGGATCTCATAAACCTTAAAGGTGCATTCTTTAAGAATGACTGCTAGTGTTCGAAATAGGTACTGCAGTCCAAATGAAAAATATCGGAGATCGTTGTTTCCCCCGCCCCCTCCTCCTCAGACTCGACGCTCATGCAACGAGCACAATTGACAATGTAAGCCGAGGAGACTTACATGCTTATGTAAGTTGATGAGTTGATTTATCCGTGTTTTAATATGCTCTTGTTCATAGTGATTTTTAGATGGATACCGATAATTTTTGCTTGCTGCAATACGCTGTGATTCCTGCAAACTGGCATCCCGGGGTGTCAAAATACTACTGGAGGAACTGGCAGTGGGAGAGATCACACTGACAGACCAAAACAAAAACAGACATTCCAACACGGAACGCACATTTCAAAGTAAAATAACTGGCTGTAGAAGTGTTTTTCAGAGAAACGAGTATGTGAACTTAGCATGTTTCCTAAATATCTGCAAACATATTATAGTATTTTTATGATTTAGTAGAGTGAAAAAGTTAGATACAGCACCTTTAATGATAAGCTTGGCTTCTTTAAGACCAACTAGTCGTTGAAAAAGCTGTCAACTAGCCAATATCGAAAATATGTTGTAGAACCCTTACTTTGAAGCTTCAATGATTTTCTATAAACTTTGTCGATTTCTAAAGGGACATAGGAAGAGAGAGAGACAGAGTGCTGCTAACTTGGGAAGTGAACGACCTGTTAACTGATTGACCTTTACTTGCCTCCAGTTGCGTTTTATGGGCAGTAAATCACCTTGTTTTTTCTGCAGTGTGACGTAGCACCGGTTATGGACTTCCCAGAGTGTGTGATAAGTATGTGCTGCAGTGTTCATTTTGACAGATCAATGCAGCACGCGCACATAGAGCGGTTATGCACAGGTCAGAGATGATAATGCATGAGATAAAGTTATATACAATATAGCGATGGTAGTGTTGAGTGGTTTCTTACTGGCCAAGTCTTGATGGCTCTGTTCTCTCTGCACACAAATCCGGTTTGCTTTTCATACCCGATCTTTCGATTGACTCATTGCCCAGTAATTTTGCACGTGATGAAGTCTTTTCATTGTTCGTGTAATTAATCTCTGATGTGTTTTCATTAGTTGCTATACAGCAACTCAGGGCTTTTTGTTCGATGTTACATACTACTGGGAAAAACAATTCTTGAATTTTCTGGAATTACTCATTCTTATTTAAAAAAAAAAAAGCTATTAATTGGATTTCAAACAACATATGAATGTAGTTTGCATCCAATTTTCAAGGGTTTCTGTGCTCTTAAAAAAAAAAGCAACGGTTTAGAAAAAAAAAGAAGCTGCCTGAACAAAATATGATATCCATGTTTTTAGATATGGTTAGTTAAACAAGTAATAGTACTCACCTTCTCAACAAGCCACGTGATTGTGTATTGTATAATTGTACAATGAGTACAATTGAGTTACGTTCTCAAGTTTAATACTTGGGTTTGATGTTCGTCAAATCCCTAACCCTAAGTATGAGTAATATTAGTAGTGATGCATTTATGTTTGAACTCTGAATCTACTCTGGCATTTCCAAGTTGAGCTGTGTGGGAAAATTCATAACACACACACACACACACACACACACAGAGTGTTTTTTTCCAATGGCTTCAGCGATACACTGAACAGATAATGTAGAGTGTCCACATTTGTCTGTGTGAGAAAGAGAAATATGAGAATACGTGTAAAATGGAGATTTAACCGATTTCACGTATAGATTCTCATACATAAACAGCCTAATTTTGTTCTGTGAATGTGTTCTGTGTATGTTAGTGTGTGTCGGAGTCTCTGTTTCAGCTCATGAGCTTAATTTCCTGTGCGCTGGCTTGCTGCCCGCCTGATGTTGGCTGCATGCCTTTCTATTTCCTTCTCTTCCTCTCCCTCTCTTTTGCTCTCTGTCATTCCCTTTCTCTTTCTCTTTGCTTAGTTCCAGCTCTGACCACAGCAGTTTTCCCAGAATTCCCTGACAGTCTCCCAGCGTTCATCAAAGTTGCCCACTGCATCAGTCTCTAGCTGTTAAACAGAAACAAATGTCACAGTGCTGCTCTCAGAGGCCTGATCTCATCTCTTCCTTCATGCACACGCACCAAAAGATGAGATTCTGTTTGATTCTGATTCAGCAAAAGCACAGCAATGTTGTGGCCTGTAAAGTGTAAAGTTGTTTTACATACGAAGCTTGATACTACTGACCACCTACTTGCTTCACTACAGATAATTTAAAAAGCTTTCTATAGCAATTCTCTATAGTTTTCTTCCTTATCAGTGTTTTCTTCATAATACAGTATGTAGGCCTACCTCACGCCACTTGTGGGGTAAAACACTCTCACACTCTCTCTCTCTCTCTCTCTCTCTCTCTCTCTCTCTCTCTCTCTCTCTCTCTCTCTCTCTCTCTCTCTCTCTCTCTCTCTCTCTCTCTCTCTCTCTCTCGATCTTGTCTCTCTCTCTCTCTCTCTCTCTCTCTCATATAACGCTTCATGGTTAAAGAAACAATACAGCAGGCATTAGCGTAAAATGTCGTCTTCTGTGGTTCGTTTTCTCTTTTAATCATAAAAAGAGATGGAAGTTTGTTAAAGTTAGTTAGATTGTCAGTATGTTTATTACTAGTTTCCATATAAATCCAAGCTATCTTTGTTTTCTATAAAGATATTATGCATACACACGCACAGCAAATATTTATTTCAATGGGGAATGGCTAAAAATTGCTAAAATTTTGTAATATATTTCAAATCAGCAATAAGTTAATTAAATCATATTGTGTTTTGTTAGCTTAAACGTACAGTATGGAATTTTTTCTCCGCTAGGGGTCGCTAACCTCTTACAATAACAAAGGCGTAGTTTGATGACGCAACATTTGCTAAGAATTATGGATCTTGTCGTCAACGTCAAGCCGACCGATCTAATAATGTTTATGGATGAGTGAATACATCGATGTTTTTATCATGACTGTGATATGAAGCAGGTCGGGATTGCTAAGAGACAGCTATCAGCTCCACACGCGACGCGAGTCCCGCGGATATAAAAGGAATATGGACATTTCATTCTACCGAACTACACGCAAGTGCAGAATTACAACTCACAGGTTGGAAACGCAGCGCTGTTTCACTTGGTCTAACATTACGCTAGCACACTAAACTGCATTTGAATGTGTTGAAATGTATGTGTTAGTTTGTCTGTATGAGACTAGCAGTAAGCTAGATCAACATTAGAATAACATACAGATCATATTCTAACATTTTATCATTGTTGAACTATATAACATTGATTAGTTTTATGTAAATGTGCTCACCTGTTTAATAAAGTACATGAAGGAGCGGTCGAAGTCTCGGACGTGGAGCTCTCGTTTATATACTGTCTATGGGAGCTCCAGATATTGATTCTCGTTTTAGTTCTCCTTTTTTATCCAAAGTCTGCTTGCCATGGTCCATAATGTTTGAACGAAACAACAACAGCGTGCAAATAGACATTGCGAACTACACAGTTGTCCACGTCAGTCACCTTGGTTACTATCAGAGGGCTCTGGTTGCTATGGCAGTATGAGCGGAAACCAGGGACAACGCGGATATGACGCCATTGACGGCGACAAAACGGAAATAAAGAAACGGGACGTGTCTTCGAATTAAAGTACAAATTTCTCCTGGTTTGAAAGTTGTTGGAAACAGTCGGGATAATGTAAGTACACAACTAAAAAAAATATATAACATAGATATAGTGATTTTTGCTATTTTTAAAGCAAAAAAGTTACATATTGTGCCTTTAAGTTATGCTAAAAGGCTAGTTTTTCACACTGTTCTAATACGCTAGTGCATTTAAGTGTAAACAAACCGGCGATGCCTCTATCATAAAAGAGATTGGCTCTTTTAACTGAAAGGTGGCATTATCACATTAATTGTTATGGTTTCTACCAAATATTTTTGTGCAAGTTGTCCGCCTTGTTTATAGCCTGCTGTTTCAAATAATAGCATATCTGGTTTAATGGAACATTTTATGAAGAATGAGATTGGTTACCATCACAATAACACAAGAACGCATGTTAAACTTGTAAACAGGACCTGTTGTCTCTATTAGCATTACATTCACATCTTCACGCAAAGTGTTTCTGTCTTTAAAGTGTTCACTAGTTGGAATGTCCCATGGTTCCCAACCCCCTCTCTTGTTCTCGCTCTGCTGTCTTTCTTCTCAGCATGCTGTCTCACTAGCGAGCCATACAGAGCAGAGCTGACTGTAAATTCCTCAGTTTAATATATGTAATTAGTCCTACTCAGTTGCAAAGTCCAAGTAATGGAAAGGATCTTACGGAGAAACATGCCCGAGTGTTCTTGTGTCAGGTTTTGCTTATTGCTTTCATTTTTTGACATCATAACACTTTGATTATGCATTTACTCAGACCTGGGTTTAGGGCCAGAAGTTCTAATGCATCTCTCATGTCCTGAGCCGCCTTTAGGAGAGACATCCCTCAGATGTCAAACAAACTTCAACAGCTACTCCTGGCGATACAACAAGCTACGCTATCACCTGCGCACGCGCTTGAACAGGCAAACAAACCACGTAGTGGTTAGATAGTGAGCTGGTTTGCTTTGCAGCGCCATTCCTCTTTTCCGCCCGGCCATTGCCTAAGCGTTTGAACGACCTCTGGAACATCGGCTCTTATCAGGCAGCGGCCGCTGTGCATTCCACCGAGATAAGAGCTCCAGCCGGCTTCTGTCAACATGAAGTGCAAGCGAGTGTGTCCGCGATCACTTCTTTTCGTTTGCAGCGTGGCCTAGTTAACCTTCCTGTGAAACAAATGCGCCGGCCACTGTGTTTCTCTCTTCGTCTCCAAGGAAAGGACTGATGGGAGATTATCATAAGGAGTGTTTCAGTGCAACTCGGGCACAGATCGGGAATTATGCATGAGGGTCTGCACACCAGTTGCCCTCTCAGCCAGTTTTAATCAATTATAGAGCCACACTGTGTGTGTGTGTGCGTTTGTGTGTGTTATGAATTGTCCGACAGAGCACCCCATGCTCTCTCGGGACTCACAGATACTCTTGCTTCTCAGATTGGATACTGGCGTAGCCCCCATTGCTCTTTCATAACCTTTCTGTCTTGTGATCAATAATGTAATTCAGTGAGTTTGATATGAGTCTGAATCCAATCTTACCTGCTCCGCCCAGCTTAACATGATTCTTCTGTGGTGTCCTTGAGCCATGATGTGTGTGTGTGTGTTGGGGAAAAAAAGAGTGGGATTGGGAGAACGAGAGCAGGGCAGACTCTCATTAATACTTGAGTTGTAGGTGGTAATAGTCGCAGGCTTGTGAAATGGCAAACCATGTAAGGGAGGGACAATCACCCATAACATAAAGGCTTGGATATTCTTAATGCATTTTCCATTAGCTTGGGTGGTGTGCAGACACAGAACAGGGTCTCTACATTACAGATGGTTGGAGGAGAGGGGTTGAATAGGTGCAAATTGTTTTGACCCAATAGCTCAGTGTATGCATTCATTTTGCTTTCTTATTATTTTAAGGAATTTTGTAGAAATTAATTTTTTGTATTCATATAAGTTTTATAAATGTATTTCTTATTTAACTTTCATACCATTTTCAGGAAAAGTTCAAATGTAATGATTAAATGTAATGTTGTGTAACCATCAACTAAAAAGCAATAACATAATTATTACATAGTTATTACATCTACAATACATGTTAGTGTTACACATCTTAATCATTATTTTAGGTTTAATTATTTAAGTGTTTTTCAGGGTAAAAAGTATTTTCATAGATATCATGAATTATAAATACAGGTTATAAATACAATATTAAGCGCTGTATGCAGTTTTGCTAATATAAATGAATATTTTTCTAAGACATTTCTAAGAAGGTTTTTGACAAAATACATAATGACGTATTTTATTATATTAACAAGGCTTCAACAGAAATAAAAACACATGGTCATCATAGAAGAGGTTTTTCCAAGTCATGGTATGAATGTATTATTGTTTAATAGGAATGTTGTTCCAGGACTAACAAAAATGTTGATCCAGGAACACGTTCTACTTACCTATGCTGTTTGGTTTTATTTTAAGCTGGTGTGCAGTGCATTGTGGGTGGAGAAAAGACTATGCAGCCTTACCATCTCTGCTTCTCATGTTCTCACTCTGTGACATAAGTAATATGCAGTTAGTCTCAACTTTATTAGCTCAGAGTGTCTGAGCCAGAGTCTCCATCTCTAGAATTGCTGAGATAAGAGCATCTGCAGGTATGAGGTGTGTGTGTGTGTGTGTGTTTGGAGGATGAGAGTGCTGAAGTGATTAGAGGCTGATGTACCCTGTCTGTTCCATTATACACACTGACCTCAACACACACACACACACACACACACACACACACACACACACACACACACACACACACACACACACACACACACACACACACACACACACACACACACACACACACACACACACACACACACACACACACACACAAATCAATTCTCCTCACACAAACTGGAGCCTTAACCGGATTTGTGATGATGGTGTCTGTCTCATCACACCACGGAGCAGCATTTTCTCCGCTCGAGTTCTTTCCCCATGCTTTTCAAAAGCTTTGTCATCGTCATCATCATCATCATCCTCCTCCTCCGACCCATGCCAGCATTTTGGTCAGACCTCTCAGAGAATAGTCTGCAGTAGCCGATGCTGTTTTAATTAGAAAGTTCTTGTTACCATTGATTTTTTTTTTTTTTTTTTTTTTTTTTTTTTTTAAAAGAAACTCGCTAGACCATTTTTTCTTCTTCTCCAGACGTATTTAAATGTCTCCTGCACTCAAGAAATTTTAATAAATTGTGTACCTGGAACCAGTGGGCAGTGAGATTAGACTCCAAACCTGTCAGAGCTGTCAGCTTTCAAATTTCTACATTAGACCAGCAGTTATGGAACGAGCGCGCTTCCATCTCCATGACAACTGTCTGTTCCGAAACTCTCAGCATGGTTCTGGCTCTGCCTCCCCCGGTACGACAGGCTTGACCCTTCACCTCTCTGTCTCTTTTTGTTGCTTTGATAGTGGTGTGTTTTGTGTTTTTCACAATTGTGGTGTGTTCCTCCTGTAATTGACCCTTCACATGGAGTTTGATTGACAGGCGATCTGACCAATCATAATGCGCCATCCGCCGAATCCGCCATTTTTGTCCGACAAAGCAGGTAGGAGAATGTCAGATCATTCCCTCTTGCTATTGTGTATTATGGGCGTACCAGTCCAGTTACGAAGAGGTACACAGACCGAGGTGTGTTTAGAGGCAGTGAATCTCTGCTGAATGGCGTGTGTTCACTGGCTGCATTCCACAGTTCCACTTGTCATTTCCTGTAATTATGCTTCTTTACTGAGTGTCTGCATTTCACAGCTTTCAACTCTCCTCTCCGGTGTCATTGAAGCTTCATGTACTCAAACACGCACCTTCACAGACTCCATCTCTCTCATTAAAGCCAGCCCATTCCCTTTTATACATTCACACTCATGCACTTCAATCTTTTATGTTCAGTTAGGAACTTGTTTTCCATTGTCTGACACTTAATACTTCCATTGTCACCTTGTTACCATTCAAAAGTAATATTTTTGAAAGAAGTCTTTTATGCTCGCCAAGGCTGCATTTATTATTTGAGCAAAAATACAGTAAAGACCGTAATATTGTGAGATGGTATCACATGTTAAAAAATGACTTTTTTCTCTTTTAATATATTTTAAATTGTAATTTATTCCTGTGATGAGATAAAAAAAAAAAAAAAAAAAATATATATATATATATATATATATATATATATGAGTATATATATATGTGTGTGTGTGTGTGTGTGTGTGTGTGTGTATGTATATATATATGTGTATATTACTCAAATAAAATACCAAAATACCATCTCATAATGGCAAAAATATACACCATATATTTCTACAGTGAATTTTTGGCAATCTTTATTTTACAGCATGGGCCCACTATTATTTTCTGTCTGTCTGTCTGTTTTGAATTCAAACAGAAGTCACAGTTTTGCACACTGAGTTCTGTGTCTAAAAATGCCTAACAGAACCGGCTGATCGGCACGCCACAAAAGTTGCTTTTGTCTACTCGACACGCTGCCAAATCCATCCGACATGCCTGACACTGGATTCTGTGTTATATTTCTATTATAACACAGATTCTGTATAATACTTGTGCTTACATAGCAGATTATAAAAAAACTAAAAAAAAACTGTTGAGGGACTTGATATCAAGTACATGGTGTTCAGTTCTGGCCTGGACAGGCAGAAACCACAGAGCGTCTCGCTTAATGTCTTTCTTCTCATACCATAAAAAACAATTCAATTTCTTTCTTGTTTATCTTTCAAAGTTAACATAAAACATTATGGCTAGGAAAATAAATCTTTCACTCGGAGCACAATTCCATTTTATGAATTCAAAGTGTAACTTGGCACTGATTATCATGTTGAGAACGGACGAGCGCACGTAGACGAATCAACACGTGTGTGTTGGTGGTGGCAGACAGTGTGTGAGGTCTTAACCGTTCACCTGCAGAGCTAATCATGTATCACAATAACAAGATTCACAGCACACACACTCTTAAGAGGGGACGTGCTGAGCCCCGGCCCTCTGTCAGATATCACAACTGATAAATATGGTTAGGTAGGTGTGCTGCTCTACTGTACATCTGATTGAGGTTGATGCATGTCAGTGTCATTAATAACCTCATGAATCATGTTTCCCCCAGGCTATAATAACTCGCTTGATTGCACTTTAGTGTGTGCATATCTGCGTGTGTGCGAGTGTGTGTGTGTGTGTGTGTGTGTGTGTGTGTGTGTGTGTGAATGGGCGTGTGTGGGTGGAAGCCATTAGCAGGTGTGACTATGCCTTACTGCTTTAATGGACCATTGCGGAATAAATGACAGCCTGTTTTCTTTGTGTGCATGTATTTATGGATGTTTTAACATTACCAAGTATCACTCGGAGCATCATCTAAATGGCCAATATATTTTCCTCATGATGTTTTTGTGACACCATCTTATTTATACTTTTTTAATTTAAAAAAATATATTGTTAAAATAAAAATAAAGCCTATTTTAAGACTAGTACGATTTTTTTTTTTTACATTGTGAATTTTTCAATACAGTTAAACACACTTTAGCCAAAAATTGTTAACTGTAATGAATAAATGTTTTACATTTGAATTTATTTTTGTTTATTTATGCAATCCCCCATATTCATATTTATTTAGATTGTTATTGATACTGCATTTTACTGTATTCCAAAATACAGTATAAAAATTTTAATTTTATTTATAGGCAGTGTAATACAGTAATGCATATATATGCAGAAGCCAGGATTATTTTGCTTTTGCATTTTGCAAATTGCTAATTATTTTAATGACATTTAAACACATTTTGCCCAAAATTCTCTTAACCCGGAATGAATCTGAATGTTGCACATTTGTGGGGTATGTGAATCTCTTTTTTTGGCCATTTTTTCAAAATCACTTGAAATCCTATTCCTAACCCACTTACAGCCACTGAGTTAGAAGCACTGAAATGAAAATTAAGCAATATAATCATCTGTGGAACGGGCAGGACTCGAAAAACTCCAGCCAATAATTTCCAAGACCACCTAGAATCATTGGACAGTAAGTGCGTCAATCAAACGGTCGTACCATACCCCCCTCCCCCATCCATGTCCATGTTCTTCGAATGGGTGGAGTCAAAGGAAAGAAGGTAGGACCATTTGAGTTGTGTATTTTCAAAATCTGCCGTCCGTTTTGCAAATCACATGCCCCACCTTTAACTAGTAATATTATTTTTTTTGTCTCTCTACAAATAATCTTCCCAATTATAACATCGTATATTATGAAATGCTCTTAACATACTGATTAATAATGAGCGCTTGTGGTGTGTTCTGCTCACTTTAAACTGTTGAACCGGTTAAATGGTGCTACTGTGTCGTCATGTCTCGAGGTCGGAACCAAGCTACGGACCGCTCTATGAGGATCCGTCTGGATATATTCACAGTTCAATATAATGGAGTGAAATATGACCTGGACTTTTTCTTGACCAATTTTGTGGGAGTCACCCTCATATTCTCTGCGCGGTGCAATTGTTAAAATGATATACACACGAGTGCATGTGGTCACATGTTGTTTTGACCTTAATTCACACTAACCTCCTCTCACACAAACACACACCCTACACACAAAGACACAAGGCACGTTTCCCCGCTTTGTGCAACGATTTTTCGACATTCATGTCCCAGCATGCTGATGCTCCCCATGGCCATTAGTGTTACAGCAACAAAACTGAGCTTCACAGAATCATATCTGCTTAACCGCCTCATTTTAATGCTTTACTCAGTTGCTACCACCATGTGTCTTACAGCCAGAGGCCAAAACAATCTGTATTGTTATTTCAGAGAGGCTAAATGTTGTCTGCCAGCCATATTTAACCCTGAAGTGAGTGCACATGCTATAAAGTGTTTGTGTAGATGATAACAAAATATAGGTATGGATGGATTGAATTACCACAAAGTTAGTGCAGTTGTATATGAAAGAAATGCACAGCAAATGGAAATAAAAAGCACTGAGGATAACTAGATATGTTCTTGTGTGAGTAAATGTGTGTGTGTTCTTTCCTTTCCTCCAATGTCTCGGGCTTAATTAGTTAGTGGCCGGCTCACAGCCCAGGATGGAATGTGAGATATTTAATAAGATCCCAACAATGGAATGCCGCCTGTGGTAGGCAGCCGGCCAGGAGGCCAAATTATTAAACTGGCTTCGTGAACTTGATTATGTAAATTAAGTCGGAGTGTTCGTGTCGTGAGTGCGAGACTTGGAGGAGGAGTGAGACTGGACGAGAGAATCCAGTGAGTAGTGTAATACATGACATTGCATTTCTGAATCCAATAAATTGAGTTTCCCTAGTGTGATACACCACTGTAAGTTACTCTATAATTTGGTATTTATGCCATAAATGATCAGCTGGCCACCTTATGTCTGTACAGCACTTCATGTTATCATATACTGTAGTATTATTCGAATCGTACAGTATCTGATGCAAGATTTAAGAATGGGTGCATCCCAAAATGCAGAAAACAGTAATATTGTGAATTATTATGATTCGTATTCTTAAGATTTAAAATAACTTTTCTATTTTTATATATTTGAGATGTCATTTATTCTTTTGAATGACACAGCTGAATTTTCAGCATCATTACTCCAGTCTTCAGTGTCACATGTTTTTGTGGAGAAACTGATTTCTTTATTTTTATTTTTTCAGGATTATTTGATGAATAAAATATTCAAAAGACTTTTGTTACATTATAAATGTTTTTGCTGTCACTTTTGATCAATTGAATGCATCATTGCTGAATAAAATGTATCGAGTGCACTAAAATCATGTACGGTTGTTTAAGTATGTGAAGTGGAGCACACATCTCTCTTTTCAGAATCAGAGCTGCTGCTTCAATCTCAGACAGATCATAGGCCGACAAGTAATATGCAGCTAAACTAATGGGCCTTTTTTGAAGAGGTCGCATATTGAGGTATGTAACTGAACACGTGCAAATATTTGGCTCTGCTCACCTGATTGCTGTTGAAGGTCAGGTAAATGATAAATGGTGTGTTGACACGTTGGCAAAGCAACCAAAGCCGTAGGAGATCACATGGTCACTGCTAGCTGGAGCAAATCAGGCACCTTCATCCGTGTCTAATGCTGAGCACCTGTTTAATCAACAGAAGCGTCAGCTCTCATGGGACCTTACTTCAGAAAAAAAAAAGTATGGCCTATATAATAATATAGGATTATATATATTATAATCATCCTTTTTTTTTCTCTGCACCACTGTGATGGCAGACCCATTGTGACAATGTGGAGGAAACTGTTGAGTTAAATTCATGCTTGATTTATTCCTGCATGAGCGTGCATGTCTGAGTGTATTATGTTGGTGAATTAAGCTCATTGTGTCCGTGATGTGGTTTTGTTTATTAACAATAGCCTCTGAGTATATGAATCTCTTGAGCTAACGGATTCACTTGCCAAACAATGACTGTGATCTGAAAAGAGGTCGGAATAGAGCGGAAACAGAAGTAAACACTGAAACTATGGACTGTCCTGGCTTACAGCCAAATCCACAAGTTTTGATATCCTCTGGAAGAAATCTCCTGAATTCCTCTGTCTGGCCATGTAAATGACTGGGAATTACCCTTTTCCTAATACCCAAATATTCCCAATGCAAAAGAATGTAGGCTAATATGTATCTTAGTGAGTGTTATTTGTTAATTTACCCTGTCAGTAATGATCATGTGTCTTGTTGCTATGAACCCAATTACACCTGGTATTATTAACATCCAGTCACAAGTGGGCAGCTAAATACAGGTGTAAACTAGGGATGTGCGCATGACTAATTTAATGACAACTATAAATAATCGAAGTGTATTCTCTTTGTTGGGATGTTTATATAGCAACTGTTCAATTGTCAAGGAAGTTTCATTCATAATGTTTCTCCTTTAATCCGATATAAAATTTCATACCGTATTGTCCCTCATAATCGGTTGTATAATAAGCAAGCTTAATTGTTATTTACTAGTTTGACATGAAATTAAAATAAAAAAATTTGTGTAGGCTTTCAAAGTACTCCCTCACCTTGCTCATCTTCCGAGTGGACATTTCTCTAAACCCGCTGCGAGCGCCACAGAGAAATGACTGCGTGCTATATCTGATGTAAAATAAAATGGTTTTGTTTTACGCTCCAGGCATGCACTTTTCTAAATAATATATTAATTTGAAAATGTGACATTAACATGACGGTAATTTAAACGTAGCCATAGTAAAATTAAAGTGCTTATTATTAAAGTATTGCATTGTTCCTGTTGCTTTGCCTGTATATAATTCAACTGTGTACTTTTATGAATGCAGCATTATTTGTATGATTTGTAGTTCCTGCCAATGTAGAGCATTCCAAAGCACTCCAAGTCAGTCAATTAGGAGGCTCCATTTCAGTCATGATGCTCCCATAGAAGAAAGGGAGGCAGCTCAATATGTTTAGGAACAAAGCTTGAGTCTCCATGTTGAACCAATCCACTACTTTCCATGACCCTGCCTTAAGAATGACCTGCTGGATCAACAGCAGCCTTTAATTGGCTAGAGGACAGGAGTCCTGGAGTTTGAGTGACGGGGCTTTCCTGCTTAAGCGCAATGCTTAATGTTCAGAAAAGACAACACCTGGACCGTTCCTTGGTGCCATCTAAGGTCCAGACAGCAGGCATAATGGAAGAAAGAGAGGGATGGAGAGGGCAAAGTTAAGTCAGAGAAAGGTCAAAGAAACGGATTGGGAGAAGTGAGAATTGGGAGAAAGAGAAATTAAAGCGATATTGTGGGTAATACAGAAAGTGGAAGGAAATTAAATGGGGAAAGGTAGACGGGAGTGAGCAACCAAAAAAGAAGTGGTTCTTTTGGAAGTCCCCAGAGAATCCCAGTCAAGCAGGATTCGAGAGAGGGCTTCAGCATCTGGGGAGTTTGATTGACAGTTCCAGAATAGTGTCCACATATCTTTACCATGCCTGCAGACCGAATACCAGAATATACTTCCTTTTGTGACATCACAATGCACCACATGACCTGTTTGGATATTAATACATTCTGTTACTTTCCTGGACGAAGAGCTCTCAAGCCAGGCACAAACTTTTAGGGTCTGAGGTTTTTTTTTTTTTTTGGACATTTGCATTTTATGTTTTGGCATTTTATTAGCTGGCTTTATTGTCCTGTAACCCAAGACGCACTGATTCAGTGCCCTGACAAAAAGCCTTGAATGAATGCAAACTGCTCGCAACCACACACCCAATAAAAAGTGGTTAAGGGTAAATCTTCTTTATACACAGCTAGTGTATTAAGTGCCCAATGATCTCGCATTTGAGCTCATTAAGTTTCTTTGGGCCAATTGGAAATCAATTTAGCCAGCCATAGCAGACAAACATTTCTTTTAAGTCCAATTTATGTCCCCCTTTATCAGTTTCACGGACGTGCCTCTCACTAGCCGGCTCCGTTTTATAACTTGAGTGAAATGAGTGCGCTCAGGTGCAGAAACAGAATGAACAAAGAGTTTCCTCCCAGAACTGAAATGCACACGTACGTTCGCTCACTCTCTTGCTCTCATTAGCTCTCTGTGGCGCTTTTGTCTTTTAATCAATGCAGAGAACATAACTACAATCAGCAGCTTTCCCATATTGATCCCAGCTGAATTAACAAGAGAGAGGGAGGAGATGCACGATGAAGTGTTCCTCACGGGTGTTCTCCATCACGTGTATGTTGTGGGTGTGTGTTGTTTGTCAATTGAACGTCATACTGTAGTGCCAGCTTATGAGTGTGTGTTGTCATCGGTATGGCACACACTTCATCAGGGAGTCGTGGCTTAACAGTGATGAATGTGTGTATGCCTCTGCTTTGGTTTGATTGAATGCCCTGCTCTAAAACAGGGGCACACACACTCACGCACTTTATGACAGCCAAGATGGAAAACTGCAGTTTGAGATGTATTGAGGAAATTCAGGCACAAACGCGCAACCGTACACCACAGACCATAGCAACACTATTAACTTAACCACATTTTCAATAGTGTGACAGTAGCTCTGATGTTTTCAAAGTGGTATAACTTTTCCAATAACAAGCTACTTTTTCTAATATGTTGCGTAACAATATTCTTGATAAATTGCACAGCCTCGCAACCGAGCAAGATGAGGCAATAATCAAACGCGCTCCACTTGAGTGTCTTTTTTAGCATTTCAGTCCAATGAATCATCACTCACTTTCTGTTTTCTTTTTTGTAGCTAAATTAATATTCATTTAAGTACTGCTATTTAGATAACTACTTAAGTAGTTACTACTTAACTACTAAAATAAGTCTGATAGTTTGTGCTAATTGATGTCCTTGGCTCTTAGTAATCGAATCATATAATCTGACAATGATATAATTCAGAAGCTTCTGTCTCCTTTCATAGTTTTATTTTAATTAGCTACTTTCTTGTTAGTAGTTAGTGGCTAATTGTTCTAAAGGTTAGCTTGCGTACTTGACTACTTTAAAAATCATTAGCTCTACTGTTTTCAAAGAGCTGTAGTTTTTTTTCAGTAACAAGATACTTTTCCAATAAGTATGGTGTAGCGCGACATAATGTTACATTGCGCAAGCAGTTTCGCAACCAAGCGAGATGAGGCTTAATCAAACATTTTAGCGTCTCATTCATCATTCACTCATTTTCGTCGTCGTTGTTGCAGAATAAAAATAGTTGAACACCGCTATTTAGCTAACTACTTGAATTCTATGACTGTTAACAGTGAAAATGTGGCTTTAGTTTGATGCTAGTTAAGCTAATTGATGAGCTCTGAAGCATATAACCTGACAAAGATGTAAAATCGATTATATCGCTTCATGTTTGTTTTTGTTGTTAGCTAGTAGCTAACTACTTGTTCTAAAAGTTAGCCTGATTTGTATTTGAACTTTCACTTTTTCAAACAAGTGGTGTAGCATGATATACAATGTTCTTTTATATTGTGCAAGTAGCCTCGCTCCGTTTCAGTGTTTTTAATAACAAAATAAATATTAAGTTAAATACTACTAACTATTTAACTGCTATCACTATGTTAGCAGTGGCAATGTTGCTTTAGTTTGATGCTAGTTTATGCTAATAAATCCTTGACATCCTGGTAGCTCTTTTTTAATTTAAGCATATAATCTAACAATGGTTTAATTCAAAAGCTAATTAGCTACTTTTTTGTTAATAGCTTGTAGCTAATTTTTTAAAAGGTATTTTGAAATGCATTTTAGGATAGCAAGCTACAGTTTCAAAGGAGCTTCCTTAGAACACAACTAGCCCAATATTCTCAGATGCAGATAGTGTAACACACCAGATACATAAATACGTGTTTATAACACACATCACACACTCAATTTGCTTTTTGTACACGTATAACCGGCTCATGCATTACCCTCTTGTGTCGTTGTTTTTTGTTCTTCCCGGAACTCAAGTACATAAAACAGAATTTTTTTCTGAACAGAAAAAACAGAAGTTGTTTGCACTTAATGTTAGACACGTCTGCACTGCTGTTTTTAATTAATAACCCCAGCCTTCCCAACGAAGTGGAACACAAATTACACTAACGCATGCAGAGAGAGAGATAGATGTACTCAAAAAATACAGGCAAAACACTTCCTGTGTGTATTGGGTTGTGTTTGAGGTTTTATCTGTCTGAGAAGCCCCCATTTTTATCAGTCAGTTCAATCAGAGAGAGACAGGAATAGAGATAACCAGCGCTTGCGGTGCAGTGTGTGAATGGGCTATGCTCTAAAAATTGAAGTATATGATACAGCCAAAGCGATAAATGTGGTTTTGCCATTTTGTATTTGGTGAAGATGTTTTCCGTGAGTTACAGCATTTATGAACTTGCTGACTAATTTCTTCTTAACTTGTGAAGTAGAGATTCATCGATTACAACAATTCTGGATGATACTAATTATTAGGTTATCCAATAATTAATTTCATTTTTTTTTTTTAAATCACTTTAATATGAAATGCAATAATAGATTATAGTATTCAGTTTGGAATATTTGAGAGTTTTAAGTAAAATGCCTTACTGCAGTGCTCAGATGTATTATGCAAGTTTGTATCCAGCCTGCAACATATTCCAATTTCATTATCACTCAGTCTCCAGTAATTTTCACTCCCTGTGATGTCTATCCAAAAAAAGAGGCAAAAATTTCCTCCAGAAAATGATTACATCTTAAACTGTGATGCCTTGTACGGAGAGCTGTTCAAGTCCATATGTATGTGTGTGTGTGTGTGTGTGTGCTCGAATACTTGAAAGTGAAAAGGATGTGTGTGTCGGAATCTCTCCCAGGCCTTTTTGACGCAACCTTTTGCCCCCGGTCCTCAGGCAGTGGGGTGAATCTCTCACTCTCACATTCTCTCTGTACTTCTCAAACGAAACTGGACTCTCTGGGTGGTTAATTGGGCAAGTTTTGCTCAAGGCTGCCTCATAGGTGGCTTTCCAAAATCTGCCTAGCACACACATTTGTTTTCTGTCATGGTGGGGACTTTCCATTGATTTCTGTTGATTTTCTACTGAGCTAATTATAATTTTTTAGATGCTAGCCCTCATAAAAAGCCTTTTGCATTTTCATGAAGTCTTTATTTAGTATGTTTATGAAGCTGTTTTCCTCCAGGGGACTGTTGGTGATGTTGATAATTTCATTTTTTACAGTCCTTTTGGGGACATTTAGTCTTCTCATTGTGAGCTAATTTGACCTACACACTCGTGCACACGTGTACACGCACACACTCATGTTGGGTTTCCATGTTTTTTGGAGACATCGCATAGACGTTACGATTTTTATACTGTACAAACTGTATATTATATCCCACTACCCTAGCCCTAAACTTATACCCATCACTGAAACTTTCTACCATTTTTAGATTTTCAAAAAAGATCCCCACAAGGTCAAAATTTACTGGTATTACTGTACATGTGGGGACACACACAGAAAATGAGTGTTTAAGGTGCTCTATTGTATCAGCAGTTTACTAGTGTTTTGCTTCCATCATCTCAGTGACGACAGTAATAACCACCTCATTCATTACAGGGTGCAATCAATGTTTAATTAAAAAAAGAACACTTATTAAAGTGTGTGCTTGCTTTCTGTGGCATGTATGAATGTGGTCATATAAGTCTCATGGTATGAGATGTTTTCTCAATGTTTTGTTGTTCTCTTTCTCGCTCTTTGTAGTCATTTGTTTTCCTCAGTCCTTATGCAGAATGTACATACATGAGATCCGAGGATGTGATTCCAGAGACTTCCAGCCATGGAGTCTATCCTGTTCTCTGTAATCAAACCCTCCTACTCAAACCTCGGCACAGACCAGTCACATTAAACCATCAGTCTTGAGTTCTGCTTTGTCCAAACCTGGAGTAATTTCTGAAGGAGTACATTTGCTTGTCATTTGATATGGATTGCATTCAAACTCAAAAAGCTCAAACCCACAAGCTGCTTTGTATATGACCATGAGTGCACATCCACTTCCTTCAGTGAGAAACACTTGAATACTACATTTCATTATCTTAATGTTAGTTTATGTGTCCAATACCATATTGTTTTTTTGCTGTTTTATGAATTTTTTTGATATTGTGACAATCTGACATCACAGCCTTTTCTTTCTCTTCAAATCAAATGTGACATCTACTCTGAAATCTGAAACGCATCTTTTTTCAAGTTGGCTTGCCCTTCGAGCTCTCCTTTCTTACCATAATAGCAGAAACGTCAAAGCTGGTCTGAGATCAGTGTTAAAGGGCAGCATCTTGCTATAGCAGGCTGTCAGGCTTGTTGTTTTAGCCTGAGAGAAACATGATCAGTGGTTTGCTCAGTCTGCATTGACTGCCCCAAAAATTTGAAACTGACAGCTCGTTTTCACAAGCGTTTACACATGTGGCTGGCTAAGCGTGGGACTGGAGAATTTTTATAAGAAAAAGCTGTGAGTGTTGCCATAGCACATCTTCCTGATGCAAGCTCTGGGTAGCTGCTCTTTTCATGCTTATCCAGGTCTTTTGAGTCTAATTCTTGATGTTAATTCTCAGAGCAATAATGCCATCATTGCTTTCACTATAGTTTTAATACATGTGCCTGGTCTTATTCTGCGTGATTCATCAGCGCACATCAATCAATCCAAAACAATCCTTCTTTCTTTGAATTTATGATTTCACGGCGAAAACGTATGACTTCTGTGGAACATAAAAGGAGAAATTCTGATCACTCGTTTTTTGTTGTTGCATGCAAATATAATGGACAGGAAATGCATTTTCCCCCCACTTCAAACACTCCATAAAAATTTGTCAAGTGGTCCATACAACTTGGTCTCTACATCATCAGTCTTCTGACGTTATTGATTGTCAGTGAAGAGTGAATAATAATGTACCTAATAATGTACTATATATATATATATAATTTCTTTTTTTTTTTTTACTTAATACTTTCATTCAGCAAAGATGCATTAAGTTGATCAAAAGTGACATTAAAGACCTTTACATGATTTCAATTTCAAATAAATGCTGTTCTTTTGAAATTTTATTCATGAAAGAATCCTTAAACAATGTATCATGGTTTCCACAAAAACATTAATCAGCACAACTGTTTTCAACATTGATAACAATAAATGTTTTTTCTTTTTTTAGCAGAAATTCAGTATTTACTGATTTCTGAATGATCATGTGACAGTGAAGACTGGAGTAATGGATATTTCTACACCTTTTTTTCAGATTCTAGTGTTTCAGGCTCTTTATGTAGGTCGGGGAGACTTAATATGTTATATTCCATTACAACTTTTACATCATCTTTTACATCTCTGAAGCAGCAGATAAACGGACTAGACGTTACATCTGCCTCCTGCCTCCTGTTTACTAGAGATTTAATAAAGTGTAATGGAGTGTAAGATGAAAGAAATGCTCTTTCCAAAAGGTTTCAATTTTTGTCTCTGCCGAGCAAACGAGCTGTTAATGGTGGATGGATGCTTTAATTTCCACACCTAAATCCTGCGGTTCTACTGTTTTAAAGTGTGTGTGTGTGTGTGTGTGTGTGTGTGTGTGTGTGTGTGTGTGTGTGGTGTATTGTTACAGTCTAATCCGAGGCATGGAAGTTTGATTAGACTCCTGAGTGCAGATGGGCTCTTCAGTGTGATTACAATGCTTTTCATTAGATTTCATCACATCTCTTCTTTTTCTCCTTTTTCTCCTTTATTTCATGTACATCCCCCTCCCCACCTCCATATGTTTCTTGCACCCCCTCTTGATTAATCATGGGAGATTGAAGGAAGGTAGATGTGACTGAAGTGAAGGGGTAATTGCATCGCAGGTGTGTTGATATGGGGACTGTTATAGATTTGTTGATGTTGTCTTAACCGGTAGATTGTAAAGGTGCACACTTCACCCAAAAATTAAAATGTCATAATTTACTCACTTTACTCACTTTCTTCACACAAATGAATACACTTAGATTAATGTTGTTTGATGGATTGATGAACTGCTTTTTGTCTATAAAATGATAGTTAATGGGTCCAAAACAACATTGGACAACATTGACTTCCATTGTAAGGACAAAAGCAGCCTTTGGACAAGGCCGTGGTGAATTCCTACACACATTAGGGATGGGTACCGAGTTCGATACTTTTTAGGTACCGACCGAATTGCCTCGATACTATCGAGTATCGAAAAATGACTTGTTTTTCGGTACCAGATTTCGATACCTAAGGGGTTAACTCGTCAACGTCAGTGCTCAAACAAATACATATGAAATGCACAACGATACTCCTAAATTCGCTCACGCACATACACGCAAACTCTACACACACACGAGACGCGCGGAACTCTCCGCACATACTTTTATGAGACGCGCGCGCGCACACAAACTGTCCACGCACATTCTCATGAGACGCGAGCCTATGGACGCGAGCGCACACACACACAAACTCGCGCACATACTCAATGACACGCAAGCACACACACTCACAATACCCTAAAGATGTGGAAAAGTCGATCAAAAGTGTGGCTACATTTCTCCAGGCTCGATGCAGTATTTGTGGTAAAATAAAGGCTGCAAAGACGGTACCGCGACAGATATGATGAAGCCCTTGACAGTGCACGGAGTAAACATAAGAGCAGAAAGTTGCTGCGTCTTCGACTGGTAAATGAAGAGATACCTTGTTGATCACTCTGACTGTGTTTATATTGCAATAATGACCTACTGAATGTACACTGCCGTTCAAAAACGTGTTGGTCAGAATTTTTTTTCAGTAAGCATGCATTAAAGTGATCAAAAATGACCTTCCAAAAACTGTTTTCATATTTCAGCTTTGACAACACAGGAATAAATTACATTTTGAAATATATTCAAATAAGATTTTAAATTGTAATACTATTCCACAATATTACAAGTTTTACTGTATTTTTGATGAAACAAATTCAGCTTTGGTGAGCATGAGCTCTTTATAAAAAAAATATTTTGTACCTTATGTATATGTATAAGGAATATTTTGTTCCTTTGTGCTTTTTTTGTTCCTTTGTGCACTGACTAAGGAGCATGAGTCAAACTGAAAAAATAAAACCAAAGTTTTTCTGAGGTAATGTGTTATGTAATCTTGTTAAAATGGATTTCATAAAATTGGTATCGAAAA
Source organism: Rutilus rutilus (assembly GCF_951802725.1). Taxonomy (NCBI): domain Eukaryota; kingdom Metazoa; phylum Chordata; class Actinopteri; order Cypriniformes; family Leuciscidae; genus Rutilus; species Rutilus rutilus. Next base: position 11,557,004 of record NC_140212.1, on the reverse strand, counting down.
AAGTATCGATCAGGAACCGGTATCGAAATCAAGGTATCGGTATCGGTATTGGTATCGAAATTTTTTGAACGATACCCAGCCCTAACACACATACAATTGGATTATGGGCTGTTAACATGTAACGCTCATACTGAAGTGCAATTGGAGTGATCTTAGATCAAGAGAGAGACATTTTTCCTTGCTCCAGGCTAAATCATGCAACTTTGATCTGCTTCAACTCTTTATCACTCATTTACTCTGATCTAATCAACACACGGATGGGTGCACAGACAAAAACATCTTGGAAAACAGTTGTTCACACATTGCTTGAAGGGCAAAGGTGGGTTGTTCGAAAAACATTGAAAAAAGTGCTTTCTTTCGTCATCTGTATTGCCTCTATAACAAACACTGACAGCCTATTTCCTTATTTTATTTTATGTCATTACAAATGTTGCAGGCGAGAACGGCAGAACTATTTATGATTTAATGCCATCGCCAAATAGAATTCAGATGTCTGTTTGTAAAGAAGCATTAGAGCATGTGTGAAAGCCTCGACTGACAGGAAATCCATAACAGCACCATTCACATTCATCCATGCACGAAACAATGAGAAAAAAGATCTTAATCTAATAGGAATCCGGCTTCAGATTTCTTGATCGGTTTTGTTACCGCAAGAAAATTATTCATCACAAATATCATATTCAGTGAGGCTCGTGAGGGGTTCTTCATGGTGGGTGCATATCAATATCGAGTATTGTGTTTCTTGGCGGGTGTTGTGGCGCTTTTTCTCGCTCTCTAAACTGTATCATAGACCCGTGGTTGTAACGTTCCTGCTCTGCGAGACAATTTTTCTGGTCCATAAATGTCACTGATTAAAACTGCTGTTGGAATTGTTTCATGGATCACTGGGTGCATGATGACTCTAATCAGCTTGTTCAGTTCATTAGAAGGTGGAAACATAATAGTTACAAATCTGGGCCATCGGTAGGAGTTTCAGTGGTTTAGAGACTCCGGCTGTGTGTTCTTGAGACCCCAATTCTGCTTCTTCACAGTTATAATTTGATTAAAATGTGTGTTAAGACAGTTGGGAACTGAAACCCAGCTCTTATTCAGAACCAGTTCAGTTTTATAAAAAAATATTGGAAGCAGATGATTTTTTTTCGTGACTTGTTTTCATTAACATGCATTCTTATGCAGAAAGAACACATTACAAAAATACTGTTTTCTGCACCACTATTAGGCCGCTGTTATATGCCACAAAAAATAAGAATTTTATTTTATTTTATGTATTTCACTTAAATGTGAAAATATTAGAAAGACATGCAAAAACATGCATACAGTGCAAAACAATTGACTCCTATGATCAGTTATTTTTAGTGAATCACTCATGACTCATTCAGAGTTACTTAAATAATCTGACTCAATCATCAAAATGTAAGTCAGTCTTGTATTTCCAAATATTTCCTCCTCAAAAGTATTTAAAAAAATCCTTGGAATTGTTAATAAATCCTTACGATTCCCGTCCTTTGTGTTAAATGACAAATACTAGTTTCACTGGCTGATCTAACCTAAAAATAGCTGTAAAGCTCCGAGTTTGTATTGTGTTCAGGTCCTCTGAGGAAGCCCAAGGTGTCTCAGTCCATGCCCCTTCCTAGTCCTTACTGTCAAGTGTTCTTGAGTTAAAATGTCTTGCTGTGAACAAGGTCAGAAAGACTGCATTTGTTTGCACAGGATGAATGAGTTTCATGCATGCTTGTGAATGTGGTCAGGAAGTAAGAGTCATTACATATGTCTTGATGTTCGGCGTAGAAAGATATTGAGCTGTAAGGGTAAGTGAGGTCAGACGCTTGTAGACGGCCTTTACTTATTGTGGTGGAGCCAATCAGTAGAATCGAGATTCAAATTATGAAAATGATCTAATTATCGACTAGCTCTGTAATAAAAATGCTAACTCCTCAGCAGATCCCGTCCCGAAAGTGTCCTTAGCATAGCATAGATCTCAGCTGTCCTATTCACTTTTTTTTCTAGCCTATTTACACAGGACTGAATATATTAATAAAGCACATAACTGGTCTTCTTATTGACGTCCTCTTTTACAGGGCGTTTGTGTCATTATTTTAGTACGTTCTCCTTCTGAGCTCAGTGAATAAATAAATCCAGAATGGCGACAAACTAGAGAAATATTGTATTATAAACACGGTTTTCCACTTCTACATAGAAGTTTATTATTTTACCCAGTACTTATATGTTATGTATTTTCATGCCGGTGGGCAAGTGATGTGATCTGTGTGCGGCTGAACACCGTGTAACACTGATTATCGCAGCAAGCCTAGTGACAACCCTAGTTTGGATGCTGCCTTAGAAGGCGGCTGCCTATAGGCTGTAAGGCAACAACAGTGGTCAATGTCTTTCAATCGGTGGTCAATGTCTTTCAACATAATTGAATATAGCCTTGCATTTCTTCCACAGACTCCACTTTTCTCTTTCAGGTGCTAGTCTAAGATCAGTTTTACAGTTTTTCTGACAGAGAGATCGGGGCAGGATGTTGACTTAGCAAACCGGTTCTAGATCAGCACATCATAGGGCATCTTGCAGCCTGTACAAGCCACTTTTCACGCTCTGAGATGGCGGAAAATTGCTTCCAGTGATTTCACGCCCTCCTCCCGCTCATCTGTTGTTTTCCGTGACATTATTGGGGTGATGTTGTGTAATTACCAAGTTTGGTGCTAACATAACATCTGTCATATTCGCTAAGTAAATTTACATTTCTCCTTTTGACACCTTACATGTCTATTTTTTTTATTTTATTATTATTATTATTATTATTTTTATTATATATATATATTTTATATATCTTTTTTTTTTTTTTATCTAATAGGGATGATAGGGTAGCCACAGGCATGACACAAGACTTTTAGATTAATGGGAAATAATTCTGTTACAGGTCTCCAGGGTTCAGGAGGAGCTCTTTTTACAAGCCAGTTTAGTTAATAGTCCTACAGCTGCGGTACTCCATTGAGATGTGATCGACACATCACGACACAGGAAGAGCTGGAGACGATATTAAAACCAGACGCACAATAGCTACACCTCCACATCCACATGCAGCTGTCTTTTGAGAACATATCATTTGGGACTGTTTAATCTAACGCACACCTACGTACAATCTCACACACCTACAGACCCAACACACCTACTGCATACAAGCGCACACACACACACACATACAATAGCTAACGCTCACTTACAGAAACAAATTGCTCTCCACCCATGTACACCTGGCTGTCAGGTGGAATGTCAGAGGCATTCACAGGAAGACATTTGTATTCATTTAGGCAATGAGAAAAGCTCTATTATGAGTGAGGTGAATGAGGGAGGCAGCGTTTGACAGCTCGGGGTAATGACTACCCTCAGCCCTCTTTTCTAGCGACAGCACCATAGACAGGTTCATTACATTACCCCATGTCTCAAATCATCGTCTGATCTGCCACATTGTAATAAAGATGAATATCTCCCTATTTCAATTTTGTCTCATAATAAATTGTACATAGATAAAGCTGTAGGCTGTGATGGCAGCTGTTTTGGCTTTTTTTTCCTTTAGCATCTTTTTTGACATTGTGGCCTCTTTTAGATCCAACAATGGCATTGAGCTCAGCTATCAAGAGCGTCAGTGTTGAGGTATGGCTGTTAAAGTGGTTATGCGTGTGCATTGAAGGCAATGAATGAATCGAAATATGAATAGATCGACTTGTTTAAACAAGTACGTATTGAAATGGTGCATTTAGGAACCGGATGCTTTGGTTTCAGAACTAAAGACCGGTTGTTATTTTTGGTGATTAAATTTTTGGCCTTTGAGGTAGAAGTGTGTGTGTGTGTGTGTGTGTGTGTGTGTGTGTGTGAGAGAGCCAGACGTTTGTATGAGTTCACTCCCTGTTGCAGCCTTCAAAAAAACACTTTCATAGCCAAGAAAGAGCTCCATTTGATGTTTATAAATGTAGTACTCGGTCACATCTCTACGCACCAAGGAAAGTGGTCTTTTTTTGGTGGAAAAACACTGTTAAATCTGACCTTTGCACTCCCTGAGGTCCTTGTCTTTCTGCTGTAGACGAGCCAGACATGGCCTGTCAAATCTCTGCCCTTTTTAAAGTTTCTGAATTTTATAAGAATGTTCTGGGCTCAGCAGATTGAGCAGAAGCTAAGCTTTGTTGTCACAGGAAATAATTTCAGCTTCTCTAGGCTATTAGTTCTTAAAAAATGAGTAAAACTTGTTCTTGCAGTTGCACAGAGGAAAGGTAATGCATCAGAATGAACATTAAAACATGAACTCTTGTTAACATGAGACTAGTGTGATAGAATCACTATCCTTGTTTTACACCATCTGTAATGTTTTGCCCCATACCCTTCCCTTTCAGATGTATTATTATAAACGTGATTTACACAGGTATCTCAAGACATGCTTGGAATGCACATTAAATCACATATGTCCACAAATATGCTTGTTGACATGATACTAGTACGGGTCGTAACCTGCTTCTAAACCTTTCGTAATGTCTTGCCCCGTAGACTTCCGTTGTACATTTATTACTGTAAATGTTTAAACCGGAATCTTAAGAAATGTTTTGAATGAATGCTAAAACACACATATATACAAGACTTTAACATTATACTTTTAACATGAGACTAGTGTGATAGAATCACATGCGAACCTGCTTTTTAACCCTCCATGATGTTTTGCCTATAGACTTCTTATTGCATGTGTTTTACTGTAAAAATTTTAACAGGGATTTCAAGACATGTTTGGAATGACCCTTAAAACGCACATATCCACAAGACTTAAACTTTATACTTGTTAACATGAGACTTAGGGGTGGATGACATACCAGTAGACGTTAACCTGTAGAAATTTGTGTACCGGTAGAGATTTGGATCATCGTCTGTATCGCGGTTACTCACAGGTGACGTTGCTGTGCTGCGTGGTCACGAAAGTGATCAGTTGCATAGCACTGTGGTTGATTTTAAACCATTGAAGTGCAATTCGCAGCGAAAGATAAGTCATTTCGCTATTTGTACTGAACTGAGTGATTTTTGCCACCTAATTGGACTTGAATCGTTAAATACACATACTTATGTGTCAAGTGACCATGTCTTGGCAAGTAAACAGTCATTTATGTCTTAAGTGTACGTAAACAGTTGAAAAAGAAAACGCACAGATATATTGGATGGATCCGTGCAGTTGGTCTTAAAGTGACAGCAGCCTAAAGACATTTGCCTGCATTTGTATATCTATAGCAGTTAAACTATGCTGTCAGCATGCTAATTGAACTGCAGCAACTAAAAAATCTAAACAAATTTTTTTTTTTTGAACGACTAGTCAACTACTCATCCAATCCTTAATGGTTGTTGTCGATGTGTTTGAGAAATCAAACTGAGGGGTTGCTTTAATTCGAAGTGTTGAGGCTGAATAGACCCGTCTCTTCACTCCTCCTCCCCTTGGCACAGAGACCCCAAACAGACCACAGAGGAATCTCAAACATCCTGAACACAACCAGATGTGTAACCTCAACCCCCAACCTTCGTCTTCCTTCTCTCCATCTCTCTTTCTCTCTCCTTCCTCGAAGTTAGTCTGTTCCCCTTATTTGTGGCCTGACCTTACAATACTGGGCCTCTTATAAAACCAATCCATAGAATAGTAGTGATGCTTGCAGGTCACTGGTGCTTTAAGGCTTTGCAATGCATTGAGATCTGATGTGACCTCTGATCATACTCTTGCTCTGTTCAGTATGACCCCTACACGGTCTTTTACTCTCTCTCTTTTGGGTCCTCATTTCTCATTTCACTGATCTTTGACCGATAAGCAGGCCTTAGAAGCAGGCCTTATTGAAGACAATAAAATGTACTTTAAAAAAAAACTTTAATTTTGGTTTCTTTGTGTCAGTAAAAAAAAAAATCAACCTGTTTTTATTGTTTAAATATTTGTTTGCTGCATTATTTTTGGTGTTATCTTGCAGTCCAACAGGCAACGATTTGCATCACCACTGTAAAATGTTGAAGCTGTTATTATTGGTTGATTTATTGGTCCAATATTCCTTACTGTGAACATGCAGGGTTTAGGGAATTTGAATGACCATTCCAGTTCTGTGGATCTTTCTGCAGAGTTCTGCATGCTTGGATTCTGTGCGGGCTAAAGATAAAGTCTTCGGCCTGAGCCTGGAGGTTTAAAACTGGCATAATACCCTGTCTATAATCACTCCTTTTGTTCTCTCCTTTTCTCTTGAATGTTTTTATTTAGGCATTTCTTTTCAACGGTCCACTTCTTTCTATATCCTTTTCTCATTCTCTCTCTCTCTAAAAAGTCAGCATGTGTCTTATCTCGATTAATTTGTAGGCTGTTGTAGGAGCCATGTGGTCATTGCTCTCTCTGGCAGAGTTCTCTCTCTCTCTCTCTCTCTCTCTCTCTCTCTCTCTCTCTCTCTCTCTCTCTCTCTCTCTCTTTTTCTTTCTTTCTCTCTCTCTCTCTCTCTCTCTCTCTCTCTCTCTCTCTCACACTCACTCCTCACTGGGCCGTGAGGCATTATGCTGAGGATCATTTCTACACTTCCTGTCCTCTCAGGCATGACAGGCTTTTTCCTCTGAACATCCAGCTCACCAAAACCTTGACCTATTGATTTTAAGACCTCTCCAAAAGGCCTCACACAAACTAGTTCTAAGTGCAGGAGATAATTGTGGGTAGGAGAAGAGTGGATTTGGGTTGCTGCTGTTAATTTGATGTCGACATGGAGTCAGAAACTCACTTACCTGCCCAGCTGCCCAACACAGTCCTGCTAATTTAACAGTTCAAGAACATCTGGTGAATAGAGAAAAGGAAAATGGGAGAATCTAATTTAAACTGGGAAATATAGAGATTTAAAAAAATATGTAAATGTAAAAGCAACATGAATAATATACATACTGTAAACAAAACATATAGAAAAATATAAATAAAAATGATGTAAAAATTAATAAAATGCATTCATAATTATATTATGTAATATCATATTATATAAAATTCAAAACCAACATTATGATTTAAAATGAATAATGTTTTTATCATTGTTTTATATGTATTTATATTAATTATAATATAATACATTTGTTATGTTATATTCATTCAATTGTAATGCTTATAATATGATATGTGAATGAAAATAATGCATTAAATTTTTTAATTGTAAAAGTGACATCACTGTCATTTTCACTGACATCAAGACCTTACTATATATTGGCTCATAGTTCTCAGAAGTGAGTCTGTGTCATTGTCATACTCCTCAAAAATGTCAAAATATCTGTAATGGAGCTCTGTCGCTCTCTTTCCCTCTCTCTCTCTTTCATTCAAGGTTCTTTCATGTTTGGAACATGAAAGTGAAGTCAAAATTAATTGGGTTAGGGTCTGACCGCCATGGCCGGTGTTGCGTGACAGGCCTGACTGACTGTCGCTGAACTGAGGCAATCTTCAACACCCTTTAAAATATGCGAATGCCTCTCATTTCATTGACTTTTTCCAATGTTATGTTATTGTTTAATGCCTTAACTCTGCATTTACATTATATAAAAACTCAGAGTGTCAAATTAAATGTGTATGTCTATCGGTATACACAGCTTTATTTTCTCTCAATGAAGTTATGATTTTTAATCTAAACCCCCCAAGACCTCTTTGAACTCGTTTCAAAGTGTTTTAGATCTGAGCTTTTATTCTTGGAGTTGGGACCCACGTGACGATGAAGTTTCTTTTCTCTTGCCTCTCTTTCTCTGTGAGAAGGCATGTGTGAACATTTACGTGTGTCGATGACTCTGCTTGGCATAAGAGGCTGTGTCATGCCCAGCAGAGCGTAATGGCGTCTAGGCTTGTTAGTTTACCAAGGTTAAGAGTGTTTGTAAGTGTGGGTGTAGATGTAAGGCATGTGTTTGTGTATGTAAAGTACTGTTTACACCTCTTCATTCACCCCCACCCATGCACATTGACATTAGTTTCTAGTTAAAAAGTATATTAGCAAGCTAAATGTTCATAATAAGGTGCTTTACTTGGTTTTTAATGACATTTTTGTGGGATTGCTCTTTAGTTGTGAAAGCATAGTGAATATTTTGAGGATCAAACACTCTCTTGAGCTCTGTTCCAAAACCAAGTTAGCTGTCTGCTTAGACAGCATTTTTTGGACACTTATGACTCAAGCTGTACCGAATTATGATGCCGTATTTTTAGCTATTTAAAGGCAGCATTGTATCCTTGGCAGATTAGACAATCTCAGTGTGCATTTCAACACACCCGCTGCTTAGAAAATCATGTTTGATTGGCAACATGCTAACATCAAATGTGATTGGAATCAGTTGTGAATCGAGTCTCTTGTGTTGTGCACTTCATGAAAGGCTTTGTGTGGCTTATGTCAAGTGTTTGAAATCAGTCAGGTATGTGTAACATTTAATTTAGCATGCTGTCGTACATGCTTGTGGCCTATGTAGGCAGTAGACAGTGTGGCGGCTCATTAGATTGTACTTGTACACCAAGAAAAATGTGGTCTTTTATAAAGTTTCAGTAATTATAATTATGCCTGCAATCAAGAGTTACACAACCTTCCCCTAAAGGAAACAAGCAGTCACACCCTTCATTAGAAAAGAGTGTAATATCTAAAACACTTCTGACTAAACAATGTCATGGAAATCTTAAGGGCATTTTATGCAATATTCGTTTTTCCCGCCTCTCTTGTGTATAGACCTTATTCACAGAAGCGGCTCCTTTGATTTTTAATGGGAATGAAAACGAGGCTGTGAGGGAGACATGCATCTCTTCAGTGGGTTTTACCATTATTTCATGTGTTTTTGGATTGTTCTGCTGCTGATGAAACACTGCAAAAATATCTTTCCAAGTAATTTCAGTAGACAAAACTCCTGACAACATGAGCTGTGGAAAATTATAAATGATGTAGCAGCTTTTTACAGCGGATGCCATTGAAAACACGGTAAGTCGATCCCTCACAGCCTCACTTTCATACCTGTCATAGCGCTGCTCTGAAAAAGTCCTAAAGTCATTTTCCAGACATGCAAGGGTCGGTGTGGAACACGCTAGCACAACGTTGCCGCTACTGCTTCAGTCCAGTGCTTGCGAGTGTAAACATGCTGCATCTCTAATGAGCCGGTTGCCATATTGAATTGCTAGTTGCATATAAATTATAGCCCAAATTAAACGCATATAAACAAATATGGCATTCATTTCTCCATAAAATGTTATTTTAAAATTTTTTTTTGCTCACTCTCCTTTACTGTTCCCTAGTGAATTCCATATATGCTACATGGTCAGCAGCTATTCTGAAGGGAACTAAATACATAAAAGCGAAATGTTAATGATAAAGCTTAATTTGGTTGTGAATAAAATCACTTCTGATTGGCCAGTGACGTGGCAAATGCAAAACTGTACATTTTAAGCCATGCCATGTTTTGGATTGATAAATAACTTTTTTTTTTTTTTTTTTTTTTTTTTACAGTTTTTATTCAAAGACAACCTTCAGAATGATTTTAGATCAACTTTCCAGTCCAGGCAGGGAATGAAGACAAGGATCATTTCCTTTCTGTGACATAGCATACTGCACACAGGGAACAAACGAGGAGCCACATTTTTATTTCCGAGTGTGTCTGCTGAACTCATTTAAGGCCCCAGGCTGTTGGATTGTTTTCTGTCAGGTACCACATCTCCTCGCTGTGCCTCACTCAATTCAAATGTATTACATGCGTTTCGCCCTTGGGACAGGAAATATGACCAGGTTTTAAAGGCCATAGCTTCCATTTCCAGACTCTCTTCAGTGTCTGGCCTAAAATAGGGTTAGGCCAAGCGTTATTATGTTCCAGTCTGGACCAATGAACCCCCAAAAAGTCTCTAAGGAACATCAGACTTAGTTTTGCCATCCATGCTCACAGAATCCAGGTCAGTTAATGTGGAGAGCAGAGGACTGGCCTTCCTGGAAGCCTCTGTTCAGTTGCCTAAGGCTTTTCCTCCAGCTAGAGTTATTCAAGCATCAAGTACAGAGACCATGGGATACTCTAAGACACTGTGGATCTGTAGCAGAGCTAGTCATCATGGCATGTTGGTGCAAATCAGAAGGCTTTTAATTATTTAATTTTATTTGGCATCTTATTTTTGCTTTTATTTAAGTTTTACTTTTTGAATTTAATTTTATTCATTGCTTTTTTTTATTTGCTGTGTATTTTATTTTATTTTTCAAAATAGAATTACTCAATGAAATCATATTCCTTGTTTTGTTAGCTGTGGGTTCATTAAAACTGGATATTGGATATGAATATTGTGACTGTGATAATGTAGATCTGATCTGAGTATTGTTACATATTTAAAAAAAAAAATTGGTAGGGATGCACCGATATGCAAATTTTGGCCAATACCGATAATTTTTTATATTTGAAAGCTGATAATATAACCGAGATATATTGGCCGATAAATCAAAATCAACATTTTTATTTAATTTTTGAGAGCCTGATTACAAAAACAAAAGTCTCACCCTGTCCCAAGCACACAATTGCAATTATGTCCTCATTATATTTTATGTAGCCTATATGACGGACATATGCGATGCACATGTTGGACTTAACTGCATTTTCCTTTTCAAAGTGATTCCAATCATATTTCAAGCTAAAGTGTCTCAGCTGAAGGAAATAATCCATCATTTACTGACTTTAATATATCGGCCAAATTTTCTTTTCAGGCCGATAACGATAACATTAAAATTGAACGCATATGGGCCAATGCCGATTTGGTGGCCGATATATCGTGCATCGCTAATTTTTGGGGTTGATTATGTTTATATAGCAAAAATAACTATTGTGTTATAAAATTACTCGTATTGTGGTTTATAAAAAATATTTTATCTTAAAGTCCAACTGAAATCAAAATGGACCCTATTTACTTTGTTAGCGCATATTACTAGTCTTGTGGTGAACAATTAATCCGTGCAAGTTAAAACACGGAAAAAAAATGTTTTGGCTTCGTAATCTTTAATCAAAATCTGAAAATGCCCCTCCTCTCTGCATTGGAGGACCTTCCCTGATGACGTATGCTTGACGGCTTGGGTTGAGAAACGCTTAACCACTCCCCTCAAATCGTTAGTCTGTAACGAGCGAGAGATGGAGAGGAGGAGCACTAGAGTAAAACCCTGCCCTCTGTTCAATATTCCTTTTCACTGGGAAATACGTCACAGCACTGGAGAAAAGTCGTTTGCAACTTCCGGTTCACGCGGACTTTAATAATATACTTACCTGCTAGGAATGGGTACCTGAGATCTTCCTTTTTCTGCTTTAGTTGAATCCTCCTATGGTGCTTCTCAGGTAAAGGTGCTAATGATTACCAGTTTATATATTTAAGGTGGATTCTTCTGCATTTGCTTTGTTCTGTTTGTCAAATAAACAAACAAAAAAAAAAGCAGCTAAAGTTGTTCTCTGCAAATATCAAATATTTATTGAGCTTCAGAGTAAACCGAGAGAGAGTTTCTGCCTGTTCTTTTCAAATGATCATTATGCCCAAGGTTTGTTTCTGCACCATAGGAAAGCTCAGAGGGCATTACCACATGATCGTTCACCAAACATGATCTAAAATAGAGCTGGCAAGAAAATGGTGCCACCTGTAAACCTTATTTTTTTGTGGCAGATGGAAGAGAACATAGTTTGTGGGAACGGGGTGCTGAGCCCTTCTGCTGCCTGTTGGCCCATCTGTGTGTGTGTGTGTTTCTAGAGCATATGGCCTTATGCAGTAGACGTGATTTCTGGAAAGTCATGCAGAGATTGGTGAAACGATTTTATAAGACGTTAAGAGTTCAATGTGAAATCCATTACGGGCCTGTTATTTTAGTTCATGTGGCAGTACGGTATGTTTACTTTGAAAACGAAAAGGTCAAGAGTTTGTATAACTTAATGTCACATTTTTTCCCCAGATTGATTTGTTTCTTTTATTTCTTGACTTTGTACTGGCAGCCCATTTCATATTTAAAACTGAACAGCTCTAAAAAATGACTGAAATGGTCTCATGGCCACCCTAACTTGTTTACATACTCTACTCAAACATAGATCAGATTTTCCAAGCAAAATTACTAGGTCAAGGGTCTCAGGGGCTGGAATGTATTACTATTTTTCATCCGTAGGCCTTTTTTGATGTTCAAGATCAGTTTAGAGAGCCAAGTAAAATGTATAATCAGAGTTTTGATCTCAAACTGATCTGCAAACAGCATTTCAGAGTTTAATTGCCAGAGGGATTTCTCTCTCTCTCTCTCTCTCTCTCTGGAAATAACATTGCTGATCACATTCATTTACAAACAGTTTCATTCACAAAAATTTGAACGCCTACATGAATATGTCACTGGTAGGAACTATTTTAATCGCTAAGTAAAAATGTTCAAAATGAATCCTAACAGGCTAATGCTAACAGACTGGGTTTTTATTTTGGTAGAAATTACTGATTGATAAGCCCTAAAAACATGTCCGTTCTGGTAATGTACAAATAAACAATCTTAAAGACGGCTTCTGAATGCCGGTTTATTTTAGCTAGTAGTCTAAACATACCTACTCTCAAATTTCTCTCAATCAGTCCCACAAATGACTCTTTTTCCAGCTCATTTCAAAGATAAATTGAGTACCTGCAGATGGAATAGACTTCTTTTTTTCTTTTTTTTACGAGTTGTTGGGTTTCCTCCTACTCTGCATACCTGTCAAGCAAAATCGAACGTGTGTGTTGGATCCCGATCAGGATCTTGAAATAATTCTGTCCAATGAAAATAAAATAGAGGAAATGAAAACACATCTGCTTCATATTCCCACATCTACAAGTCTTAAAGGATCAGTTCACTCCCATAAAATGAAAATTCATTTATTATTTATTCACCCTTATGGCGTTCCAAACCCGTATGCCAATGGAACACAAAAGGAGATGTTTTTGAAGAATGTTTTAAGAGCTCTTTTTCCATACAACAAAAGTTTTCTGTGGTCTGATAATCCCCGAAATCGCTAAAATACGTTCCATATAGACTCATTTGATATATTTGAGGTCTTCTCAAGCAATATGAATGCAAATAGTTTCGGTTAGTGTTCCACAGAAGAAAGATAGTCACACAGATTTGTAATGAAAAGAGGGTGAGTAATTTTTTTTTTCTACAACAGGTTTTTCCTTTCTCTAATACAGCCCCTTTATGCCAGGGAAAGATGCCAGTTGACATTTTTCTGTTTTTTCCACAAAAAATAAGTGCGCTGTGAGGTGAACATGTGTTTAACAGATAATATGCGGTGTGCCGTTGCATGACAGCAGTGCAGGGATGGTGGTTAGTGTGTGCTATGAGCCATGGTTGGGTGTCACCGATTAAACAAAAGCAAAGACACCTCACCTAGTCAACCTGTGTGAAATGCTGTCAGCTGCCATTTCATGAGAAATGGTTAGTGAAATGATTTTTTTTTTGTGGCCCTATAATTTCTCTCTCTCTCTCTCTCTCTCTCTGGCAATGGAAAGTTTTGAAAAAGAGACTGATCACTGTAGCTTTCCTCAGCTGCTTTTTTCACCAGAGAATGGTACATGGCAAGAGAAAGAAGGTTGCTTGCTGTCTTTTAAGAATCATCAGCCGAAGTACTTTTGCAATGCTGATAAGACGGACATATATACTATGTGTGTGAAATCGTGGCACCTTAAAGCACTAGAGACTGTTAGCGAGTCCAAATGGCAAGAGTTTTTTTTTTTTTTTTTTTTTTTTGAGCCAGGCGCCTCCCCCAAAGGCAGTTGGAGGTCCCTGTACAAACCTCCCATTGAGAAGAGGTCTGGAGACCTGCAGTGGAGGATAGTACACGGGATAATAGCTACGAACAGACACATAGCACACCTTGATCCACAGGTAGGGGAGGGCTGTCCTTTCTGTGGGGAACAGGAGACAGTTTTTCATTTGTTTTTAAAGTGTAAAAGACTTCAACCAGTTTTTTGTATTTTAGAAGAGTGGTCTCATAAATTGGGAGAAATTTTTACTCCAGTTTCTTTTATTTATGGTCCAAAATACAGTAGAAGAAAGAGGGAAGTGCATGTGTTAATAAATTTTATTTTTGGAAAAGCTAAACTGGCAATTTGGCTATCAAGAAAATATCGTTTGAACGGGGCTGGGTCAGATGATATTGTGTCCATTTTAAAAGGACTAGTAAAATCTCGCATTAAAATTGAGTTCACATATCATAAACTGGTAAATGACATGGAGAAGTTTAAACACCGATGGGCTGTGAATCAGTGTATTTGTGATATTGATAGTGATGATTGTTTGGACTTGTATATTTAATTTTATTTATTTCTCTTTATTTATTTACTCATTTATTTATTTTAGATGCATTTTGTTTTGTTTTTGTCCTGGAAAAATAATGTAAAATTGCATTTTTAAATTTTTGGTAAATAAATGCTTTTTTGAGCCTCTCTCTCTCTCTCTCTCTCTCTCTCTCTCTCTCTCTCTCTCTCTCTCTCTCTCTCTCTCTCTCTCTATTAGCATGACTGTGTATTACAATGTTGCCAAAGCATTAACATATTATATATAAATAATAAAAAAAAAACATATGTATAGTTCATGTAGCATAGTAAATACATAATTAAAATCCATCTGAATAAATAAAGCGGGTCTCTCTAGAGAGTTAACCGTCTCTAACATTGTGAATTGCTAAAACATATTTTGCAGCTAGTCAGCACTGCTATCATCTTCTCCAAGTATGAAGGGCATTTTCTCAGTATCACTAAGTTCAATGATGGACTCAATGGTTTTCTCTTTCTTACTAACTCTCTCAATTTTCAGTTTGTCTCTCTCCTATGAAATTCAATTGCTTTCTCTGCTGTGAAGCATTTCCATGGGTACCATCAAGTGTTTTATTTTCAGAATTGGTCTCTGAATGCCCCTCAAAAACGCACGCACACACTATTCCTTATCCCCATCTTAACACAAGCAATATTGAAAAGTGGAATTTGCAGTTAGACTGTTGCTCTCTCCACACCGGTCCCAGGTCTCGCGCTCGTTGTCCTCTCGTGTTAAACCGTGTCGTCTCGCTCAGGCGTTAGAGTCGCTGGGTTCTGGGTTGTTGTTGCCATGGGAGCAGGTTCCCGAGCGATGCTGCCAGCTCTTTCCTGCCTCAAGCTTTGCAGTGGGTGTGTGAGAAAGCGGGCATCATTGGAGCCTGGCCCAGTGTGTCTCTATACCTCTCTCTCTCTCTCTCTCTCTCTCTCTCTCTCTCTCTCTCTCTCTCTCTCTCTCTCTTTCTCTTTCTCTTTCTCTTTCTCTTTCTCTTTCTCTTTCTCTTTCTCTCTCTTTCTTTTTCTCTCTCTCTCTTTCTTTTTCTCTCTCTCTCTTTTCCATCTCCTACTCTTTCAGTCTCTGATGGCAGGTCTTGATATGAGTCTTTAATGCCCCAGTTCCCATATGTTTACTTTCCCATTTTACCATGTGAATTGTGCCCTCACATATTCACAGACAAACTGCACTCCATGGATCAACAGTGCTTATTATTGATGTACATGTCGGGGGGTTGATTAGTTAGTAGAATGTTGTTTAATGGTGTTTATTGCTGAGAATAAACATCAAAACCTTCCTTCCAGTAAAAGGCTCTTACTGGTGTGTCATATACTGCAAAAAAAAAAAAAAAAGTATATCCATAAATATATGATGGACCCTTTTCACAGACTGTGAAGACGCATTTTAACGGTCATCAGCATCGTAAATCCTGCAAGTTCTTTTTTATTTATTTAAATGTATGTATATATTTATAACACTATACTTTGTATTATATTTCTTTTGCATCCAATTACAAAAAACTAGTTAACGCTGCTGTGAGGGTGTTTCTAATACACTGGGTATTGGAGTGACGTTAAAGTTGACGTCTTTCTTCTGTGATCTCTCTCCTTTTTCTTTCCTCTTTTAAAAGTTGCAAATGGGAACACAAAAAATATATTTAATGTAGTCTCTCGTTCACCGCTTTAGATTTTCTTTAAAGATTTTTAGATTTTTACTTTAGAACTATGATGACTTCCACATCTGACAAACCCAGAAATGTGAAAAGGGTCTATATTTGAAAATAATTTGAAATATGTATACACACACACACACACTACAAACTAGTGTGTTGACTACAAAACTGTTCGGTCGGTAACGTTTTAAGAATATTCAGAAATAGGGATGCACGATGATATCGGCACAACATTGGTATCGGCCGATAAAAGCTTTAAATGACCATCATCGGCATCTGCCGATATGATCATTTCTGCCGATGAGCCTTGCCGATAGGTTGGCGTGTTTTCTATGTGCACGTGACGACCGTGCATGAGGGCCAGCAACTTAACATGTGGAGGCATTTCCAGCATGGGCGTCAGTTTGGTTTGAAATGTGCTGGGGACAGAGACGCATTCGCAAGTGCATTTTCAGAAGTGCTGGGTACAATGACGCAGTAATTTTTTTTTCTCTTTCGTGCAGGTCATGTTTTGAAAGACGATGTGCTGTAGCTTACTAATGTAAACTCTCCAAGCTACTATGCTCTCCACAGAGCATAAAATATTCATTTTATTTTATTTTTCGTGTTCGCATTTATGAGGAAAAACAGTGACAGTTCTCGGTTACGGACGTGAGCGCTCTGAAAGCGGCACTAAAAGAGACTGCTTTAAAACTTCCACAGAGTCCTCAAACAGAAAGCACAAAGCCTTTCTAAGTGAATTTCGTTTTGTATTAATTGTATCTTAATTTTAATCAATGTTTCATCAACCAATTGCCTGGATTTAATAAATAATTAATAAGTAAAGCAGATAATAGATATCACGACACGGAGGCGCCCGCGATTGAACTGGAGCTAGTCTCATAAATGAAACGAAACTCAGCATAGCCTACTTGCCTCACAGACCTGAGAAATATATCTATTATCTACAGAACGCTTGAAATCATATTTTTAAACAGAACAATTCAAAACGAAAGAAAACTATGTAATCCGAAACGTGCATTTCTCTCTGGCGCGTTCACTACTGCGAAGATCGCGAGTCATCGTCAACTTCATCTTTGCAGCTGACACAGAAAACACTTGTTTATTAATAAACAATTAAAATGTCTCCTTGCTATATTTGACATATTCATAATCATTACTTTTGCGGTTCGTTGTGACAGCTTTTAGTTAATTATTGGCAGCGCCACCCTTACATGTTACATGAACGGGTCGCCACTGCATCAGCACCGAAAACAGGGCAGGGGAGCATTTGGTAGACCTGTTCAAGCATAAGATGTACATTTTGTTTTTATTTGAAAATTTATTTTTATTTATTTTACTCCTAAGGACTGAAGTTTGAAGTCTGAACTTAAAAATAAAATGTGGCACTGGCATATAATTTATTCTCCAAGTGAAATATTTTGCCTATTTTTCAGGGGTGAATGTCTGTCTACATTTGTAAAATTATACATTTATGGTAGAATCAAATGTTGTTTTGTTTGTCTTGTGTATTGCCTTATCTCTACAATACATGAGTGTAATACGGTAAAGGTAGTACAGGAGAGAGACTTGGATTTCTCTTCAGTAAAAATAAAGTGTAAATATATCAGGGGGAAAATGTGTATATATATCGGTATCGGCATAGGACAAAATTAGTTTGAAAATATCGGCATATCGAATATCGGCCAAAATGCAATATCGTGCATCCCTATTCAGAAATATTAATATTATTGCAATTTAAAATAGCTGTTTTCTATTTTAATGTATTTTAAAATGTAAGTTATTCTTGTGATGGCAAAGCAAAATATTCATTTTTCCAGTCTTCAGTGTCCCATGATCCTTCAGAAATCATTCTGATTTGCTGCTCAAGAAACATTTCTTATTAGGAATTTTGAAAACTTGAGCTTCTTAATATATTTCTTCACGATTCTTCGAAATGAACAGCATTTATTTTTCAGGATTAAATATTTATTAGTGTTTACTGTCACTTTTGATCAACTTCATGCGTCCTTGCTGAATAAATAAGTAATATCTTTAATACCCCTTTATCTCGTTTTACTAAGGTTTGGAATACTGAAAAAAAAAGAAAAAAAAAAGAAAAAAGAACCGAAAGTTTAGTGCAAAATGATACATTGCTAGCCGTCGGCTGTTACATGCTCAGTCGTGTCCTCGCAGGTCAACAGGGTCTGTGAAAGTGTGTGTGATTTGTATGTGTGCACATGTATGCTCACTGTTATCACATTCTCACACACACCCACCTGTAAAAACATGGTCTCGGAACCATGCGGTAGCTTCATGAAGTCTTGCTGCATTCAAGATCTCATTTATCACTTGTGCGTGTGTGTGTGTGTGTGCATGTTTACTGAGAGTTTCAGTGCCTGGGAGCCAAAAGCCCCATAGATGGAGCGGCTAGTCGAGACAGAAAACATGGAGCTCGATGATGGTATGTGAGGTATTTTGTTTGGTCAATGGACCTCTGCATTACTCTGCAGTCAGATGTACTGTTGTGAGAAAGACAGAGATTGCATTTTGAAGAAGGAATTGGTGTTAATCAGATCTTACATTTTCACGGACAGTGCAGCTGCTGATGCCAGAGTCAATGCCCAATCCAACCCATTCTGTGAATTTCCACAGAAGAAAATGCGTTTTTAAGCTGGAAAAATGGTCTCTGCACCGTTCCCTTAGACTTGCTGATCTTGACCCACAAACTACTATTGACAATGTAGTTTTCAAAACAACAACTCAAAGCAAAACCAAACTACATTATTATTTTATTATAACCATGTGGTACTAGAATAGCTCAATGTCATTTGAATTGAAATGAAAGCCATCTCTGAAAGATACTAAATTAAACCACTTTGGGTGAAAAAACAAACAAACATGGAAATGTGGTAACAGTATACTCAAAAAAGGTCAGAGATCACTCAGTCGAGGTCAAAGTCCTGTTTGGAAGAATCTCTGGAATCCCCAGAATGTGAGAGTCTGAAGCTCAAGCACTCAGTAGTTTCGGCTCTGATGGCATTGTGGCAATTGTGTTGGTGTCAGTTGTAACATTACCTTCTGCTGTCCTGCCTGTTTTGTCCTCACTCACACCCACCGCTCTGTCAAAGCATTCAGATCACAGATGGTGGTGGCTCCATCAGTGCTTCCAGAGTGAACCTAAGCTGTTTTTATACATATGTGTGTTTATAAAGAGCGTTTGGTGGGCTACAATTGTTTGCAGTCCAAGTCTGTGTGTGTTCTTGATCATAAAGGTCAGATTGTGGTTCGTTGGTTGCTTCCAGACTGTGTTTGAGTGCATTTTCCCTCTTTGTGTGTGTGTGTGTGTGTGTATGGGTTCTTCATTACTTCCAACTGTAAACTTTCCCAGCCGAGTCTCTGAGCCCTCAAGATCTTTCCCAACATCACATCATACTCACCCGCATTCAGCACAATTCATCCTCCTCCCCTCTCTGGTTTTGGATGGATTGATGCTTGGATGAGGGAACGCCAGCAAAGGATCTGCATTTTTAACTTCCGACCCTGACGTTTCTTTCATCTGTCGATCAGCGCTGTGTGGTTGCGGTTTGTGTGTTTAATGAGTGGTAACTGCAGTTTTTGAAGTTTTTGCCAGTTCTTTCGGTGGGTTTTTCACTGTGTTGGAACAGCGTTGTGTGCCAGGAGCGGACCGACTCTAGCTGCGGGACAGATTACTGAAACAGCCCTCCGCTTTCTTCTGGAAAATATTTTTAGGAACATTCGGGTTCTGGCACGTCACGCTTCCCAAGTTTTGAACAAAATTCAGAATGTTTTGGACCACTTACACCTCAAAGCTCTGATTACGGACAGCCTTTGTTGTTCGCAGACGCTTTTTTTCTGGCTCGCTTGCTCCTAAATACCTCAACGCTGAGTTTATGGAAAACCCCATTTAGACTTTGTGCAGTTTATTTATAAAAGTTTTTGTGTGTATTTTGTCTGCATGCATGGATCAGGTCATGCAGATTGGCTGGAGACAAAAAAGAATGACTTGCCTTTTGGCCATGAACCTGTAAGTGCATATTCTCTATGCGGGTGTGATGGAGAAGGAAAGCGACAGAGACAGATCAGAATTCAGAAACACAACTACACACATCTGCTTCACATTGGTGAGTCTACAAAAGAGCCAAAAATTCTGGTGACTGGCAACATACACTCACTAAAATACTGAATGAGAACATACATTGGGACGGCAGTGAAATGAATCATGAAGTTTCAAGCCCACCTCCCTACCCACACCCAAATCCCTTTGTCCACTGACACTTAGCCCCCGAAATAATCCAACCATATGTGAAAGACATCAGAAAAAATGGATACAAGCACATTGTGATGGAATGATGGTGGAAAACACAGATTATATTCAGAATACTATACTAATGTTATTTATCTGTATACCGGTAGTATAAATGGATGTAGTAGTACAATAATTTTTATTAATTAAATAATGTAGTGTATTAATGTAATATATGGATGTATGAATAAATATTTATAAGAATTGTTGTTTGTCATTGTGGAAATGCACTTTAAATTGTGAAGTTTTTTTAAATTATTATATACTTACTAAATGCTCAGAGGAGGAGCAAAGTAATTTTTGATGATATGGTTACTGGATGGCATTCACATGCAACACTGTGGTCACATGATAACATTGTAGCATACATATAATTTAGAACATTTATCATGAAATAATGTCTGTTTCATTTGCTTATTTTAAAGAATATTAGGCAACATACAGCATATACTGCACAGGATTCTGTACGCTAGTATTTTATTGAGATCGCTGTCACAGATTTAGGGGAGCTGCCGTATGTGAGCTCATCTTATTATCATAATGATCGCTCTGAGAGAAGAGAGACAGGTGTGTAAGTCCGCAGATATGGATAAATGCTATTCCACTGATGAATGGAGAGAGTGAGCATGAGTGTGTAAGTGTGTTTAAGGCTCTTCAGGGACTCTTCATCTGACGTTAGCACTAATGAAACGTGTCTGTCGTTTACCCTCATCGTGTTGTTCATCTGTAAACCACTGTCTTTCTAGGTTAAATCAAGCCATTCTGTTCTTGCTGTTGATTACTGTAATTTTCATAGCAGCCCCACACCAATTTTCTTCTCACAGATGGCTTGACGACAAAGAGTCTGGTACCAAATTGAGTCCGATAATTTTTTTGTTTAGTATTGACTTGGTTTCTGCGCTCACTTTGGTGTAGCCTAGATCCAGCCTGTGTCTGAAGGCTTCTCTGTTGTTCTTTGCTGTTACAACACCCACTGTTAGAAAGAAAATAGGCCGTGTCCAATCAAAGTTCTTTGTGCATGTGATTCAACCCACATATACACACATTCACACTCACAGATTTCGAAAGTAACACAGATAAGCCGTCATCATTCCTTCAGCATTGCTCACTCATTGTAAAAAACACCCAGCACTTGACTGCGCTCGGTTTATTGTCAATATTCAGCTGTTTAAAGCAATAACCCACAGTCAATTGCGGTCCAAATTATGCTTTTTAATTATCTCATAGGTTTCATTGCAAATTTTTCATTTAAATAATTGAATCGGGTTGCAGAATGGGCTAAGCCGCGGCATAATTGACTTTAGCCTCGTCTGAGTGCCTGGCACAGAATTGGGAATGTGCTCATTGGCGTTTTTTTGTGCACGCTTCTCCATCCATTTCATTATAGTAATGCCCTTTGTTCATTCTTTCTTTCACTCTCTTCTTTCTTATAGTGTGTCTGCAGCAGCACTCAAGAGGATCAGAGAAAACAAAAGAGGAGGAGGAGGGCAGACAGAGGGGGAAAGTCAAAAGTAAGTGGCGAATAAGTAGATGTAGGGCTGTGTTTGGCAGTGACGAGTGGGGATGGTATAGATTATCTTACATCCTTTTTTTCATGCTGTGCATTATAATGTTGTGATGCTTACATAAGTTTGTACGTATCATTTTTATTTTACACTACGGTTTAAAAGTTTGGGGTTTGTTATATATAATAAATGACATTTTAAAATATATAATAAAATGGGAAATTTAATTTAAATTGTAATAATATTTTACAATATTACTGTTTTTACTGTATTTTTTTATCAAATAAATGAAGACTCAAAATTATAAAAAAAAAAAATCGTACAAACCCCAAACTTTTAAACAGTAAAGTAACTAGACAAACACGTGCTCTATTTTTGAACAAAATGCATCCTATGCGAACACCCAAAAAGAATCGCTTCCTTAAGCGATTAATTGTTCCAAAAACCCACCAACTTGAACTGAAAATATAGATTTCCACATTCCTCTCAAGGTGTGGTGGAAGTAGTTTAATAGGTTAATAGTTTTTCAGGTTGTTAGGGAGAGAAAGGAGAAGTAGAGAAGGCGCCTGATAGTGTAAATTACTCACGGGAATCTTCTTGAACGTTCTCTGGCCACTCCCTGATCTCCTGCTGTTGACTCACGTCTGCTATTGGCAGCCTCCACCTATTGTTCTTCAGTAAAGGATTGGGTCCATGCTTTTTATACAAAAAAGGTCAATGAAACATGAAACCAGATCCTCCAACCACAAGAAGAAAAAAAAATGCTGGCGCTTTCAATACTCTAAACGCACTCTGTATTTCCACCCTTACCTAATTGCATTTATATTGGAGCCTAAGGCATTCTGCTCTTTTTCATGAGACTGCAAGGAAATTCTGATTGCGAGGCAGATTACTGCTCTTGATTTTGCTGTGAGATTTCTTTTTGTCAGTTGTTAAGCAGCAAAGGTGGACACTGAGCTCCTATTACACAAAGAAAACATTAGCTTCACATACATAAAGAGGGCATGAGAACTTGGTATATGTTGTTCTGTTATCGTAAACCATTTTTCATAAAACCTCAATGCAGATTTTGCCTCAGTCACTGACAATGATTAATAGCTCTTGTCAGTCACATCACTATGATAATAAGTGTTTAAGCATTTATTTCTCACTAGGTGATGATTACACCCTGGAAGTGTGCGATATTGTGCCATTGGATAGTTTTAGTAATACGTTATCACCAGCGAAAC
Organism: Rutilus rutilus; assembly: GCF_951802725.1. Classification (NCBI taxonomy): domain Eukaryota; kingdom Metazoa; phylum Chordata; class Actinopteri; order Cypriniformes; family Leuciscidae; genus Rutilus; species Rutilus rutilus. The sequence continues at coordinate 11,533,992 of NC_140212.1, read as the reverse complement.
TTTTACCATTGCTGACAGACAAACTCAGTGCTTGAGGCTATTTCCTGAGGCATAAAATCGTCAACGCCTGTGGTATTGATGTGACTGGAAATGAATCAAAAGTGTCTGAATCAGAAGTGCACTATCATTAGAAAGGATGAGGTTGATATGATTTTTTTTAATGTTTTTGAAAGAAGTTGCTCATGTGCACGAAGGCTGCATTTATTTGACCCAAAATACAGTAAAAACAGTACAATTTTGACATTTTATTACAATTTAAAATAGCTGTTTTCTATTTCAAATTCTTTTCAAATGTAATGTATTCATGTGATGTTTTCAGCATCATTACTTTAGTCTTCATGGTCAGTCTAATATGCTGATTTGGGGCTCAAGAAATATTTCTTATTATCAATGTTGAAAACAGTTATATTAGTTATATATTTTTGTGGAAACTGATGCATTTTTCTTCAGGAATTTTTGATGAATAGGAAGTTCAAGAACAGCATTTATTTGAAATAGAACTTTTTGTAACATTAGAAATGTCTTTACTTTTAATTTAATGCATCCTTTTTGAATAAAAGTATTAATTTAATTCAGAAAAAAAAAAATCTTACTGTCTCCAAACTATTGAACGGTTGTGTGCGTTTTTTTGGATCGGATCTATCTTTATGAAAAGACCAAGTTTAAATGCCCTTCAAGATGTATTCTTGATGTATAGCATCTCGATCTGAGATCCATAAAACTTGACTTAAGCATCTAGTTGTTCATCATTATTGTGTGTATGTGGCGGCCTGGCGGGATTTTTTTTTTTTTTTTACCAATGGCAGGCAGGGGGAGTGCTCTGCTACCCTTATTAGGATGTTTCTGGAAATGCAACACTATCATAGTCAAATTCTGCCCTCTAATACATACACACACACACACACACACACACACACACACACACACACACACACACACACACACACACACACACGGGCCAAAACGTTTTGAGCAATTTATGTTCTTTGAGAAATTTGATGTGCTTGTGTTTTATGAATCAGACTCGGTGTTTGTAAATCTAATTGTAAATGTAGTAGTTATAGACTAGTCATTAGCATATAATTACACGCGCACACACACGGGCCAAAAAGTCTTGAGCAATTTATGTTCTTTGAGAAATTTGTTCTGCTTGTGTTTTATGAATTAGACTCAGTGTTTGTAAATCTAATTGTATATGTAGTATAGACTAGTCTATTAGCCTATAATCACACACACACACACACACACACACACACACACACACACACACACACACACACACACACACACACACACACACACACACACACACACACACACACACACACACACACACACACACACACACACATTCTTGTGCATCTATCTTTATGAGGACATTCATTGACACAATGCAATCTCTAGCCGCTTACCCTAACCTTACCCATCACAACTAAGTGCCTACCCCGAACTAAACCTACCCTTAACCTAATTATAACCTTATCCCTAAAACCAAGTCTTGACCCTCAAACAGGCCTTTAAATGGCCTCCAATGGTCTAAAACTCAAACTGGTCCTCACAAAGATAGTTGTACAAGTACATACACACACACACATTTTGTTTAGTTTATTAGCCAGATCACATGACCCATGGAGCCCATATTGCAGGCTAAGGAGCTACAATCTGCCCCCTCTTGATAAATGTTTAACAGCAATGTTTGAATATCAATACACACACTGATATATGAGAGAGAACAAGTGATTATATCAAACATGTCTCCATTTGCCTCTAGATTGAAGTGAAGATAGAAGTGCCTCTGGAGTCTCAAAGGTCTGTGGATTTTAGTTTGCACTCATTTTCGTGTGTGTGTGTAAGTACAGAGACAATTTGAGTCTTCTCATGATTACTACTTGTCACCCACCGGGCCTCACAACATTTTATGGAGAGGTCAAACCACCGCCACCTCTTGTCGAACATGCTTATTTGCTGTAGATCTTGTAGTTATTAGTTTTAATGGTTTATTCAAACAGCTGTGTTAAACGAGAGGTCTTTAGGGTCCTTTTTGGAGTTTAAATGTCAGGGAACCCTGTTTGAGCAGAAGTCTGGTTTTTGGAGAGATGTTGGAGCCCAGAGGGCAAGTAAAGACATTTGCATCAAGTTAACTTAAGTGGCTTGGATGACTACCGCTCATTCACACCCCAGATTCTCTCTCTCTCTCTCTCTCTCTCTCACACACACACACACACACACACACACACACACACACACGCACACACACACACACACACACACACACACACACACACACACACACACACACACACACACACACACACACACACACACACAGTGATGAGACCGTGACTGGTGTGTTGTGCTTGGAGCAGTGCCATACACTCCTGTGCTTTTGCATGTGTGTGAGCAGGATTCAAATTAACACTCAAGATGCGAGTCAAAATTTCTTTCTGGAGGGAAAATACAACTTGTTGGCTTGTATTTATTTGTTTATTTATGCTTGTTTAATTAATTATTTACATATTTATTTACTTTATTTATTCACTTTGTACTTATATATTAATTCATATAGTTAAATTATATAAATAAAAATACTTTATATAATCATTTATATTCATTTATATGCATTATTTCAGTTTATGAAATATTTTGGGACTGTAAATCTAACTTTCCATTGGTAGATGTGGCAAAAGGTTAATTTTGAACCTTACAGTATGTGCAAGGATGCATTTCTGCCAGTGCTCTCTATTTGTTAGATGCTCTGTTGCGTTGTTGGAAGCCGTAGTTTAGCCAGGTGACTCTGATAGAGTGAAACTCTGCAGTCGTATACATCAAGAGCTGGGGAATTATGGCCCTTGTGTTATAATAAGCAATGGAGTCAGATATATAGCCCCTTCCTGAAATTATCGACCCTCTGCTGTGGAAGAATTATAGGCGGTCTCACCTGTCCTCCCCTCTAGTTCGTAATCTGTGAGAGAGGGAAGCCAGAGCGGAGCGGGAAGGAGAGAAAATGAGCAGTTTTCAGGAAATAGATCCAAAGTCTGGTCATAGATCCAAAGTAAGATGGTATCAGGAAAGACGCATGTTCCTCTCTTTTCGCTCTGTTACAAAACGTAGTCAGCGGAGTTATTACCTTCCAAGACAGCATTCCAACTCAAATAGATCCTTATCCGTGACTAATTTGTAACACTTGACATGGGCAGCAACTTGTCTTGCTTGAGTTTGTTGTTAGCATGTTGCTAAGCTAACAACATGAAATTTGAAACATAAAAACGCTCATTGCACACAAATATGAGGTACAATATTACATTTTTAAATTATTCTATTTTATAACTTTTTTTTATCAGTATTTAGTGAGTCAGTGTTAATGAAATACAAGCTTATTTATAATCAATATTTCTCTTGCCTCATCCACCATCTTGCTTTTGTTTTCTCTGACATTTTCACAGTGTATTTTGGCATGGCCTTTTCTGCAAAGGATGCATACGATGCTACCTTGGAATTTGGCTAAAACAAGGTATCTTAGGAGGCATCTTAATGAACATTTCTATCTTTTAGAATACCCTTCAAGTCTTAAAATGGTGCCTTAGTAGGCAGCTCTTTAGGTTTTGGAACGGAGCAAGAGTTTCACTCTCAAGACTTAGTTTGATGGATATATATGCTCTCTCAGCATAGTTGTGATATATCCCAGAAGTCTGCACTGCTGTAATCTATTCTACGATCCATGATCTAGCAGAGAGGCCATGACACAGCATGCCAGCAGAGGAGATGGAGCGCTTTATCGGTTCAGAGACTGCTAGATTGTGCGCAAGGGGGAGGGGAACTTGTTTTTCTTGAGGTCCTGACAGATAGTAATACTCCTTAGTTCAGCCTCCATGAAGTTTCTCAGACTTGTATTTGACTCTTGAGTTGATCCTGCATCATAGTTCGATTTAAAGCTTTCAGGGCACCAAACAGAGGGAAAGCATCAAAATCTCGTCATGCCTGGCAGGGGTAATTTGACCCAGAGGAGCTGACAGAAAGATTGGAAGGAGAGCGAGTGAGAGCGAGGTGAATATGTGAAGGGGGATGAATGGGTAAATGAATTAGAGCTGGTTTCTGTCTGTGCATTTGCTCTGTAAAACATTCACCGTGGCTAACCAAAGACAGACCATCTGCCTCAGTCAACTTTAATCCTAGTAAATATACCAACACTCATATACCACCGTTTGTATCCTCTTATTTAAAATCTGACTATCATTTGTACTAGGTTTGGGCGATGTCTAACAATTTGGCATCAGACGATGTCTACAGTGAAACATCGCAATGGACGATGACATCATCCGGGGTGGGTGGGGGGATTAACGTAACATTCTCATTTTCCACTAGATATTTTCCTCTACATCTCATCAGCAATTTCGATTTTGGCACGCTCTGCAGCAGCTGACCACTAAGGAGCGAATGTACAGTGACGTGACATAACTGCCATATTCAAACTGTGCTTTTGCGCAATAACTGGCACTGAGTCAAAGACAGACGTGCTCAGCGCTTGTCATATATCACAACTATTCAGTGTTTTCAACCACATAATGTTTGTTTTAGGTTTCAGACATTTAAATACATATAATTTATAGCAAAACAACACATTTATAGTTTGTAAAATACACAACGGTGTCTATGGAAGCAGCAATAACAATCCATTCAAATATATTTGCCGACATGTTTTATTAATATCAGATACACAGTGTAAGTAACTATAAAGTTTACTCTATTCTTCTCCAAGTTCACTGGCCACTTACTTTCATGTATTTCGGGAGAAACTGATGAATTCACGTGCTTCAATCGCGATGCCGGATCAACACCGTGATGTCTGTCAGCCATGGGTCTATCAACCCAACCCTAATTTGTACACATAGGCTTGTATTTAGCAAGCATCTCCATTTTTATTGTTACAACTTAGGGTTATGACCTTCAACACACCCAAAACCTTTAGTATTATTAAACGTCTGAATTTATCCTGCACTTTTTGTGCTACAGACATAAGTTATACTCCAAAAATGTGGGTTATTGGCCATATTTAGGGAAAAGAAAATCAAAAATACTTTTGACTGGAGGCCACAAGAAGTTGCACGTTCACACCAAGGACGACAGCCCTTGTGAATGTGAAATACTGCTGTGCCCCTGTAAAACATTACTGATAAATCATTCTGTCAATGGAGATTATCATATACTGACCTGAGAATAATTGTCCCTGTTAATATTTAAGCAATCATGTCCTGTTTTCCATCAGCTGGTTTAAATCAGAAAGAATTCTATGAGAATAGGGAAGTACACACCACAACTATAACAATAGCGACACAGAGAAATGATATTGTTTGGATCACTTCCAGAATAAATGTTTCCAGCTGATGAACGAATAACAGCCAATCAGAATCCATTCGACTTTAAAGAGATCATGCATTCAAAGCGGCAGATGACATAACTGCAGTGCGAACTTCTAATAAACAAAATGTTATTGTGTTTGTATCAATGCTAATACATGGGTATCTTTATAGTTATCGTTCTTTGTGTGAACAAAGTGTGAGCCTTTAGGTCGATGAGAACCACCCAGAACGTCCTAGCAATTGCATAACAATGTGCAAAAAATATGTTTAATGTATGGCTGAACACCCTAGCATAGCGATAGTGAGTTTTGCACCAGCGAGCACCATTTATTTCCCCCAAAAATGTCTTATTTTGCTGTTTTAGCTCATGTATGATGTTCTGACAGGCCATATCCCTTCTCTAAGTAAACAGCCTCATGTCCGTCCACAACTTGGTCGATAAATGAAAGCACTGAGGTCAGAGGTCGTGAGAGCGAGCTTCTGACAGGAAATCGTCGGTCTCTCGTTGGCTGTCTTGACACAGACTTTGGTCTCCAAATGAGGTTTTAATTGACTTGTAAAATTCTTCTGGTGTTTGTTGAGGTTTTTTTTTTCTTCTGACTTGAGGTCACATCAGGGCTTGGCGTTATGACAAGTGCTTCTCTGCAAGCCTCTTCACATCTTTTCTTTTTTGTTTGTCTTTGGCACATAAAGACAGGTATGACACGAAACGATTCTGTTGACCTTTCAACGTGTCACTTGGTATTTTGATTGTGTTGTGTTCTCTCACTGTGACAATGTCTTTCTGGAAGCTCCTAAGAAACAATTAGCTGTCAGATGCGACCAGACTGGCCGTGTCCCAAGCCGCCCGCTGAGGAGCTTCAGCTCTGACAGAGTATCGATTGTCCTTCCTCTCCCATCCTCTTCCTCCTGCTATCTCAGACGTGCATCTTCCCTCTTCAGTTCTTTGCACTGGATGTGAAATTAAAACTGCAGAAGGGAGGACAAATCTCTCTGGTACACTCTCTTATTTTGTCTCACTTTCTCTGAAGTGATATATTGTTTCTTTTGAAATGATTTTCTTAGCCTGGGAAAGAGAGTGCGATTCGGGCACTTTGTCAGATATATTAAAAATAAAAAGTTATGAGAGCTGAAGCAGAGGAAGACGGATCCTTTCCGCTTACTCGACAGAAGTACAGTTATTCCGCTAGTCATCATTTCCGGGGCTTTGACAGATGTCTGAGTGCTCGACTCCAAGCTGTCATTAAAGCAAAAGGGGAAACTGCAAATAATGTACAAAGGAATTCTGAAATTCATATACATTTTTCAGTTCAACTTTTCACTTAGGTTGTAATGTAATGTAATGTAAATAATATAATATAATATAATATAATATAATATAATTGTATCTGCTCATAGCACAGAAATATTGAGTACCAGTGCATCAAAGTGGTTATATCCTTTTTGTGTGATGCATTACTCATTCTTTCCTCTCTTTTTTGCCTTTATCAGACTTTCAAATCCCCATTAACACACGCACAGTAGTTTTCAAAAATACCAAATTGTGAAATCTCTTACAGAAATAGCAGTAGAAAGAGTAAGCCAATATAACTTCCTCTTACTGCCTATTAAAAAATTATGCTGCTGTCTGAGTGCTGCAGCCTGCATGTGTTAAACAGTCCACCTACTTCCCGAGGTTCACTTAAAAGGTCTAGTGTGTTCGTGTTATGCTTTTTATTAAATTGAATCCATACTCCGTTTTCATTTCTATAATGCTCAATCTATGGAGAATGGATCATAATGTTAGCCCACAGGTCAAAGCCAGATTGAGACTCATTGCATGCATATATTTTCATTGCTGATGAGATCACAGGCCAGATTTCTCCACAGTCGAAACCTGTGGACTTAGGCGGTGTGTGCGTGCGCGAGTGTGTGTTTGGAGGCGGACCAATCTGCACACATACTGATTACAGTAATTGTGCACTAATGGATTTCGCTGCCACCACCAGTCTGAACTTGACCTCAGTCATCACCCTTTAATCTCTGGTGCAATGAGTTACGGGTCTCTGTACCTCTCTCTGAGATGTTTCTCTTGCTTTTCCCTCTATTTCTGCTATGTTGTTTCTGCATTATTCCCTATAAGCTGAATTGTTTTCTCAACAGCCTATTAAGAAATTATCAGAGCATTGCAGCCAGAACAGAATCCCACGCAGCGGGTACAGAGCTCCAGGCAACTTGAAAATACCCAGCTTTCTTACTGTATCTGCTGTATGGATCTTTGGGGCTTTGGACTGCATCAGATGGAATGTAGGCAATTGTGACTCTCAAACTAGCTCTTTCTCATTATCTCTAGCTTATCTGGGTCAAAATTGCTGAAATATTAGAAATTTGAACCTTCAGTTTCAGTTTTTTTTTTAACACAGTTGTTGTTCATACTTAGCCTGGATGCCAGCCGAATTTAGCCCCGCCCACAAGATTTGAGGTCGGGATGTTTGGTCTGGACTTGATCCGTTGTGGTGCAACTATGCTCGAACCAGAGCTGTTCGGACCAATCAAATTGTCAGGGCGGGCTTTATACGATGATGGACAGAGGATCAACAGTAACGTAATCATCCACGTCACCAAAGAGCGCTTTGGTTGAATTCGTTTACAACAAAGATGACTGCCGCTGGAGAATTGAGATGTGTAGATGCCATCGCGTCTGTTATAGAAGATATCGACAGCGCATTCATTTTAAAAGAGGAACAGAGAACCGCGATCAAGGCATTTGTCGATCGGAAAGATGAATGAAGAACATGCGTCACTTACTCCGTTGCTCTGATTGGTTGTAGGTCTATCCAATTGACTGCAGAGGCATTTTCTTTCCTGGTTCGGTTGAAACACGCCCCTTAACCACAGCCCAGTGGAGCAGTATCAGACTCATATTCTGACTAGAATCTGAGTATGACGACGTCAGGCTAGTTCATACTGGGTTCTATTCATATCACTATCAGAAAGTCACAATTTCCAGCTTCCAGATTGAAAATCTGTGATAGAATGAAATAAAGAATTTCATTATGGAAACTCGGTTGGAATATTCAAACTTGATTTAGATGTGGATACTGTATATGCCATAGAGCAAATGTAGCAGCACTCACGGAGCTACTATTAAGAAAGGAAAAAACTTCAAGTAAAAGTTAATACATTTACTGTATATTCTATTTAGCAAATGTTTCGTTGTGTTAAAATACTTTTAAATGAATCTTCTCTTTTTCATAATTGTACACCTGCAGGGCATATGCTAGCATTGCCATTTTGCTTCTTTACACATCTGTCATGCCTTGTACTAAAGAATGTTTTAGGAAGCCAGAGATATCAAATAGAAATATTGCATATCCGACTTTGAATTGAATGCAGCATTATTCCTCCCATTCGTTTGGGGAATTTGAATAGAATGTGTATTGTAATACAGATTAGAGATTTTCCACTTGCCTCATCACATGAGCTAGCATTAGCGATTAGCCTACTCACACCAGCTTAAGCAGCACAATGGCAAACTAAAATAACCACTTGCCTCTTCTATTTACAGTTACAGCAGTTATTATTCCTGATTTCATATGGCCGTGTGGGTTCTGGACAGTTCTTTGGAGATATACAGTATGTGGTTATGCTATTGAAGAGAAAGGGTAGCATTGGTTTTGCTGTCTTAATCACGTTGACTCATAAATGTTGAGGAAGCCAAAGCTGATTTTCTTCCTTTCTGCATAGAAAAGTGTGTGAAAGGGAATTGCTGGAAAAACCAGGTCATACCAGCCTAAGGTGGTCAAGCTAGTCAAACAGTGAAAGCTGTGTTTTGGAATATGGTTAGATTTGGGTTGCATTTCATGAAACCTTTGTACTACAGACATAACCTTGGTTTCTTTTTAGAGTAGATATTTACATGTGATTTTAGATTTTTCATATCATAATTAAAGTCTATATACATCAAAAAACTTGTTTTCGTGCAAATAAGAGCTATTTTGAGATTAGATATTTTGATCACACATAATGGAGCAGCTGTGAACTTTCAAAATGCACAATAAATGTAAATAAACACAAAACAGCACAGTAATTTACCCACTGCCATTGTTGACCATCTTAACCAGGAAAAATATTGCCCATAAGCTGGTAGTTAATGTGTTTCCTTATAAGCAAGACTACCACACAACTCTCTGCACACACACACACATACAAATACTTACAAAACAAACTGTAACTCTGCATTCCTGTACCAAACATGTCAGTTTCTCTGATTGTGTAATCCATCCTGCTGGCTGTACCGGTTCTTCACCAAACCATTCATGCTCGTGAGCCATAAATTAAGAAATTGCATTTCATACAACCGCTTGCTTATCTTGCTCGAGTATAAAATGAAAGTGCTTTAGGAGCATATTTTTAATTCCTAAACTCCCTGGCCACTGAACCCCACAATGTAAAAAAAAAAAAAAAAAAGTTCTGCCACTTCTAAGCAACACTCAATCATTTTTTTCCAGCTGATAACTTCAATAACTCTCCATTTAAATCAGTCATGCTATTCCAAACATTGACAAAAAAACAGCCACATAACCGTCACTGTGTACACAACCGCTTTTCCAGAAATCACTTTCTCTTGAGTAATCTGAAAAAAGCCCTTAAAAGCCACATGCATCGACCCTGCTGCCTGCTACCACAAATACAATCTCCTGCTTGTGATAATGCAATATGGACAGATAGACAGAGAACAAGGACACATTGGGTGATTGAAAATAGCAATGTGCTCTCTGGATGATGAAACTTTACTGTCATCCTGAAAGAGTGTGTATGTGTCGTGAAACAGTGGCATGTGTCTTCAGGAGTCAGGAGAATGAATCCTGTTTGTCCGCGTCTGGTTTTGTGTGCACCAAATGTCCCCACCAGGACCTGAAATTTGTGGACATTTTTTGTGTTAAAATTAATGTTAGGATCGGCCCAAGATCGCCTGAGCGTGGAGGTCTCAGCCCACAGCGTTGTGGCGAGAAAGCTATCCGAACCAATGGACCAATGAACCAGACTGTATCGCAGTGTATGATGGGTAATTACATACATTGCATGAAAAGCCCCAGTGTTTGTTTTGCTCATGCCTCTCAGAATGAATCGTGGATTAACCTGCAGCAAAGATGAAGTGAAATGTCTAATTGAAATTTGGTCAAGCTGACACATTTCAGAACACCACCACATAAAAATACAAATGAATCCTTGATTCTTGTTCAAAATTATAAATTAATATAATGACAGCTAGAAAGAAAGCCACAATAAGCCTGCGGAGCTGTTGTCTATCTTTCGCTATGAGCGGAATTCTGTAACATAAGTAGGTGCCGGACAGTTACTCGCACTTAATACATTTTGGTCCATTTAGAAATGTTGCATTTAGAAAATGGTCCATTTAGAAAGCGAACCGATCCAAAAAGAAATTGCGACATTGTAACATTTCTAATACCTGTTTCAGAACAAAGCAAATGATTTACAGGTGTGAAAATGTCCTTAAAGTCTTAATGAAAATGTTACAAAGCTGAAAGGTGCTTGAAGTTTAGGTTTATGGTGTAGAAAATAGGTCAGTATAAAAGCAATATAAAGTTTCTACAGTAAGACAGAAAAGTTCTGGTCTGTCTACTGTTTACTAGATAAAATATTGCCTTCATTGCAGCAGCACACACAAATTCCATCTCTCAAAACACAGATGCCGGGATGTAAATGTAATTCATAATGTAGCACGTTCACCTTTTAGAGGACCATAAATCAGCAAACATCTTCCTAATACAGTTCGACATCAATCATCCACTGTTTGTTTTATACATGGGCAGAAACACACTCTCAGTGAATGCTCATCGCTTGTTTTTAAAGGGCTTTGGAAAGGCTCTTCCATAATGCCTTGGTGGATGTGCTCGTGGGTGGTTTTTGCTGGTCCAATTATGAACCACTTCAAAATCAGAATCATCGCTCTGAGTATGTTGAGCTGACTGATTAAGGTGTTTGAGGGTCAGCCTTTGCCCTGGAACAAATGTCCCCACAAGGAAAGTAAAACCTGAAATCACCTACATTGTCTGGTTCCCGTGAGGAAAGCGGCTTTATACATATAGCAAATGTTTTAATTAAAATGTAAAAATGCAACAAGGTTTCAGTGTATGTGTGTATGTATGTATGTATGTATGTATGTATGTATGTATGTATGTATGTATGTATGTATGTATGTATGTATGTATGTATGTATGTATGTATGTATGTATGTATGTATGTATGTATGTATGTATGTGTATAGCAGCCTAATTTATGGGTCAGAACGAAGTGATATAATAAATGTATCTATAAATTAACACATACCATAAAATATCATTATGTTAGTTATTTGTATACAACACATTATTATACAACAATATGAAAATGAAACATTTATATACAATTAAAACTGATTATATATTACATATATAAATTGATTATATCTTTCTTACTCTGTGATAAAAACGATAGCATATGCTGCATAACATTATTTGTTGACATTGATTTGTTTATAATTTTTCAACCCTTTCTAACTGATGCTCCCAAGACTATCACAAGTCATTCTTGCAATTTCAACAACTCCTCATTTATAATAGCCAGCCACATACATTAACTTGGTGACATTTAAATCAGCATAATTCCCAACGACACATTCAGTACATCATAGAAATCCAGATGTTTAAGCTTTCGAGTCATAAAAACACATGCACATGATCATTGTGCATAAGATGTCCATCCCGCTGTCTCAAACTCTTTTCACAATTGCCCAAGGCCATCAGGTCATCCTTATTATTGAGCTCTGTTGTTTGGAAGTTTGTGTGTTTTGGCATATTTACAATGGATTCTCTATTGTTGCATGACACCATAGATTTATAAATGATCATTCCTCATTTAATAGGAAATACTTGCCTTGCCTATTGTATATTGCAGTCAATAGAAAGTAAATGTATTTTCCTGAAATAAATATGTTCATGGTGCGCTGTCAGACCAGATCAGCCAAGTAGGAATAAGTTTAGTTGGGAATGGCGATGCGTGCCAGGAAGTGAGAACTGACCACAATACTTCTTATTAGTAGGATTTCCTGTATAAAGCCCCTTTGGCATTAAGTGGGTCATATAGTGGGTTAGCCATTGAGGATTTATGAAGTATTAATGCCTGCAGCTGTGGTTATTGCAATTTATTCATTATGGAAATTACGGAGGCTTTTTAAACCCTTTGTAATGAGTGTAGTGGCATGAGGATTTTGACTGTATGTTATGCGGTTCAAGGACAAGAACTACAGATACGATGGCTAAAGTCCGTTCATGAGGGCTATGCTGACTAATTTGCCCCCTTTAAAATGTTATCTAATCCCGTATAATCCAGAGTCCACTCAATCATCTGAAGAGGTGCAGTTCAGGGAAAAATAGGGCACAATATAGTGGGGCTCAGATTTCCAAAAGGATATTAAAACCTGAATTCACTTACATTATGAGGAGCAGCCATCGATCACCAGGAGGAATACAAATACTAAATAATATCTCAAGTGAAACTCAAAAAGGTTTGCATGATATATATATTTATATATTATATTATATATATATATATATATATATTTTTTATTTGCAGTATATACATATTAATATTTCAGTATTCAGTAAATCATTTATTATTATTATTATTATGTATTCTTCAGTATGTAAAATATAAATGTTCTTTTATTGCAGCAATGTAAAAAAAAAAGTACTGCCCGATTATGCAACATCAGATAGATAGATAGATAGATAGATAGATAGATAGATAGATAGATAGATAGATAGATAGATAGATAGATAGATAGATAGATAGATAGATAGATAGATAGATATTGCCTTTATTGTATATATCAGCCACCCTACTCTATATTGGCATTGGCCATTAAAAACCCTACATCGGTCAACCTCTAATGTTGATATAAATGCAAGTAATGATAGCAAATAAAATGCACTCAGAATTGCTGAATTAAAACATACTTTTCTTTTAACTTCAAATTGGCAATAAATACTTTCAAATTGAATTTAGTATCCATCGATAAGGCAGTTCATTTCTTTTTAATCAAGACAATTAGCCAGTGTCGATAATTTCAAAATATCCACTGGTTATTTGACCTGCCCGATATGTCGTCTATCACTAGTCAGCAGTTTTATGAATAAATTCAGTTCTGGGCAAATTGAATTGACCCCTATGTGATCTTTCTGACAGATTTCTATTGTGTGTTTTTTTTGCTCCCAAAAACCCTCTTTAGCAGTAATAATCACTTTCTCTTTCTTTCCATCTCCATCCCCATCTCTCTGAAGACTGCTGAATCTGTCAGCCTTGGTAAAGTTATTGACTTTTACCCACAATCCTGTGCTATAGGGAGATTTTTCTGTTGAAAGACTCTGGGAGTCACACCTAATAAGGTGTGTGTGTGTGTGTGTGTGTGTGCGTTTGTGTTGGCCTGCGGCATTTGGAGCCTTGGCTAATTAAACCCCAGTGTAATTTATTAATACAATGTGTTCTGGATGGAGCTGCCGGTTGTGTGTTTAAGTGAGTGCAATTAGGAAACCTATCAAGTTGAACAGATACGTTATCTCTGCAGTAAACTCCATAGCTGCAGGGAAAACAGGGAGAGAGGAATGGAGAAGGAGGGATAGATAATGCTTTAGGAAGCTTTTGCTTGTTTCATCGCCTCCGGGAAAACTTTTTGCCCCCTAAACTATTTAACAAACTATATTTTAACCCACAATTACACCTGAAATCCTTCTACTATTAATGTTACACTCTAAGAAAAGTTCCATAAAATAGGGCCATATGTTAATATGAAGGAATTATCCGTATTGATACAGTTTTACCTGTATTTTCAATTATGCATTGCATTGGGGTTTTCTACAGATTATTTTTCCGTATACTGTGATTTACAAAGATTAAATGGCTGTATGCTTGATTTTTTTCGTCCAGTGAAAGTCTATGGGGACCAAAACAACATTTGGAACCTATTGACATTCATTGTATGGACGACGACGAAATAAAACTTTTTCAGAATATCGTTTCCTGTGTTCCTCAGTCAGTTATACAGGTTTGGAATGACAAGAAGTTGAGTAAATCATTTTTGGCTGAACTATCCCTTTAATTAGAAAGGGGCGTCCATCCACATACTTCTGGCCATGTAGTAATTCATTTGTTTATTCATCCACCCATTCATTCATTTTGCTTCTCTTCCTCCATCTAAATGCTTGTTTTTGCTCTTCTAGCTGGCAAGCGAAGCAAAGTTTGCCGGCCGATAGGCTGGAATGTGGATCGCTGTGTTATTTTACACTCCCATCAGGGGCACGATCCCACCAGCGGACACGGACACAAAGGCGGTCTTGTTGCGGTGGTGCCGAGTCGTACTTGGCTTCCTCTGTCTCTAATTGTCTCCCTCTCTTCCTTTCCAGTGGTCTCTCTCTCTCTCTCTCAGTCTTTTGTTAACATGCTAGCACACGCGCACTATCGCTCACAGTTTGCGTTAAGTGGTTTACCATCTACCCTAGCATTACTTGAAGGGCACTCTGAAGCGAACGGTTCTTTAGTATTCATTCTTGTTATAAACTATTTGTATTCACGTCAAGGTTTTGTTTGTGCGAACTCGAGGCACACGGAGGTGCGAAGACAATCCCTTAAGTTTGTGTGAGTGTGCATGTTTGAGGTAATGGCTCGGGGGATCCTCTCTGTATTCTTAGCTTGTTGAAGGCACTGAAGTGGAGAGAATTATAGATTCGGCACAATGAGCAGTCAAATTTAATCAACATGCCTGCTGTTCTCTATGAGCCACTGGGAGAGATGACACAGCTCCACGCCACTGCCTGTATGTGTCTGTGTGCATACGTGCGTGCCATGAGTTTATTTCTGAGGAGCAGAATGCAAAGGTGCCAAACTTGTCGACATTTGTTAGTATTTTAGGTATTCGACCATATTAGACCGTTGTAATTGGTGCTATTTACTCTTTGCTGCATAGATTGTTAGTTAATGTTGACCTGTTTAGGCACTTTTTTTTTTCCGTTGTTGCCAAAGACGCCCAAATAATATTAATGCCATTGCAAGGGACCCCCTTCCTAAATATAATGGCAACTAATCCACCTTATTTTTAACAATAACAGAAGGCACAGCCGTTTTTACCTTAAATGTGCAAGGCTTCCAGCGTCAGCCGTTTCCACTTATTTTAGCTGTATAAAAATGGTACATTATGCTGCTTGGTATTGCAAACTGGTATTTGTTATCATATAATTTTTTATTTATGATCATAATCATAAACTTGCTGCTGTGTAGTGCAAAATGCTTTACTGTATATTAAAGCAGTATTAGTTATTTATCTATAGCAGCTAATGCATCTAAAGACATTTACAGGAAGAGGTCCATACTGTGTGAGAAAAATATTAAGTGTGATATGTTTATATAGCACCTTTCAAAAACAACTTGAGTTGCTAAAGTTTTATATAATGGGCAAACACCTCTGTTTGCCCATTATACTCAAGCGCTCATCGGATACTGTATGTGTGTGAGTTTTTGACAACTCTACCCTGTAGCACCCTTGCCGTTCCTGGTTGCCGAAGTTGCTGCCATCTTGGAAACGATGTCAAATGGTGCATCTTAAGTCAGATATGTGACCTCGAACACATTCCAGTGGTTATTTCAAGTAGTAAGAGCTTTCCAAATTGTCTAGAGTGCAGCATGAATGCCTAAATATCACTCTCTTCTTGGAGATTAATAAGGATGGGCTGATATATTAGGGCATTAATGAACTCTGTCCTTAACAAGAGTCGTTTAGAATACATTAACATAACAGACTCTATCCTCACGACTCCATTGATCCTACGATCTTACAGCATGCACGTCACGCTCGTGCACACGCATGCCTCGCTTTGATCCCTGCCCGTGTAACAGCAGTTGATGTGTTGCTGACAAATTGCATCAAAATTGTTTTTGAAGAGATTTATGAAACTAAACTGCATTTGGGCATTCTGCGCTCGAACCTGGCTTATGAAAGCCTGGGCTGCGTGTTTCACTCACTTTCATCTCCCATTCACCCCCTCTCTCTGTGGCTGACAGCTGTAGAATGGAGTGATTATCTGCAGCACCAGTGATTGAGTGCAAAAAAGCAGGAGCGCGAGAGGGAAAGACAGCAAGAGGCAGATACTGTGATAGAGATGTTTCAGGAACGCTAATGAGGAAGAGGGTAAATTTGGAAGCTTCATAAAGGCACAAATGCACGCTGTCTGTCTACATTCTGTTTTCAGTGAGCCCTTTCTCTGTTTGTTTGTCCCCTTCGTCCTCCTGGCGACCATCAGAGCCCTGAACTAGTTCATTTCCAGCCAGAGTAATTACCTTAACCTTTGCACTCGTCTCTCACTTGATTGGGACCAGCTGGGTAGTGAACACACTCTCCTTCACTCTCTCTTCTACACACACACACACACACACACACACACACACACACACACACACACGCGCGTTAGACAAGGGCATTCTTGCAATTAACCTCAATCTGTAAGTGCCTCACTACAGATTTGCTCAATCGTAAACACTTTAATTGTCTGTCCTGCATCTATGTCCCTTCATTTTTCAGTCAAACACCCTAGCACGTCATAGGGATATGAGATGCATATTTAAACTCTTATATTTATAAAGACATGTCGTTTTAATTGAATGACTTGGTTTCTTTCGTAGAGCAAAAAAGGAGAAATGTTGCGGAATGTACTTGTCGGGACGTTCTTAAAATATGAAGACACACATATTCTTCGACTTTTCAGACACAAAAAAGCCTTAACATAGTGTAGAAACTGTTCTATAACTGTATTAAATGCATCATTGTATATCTTAATCATTGAATACATAGTATAAAATGACTATATTTAAAAAAAAAAAAAAATTAAGATGTTATCATTTATTGATTTAGTCTAATCATTTATATAAACGCAATCTTAAAATAATTTATAATGTAATATAAATATAAGAAAATAAAATTTTAAATAAATATTAGAAAATATAATTTAAAATAAATATAAGAAAATTCTATAATAGAAATGTAATAAAATAATGAACAATAGCCAAGTTTTCTTTTTATTATTATTTCATGTTAGGATGTGGATAAATACAAAGAACGGTATTTATCATGGTTATAAACTAAATTAAAGCGAATGGGGATCTCAGCTGCTGATCTCCAAAATAATGAAATCACCATAAATGTTTCAGAAAAATAGTCTGTACGAACTGGACACGATTCCATGTTTTCTGAAGTCATATGATAGATTTCTCTGCAGAACAAACTAAAATGCTAATTATTTGTTTAATTTTAATTGATGCATTGGCAAAATTCAGGTCATTGACAAAGTAAAGGAATGTATTTTGAACTCACATTTGAATATATTTTTATATGTTTGGCTAAGATGATATGTTGGACCCTTTTGAACTTTAATTGTGACACCGTTCAGTCGTTTACTTCACAGAAACGTGCCAATGAAGGCCACATAAGTCCACTTTGAATGTGCCGTTTGGGACAGAGCCAAAGTGAGAGGCAGGTCTTCCAGGAGACTGGGATAGTTTAAATCTCTCCCTTTTACATATTCAAAGAGCTCTTTCAAAACTGGCCCGCTTTTACCTGTGTGTGTCCATCCACTCGTTTTCCCTCTGATCCCAGCCTTAATTAGTCTGCCGGTCTCACCCGTCAATCATTCCGAGCCGTCCGTGGAGACAGTCATTGAAAAGCAAAGGCAGAGGCGGCCATGACAGGAGGGCAGAACCTGGTATCCTACTCTGCATTAATAAACAGTAGGTTTTGAAGGTGAAGTGTGTGATTTATTTGCCACTAGCATAGGCAAACGGAATCCCTAAAATCAAACCAAGTAGGTCTACAATATCTGGAGAAATCTATACGTTAGCATTGGTTAGTATGTGCACTTTTAAGAGCCCTCCAAAAAAATCGGGCAAAACATCTACTAGAGACTATAGTATAGGGCTACACGATAGAGTATTTCATAAAAAATAATTCAAATAATTTTATTTCATAGTACACTGTAAAGTTACAGTACTGATATTTATGTCTTAATGTCAAATGTTAAACCATCAAGCTTTTATTTGGTGGTATTCTGACAAAAAATATATACAGAATGAGCTGCTGATTTCAGAGGTATTATGTTCATTTGTGTTTATCACGAGCAGCTCATGATACAGTGTTTCAGTGTCAGTGAAACTGACAGCGCATATATTTATTTAATTAAATCACTGTCTATGACGATCGCATTAAGCCATATTGCAAAATCGCTTTTTTATTCCAATATATTGTACAGGCCTACTATAGTAAATTGTCATTAGATTTGCTTGCTTTTTGCTAGCAGAACAATGTAGTATCATCCATCTACCAGTAGGGGCTAATTGAACCGTATAAACCAACCAAACCTTGACCTTTTGTTTCAGAAATCTTTTGCAAACAAACCCTGACTTGCCATTGCTTAGACAAACAGCTCTGCACCAAACTAACTCCATTGGTTGGGCTGATGTTGCTTTGTTGGATTGGTTTTAGTCCTCAAACAAACAGCAATGTTTTGATAGTGCTGCAGAGCGAGTGGAGTTTCAGGGAAATTAGCCTATGAATGGGTTACTTATAGGTGTCTCTACATATTAAGCTTGGATAGGAGAAAATATTTGATCACATCACTTTTAAGACACAGTTTAATGAGGGAATATTGTAAATGATGCATGAGTTAGCTGATCTTGACTTGAGAGTCAGGAAACAAGGTGCTACGGTATGAACGGTCAAAGAACATTTGTATGCGAGAGGGGAAGTCTGCGAAGAAGTTTTAGAAAAGATATGAGGTTTACCATTAACTTGGCTGAGAAGTTTCACTGTACTACTCTGCGGTAAGGGTAGTGCTGGTTCAGCACTTGTCTGCTTGTGTACTGAGCTGCCCGTCACATTGTGTCTTAATGCAGAGAGAAGGAATAACGCACTGGTGCTGCTTATGCGAACCGCAAGACACACTCCCACTCACAACATGAGCATCAAACACAGGCCTCCTTCCCCCCCTGTTCATACTTCTGCTGCATTACAAGTTAATTTACGGTAACACACAAACACACTTCCTAGTCATTCTTGTGTAGACAGTGTGTTTTGAAGGGCGAGTGGTGGTCACATGACTAGGTCTCAGTGGAGCCACAAGCGGGCAGGATGTTTTGGAAATATGTGCTTGTTTGTGTGTGAGGATAGATAAAACTAGATTTTCTGAAGAATGGGAGTGTGTTTAGAGAACTTGTGGAAAAGTTTAAAATTAAAGGGATAGTTCACCCATAAATAAAACTTCTGTAATCATGTATTCATGTCATTCCAAACAAGTATGATCTTCACTCTTAAACATTAAAGGTTTCAAAAGGGTTTTTTCACAGCGATGTCATAGACGAACAATTTTGAGGTCCCAAAAATAACCTTTCAGTTAACTTTTTGTTGCACTTTTTCCACTATAAAGAACCTTTTGTGCATGGAGGTTATTCAGGAAAACATTGTTTCCAGTAAAGAACCTTCATTTCTGTGGAACTCGAGAAGACATTTTAAAAATGTGTCATTGGTTTCTCCTTTTTTCCATACAGTGAAACAACATTGCATCCCACTGACATTGTGTCATTTTTTTTATAATTTATAATTCTTCTTAGAAGGTTTTTAAACTTTAAGACTTGAACCTGAGAATGAGCTAACAAAAGGTATTGCCTTACTAGTGACTGATGTATGTGTGTGTTAACATGCAAATCAAGGAGTGTGTCATGAGGCACACTGCATTCTTTTGTGATCACATGGCTTGCTTAGTCAGAGCTGTGTGGCTCACTCAGCACAAATATCAAGTCTGTACTGAGATACTGGCATTATTGTGTCTGTTAATAATTTGACCTTGTGTATGGGGGGAGATGGGATCATCAGTACAGATAATTATAATGATACTTGTCAGATTGCCAAAACTCCATCCCGTCACATTCCTGTCTAAAGTCGTACAGTCCAGACAATTTGCCCATGCACTCTGAATCAGCAGCAAAGACCGCCTCCCATTAACAGTTAACACCAGACGGTCACACACATACACACAAGCACAATTTAACACACTCCCCCTACAGTAAAGTCTAATCTCATTGCAAGCCCTGTGCACGCCTGAGCTCTGACAGACACTAAGTAAAAAGAAAAAGCCAGTCACTGCTGCCCTGCCTCATATTGTGTCTCTGGAGCCCTGTCATTAAAGCCAATAAGAGCTGTAATATCCGCTAAACTCTTAGCATGAATTCTTTATGAGCTCTGGGCGTAGTAGGATCGTGGTGTCTGAGAGACTCCTTCTATTTGCACTTTTTGCTGTGAAAGTATGTGCTCTGGCAATCTAAACATCATAGTCAGTTTTATGTGGAAGTTCACTCAAGAGGATTGTCACCATGTTTAGGCAAATAAGATTGAGTTTAGTAATGGAATATGGGGAATATTTTGTTTCCCCAACTACTTTTACAACCTGAAACTCATAAGCAGCTAAACTTAGCTCAAGAATGTTCAGACAAGGAACAACTGTGATTACATCTTCCTGTCTAACACAATAACTTTGCATGCCATGCTGCTGGTTATCATAGGGGTTGTTTACAGGAAGGAGGACTGGATTGTTTGGCCCACCTGCTGAGGGTGTACCCATAATTCACTGAGCTTCCTTCTGTTGTCCTGGAATCAGGTCGCCTTGTGATTCTTTGATGAGCATTTGACTTCCGCCCCAGTGTTTTTTAGGACCTGATGAAATGGTAGGGGGACGGATGAAAAGGAGAATGAAAGGAGATCAGGGGTGGAAGACAAGCCTCTTTAGAAATGCTTCGCTTGTATTGCTGTGTCAAATCACGCAGCCATCTCCAACCCTTCTGAGGGAAGAGTTGAGAGGCCAGATCGATTTTTCTTTGAACTTAGTCTTTGTTGGTACCACATCTGACTAGTGCTTACTTCACTATATTATAATGATGCATACCAATGCAATTCTCCAGCTTCCAAAAATATGTTAGTTTTCAAGTGCGTTTTTTAGTCTCCTATGATGAGCTTGTTTTTTTTATTTCTGAATTAATATGTGTGTATGTATGTATGTATGTATGTATGTATGTATGTATGTATATATATATATATATATATATATATATATATATATATATATATATATATATATACATATATATATATATATAAAAACAAGCTCATCATAGGAGAGGTGTATTCTGGTTATTGTAGGTATAAATTGGATGTATGTTTGAATAAATTAATAAATCAAGACACTCTAGTGGTTTGGTGACAACTAAATGTGATATATATCTTGTTTTTCTTTATCTCTCTTCAAGAGATGGCGTGGAGGGCCCTGGCAGTGCTGTCCCTGCTGCTGTGTTTTGGCTCATCTTGCTGTGATGATACTCAAGACCAGTACTTGTCTGCAACTGTCATCAACAATGTCGTTCAGGACCCTCAAACCGGACGAATCTACCTTGGTGCCATAAATGGGATCTATCAGCTGAACTCTAAACTAAAGCTGGAGAGCAGTGCTGTAACTGGCCCTAAGAATGACAACCCACAGTGCACTCCACCGATCACTGCACAGTGCACTGACGCAAAGGAAACAAACAACATCAACAAACTCCTGCTAGTTAACTCCGCCAATGGCACCCTAGTCGTTTGCGGAAGCCTTTTCAGGGGCATCTGCTCTTTGGTAAACCTTCACAGCGTGGACAAACCGGTGTACTACAGTGACACCAAAGGTGAGAAGACATACGTGGCCAGCACCGAGGAGTCTGTTGCAGTGGTGGGGGTCATTTCTTATTATATAGATGTTAATTCTAATGAAAACCTCAGCGTATTTCTAGTAGGGAAGGGCTACGGTGGCTCTGATAGCTCAAAACTCATCAGCACGCGGTTGCTGCAGGAGCATTTGGAAATGGATGTTTTCGAGAACATGGTTGAAGCTTCCACTGTGCAAGCTAGCCCTTTTGTCCAGCGCTACCTCCACGACTTTCGCCATGCATTCAAGGATAACGGTTACATCTACTTCCTGTTCTCACGCACTTCGGGCACCAGTGACAGCAGGAAGATCACGTTTGTAGCACGCCTGTGCGAAAATGACCATCATTATTATTCTTACACTGAACTTCAGCTCAACTGCACCGTCGGTGTTGAACAACAGGAGAACACGTACAACAAGGTCCAAGCGTCATATCTGGCCAAACCTGGTGAAGTTTTGGCTAGGAATATCACCTCTTCGAATCTTAACGATAAGGTTCTGTTTGTAGTGTTCAGTGCGGATGAGGACGGCGGTCGATCAGCCTTGTGCATGTACCCACTCAACAGCATTAACTCTAGGCTTGAGGAGGTGATTGAATCCTGCTACATAGGAGAAGTTCTGGAGGACGAGAAACCAAAGACCGTTTATTCACCCTACATATCCAAGACAGAGGCCATCTGCAAGACCAAAAGAGATGTGAGTTGTATTTCTTCAACTCAGCTTACGTGTTGTGTGGTCGTTTACAACCTTTTTTAATGTGCTGTGTATTTTCGCCCAACAGAAGAATATGGTGAAGGAATATAAATGTGGTGCAGAGTTCCTGCCGTCTCCACTAGCCAGTAAACCTGAGTATGCTCTGTCTGTCAAACCCATCTACACCCGAAATGACATGCTGACAGCTGTAGCTGTTGCGGTGGAGAATGAGCACACAGTGGCATTCTTGGGAACTGGTGGAGCAGATGTCTTACAGGTGAGTCCCATTCCAGGGTCTGGTTTCTATTCTCTTTGAATTTCACTTAAGCCCTTGAGGTTTGACTGCTGTGGTGGTCTGGCTTCGTGGTTCACAATATGGGCTGGTAACCAAAAGATTGTTGTTTCAAACCCAAGGATGGATGATTTATGAGCTACAACCACTTGAGCAATGCACTTATCCCCAGGACTTGCTCTAGCTGTACTACCCCTGTAATATAGTGTTTACTTGAGAGTCGCTTTGGATAAAAGCATTTTCAAAATGAATAAAATAATTCATTAACTTTTCGCTTGCAGGTGCATCTTGACCCCAGCCGCACTGACTTTTATCACAGGATTCAAGGGGAACGCGCAGATGGTGGGGTGAACAAAAACCTCTTTTTTGATTCAACTTCGGATCACTTGTACATCACCACTGGCACAAAGGTTTGTCCATGTACACATTCACAACGCTTAGATCACATTGAGTCGATTGAGTCAAACAAATGAATAGTTTGAATAAGGTTAGTTTGCCAACCTTAAAGAAAGGGTTTTTAAATGGAATGATAGAAAATACTGTATTAACTGTGAATTTTTTGTGGGCAAACACCAATAGTTTCAGTTGGAATCCGCCCTATTGGGAGTTTCCCTTAAGGGTGAAAAAGTTCCCCATGTATTTTTATTTATTTACCAGGATAGTCCCATTGAGATATAAAATCTCTTCTTCCAGGGAGTCCTGGCCAAAATGGCAGCACGAAAAGTTTCACATAAACAACATACAAACATAAAACTCAGAATCTTACATAAAATTTTATTCGGGACTCATAAAATAACAACAAAAGCTACTTAACAAAACATGCACACGTTTCCTTTCAATTGGTCAGTAAGAAATGCAGAGATGTAGATTTCACTTTTGTTCAAGTTGGTCATGCAAATTTGCCGCGTTGACCAACAGAAAGCTGCTTGGTTTGAAAGTGGCTTCTGCGTGAGCAGTGCTTCATTTTTTGGTACAATATTGACAATGGACTTTTTTTGTCCATTGTGAGCACAGCTTAACATTCTTAATGGAGAAGCAGAACCTTAAATTACAGATGCATCAGCTATTAAGCATCTTAAACTAAATAAATAAACAAACAAATTTGCCTTTTAAATGTTGTCTTGCTTCTCTTTTGCGTAGATCTCCAAAGTGCCAGTGCAGACCTGTGAGCAGAAGCATGACTGTCACTCATGTGTGTCCCAACGGGACCCATATTGTGGCTGGTGTGTGTTGGAGGGCCGGTAAGTCTGTTAGGTCATTTCATGATGGTCATTTCATTACCAAAACCACAACAACATTTGGGCATTCTTGTCCAGTAAAAGACAGGACAAGTAATAACACTGCCACACTACAACAGAGTTTGATATTTCTACTGCCAAATAAAATATAAATGGCTCCTTTGGGTCATGTGACTTCCATCTATGTTAACCTCTAAAATATGGCGTAATCCAAGTCTTGGACTTGTCTGTTAAATTTTAGCTAGTGCTGTTACATACCTGTGTTCAGACCTGTTAAAGCAAATGCAGTGTGGCTCATTACCCATGTTTGTCTGCTTTTCTCCTGCAGTTGTACAAGAAAGAAGGATTGTCGCATGGGAGATGGAGAGAATGCCTGGTTGTGGAGTCCAAAACAAACATGTGTAACAATTCAGTCCTTTGAGCCCCCCAACATCAGCTGCAAGAAAACGCAAAGGACACCGGTACTGAAGCATAACACGTACACGCTGTGATACAGTCTGCCGTTATTTTAAACCCTAACCTCTTAAGGATTGACTCAGGATTGATATTTACTGGCTGTAACAGATCCAGTCTGTGAATCTAATCTTTTTTCATGAGCTGATGTGATAAAGTTAGTAAACAAGGCACCTGAAACTATTCATACCACATGAATGCACAGAGCACTCTTCATGCATTTCTAATATGTCTTAGAAGAAACTCAAATGGTCATGGTTGATCGATGAGGCTTCCTGTATTCCGTAATTAACTTCCTGGATCAGTTGTAATGAATAATGACAGTATACTCCTGATTTGCTGAAATCAATATTATTTCATCTTTCTTTTTCACATTGCATATTGTTGGATTCCCACAGTCATGCAAAACCTTAAAATGGCAGAGAATTTTAAAATTGTGATTTTCAGAAGTTATGGAAATCAATAAAATCGTGTTAAGTGATTGAAAAAAAATCATTATAAATGTATAATGTTTATAATAATATCACTTTTATATGTATTATTATTATTAATAATAAATTAAATGTTTTTATTAATTATACTTAAATTATTATTATTACCTTTTTTATTTATTTATTTATATTTAACCCTATATATTGAATATTTAAAAACTGTCATCAAATAACCATAAACAACTAGAAAACACACAAATTCAGATGTTTAAAATGTTTGAGAACTTGTATATTTAACATATTTGTATATATTTTATTATATGTTTACTCTTAAATCCATGTTTTCTGGTTGAAACTTGCAGGTGAAGATTGACATCCCCTCCCTCCCCAGTATCAAGAGTCCTGACATACTTACGTGTGAGTTTGGTGACCACAGAAGTGACGCTACTATGGAAGGCACACAGGTCATTTGTGATCTCCCGACCTCTGAGTTTATCCCGCACACACCTGAGACACAAGGTGAGAACTCCATGTTTGCCTTTAACTTTAATAATCACCTACTGTGAAGCCTTTCTCTTACTGCCTCCTTTACTCCCTGAACAAACAGATGGTGTTTGTCGAGCAGAATGTCTAAAAATGCCGTCAGGCACGAATAGTTTTTCATTTCTTCATGTTTGTAATTTGCTAGTTTTGTGATTTTTAATTTGGAGACTGATCAGATGAAAAAAAAAATCACACTGAAGCTTAATCTATTACTTGTTGATTCTAGAGTTAAATAAGCTTTTATCAAGGCATGCTTTTCTTGAGAATCTTGGCGTTGCTATCACCCGTTGAGCTCTAAAAGTTCAGAATTGGTCTTATGAATTACTCATACCTAATAGCCCATTTGATTCCTATTTCCCATATGCGTGTGTGTAGATTTTGTGGCAGTGCCAGTGAAAATCACAGTGAATAAAGGCATTGAAGTGGCATCCAGTGCATTTGAGTTCTACAACTGTGCAGCCGTGGTGAAAAGATCGGAGAATACTCCGTGAGTATCAGGCAGCTTTTTAAAAATGTTTATTCCATTCAGAATTTCTTTCCTGATTGGTCGGTTGTGTGTTCTGCAGGTGCATCGCATGTGTGACCAGTAAGTGGGGCTGCCAGTGGAACATTCGTGATCACACATGCAGTGATAGTGTTGAGTCTGTCGAGGGAGATCTTATCATCAAACACTCTGAGGTGAGTCATGTTAGGATGATAGTTAATGAATGCATGCTTATAAATTAATATGCCAGTTTGTGCAGTAATATATGGTGAGCGATTTATCTTCTGGTGACAAAACATGACTAATAATAGTTTTATTTGATTTTCTTTCTTTGTTTATTTTTGCAGCATGACAGGTGTCCTCAGTTTGAGATCCCTGAACCTCTGCTTATTCCTGTTGGCATCAAAACTCCCATCCAATTTCAGGGCAAAAATCTAGACAAATATTCGGTAAAGTACATGCATTTCTACAGTAGATGTTCTTGAAGAAAATACGTTTTACAAAAAAGTTTTTTGTTTTGCGATAATGACCTGGTGGCTGTGCGTTATCCCACTGTTTAAACGGATGCTTTCTAAATGCCGTTAATAAATGAAAATGATATAATGATTTAAATTTCATTAATTCATTTTACATAATTCTAATTATTTTGATGTGTCGTTCAAAAGTTTGGGGTCGGCAAGATTCATTTGCTCTCCAAGGCTGCATTTTTGATCAAACAACAGTAAAATTGTGAAATATTATTACTGTGTAAAATAACTGTTTTTTTTAGTTTAGTTTTTATTTAATACATTTTTTCCTGTGTTGGCAAAGCTGATGTTTTTAATGTTGAAAACAATTGTGCTACTTATTATTTTTGGAAACCATGCTACATTTTTTTCAGGATTCTTTGCTGAATAGAAAGTTATTTGAAATAGATCTCTCACTATTTTTTATTTCTTGCTGAATAAAATAATACAAATCATACTGAGCCCAAACTTTTAAACAATAATACATATACATAAATATGAAGTGATATAAGAGACATGAATCTATGCCCAACTATGTAGCTTTCTAGTGACTAGTGATGCGTTGATCAGCTCTAACGTCACCCGAATCCGCGGATAAAAAAAAGAAATCATCAGCCCAAGAAAAGGCTTGGGCTTTATAGGCATTATTAGTTTATTGTCATATACATACAGCATTTCACAGCCGTTACATATCACATACCCAGCACTTGATTCGTCTCGGATAACTACTTCACTTAAAACGCTCCCGCACTTTTTAATTCTCCTTTTTGAAATTTCTCTCGGATCTGTTTTGCCTCCATTGCTGTTTAAACAAGTGGACCCCGCAAGTACGTAGCTTAATGAAGTCTGAAAATTAGTGCCTGGCGAAAAATTAGGCTTTAAACACATTAATATATCCATCATTAATGATTTATCTCATCCACCCGCCATTAATCAGAATGTTATTTTTTATTACTTGGCCCACCCGACCCTCATATTATCCACAGTGTCCGCGGATATAATCTCGTTCCGCACATCACTACCAAGGACAAAAGTAAAAAAATATAGTTTAGACTATTTTTATTTTATCACAGAACATTATGAATGTTTTTTATAGTAAAATGCCTTCTTAAAGAGTCTGCATAAACAGCATTACATTTTCTCCATCTCTCTCAGGGCAAAACCTTTCAGATTGGCACTGAGCTCATGAAACAGGTGGGCGAGGTGACTGTGGTGTCTGAGGGGTCAAAGTACAGATTTGAGGGATATGAGGTCAGTACTCTCCACTCGTATTCCTCCTCCTATTATGTCTCCCTCACTTCCTCCCTTCTCCTCTGTTCACACATTGATTTGTTTCTGAAGTTTGAGCACCAGCCAATATGGCATTTACAGCTATTGAGCTGCATGTGTGTGTAAGACTCAGTCCTATGTGGGCGTAGCAAACACATGGTGATCAGGGTCTCAAAAACATCAGGGGAGAATTTTCTGCGGCACGCAGTTGTTCCAGATACGGTGATGTGTTTGTCTGTATCTGTTTGCATGTTTAATGACAACATTCTGCTTTTTTTATGCCAGTTTGCGTATGACAAAGAGCCAGAGGTGAATGTGACGTTCTACATAAAGGATAAAGACACAGAGAGGATGATTGACAGCACCCTCAGAGGTATATTTAAATGAATTTGGTTCATAATAGTTGTTAAAGACGGGAAAACTTCTCTGAAACTGCATTCATCCAGTAAACATGTGGATCTTCAATATCTGGAAAGGTTGTATAAACACATCAGGGCCGGATTAAGAATTCAGAGGCCCCTGGGCACAATGTCTTGTCGAAGGACATTTTAATTAGGCATTAACAGTTTTACTGACTTAAAAGGAACTTTGTTGTACTATAGTGGAGTAAAGTTCATAAATGATCATTCTTTCCCATAGGATTTTGTAAAACTATGTTGGGTGGACCAACCTTGGTTGGATGTTGTACATTTTAAGGTTAAATGCATCAATCTGGTGCACTTTGAGAGCTCAAAATTAAGAGCTAACAAACAAAAAGCATTGACTTGTACCTGGATATTAAAGAGGGCTCAAACATCTTTTTAGTTATGATATAGAGCCTCAGTCTACATTACATTATCACTGGTGTTTTAGGATGCCAAACAATTATTATAATAATAGAATAATTATTTATATAATTATTCCTATGATGTAAAATCCATATAGCCTATACATGTACTGTATAAATGAAAATGAACATTTCAAAAGTATATTTTACATTACACTATAGTATAGGAAAATTACAATACTTTGGTCCTAATTTCTTCACTTGCAAGAAATAAACCCTTGAGCTTTTATTTTGGAGAAAACACCAGATCACCATGCTGATCGCGTGAGCAAAGTGCGCTCTTTTCTTTAAATCACGCAGCACAAACAAAATGCCTATATAGGCTACTTAATTAAAAATTTTTGTGGTGTTTTATAAAGGCACAAAGCTATATAACGGTTTCGATTTTAGTTCGTTGGCAAAATATAACGCTAGAGACCTTTATGTTAGGCTATAAATTTAAATGTTGGGAAAAGGGAGAAGAGCGAGTTCGGCAAAAGGCGGATTCGAACTCGGGTCGAACGTGTCAAAAGCTACTTTCAAGCACCTCACGCCCTACGACCTGTGCCACTGTAGATATTTAAATATACGCTCCGTTATCAGAAATGTAAAAAAAAAAAGGATTTTTTTTTTCTTCCACTCGCTTTGGCTCCATAATGCCCATTGGATGATCTGGCCCTGGGTGCCCCCCTATTGGCTGGTGCCCCAGGGCACTCGCCCAATCCCGTCTATGGATAATCCGGCCCTGAAACACATCTGATGAATGACTTAAAATAAGCAGATTAACATAAGTTATCATTTACATCTTGGAAACTGATCTCATGAATCTTGTTTTTATATCTAGGGATGTTTTGGACAAGTTTAGCAGATGAGCACTTTGAAAATGGCATCTTTCAGATAAAAAAAAAAAAGTGTTTCAAATAGTTTTTAATTTATGGGTGAACTAATTTAAAGTGTCCCTGTTATGCTATTTTAAAGGTTTCTAATTTTGTTTTGGAGGTCTTTTGCAATAAGTTTACATGCATCCAAGATCAAAAAACTGTTATTTTCTTATAATTTACATTGCAGCATCGCCTCTTTTCTCACAGTGCCTGAAATGGTTCAATAAAGGATCTAGTCTCTCTAAACCCCTCCTTTCCGAGAGCTTACTCTGCTCTGATTGGTCAGATGACCCAGTCTGTTGTGATTTGTCTACCGCTTACAGCACGTGTTGGTAATGAAACGGCTTTTACCGTATCTGAATTTTAGCTCCAATGGCTTCCGGAGACTTGTATACACAGTGATACAAACAGTAACGATGGCGTCAGTTTTACCATTTCAATTCGATCCCGAGTCCTCATCCTTTGGAAATGCATGGAAAGTGGATTTGCTTTCTCAATGCGGAAAACAGCATCTTCTCGACATGTGGACAACACAAACCAAACTCTTCCTGGCTACAAACTACAGTGTTTGAGGGCTGGTCAAAGTAGACGTTGTTCAACGGCAGCCAATAAAGACCATATGCGCAGCGGGCATTATGCAGATTTGTTACAAACCTACGTAGGTTCGTGCAGGAAGTAAGACTGGGATTACTGAATTCATTCATTTCAGGCAGTTCAGTTTTTTTTGTTTTTTTTTTGGGGGGCGACAATAACATTTATTGTGCACTTTGATCTTTGAAACTTTTGCAGCCCTTTTACATTCACAAACAGCTATATAACACACTACAGTACATGACAGTTAATATCCAAAAAAGCATAATAGGTATAAGTAGCTTGTAGCAAGCACATGTACGTCATCCAGGTCGATTTGATGTGCATTTTTTAACTGAAAGATGCCATTTTCAATCCTCATCTGCTAAACATGTCTACACATGAACTATCCCTTAAGCTACAGTCAAACTTTATGAAAATGTAGTAAGCTATGCTACAATGTATTAATCAAATGGAGCTAACTACAGTATATCGAAGCCAATATTTTTGAATACATATGTCTGTCAGCCTACCTATTCTGAGCATTATCAGCCATAAAAACAGTGAGAACCTCAACTGGACAATTTGGTGACAGCATCAAACTTGCATACACATTTTTGTGCTAAATGTGACTAATAAATCACCACATACAACAATAAACAGCCTAATTTGCATAACTCATAATTTCTGAAAGCATACTGGTAAACAGCAGTGTTTAATGAAATGTTTATTCCTCTACAAAACAAAAAGACCAAGGACAATTTTGAGCCTTATTTTGTTGAAGATGATGAATTCAGTGTCAGTGTTGTTTCGTTTCCTCTATTTTTCTTCCCAGTGGTGCTCTACAATTGTTCAGTAAGACGTGAGGACTGCAGTCTGTGTAAGAACGCTGACCCGAAGTATAACTGCGTGTGGTGCGACACCCCAAAATCCTGCATCTACAGAAGCCTGTGTAACACGGAGCTGCAGGAGTGTCCACCTCCAAAGATCACTGATGTGAGGACCGGTCGTCTTGTTTTTCTCCCTATTTTAAACTTTGCTAACACTAGGAATGCATACAGTTTGTTAAAATTCATTGACACTTCAAACTAAACTCCAAAATGCATCAAAGAACATCTCATTGGCGTGACGTCAGCGATTACAAATCGCCATTCCCGGTTCAAATGCAGTTCATAAATTTCCACTCTTCATCTTCTCTTGAAAACACCATTCCTTTTCATCGTTTTCTAAATTTTTCATGCCTAAATGATATATAGATGGCTGCTCTGGTAGTCACAATCTCAGTCTCTCACTTTAGTGTTTTGTTGAATCCATCTGAGACTCTAATGATCGCGCCGCCCGCGCCTGATGGTGTTTTATTATTTGTCATCTGGCAAACGATTTTCTCCGAAGCAGCTGTATCACTCAAGGGCTCAGTGGTTATGGGTAATCTTTGTGACTCTAGTTTACGGTTTTGAGTGTTATAGGTCTCTTTTAACTTTGCTGTTCTGCTTTCATTCCAGATTGTTCCCCAGTATGGGCCGATAAACGGACAGATCTCTGTTACAATAAAAGGCTCTAACTTGGGCATCAAGCAGGAGGACATTGAAAACATCACTGTGGCCGGAGTGCCATGTATACATCAGCCAGAGAGATACTCAGTCTCTACCAGGTACTGCATGAACACCATAT
Source organism: Rutilus rutilus (assembly GCF_951802725.1). Classification (NCBI taxonomy): domain Eukaryota; kingdom Metazoa; phylum Chordata; class Actinopteri; order Cypriniformes; family Leuciscidae; genus Rutilus; species Rutilus rutilus. The sequence continues at coordinate 11,501,991 of NC_140212.1, read as the reverse complement.
TAGATGAATATGCATTGATTATATAGAGCATTTAAAATGCATCCATCTTGTATATGTAAGTTAGAAATAGCTGTTTAGCTTATAGTTCTGTTCTACCGTTGTGTTTCAGTGTCGTATGTGAGATTGGGCATTCCTCCACACCCCTGCAGAATCCAGTTGGGCCAGTGGAAGTGAAAGTGAAAGGGGGGAAAGTAGGAAAGTCGGAAGTGTCATTCACTTACAGGGTAACTGCTTTCTCTGTTAGGAAGACTTTGTGGCCTCATCAGATTGTTTCTAATTTCTAAGATTGTAATCTTATTTCTAATTTGTTGCACCCCTGAAAATACCAGTTTAGACTAGCAGGAATTCCCTTGCTGATCCAGTGAACCAGCATTGTCATGCTATTAACCAGCAAAATGGAGCTTGTGAAGATGGTTGACCAAAGAAATCTTGTAAATGAATTTAAAATGAAGAAATCAAAATGATTTAATTTGTTAATAAATGATCCAGTCCAAGGTCAAAATAGAGCAGAATATTCAGTTTTGCTCAGGAAATAAGTCACAAAGTAAAATAGGTTTTGAATTTTTTTTTTTATCTGTAAGATTTTATGTTTTTGAAAGACGTCTGTTACAGTATGTTCACCAAAGTTGCATTTGTAATCAAAAATGCAGTAAATAATATTGTAAAATAGTATTTCAATTTAATCCTACATATACATTTTTCCTACATATACATATGATGTACCAACATTTATTTAAAAGTTTAAAATGAACAAAATGATTTAACATATATATTTTTTGTAACATTAAAAATGTATTTACTGTCACTTTTGATCAGTTCAGTGCATCCTTGATGAATAAATGTATTAATTAAAAAAATCTTACTGACCCCAAAATGTAGTGTATGTACAGTGCTATGCATAAGTTTAGACACCCATCCTAAAGTTGACTAAAAAGAGGAATAAAAAATAATCTTTTGGAAACTGAACTTAATGCCTTAATTTAAAAAAATAGGAAAAATCCAACCTTTAAGGACACCAATTTTCTTTGTGAATGAATAATGTATCGTAAATAAATAAATGTTCTTCCTTAAAATACAGGTGCATAAGTTTGGACACCCCTATGTTAAATTCCCATAGAGGCAGGCAGATTTTTATTTTTAAAGGCCAGTTACTTCATGGATCCAGGATACTATGCATCCTGATAAAGTTCCCTTGGCCTTTGGAAATAAAATAGCCCCACATCATCACATAGCCTTCACCATACCTAGAGATTGGCATGGTTTTATTTCAGTTAGCCTAATAGCTAGTTTGATTTGCATTGAGAGATGATCTTATGGAAAGTACCCCATGCCAATCTCTAGGTATGGTGAAGGCTATGTGATGATGTGGGGCTATTTTAATTCCAAAGGCCAAGGGAACTTTATCAGGATGCATAGTATCCTAAAAAATAAATAAAAAAAAATACTTAAAAATAAAAATCTGCCTGCCTCTATGGGAATTTAACATAGGGGTGTCCAAACTTATGCACCCTGTATTTTAAGGAAGAACATTTATTTATTTACGATACATTATTCATTCACAAAGAAAATTGGTGTCCTTAAAGGTTGGATTTTTCCTATTTTTTTAAATTAAGGCATTAAGTTCAATTTCCAAAAAATGATTTTTTATTCCTCTTTTTAGTCAACTTTAGCATGGGTGTCTAAACTTATGCATAGCACTGTATATGTTGTTATATCTTTTCAGAGTTTCAATTGAAGTTATGTTTTCTCCTAAACACTGACTGTGCATACATAGCCTTATTAATATTTAATAAAGCTAGTCTAATGTAGAAAAATGAGCTCTCAGGGAGCTGTAAGTGAGCAAATGTTAACAGAAAGAGTTTTCTTCCCATCTTCAAGGATCCTGTCCCCATGACTGTGTCCCCCTCTAAAGGCCCAGCTGCTGGAGGAACCATCATCACTATCACAGGACAGTACCTAGACACGGCTAGTAAAGATGACATCAGCATCACAGTGGACAGAGAGCCTTGTGAAGTGTGAGTAACAAGCAAGCAGTAGATTTCTGGAAGATTTGGATCTTTGTCCAATCCTGATTGTGCCTCTGTTTTCAAACATGTAGGTTGACATTTGGCAAGGAGATCACCTGCAAAACTGGCCCATATAAAGGACAGAAGATTCCTTCAGATAAGTTGTTTGTTGTTGTGAAGTACGGCAAGGACACTTTCAAAGAAGTCAGCGGATTCGAATACTCAACAAATCCCAAAGTTACAGAGTACACCCCACAGGCCAGCTTTGTTTGGTAAGTCCGTTCTTAATCTTTGCTCACACATACAGGTGGCTGTACTGTCGCTCGCTATTAGGCATTTCTAACGTTGAATGCCATGGTTTTGAAAATCTGATCACAAATAAGACGTCAACAGGGGTGGGTCCAGGGGTGAGAATAAATGGCTGTGTATGTAAGTGCTACATGTCTGTATGTTTGTTTGTGTGTTTTCAGTGGAGGCCGTAAGATCTTAGTTATAGGATCTGGATTTGATCAGGTGCAAAGAGCCACCATGCGAGTGCTGCCCTCTTCTGACGAGTTAAATCCCGACTCTGGCGACATGGAGGTGCGTCTCATGTTTGTCATGATGCTTTTGCACCGATCTGTGGTCGAGTTAGTGGTCTCTTACAATAAGCAAGGGTGGAATTTGAAACGAAACGAATTCCTCAACGAAATAGTTCACCTAAAATATTCAAAGTTCAGATGTCACAGTTTACGTATTAGATTTTTTTTTAAAAAGAAGTGTTTCCTTGGCAACTAACTGAAATAAAATGAGTTTAAGTACTAAAATTACTCAAATTAAAACAATAAATTTAAGCAAAGTAGAAATATAAAAAAATGACTAAAACTTAATACAAAAATAAAAAATAAATCAATAGTATATAAAAGCCAAACAGGTATTTTCGTTGTTGATAGTGACCACAGACTCTAAAAAGGATAAAAATCACAATAAATGTTGTCTAAACAGCTTAAATTTAAGTTATTGTTTATCGAAAGCATTTTTATTTTCATCTCTTTAATATTACGATAACTGAATAAGTTGCTTGTGCTTTAATTTTAAATCTCCTGGTTTCCTATTTTTGTTCTGTCAGATGTTATTGATTGGCTCGACTTAAGAAATGTCAGCATTTCATTTTCGTGCAATTTCCTTTTGATCAAATGTCTGGCTGTCATAACCCATTGCTTGGTTCCAAGCTGAAGAGTTCCCTTTCCTCTCTCACTCTCCTCTGTCTGTATCTTCCTAATATTTCCTTCCCTCTATCTCCCTTCTCTTAATGTTAATAAGCAACATTCATCACGCAGCTGACACCATGCTGTCTCATTTCTTTTTTAGTGCTCAGACATTTGTGAAATGTGTTTTATACAGAGATAAACTGACTTGTTTTTCTTTCCTACAGTTCGTTCAAGAAGTTAGCAGCAAGAACGACTCCGTACTGGAGTTCCTCTCTCCGGTTGTGAACAAGACATATGTGAACCTTTCCTTAAGAATCATCATCCAGCTAGACAACTTGGTGGAGAACTTGACTCATTTTGTTTACCATCCAGACCCCTCGTTTGAAACTTTGATCGATAAAGCCATCACGGAAAACAGCATCATCAATGTTAATGCAAGTATTTTTTCTAACGCTATTTTACAGTAAAGATGATATAAGAGGGTTTTGTTTCAGTAACTGGTGATTGTGCTTTCTAAAAAAATCACTGCTTCATTGCTTCTGTGTTACAGGGTCGAGGTTTTTCCAAAGCCATGACTGCTAAAGAGGCCCAGGCATTTGTGGGCGATGAGCAGTGCGTGGTGACAATCCTAGAGGATGATAAGTTGTTCCTCGTGGCCCCCTCCAGCCCTCCTAAATCCACCTCCAGACGCCATCGCAGAGACACCAGCTCAGAGGCCATGGAGCTGCTGGTTAGAGACTGTTCTCCTCAAGTTTTAATCACAGTTGTTCTGACCAATTTTACCCTGCGTTCAAAGTTTCTCGTCTTTTTCAGATCAAATTCGGAAAAGGCGAGTGGAAAGTCGGCTCTGTACACTTTGAGAGGAAATACGAGGTTCCTCTTTACATCATCATTCCTGCTGTCCTCATTCCCATGGTCCTCTTCATTGCAGCGTCGGTCTATTGCTACAGGTAACAAACCTCAGAGTGCACCAGACCGTAATAATGTGAACTTAATAACTTTGATTTCAAAGCTATGGTCTAGTGAGTTGCGCACACGCTCAGACATACGTTTTCTTCATATGGTCTCATTCCCTCCATTTCTCTCTATCATTTCCTTTCCTTTCTGTCTATAACAAATAATAAATAATGAGTAAATCAAATAAAAAAATTCACTTTGAATGTTAACAGCAAATAAACATATTATCTGGATTTCCTGTCCTTATGCTCAAGTGTTATTAAAAAATAAAAAGGTATTGTATTTAAATTGATTAATAATAAGTCAATTAAATTAAGTGGATAAAAAAATAATAATCAAACCATAAATTAAAAATCACTTTGAACAGCAAATAAACAGTATTAGGATTTCCTGCTCTCTCGCTCTCTCTCTACTATCAATAAAAAATTAAGTCATATGCATAAGTAAATAAGATAAAAAATTTTTTTTGTTTTTGCATGTGTACAGGAGGAAAAGCCAGCAGGCAGAAAGAGAGTATGAGAAGATCAAAAATCAACTGGCGAATTTAGAAGAGAGTGTCCGAGATCGCTGTAAAAAAGAGTTCACTGGTAAGATCTCAAGCCATTCATACTGGCAGACTTTTTCCTGCTTCTCAAATAGTTTATCATCTTGTATTCAAATTGAGTCTTTTTGTCTTGGGATGAACAAACTATGAATTAGTCTATGTGGTCCACTATGTGGTTTTCTGACTTCGTTTGTATGTTTTTTGCTTGTCACTTCAGCAAATATGTGACCCGTCACGGAAACCAGGGACACAAGTCGGCAGCACAACTTTCGAGCAAAATGAGAAAGAATCTGTTTTTTTTTTTTCAAAATTGGTGATTTTCGTTTTTTTGCAGAATCTGTTAGTTGAGATCATGAAGAAGCCTCTCCATGTTTGAGATAGCAGTATTGGTATATTTAAAAGCGTACATTTTGACGCGCGTGTCATTGTCGGTGTGTATTTCCATACTGAATAAGCCGGCGTGGCTACTTATTATGCAGCGCTCTGGCCGGCTCTATCTGATTTCAAAATTCAATGAAGATGGACGCCAATAACATTACGATGTCCAGCAATCGATTTAAATAGTAGGTTTAGGTTACATGGGGTTTAATTTGTCGTTTAATGAGATGTAGCCTAATACATGTTGTCAGTGCCAATATATAGATCTGCTCTACCACTGAATGGTACAGTGGTAGAGCTTTCGCCAGCCGTGTCAGAGGTTGAGAGTTCGAATCTGCCCTTGTATAGGTTTTTTTTTTTTTTTTTTTTTCGTATAGTTTTTTTTCTCTCATCAAAACGATTATGTTCATCAGTGGTTGTATATCAAGCAGGGACACGCAAACGTTTGAATTATTTTGTTATTTCAACAGAACGAATAGAGAGTATCCGCAACGCAACGGATTGAAGCGCGCGTCGAGTGAAGACAATGCAGTGTGTGCGCGAGCCACACGAGTAAACACTGCATCTGCGCCACTGATCGCAGCGGCAACGAGCACTTTGATCACTTGATTAAAAAAAACACATTTCAGCGCTAGTATCTTATTTAAAAAACGAACTAAATGAATGCTCTGCCAGTTAACTGGAGATGTTTTATTTAGAGAATTTGTAGAATTGGTACATTCAGGGGGGAGGGGGAGACGGGGGAGCTTTACAGGGGGTATGACTTATCTAAATGAGATGTAAATGAGCCCTATTGTCATTCCCAGAAGGGTGAGAACTTGCCAATCTTTAGAAGCAGATTTCTACCATTTCAGTTTTTTTGAGTGCCTACCTTCAAATGGCCACAACTTCTCCAAATATTATCAGATTTCCATGTGTTACACATCGTTGGAAAGCTTGAATACTACACTTTCAGAATACGTGAATAACTCAAAATGCCCCAGAACCGACTTGTGTCCCTACTTTCCGTGACTGGTCACATATTTTTTTTTTAGCAGAACAAAGCATCAACTCTCTGTTTCTCTTAGATCTTATGATAGAGATGGAGGACCACACTAGTGATCTGAGTGAAGCTCGAATCCCATTCCTGGACTACAAGAACTACACCAACCGCGTTTTCTTCCTGCCCTCCAAAGATGGAGCCAACGATGTCATGATCACTGGCAAGCTGGATATCCCAGAATCCCGCAGACCCATTGTAGACCAGGCGCTCAACCAGTTCTCCAATCTCCTGAACAGCAAAACCTTCCTCATCAACGTGAGACCTTAACTTTGTTTCCAGACTACACCCTGGTGACATTCTGAAATGTGTTTTCTGCTCTACTATATCTGTGTACTACTGGATTTGATGTATTAGCTGACTTATGTACTATATCTGTGTGTTGTAGTTCATTCGTACCCTGGAGGGCCGGCAGGAGTTCAATGCCAGGAATAAGGTTTACTTTGCCTCCCTGTTGACGGTGGCGCTACACGGCAAGCTGGAGTATTACACGGACATCATGAGAACCCTCTTGCTGGAGCTCATGGAGGAATATGTCCACAGCAAGAATCCCAAACTCATGCTCCGCAGGTCAGAACCGACGCCAAATCAAATTCATGTGTCCGCAATTATCACTATATATATTGTTGCGCAATTTTTCTGCAATTGATTGAACGCAATAATGAATGACTTTAGACTTCATATCATAGACTTGGCCCTTTTAATTTGTACGAGTAAACAACCTTAGTAGGGAGTCCCTGATTCAATTTGATTCCAATTCACAAGCTCGCCATTCAGTTTGATTCCTGTTTTGATTCAATTTTATTCAGATTTATTTAGGTATATTTTTGTTCTGTTGTTCATTTTGTTTATATATTCTTCCATATTATGCTGTATATTATACAGGGCAGTGTTTCACACTGGCAACGTGTCTTTTTTGAACCATTCATTAAATGAAACGGGTCATTTGTTTGTGAATCGTTCTACACTGGTTTCGTTGTATTTTGTTTTTGTGTGCTGAGCTTGTGTTCTATTGTTTAATGTATACGTTGAAAAGAGACACTGAGAAAAGTACAATCTTGTGATTAAGGAATCAATATCAGGATCGTTCAAATGAAGATCATAATTTATCCGAATGCAAGATAACAAAGCTTTTTTTTTTTTTTTTGGTCTGTGTTTCCTGTTTAGATCTGAGACGGTTGTGGAGAGGATGTTGTGTAACTGGATGTCCATATGTCTCTACCAGTTCCTGAAGGTGAGCAATTTTGCTACAAATAGATATTGCAGCAATTGTTTTCTGGTTATGGAGGCTGACTAATGTGTTCTTGCAGGACTCAGCCGGTGAGCCGCTCTATAAGCTCTTTAAAGCCATTAAACATCAGGTGGAAAAAGGTCCAGTTGATGCCAAGATGAAGAAAGCCAAGTACACTCTAAACGACACGGGACTTCTGGGGGATGATGTTGAGTACAGTATTTTGGTAAGTACTTGAAGTATTTTCTCATTTCCATTAGGACAGTTTAGTGTCTGATGATGGAATTACCTGGAAAACATATTTTAGAAACCACACTTGTTTCTGAAGTGTGTGGCATGTCTGTTTACTCCTAATATGTCTACAAAGTGGTTTCCTAGCAGAAACGGTCAGTAAGGGACCTGTTCAACGGAAAGCTTGTTAATACAGAATGGTGATAGAGACTCAGGAAAGCAGAGCCAGTGTTAGTGTGTCCATCATTGTTCTCCTAACACCATTTCATTGCCCAGCAGTGAGTCTGTAATCTCATTCTCGACCGTAAAACTGCTCCTCAGGGACTGAACAGCCATTATCCGCTGGAGGAAACTGTTTTGGCTGAGAACGATTCATGCGAGCTTGGAAAACAAACAAAACCGATACTCTTATTTTGTTAGCGGATTACAACCAAGATTTTAGCAGTAATTGACTAGTGATTCTTATCTGTTTGTTTATTTGATGACTTTTGTACACTTGACGGTACCAGTATACTAAAGCCTGTTTGATCTTTTTAGACCCTGCAGGTGCTGGTTCACGGTGAGGGTCCCGACGTGACCCCTGTCAAAGTCCTGAACTGTGACAGCATCTCCCAAGTGAAGGAGAAGATCATCGAGCAAGTGTACAGGAATCTGCCCTACTCCCAGAGACCCACGGTGGACAGCGTCGCACTCGGTTAGACCTCGCATACATTTGAATTTCCTTACCACCCAGCACTTATGATTCATTACAGCAGGAACATTTCCAAAAGCTTCTAAACTTTATGAAAGTAACACGCATAAATAGCTCTCTTTATTAACAACGTGCTGCATTTAAAGGAATTGGAGGAAGACGCGCTTAATCCCGGCTCTGCACAGATAGCGGTTTGATTAATGGTGGGATTTTGTGCATGTCGGTCTGCACTCCTGCAGTTCTTAATGAGTTGTTCTTCCAAATGTGCTGAATTGTTAAAGCCGATGTCTCGCATCATCCATCAGACAGACGAATCTGGTTAAAAAGAAGTAGTGTAGGGAAAAACCAGCCAGGGATTTTCTTTTTCTCAGGTTGTCAAGTGTAATTCGTGCCTAGTTTGTTGGTTTTTTTTCCCTCCTTCATAACGTGTTGTAAGACATTACTTTCTCTTCTTGCCACAGAGTGGCGCCCTGGCTCTACAGGGCAGATCCTGTCTGATCTGGACTTGACATCACAGAAAGAGGGAAGGTGGAAACGAATCAACACGCTGGCCCATTACAATGTGAGTATTTGCATAAGTGCTTCCTGTCAGAAACTGAAAAATGATGGCTCTCTTATGTTTCTCACTGATTAATGTTGTCTTGAAGAGCACATCACTGTGCTATAATTGACAGTGTATTAAAATGATTTGATTTGTGATTAACTCAGTTTTTTTGTAGTTAATGCATTTTTTTATGTTATTATTTGTTGTTTTATTTTATTTTATTACAGGCCTTTATTTAATTATATATTGATATTCTGTATTATTTTATTAAACGAAATACAATACCACTATATATTTACAATACTATTATAAAATATTGTATTTTTATATATCAAAATTATTATATATATTATAAATATTCATACTAATAATTTTACTATTATTATTATTATTATTATTATTATTATATTATTACAAATGTTTTTTAATAAGAAATTCTCTCTACTTGTCAATCTTTTTGTGATGTCTTATTTATTAAAGGCATAAAAAAAGAACTACATATTTAAGTAATCGGATGTAAAAATAAGTTAATTTTGAAAATATGCTTCCTTATTATTTCTTGTTAAAATTAAAACTAATACCATTTTGTGTCTGAATTGATGGTTATCTATTGTATTCTGTGTGTGTGTGTGTGTGTGTGTGTGTGTTTGTGTTAGGTGAGGGATTGTGCCACCCTTGTCTTGTCTAGAGTTCTGCACACCCAGCAGTCTTTCGACCAGAATCAAGACAACCACGAAGAAAGTTAGTGACTTTGAAGTGTATTGAAGTCTTAAATTACTACCACCAATTGTGTTTTAATGACACCAGTGCATTGCTTCTTATTGATCCCCTTAATAGTCCAAAACATATTGACAGAATGAATGAAATCTTCTGGTGCACTAAATGAAGAGTAAAGTAGAACTGAATCCAAGCTAATGGACCGAATAAGTGTTTCAAATAACTGTTCTCCACACAGGAAGAGCAATCAGTCCTTCAATTGTGCTTGTTTTATGTTGAACAGGAAATGCTTTGCTGGAGGACGATAAAGTATTTCACCTGGTGAGACCAGCGGATGAGCTTGACGAAGTGAAATCAAAGAGGGGGAGTATGAAAGACAAGGCCACGACGAAAGCCATCACTGAGATTTACCTGACCAGACTGCTCTCTATGAAGGTATAGTAGACTGAATATTTGCTTGTACATTTGAACATTTCATTCACATTTCACACTTGAATTTGATTGGAAACGACTGAGGTGAATTGGAAAGCAATGTGCTGTGCTTTTGTTACAGGGCACACTGCAGCAGTTTGTGGATGATTTCTTCCGCAGCGTGTTGTGTCCCGGGACTGTGGTTCCACCTGCAGTCAAGTACTTCTTTGACTTCTTGGATGAACAAGCTCTAAAACATGACAATGTTGATGAAGAGACCATTCACATTTGGAAGACCAACAGGTATGAAACACTGTTAAAACTGTTTAACACTCAACAGTTCTGAACATTCCCTGCTTAAAAGAATCATTCACTAAAAATGAAAAATTCTGTCTTCAATTTACTCTTTCATGCCATGTCACTCCAAACTGTTAACTTTCTTTCTTCAGGAGTTTCACTGACTTTCATTGTAAACAATGAGACATTTTTCCAAAATATAGGCCCTATGTATTTTTTAAATAATTCATGGTAAATTAACATATATTATTATATATTATTATATTATATATTATATTATATTATATTATATTAAACATTTTATTTAAATTATATATGTATTTATATACTGTATAAATAATGTATTTTATAATAACAATTGTAAATTCCCTGCCTTATATTATATTATATTATATTATATTATATTATATTATATTATATTATATTATATTATATTATATTATATTATATTGTTATATATTTAAATGTAATTTTTTATAATAACAATTGATTGTAAATTCAGTGAACATTATGCTGGTTGTGAGGTCTTGCAATTTAAAAATAACTTTCACATTTGTGACCCTGGACCACAAAACCAGTCACATGAATAAGTAAGCTTTCCATTGATGTATGGTTTGTTAGGATATGACAATATTTGGCCGAGATACAACTATTTGAAAATCTGGAATCTGAGGGTGCAAAAAAAAAATCGAAACAGAGAGAAAATCGCCTTTAAAGTTGTCAATTTATCTTCGTGATTGTGCTTCATTCAAAATGTTTTATATATTTATGGTAGGAAATTTACAGAATATCTTCATGGAACATGATCTTTAATGATTTTTGACATAAAAGAAAAATCGCTAGTTACGTATGTAACTGTGGTTCTGTGAATTCTGGATGACCGCCAGAGGCAGTGTAAACACTATGGATAATCGCTGCGCCAGCTAAGATAGGTCGAGTAAATATACCAACAAAGTCACGTTGCGTGACGTATGCTGAGCCCTGGAGGATTATAGGCTACAGTAGCTCAGCAATCTACCTCGGTACGCCTTTCTCGCGCATTCCGAGTGACTGAGAACTCTGGCGGTCATCCAGAATTCACAGAACCACAGTTACATACGTAACTAGCGTTCTGTTTCATTCTTACTGACCGCCAGAGGCAGTGTAAACACTATGGATGACACATACCAACATAGTCATGAGGAATGCCACCCACCTGATGATTTAAGGCCGCTCCAGAAGAACCGCAGAACTAACGGCATGATGAGCAGCAACGTTGACCTTATAAAACCGGGCAAACGTGCATGGAGAAGCCCAGGTTGCAGCAGTGCAGATATCCACCAGGGGAACTCCTCTAAAAACAGCCCATGAAGATGAGATGGCCCTAGTGGAATGGCAAGTTAGTCCACAGGGCAAAGGTCTTCCTGCTGCCTTGTAGGCCAACGTAATTGTCTCCACTATCCAGTTCGACAACCTTTGCTTCGACACTGGAGCACCTTTCTTCACACCACCATAGCAGACAAATAGCTGGTCTGACTGTCTAATCTGAGCAGTAGAGTTCACATAATATTTCAAGGCACGGACAGGGCACAAAAGTTGGGCACTTAGATCAGACTCTGAAGAAGTCTGAAAAGAGGCCAGTTCGATATGCTGATTTATGAACTGAGGAAGAAGAACCTTCGGAAGAAAAGAAGGATTTGGTCGTAGAACCACCCCGGAGTCATCCGGTAACCAACGCAAACATAGTTTGTCAACAGACAGTGCGTGCAACTCACTAACTCGTTTTGCAGTAGCAATAGCTAACAAAAAAGAAGTCTTCAAAGACAGCCATTTAATGTCAATGCTTTGCAAGGGCTCAAACTGGGGTGAGCCCAGGAAATCAAGCACGAGTGACAAATCCCACACAGGAAAATGAGGATTCCGAGCAGGGTTCAGACGGCGTGCACCCTTCAGAAAACTGCAGACAAGACTGTGAGAGCCAAGAGAAGATCCACCAACTGGAACATGATATGCAGAAATAGCAGCAACGTACACTTTCAGCGTAGAAGCTGCTTTTCCTTCTTCCAGTAAACGTTGAAGAAATCTTAAAATACTCGGAATGCCACACGTTGCAGGAACGAGTCCTTGTTCCTCACACCATGCAGAAAAAAGCTTCCAACGAGAAGCATAAATCTGCCGTGTGGAAGAAGCCCTAGCATTAGAGATGGTGTGAATAACAGCAGGATCACAATGCTCCAGGGAAGGGTTTAGCCCAATGGCCAGACCCAAAGCTGCAGACGAGCCGGGTTCGGGTGCCAAACACTGGCCTCCAGTTGGGAGAGGAGGTCCTTTCTGGGGGGAAGCTTCCAAGGGTTTCCCGTCAGAAGTCTCAGCAACAAAGGAAACCATGGTCTGGCTGGCCACCGAGGTGCCACAAGTAACACTCTGTGTTTGCGCAGGGAGATCCTGTGCAATGTCTCCCACAACAGAGGGATAGGAGGAAACGCATACAGCAGGCAGTTCGGCCATTCGTGAGACAGTGCATCCTGGCCCAAAGGACTGGACACTTCTGTCCTTGCAAACCATAATCGGCAGTGGGTGTTCGTCTCTGAAGCAAAGAGATCCACCTCTGCTCTTCCAAATCTTAGCCAGATCTCCTGGACTACAACTGGATGAAGCCTCCATTCTCCTGGATGTACTTGATCCCTGGAAAGAGCATCTGCTGTCTGATTGCATACTCCTGGAATATGAGCTGCTCTCAGTGAAGCGAGTCGTGGCTGACACCATGTCAGAATCTCGTGAGTTAACCGTAGAGACCTGCGGGATCTTGTGCCGCCCTGGTGGTTCAGATGGAACACTGTTGAGGTATTGTCGGACCGAACGAGAACATGGCGGCCTGCCAGAACCGGCATGAAGTACTTTAGGGCCAAAAACACCGCCCTCAGCTCTAGCAGGTTGATATGTTCTGTGGCCTGGATCGGTGTCCAACGCCCGCAAATACCTCTCCGATTCCACGTTGCCCCCCATCCTGTGAGGGAAGCATCTGTTGTGACCAACTCCCGACGAGAGGAAACAACACCCAGTGTCACCCCCGCCTTCAGAAACTCTAACTGTCTCCACCGCTTCAACGCACATATGCAACGGTGAGAAATGATAACCAGTCGATGGCGGTGCCTGGTGGGATCTAGCCGCAGACTGTTGTTCCATAACTGGAGTGGTCTGAGGTGGAGTAGACCCAGGGGGATCACCACAGTAGCCGCTGTTAACATGCCTATCAGTCGTAGGACCACCTCGTACTGTAAAGACACTCCCGGGCGAAAGCGAGCCAAAAGTTGCAGAATGTTTGTCACACGTTCCTGAGACAGGGTGGCAGACATTAGACAGGAATTCAGGGTCATTCCTATGAACGTAGTGGTCTGTGATGGAATCAGACGGCTCTTTTTCTCGTTCACAGAAAACCCTAGCTTCTGCACATGACTCAAAAGCATTCTGGAGTCTTGTACTGCCTGCCGCTCTGTTGGGGCACAGACAAGCCAGTCGTCCAAATAAGGAAGGATGCGCATACCTCTCATCCAAAGAGGAGACAGAGCTGCGCTCACACACCTTGTAAAGACGCGAGGAGCAAGGGAAAGGCCGAAGGGTAGTACTTTGAATTGGTAAGCTTGATTCCGAAAACTGAAACGTAGAAACTTCCTGTGATGTACAGCAATTGGGACGTGAAAGTATGCGTCTTTCAGGTCGACACTTACAAACCAATCGTCTGCAGTCACAGACCGAAGAACGTCGGCTGTGCGCAGCATTCGAAAAGGAAGGACCTTCAGGAACAAATTCAGAAACCTCAGGTCGAGAATTGGACGGAAACCACCGTCCTTCTTTGGAACAAGAAAATATGTTGAATAGAACCCGTCTCCCTGAACGAGGGGATGGACCTTTTCTATGGCTCCTTTCTCTAACAGTGAACGAATTTCCAGAGAGAGAGCCTTTGCGCGAACCGCATCTCTGACAATTGTAGGAACAATTTTTGAGAATCCGGGAGGCCGGCGTCGAAACTGTAGAGTATATCCCCTGCTCAGAGTCTCCAGCACCCAGGGGTCTGCTGTGTTTGATCTCCAGTACTCCAACTGATCTATAGAAAAACGATCGACCGCCGGCCTGACTGTCTCAGGCTTTATGTGTGCGATTTTTTGTGTTTGCAGGGGGGCGCTGACGGGGTCCCCCTGGAAATGGTCGATGAGGTGGGCGAAAAACTCTTGCATCTCCAGGAACACGAGGTCTCTGAGGGGGCTGTGACTGAGGTGTAGCGTGTCGTCGGAAACGTTGCTCCATTGGGGCATAGTGCTGTCGGGTCTGAACCGCTGGCATCCTAAACGTAGGGTTGCGCTGCACCTGTGTTAGTTGGCGAGTGGCTTCAGACAATTTAACTCTTTTTTCTAACAGTTCCGGAACATTTGGACCGAAAAGATGCCCGGGAACAAAAGGAAGGTCTCTCAATGTCTTTTTACAGTCCTCCGGCAGTCGTGCTTGGGCAAGCCACACCTGACGGCGGGCAGCCAGAAGCGTGGCTGTTAGATTACCCAGTTCGCGGGTCACATGGCCTGTAGTCAACAGAGCAGTTTGCAGAAATTGTGAAACCGAGGGATCCGCATTTGCCGGTTCAAGCGTACTGGTGGTAGCAAGGAGTAACTGGCAGATTGTATTTTCTGCTCGGGCAATGTAGGCAACTGACTCATATGCCTTTTTAAGTAAGGAATCCGTACGACCGCATTGCGCACTGGGACATCGTACGTTCCCACGTAGAGCCTCATCAGGAGACACCACCAAAGCTGCCACAGGCTGCTCAATTTCCGGAGCGCGACCCACCCCGATAGAATCTGCTCCAGCCATGGATGCTAGCATTCGAGCAGTCTTTGGGCGCCGCTTAGGCGGACCAGAACCGGTGAGAGCATCTGAGAATTCAGCCACAAAATCCTTACATGGTGGCATGGCAAAAGAGGTTGAAGCTGTGGTCTGTCTGAAAAACACATTTGTTTGGGCAGATTGTGCAGGTGACTCATCAAGTCCCAAACGAGCAACTGCCATTCGAAGCACAGCCAAAGTATCATCGGAGGAGGGCTGGGCCTGTCCAGACGACTGAACAGACCCCCCACTAGACCCCTCTGCTGCTGGGTAACCAGTGAGAACAGCCTGAGGTGAAGGTTGTGCAGCAACCTTCAAAGTATCCCCATGATCGTGAAAAAATGAATCTGAAGCACTTGTAGAAAGCACATCGAACTCAGAATGATGGGAAAAACAAGGGGAGACAAGAGACTCTTCCCGACTTTGAACATTTTCATCCTCCTGTGTCATCTTTACAGGCGGAGCACATGTGACAGGCTGAAGCGAGTGAAGCAGGCGTTTCAGCTCCGCCATCTCAGAAGAAAGTGCCGATACCGTCATAGAAAGTGAGCCTTTTTCAACATGTGAATGTACATCGTCTCGCGATTTGGCCTTTTTAGATGGGAGGGGAGCACCAGCTGCCGCCGAGGCACGGCGTTTTCGAGTGCGCGAAGGGGCTACATCTACCTGCCCAAGTTTCACCGTTGAATTAGGGTCTAACTCGGCAAGACGGAGCTGTCGTTCCGACATAGGCAAAAGGCTACAGTGCATGCACGGGTCCGTGAGAGCCTCTCGCAGATGTTGAACGCCCAAACACGACGGGCAGATGTCATGACCGTCGTCAGGGAGAAGATGATTAGGGCACAGCTTACAAGCCATTGGGAAACCAGTGGCGATCGAGCTGTTAGCCATCATTACTCGCTAACACCCTCGGTGAACCGTAAGGTTAAGTTAAGCGGAATGAAAATAATAATAAATAAATAAAATAATTACCTCGGTGAACCGACAGGTAATATTCAACAAGTAAAAGAAAATATTAAGCGTTTAAAATGGTCGGCGGATAGAACCGAGGAACCATAAAGGTAAAATGCATTCGAGGAAAGAAAACAACACTCCGAGAAAACGTTACGTTAGATCAACGGGAGACCGTTAATATAGGTGCAGTAAACACACGCCACCGGATTGCACCGAGAGGCACAAGTGTTACCGATAAAGTGATATAACTCACCAAGTGTTGTAAAGTAATCCAAAATCTTGTAGATGCGCGCTGTCACAGCTTGTGAGGACGAATCTCGCTGCTCTAATAAGCTGCACTTGACAGCGCGAAAATATCCAATCCAATACAATGAATAGAACCTATCTCAAAGAGGCGAGAAAGCGAAAGAGGTAGATTGCTGAGCTACTGTAGCCTATAATCCTCCAGGGCTCAGCATACGTCACGCAACGTGACTTTGTTGGTATATTTACTCGACCTATCTTAGCTGGCGCAGCGATTATCCATAGTGTTTACACTGCCTCTGGCGGTCAGTAAGAATGAAACAGAACTATCATTTTGACCCATACTGTGTGTTGTTGACTATTGCCACACATATTCCCGTGCGACTTGTGACTGGTTTTGTGATCCAGGGTCACATTTAATTAAAAGCACACTGCCTAACATTTGGGGTAAATTACAGTACATATCCATTTATAGCTAGTCACTTGTTCACATACAACTAACCACGAAATTCCAGTTCTCACAATAAAAAGAACAAACCATCCTAAGAGATTTGAAAACACTGGAGGGAAATTATCCTAACTCTTGGCAGATTAAATTATCTGGGCTTTAAGCTTTGATAAAAAATTCACAGTGTGTCTTGTTGAATGAGCAGAGAGATTGACAGGTCAGGTCTGCATCAGCGTGCTCGACGTACTCTTTTCTCTGTTGCTCCCCCTCTCTCATCCACTGCCATCAGCAGCTCATTAAATTACCCTTCTCATTATTGTTTTGCAGTAGAACAGTGACTGCTGGGTAAGTCACGAACAAGGTTTTGATTTATTTTCAAGGGTTTGTTCTAAGTCAAGGCCAACGGGACTGGTATTGACTCAGTATGGATTGCCCAGTGCCTCTGGGACGCTGTTATAATAAAATCTCATTCCAAAAACTCTGAGATACAGTAACTATTTTCTAACAAATGATGGTCTTTAATTGAATGAGGAGGTGCGGATACAGGCACTAGATCAAGGGATTAAAAACAGCTCTGGAGGAATGAAGATAAAGCTATTACAATCCTTTAAACAAAAACACAATGCCTTAGTTAAAATTAAAATGGCATTTCTATTCAGTAGAGGGTTTGTTGTGGTTGTCTTCATTAAGCTGGATTGATTGGTACTCCGAGCTTAATTTGACAGGTAGACTTTAGATGAAAACCTTGGTTTGTCATCTTGATTTTGTTTTGTTTTACTGGCAAAATGGACAATTTTTATACTAATTTGTGAAAACAATGTCCACAGTAATCGATTGTCGAGTTCACACGCGTGATCATAGGTACTAAACCTATGCGCGTGAACTCGACAATCGATTACTGTGGACTTCGACCGAAAACAGGATGTAAATACAGGTATGTGCGCTGGCTGAATAAACATCATTTTTTATATATTTCTTTCACATCTACTGCAGTCAGATTCACCCGCGTTCATTCAGAAGGAATCACCCACATGACCTGTGCACTTGTAATGACACATCAAGGATGTTAAGAGGCTAAAAGCAGGTTTAAAACTTGCCCCATTGAAGTCAACAGGGTGCAAATTTTAAAACGAGGATAACACAGTGTAGGCAACACCGATTTTTGTCGTTGTTCTCTGTACTGACAGCACTCCAAATGTACAAAAAATGAGCTCAATGTTAAAATTGACCGGAGTTCTCCTTTAAATTGTATATTTTTTTTATATATATTTTAATTTTGTTGTTTTTATTTGTTTTGCATGTGGTTGTTGTTTTTTGTTTTGTGGAATTACACATTTAAATGTTGATAACATTTTTTTTTTTAAATACATTTTTATTTAGTTTTGTCCTTGCAAGTCATTTAATAAGAATTTATCTTCAAAGAAATTGATGTATCGGCTGTGTGTGTGTATTTCTGCAGTTTGCCTCTACGGTTCTGGGTGAACATTTTGAAAAACCCTCACTTCATGTTTGACGTTCATGTGACGGAAGTGGTGGACGCCTCTCTGTCTGTCATCGCCCAGACCTTCATGGATGCCTGCACCAAGAGTGAGCACAAACTTACCCGGGTGAGCAGCAACGTTTGAAGATGTACTTTATCAATCCTATAATGTCATCTTGGCTTTCTGTCTCATGTTCCCTTTCTTGATCTCTCTTTCACAGGAGTCCCCCAGCAACAAACTGCTTTATGCAAAGGAAATCTCCACTTACAAGAAGATGGTTGATGAGTAGGTTTCTATTCTGTTCAACGGTTTGTACATATATAATCACAGAAAAAGTAACCATGTTCTCTTTGCTCTTCAGTTATTACAAAGGCATCCGGCAGATGGTTCCAGTCAGTGACCAAGACATGAACACGCACCTTGCAGAGATTTCACGTGTATGTTTATTTTATTCGTTTTTATTTTATTTTATATATATATATATATATATATATATATATATATATATATATATATATATATATATAGTCATTTTTATTTAATGTCGTTTCTATTTTATTTTGTTATATTTAGTCATTTTTATCTTTTTTTTACTTTTTTTTTTTTACTTTATGTAATTTCTATTTTGTTTTATGTTGTATTTTGTCCATTTTATATTTCATTTAATTTTGTTTTATTTTTATTATATACTTTGTCATTTTTATTTTTTGTAATTGTTTTATTATAATATATTTTGTAATTTTATATTTTGATTAATTTTATTTTGTTTTATTCTTATTTCCGATTTTACTTTTTTATATTTTGTAATTTATATATATATATAATTTATTTAATAATAATGAATAATTTATTAATATATGTATTTATTTCTACATTTTTCAGTCATTTATTTAATTTAATTTATTTATTTTGTGTAATTTTATATTTCATTTAATTTGATCGAATGCATGTTATGGTAAATAACAGATTTGACATTTTATCTTTCTCCAGTCTCACACAGATAAGTTAAACACCCAGGTTGCATTGCACCAACTTTACCAGTATGCCAGCAAGTACTACGACGGGGTAGGTGTTATTACACATCAGAGTATGTGAGCGAGGCGACGGTCATTTCCATACCGACTCGCATCCTCTGCTACACATATTTCTTGCTTGAGGTCAATGAGTAACACAGCACAAATATCTGTCTCTTTCTTGCCTTGCCACCCGTAGATCATCTCGTCGCTGGAGGATGACCCTGCCGCCCAGAGCAAACAGCTGACCCTCAGACTGCAGCAGATCGCCGCTGCGCTGGAGAATAAAGTGACCGACCTTTAGTGTCCGGGAGCCCAGACTTGAAATAGGAGACGGAAGTGCCACTAAGTCCAAGACGCAGCTCAATTTAATGGGCTCAAAAATAAGAACATCCCTTCTGGAGGACTCTCTGGTTGATGGAGCCTCTGCTCCGGCGAGTGAAAGAAAAAGCGAGGTGGAACACAGACTATTAGCGGACCCTTCCTTTCCTCATGGCTTTCAGCTTTGCTCTTGATTCAGTGGGACCAATATAAACTCTGAGCTGAGGGGAACATCACAAATGTTGCTGAAATTGAAAACTCACTATGGTACTTCTCAGATCAGCACCTGCACAATGAAAGCATTTTTTTTTTTTTTTTTTTTTTGTTCTGCTATGCCAATAATCAGATGTTCGGTATATTCTACCTGTGTAGATGAAATAAAATAGTATTATATGTAAATATATTTTTACACTTGAGGCAGCGAGAGAGAGGCTTTAGACAGAACAAATTGATTATTGTTTCTGTGGAAGAGCACCGTTTTGTTTTCCTGTGTATTTTAAGTGCCACTTTCATTCCTGTGCAGTGATTATGTCACATCCTGTGGGTTCTTTGACGCCATTGGCTCACGGTTCTGTTTGTGGTAGCACTATCGATTTGTATTGGTGTCCGTGATGCTGATGTCCGAGCCAGTGCTTCTTTTGTCCCTCCCAAAATTTTTTTTATTGTATTTTACTGGTGATTGCGTACAATAATGTCATTGAGTCAATTTCCAATTCAACCACTGTTCAAAAGAACAGAGGCCATTATTGCAGAGCGACTGTCCAAGTCTCAAAAACACAGCAAGCACATTTGATCCACGACATGCAGACACTCAGAACAAAGGCAGAGGAAGCTTTAATCTCCCGTTCCTTTGGTGTCTGATCCAGCAGTTGCATTTTTATGTTTTGTACCATCTTTGCTTTTATATATGTGCACTTCGACACACAGCTTGCCTTATTTTATGACACAATTATGATTTTTGTATTTTAAATCAACAATACAAGACCGATTCAATCAAGGAAGTTTACATTGCTGGTTGCCTTTCTTAAAAAGAAGTGTAACACACGAATGGTAGAGAATTAACTTTGAATGTGATAACGAAATGCGAACGAACGTGACTTTCTCAGCGTTTGCCTTAACAGCAATAGTTTGGACTGAGCGACTCATATGCCAATTAAATCATGATATCATAGAATGAATTGAATTCAGTTTAATGGTACTGTTTTAATTTTGGGGGAAAAAAATGTTTTCTTTTAAAAAAATTAATAAATTTGTTTTATTTAGAGCTTACCAAAGTTGAATTTTTTTTTTTCGCAGCTGTCCGCAACCATCTAATGCATCTGTTGTTTTATATGTATCAAATTATTTAGTTTAAAGTGTGATTTAATTGATAAAATATATATATATATAGAGAGAGAGAGAGAAAATGGTAAGGCAGCTGATGGTAATCTTAATCTGTCGTCAAACCTTTTTTGGTAATTTGTGAATGGTACGATTTTCCTACCTGTATGTTCTGACTCAATTGTGCCAAACACTGCACACTCTTAATGACAAAAGAATAATGTGGACTGTATTGTTTAGTCATGAACTTTACTAGTGGGAGTGACTCGTGTTGCCTTTAGGTAGGCGGTGACAAAGTCACTCTGCAGCCAATCAGAGGCTGGCACCGCCCATTCTGAGCATGATGGACCCAACAGGAAATGCCTTTGAACTGTAAATATAGCCAACTGCCAAGATTTCATATTCTTTTCTCCTTTTTCTCGCTGTTCCTGCCAGTTCTCCTGTGTTGTCTAGCTACTGTGTCAATGGCTTATTGTAAAGCTTCTTGTTTGCCTTTCTTTACCAGGTAGTGCCTTACAAATACGAGTAATAATGATCAGTTGTGTGGTGATTGTGTCTGCATTAAAAATTGCAATAGGGACCGTAGTTATGTTTCTCTGTTTTTGTACAATAACTGTTCTATACATTTTTAAATGTGTATGTTGGCCTGTTATATTGTGTTATACACTTATATTTTCTAATATATCCCTGGTCTGAAATCTGAACGCCCTAGAACCAAACCAAGAGATACTTGCAAGCATCCTGATGAGGATCCTGCAACTCTAGATACATCTTTATAGATGACGTCAGTGATGAGGTAAGAATCAGGTGATCATTTTTCTTAATTTGTTTTAATGATCAGTCAATTTAAACAGTCGTTTCATTGTCATGGTTGGTAAAGACCCATTAATACTAACTAGTAATAAATAGTCCTTATTGAATCAGCAGTTTTAGTGGTCCATGCACTAATAAATGTTTGCTTTCAAGCAATATAGACAGCTGACGGGTCCTTTACAACAATCAAGACCAAATTTAGAGGCATTAAGATCAATGAGTCAAGTCCAAAAGTGCATTTTAAACCGTCTTCTGTCTAGAGACCAATACTAAAGGGAATAGGATTGTACAGGTAGCTCTGATGTATGTAGATTAGAAAGCAATCACATTAAACTTACTGCAGATGGGAGTGACTGTAAATGGTTTGTACTGTATTATGTCAAGCCATTACTGTCAGTGTTAATGTGTTGGATGTGCTTTCCAGGAAATGAATGCACCCCAGTCTGAAATAAATTACAGCATGAATATTTATTTAATAATTACACACCGGTGTTGTTATTGGGAACTAAAACTGGTTAAAATGTTTTTGTTAATTCAAATAAATCTGAAATAAAATGCAAAAACTAATTAAAAAAAAAAAAGTTCCCTTGGCAATAAGTACGTATTACAATTACTGAAATAAAGCTAATTACAAACTATTTAGAAATATACATTTTAATATTACGTATGTCAAAAGTGCATTAACTACAAACATGTCAAAAACACAAAGCTAAGAGACTAACATTACAATGAAAAGTGAAAATATGAAAAAAGCTACTTCAAAATATTAATAAGAACTATAATAATATAGAAATTATACTCAGATAACTGTTTAGCTGGAACACAAGTGCAGAGTGCTGATGACTGCACTGCTGATATTCAGTACAACAGCACTCTTGCTTGTGAACTTTTTTTCTTCTACCAACAGAAATAGGGTTGTTGTTTTTTTGTTAATTTTTTTTTACTTGTCTAAAAGTCAGGCTGGAATGGAAGTATGTGAGTGGAGCGGAAAAGGGAAACAGTTTTAAGTGTTTGTTTGTGCACTGGATACATGGGAAAACGGCAATTATAGTAAAAAAGAAGAGGAGGTAAATATAGGATTGCATCTCTCTCTCTCTCTCATTCTATCTCCCTCCACACCGTTAACTTCACTGGTTTATTTTTAAGTAGACATTAATTGTTGTTGAACATGAACGTGTACGAGTAAACTCCAACATAAAGACGAGGCTGTGACACCATTTACGGGAGGACAACAAGCTGAAGTACATTGAATTAGATGTTGTGTGCCGAAGTTGTTTGTTCTCTTTTATCTCCGGCTATTTTCAGACTCTTTTCTCCTCAGGTTCTGACACTTGAACCTTTTTTCTTCTTCATTTTGTTGGATTTATTTTGAATATTTTGAAATGTTACAGGAATAGAGGGCCAATTCCAAATTTGTTTACTTAGATTAGCTAGAAACACTTAATGTTAATATACTGCCCTCTGCTGCCCAAATGGATCCATATTACGCCCATTATAGCTTGGACTAAAAAAGGAGAGAAAAATCTTAATTATGTTCCTGTGATCTCAATGTCATTAACTACTCCTGTGAAGAGTGTGCAAAAAACTGCCTTCCTTTCTGTGACTAAGAATAACGCTGACTAGTCTAAGGTCTAAATGGAGTTGTGTACTGGCCTGATGACTGTAAACCATTAAGCAATCTCAGGAAGTTTTAATCTATCTAAGTGGAAGGCACATGGTGAAAGGAAATAACAGTTATGAAAAGGCCAAGTGTATGACTCATTACCGGCTGAATAATACAGAGAGGGAAAATAACTAAAGTTATAAGCCAGAATTTATCAGGATGAAGACAACTTTACAGATCTAACATTTTGTATATTTAACGAATAATTCATGCGCTTCCCAAGTTTAAAAGCTTCCCGTTTCTGCTTTTTAAACACTCCAGTGCATTCGCCACCTAGATTATAAGTGCACATGTACCTGTTTTTTCTCAAAGTCTCAGGATGGATTTAATCAGTAGTGTGTTTTCAATATTTTCTGATGCTCTTGTTTCACTGGTCAGAACTTTTTATCACATGAGTGTCTTGTTTCTTCTCTTTGTTCTGTTGTACACGATTTAGAGACCCATTTCAACCCAAAGCAGCATGTATAATTAGTCTATGTCCTCACTTGCCTGCTAAAAGGACTGGGAACATGGATACGGAGACATTTACGGTGTGTGGTTGTGCATGGCGTCTGCTGCTCCTAATAAGATACAATTCATATAAATGTAATTCTGTCATTTTCTCAGGCAGGATAGTTCTGTAGTGACGTCACCTTTGATTGCTTTTAGTCTGTGTGTGTTGTAAACTTATTCAGTTTACATTTTGCACAGTATGTTGGTTTTAGCATTTTATTTGTTGAATTTGAAACTATGCTGATTATTGTTATATATTAATGTATTTTTATATTAATATATTTATTAATTGGGCTTTTTTTTAAATTGTCTTAAAATGATTTAAATAAACTATTAAATTCTATTATTGAATGAATGTTATGAATTATAAATTAACTTTTCTAAAATCAATTTTTCAGACGATATGTTACCCCAGTAAAAGTTTGCTATGGCCTCCTATGGCCCCTGTATTAGAGCCACTGTTCTAAAGAGAATGTGCAATTTGCACACATCGCATTTTTATTCTTTTAATTAGCTTTGCCTTTCCAACAGTGTTATTAGCCCTCTTCCCAACACATGCACACAATCTCTGTTACCTGGGCAACCCTGCCAGGGTGGAGGAATATCTCTCACCAACCTCCTCCCTTCTTTCTCTCTCTCTCATTCCCTCTCTCCCCCCTGTACAAGCGTCCTGCCTCTCTCTGAGACTCAAGGGAAGTATATCAGCTCAGACACATTCAGACTGCACTTCTCTCATCCTCACTCTCTCCTCATCCCTCCATTCATCCCTCTCCTGTCTAATTCCCATAATCTCTTTCTCTTTTCCCTTCTCATTCCCCTCTGGACTGTCCATCTCTTCTCTTTCCATCTCTTAGATTCACTTTGGTCAATTTTAAAGCATGGGCTGTGGGAATTCCACCGCTGGCAGCACAGCTGCAGGTAAGTGTGCTGCTTTTCTGACCTTATTTCTGTGTGTGCGTGTGCGTGTGTGTGTGTGTGTGTGTGTGTGTGTGTGTGTGTGTGTGTGTGTGTGTGTGTGTGTGAGAGAGCTCTGTAAACAAACCGTGTGTGTGTGAGAGCTCTGTAAACAAACCCATGTCTGCTCGAGTTTAGCCATCTAGTCGTATCTCTCTCTCTCTCTCTCTTCACAAACCATTGGCTGCTGGCCAGACACACTGTTGTGAATGGGAGATTTGAGAGTTTGTCAGGACTGAAACATTCATCAAGATTCACTCAACCCAGTCCTTGCGGGTTTTAAATAGATCTAATTGTTAAACAACTAGTATGATATACTGTAGAAGTATATATTAGAAGTCCATTGAGACTAAATGAAATTCATGAATGGTGTTTGTTTACACTGCTGGAAAGGGATGTGAACCTCTCAGAGGATCTTATGAGACTGACGTATCTCTCTCAGCTGGACATGGACAAATGTGTGTGTGTGTGTGTGTGTGTGTGTGTGTGTGTGTGTGTGTGTGTGTGTCGGTGAACGTTCTGTCCTCAGTCAATTTTCAAAAATCAAGAGAGTTAGACCACAATCTGAATACGCTTCAGTGTGAGTCATCTCACTTGAGCAAGCAAATAAACAGGAGCCTTGGCAGGAATGGGCATGAATCGATATCGACTGCTCTGTGAGGGTTGTAGTGGAGTCGTCAAAAAATGAGTATAATTTTAAGCATTACAGTGGGATGAAAAGATGTAATTTGCATTGAAAAATCAGGTTTGTGTCTGCAGGAATTCGTGGGGATACAGGTAATCTTAACAGTGTGTAATTAAGACTGTCTATTATATCTGTGGAGATTCAGATTTAAAAAAATGTTCTCCCTGTTTACCATTATGCTATCAATAGGTGCATAACTCCATCAGTTAACTTTAAGAACTACACACACACACACACACACACACACACACACACACACACACACACACACACACTAATGTTAGCTTGATGACTCATATAGTTTGATTGACAACCAGACATTGGACAGAGCTCTCATTATACCAGCAAATGTCAAATCTGCCCGACAACACCTTCCATCTATATTTGTGTCATAAATATATAAGGAAGGTGTTGTCTGGCAGATTTTCATAATAATAACATAATAAGTTTATAATAACATTAATTACTTCGGACTTCGCAAATAATGAAAAAAATATTTTTAATTAAGCACTTTTCTTTTAAACCAGGTCTGCACCTGTGGGAATGTGTATTTAACGGAGGTTATAAGCGGATGAAGCAGATTTAAGAGAGCAATACATATGTTCCTTTAAAATGATTCAGTGTGTGTATATAATGATCAAAAGGAACATGTGGCATGATTAATCTGTATGTTTGTTTATTTCCACAGGTCCATCTGAGTCAGCCAAAGATGTGTGAGTATTCCCAGTACAACAAAAAAATATATACGTTTGGCAATTCATAGTTTTCACTAAAACACCAGTTATTATTCACAACACACACACACACACACACACACACACACACACACACACACACACACACACACACACACACACACACACACACACACACACACAGAGACAAAAAGCAATAATAATAATAAAAAAAAAAAAATATACAGTATATATATTTTATATATATATATATATATATATATATATATATATATATATATATATAATTATTATTATTATTATTATTATTATTATTATTATTATTATTTTTTTTTTTTTTTTTTTTTTTTTGGTTTTTCAGTTGTCACAATAACTGAATTATCTTTGTTATTGTGGTGAAAACTATGGTTACCTGGTACATTTTAGTAGATTTTTTTTATTTTCTTCTGCAATTTGTTTCGCATATTTTTTCAAAAGACTTTATCTTCAGAGAGATAAACTTCATAAGATAAACAGGAGGGGGGAAGTAAGCCTTTCAGTGTCCTTCGGTTTCTGGGACTGCTTGTCAATCAATTTCCCTTCAGAGGAAAAAACAAAAAAACAGTGGGGCTTAAACACTGCCTGTCATTTTCCAAACAGTTTCTGGACTTATTTTCCCACATGCGAACAGAAAGCACCAGCACTCCGCAGGAGAGAGTCTCGCTGCCACACACATTCACCACAATAACACACCAGACCTGTAGAGATCTAATGCATCACACATATTCACAAGCCTCTTGTAAGATTTGCATTACTGTGTTCAGGGCTTCTAATCAAGGATCTCTATAGGATAGTCTCACCAAACTCAAAATTTGATGCATGACCCCTCAAGACTTTGATCATCTCTTCTGTTCTGGGCCCACAGGCAGCAAGACGATTCGTCTGTCGACGATGAGAAGAGGATGAACTATGGTGGAGTGTATGTGGGCTTACCTGCAGACCTCAGCAACGTGGCCATCGGCCAAACACCCTCCACACACAAAGGTGAGATAATGACACAGCTTAAATGCACTTACCCTCTGTATTCGCTTATCATTAGTTGTAGTGTTAGTGCAAATACTAGTAATAGTAGATAAAGCAAACAGTAGATGTAAAAACCAGTGATCAGACAATAAATCAGAGAGTCTTGTTTTCTGATGATCAATGGAATAGATAGAGGCAATGAAGTATTTAAATAAACGATTAACCAATCACAATCCACTATGCATGTTTTATGATGTAATTGCTGGTTAGTAATAAAGTAGTCAGAGCAATATCAATATAGAGTATTCAAATCTTGAGACAAAAGTCTATTATCATTTCAGTGTTAATTTGATTCCATCTTAAACACAGTGTTTGTAAAAAGTGCATGTGAACTTAGAAAGTGGCATAAGAAAAGACTTATGTACCTTTTTTCTCTCCTTACCTTGTTAATCCACTGAGGTGTATATATATAAAAGAGAAAGAAGGAAATGTAAGTGTGAATGCAGTGGGAATGAAGTTTCATTCTCTGCCTTCTCTTCCAGAAACTCATTACTTACTCTATGGAAACCAATTTCCTCAATTCTCTCTGGTCTCATGTTGAGAATTAATAAAGACGTGGAGAATACCAAAAAAAAAAAGGGGGTGGAAAAAATCTTAAATTAAAGTAATGAATTATATTTAGTTGTGTGTGTGTGTGTGTGTGTTCTGGGAGAGTTGTTCTTGAACGCTCTGGGATGTGTTAATTGGAGAAACATCTTTCCTCAGGGGAAGCGGAAACTGCTGAGTGCCAAAGAGAGTGTTAGTAAAGCTAAAGGTTTGTCTGTGAGGGGATGCACATCAGTGGTTTAAAAAAAATAAAAATAAAACTACATAAAAATATATATATATTTGGTAATTGAAATAAAGCTGGAATAAAATAGAATATAAAAAATTAGTTGAAAACTTAAACGAAAATGTTGTCTTGTCAACTAACTTAAGCTGAAGTACTAAAAATACTAAATTCTAAAACTGAAATAAATTATAACAATATAGAAATATATAAAAAAGAGACAAAAGCACAGAATTACTCAAATTAAAATGAAAAATGAAAATATAAAAGCCAATTCAAAATAATATTATATAATAGTATATAAATAATACTAAAATAACACTGATCCTCATGCATGTGTGAGAGAGTGGGATTATGCTTAACTATATCAACTAACGCACATTTCCATCAACAGAATAATGATATTCAGAGCTGAACGCACAGATACAAAGGTAAGCCCATCTTTGCTTTCTTATACAAACATCAAAGTATGCCACTTCTTACATAAAACCATTATTGATCAAATGGCGAACAACATAAATCGAAACGAGTTGCCTCACAGCCTACAGCTTTCTAAGGCGACCTTACCGTATTTGGAATTGGAACTCCGTGAATAACACTCCTCAATTTATTTCAATGGAGTTTGATGTTAGCATGTTGCTAAGCTAAAAGCGCAAAACTCTTAATGAGCACGAATTTTGAGTACTACAACAGCTCAGTTTGAATTATACTGCACTATTTTAGACTTTGGCTGCATCCGAAATCACATACTTTCTTGAGAAGGTACTTATTTTGAATAAGTAATTACTTCACAACTGCTAAAATAGTACGTTCTATATAGTATTAATGTTTGTTCCATGAATGTTATCCGGACGTACTACATTCGCCATGCTGGCATTATCATGTGACCTACCAGCTTCAGTTACGTCGCTTCAGCTCCATTCATAAATCCTCTCCCGTGGCCTCATGGGATAGTAAAGTGTCCATCATATACACACTTCAGAATCTAGCCAGAAGAAGTCATCGGGGTACTTTTCGCCTACAAAGTACTGTGAATTCGGACATACCTTTTTTGTCACATACTCTATTTTCGCCTACTATATAGTAGGGAAGTATGCGATTTCCTTTGTTTTCCTACTTCGTCCGACGTCAACCATCTTGGATTTGTCACAATGCATTCTGGGTCGTCTTACTCCATGGAGGATATGCAGGGTTCACAGTGATGCCTTAGAAGAACCATTGGGTTCTCCAAAGAACATTTGAGTGAACTCTCTCTCTCTCTCTCTCTCTCTCTCTCTCTCTCTCTCTCTCTCTCTCTCTCTCTCTATATATATATATATATATATATATATATATATATATATCTAATATATATCTATATAGATAGATAGATAGATAGATAGATAGATATAGAGATATAGATATAGATATATAGAGATATAGATATAGAAAGATATATATATATATAGATATATATAGATATAGATATATATATATTGAGAACTGATATAGATATATATATATTGAGAACTGTTCTCTCTCTCTCTCTCTATATATATTATAAATTAATTTAATTAATTATTTATTTATTTATTTTTATTTATTTTTGTGTGAAGTGTGATTATTTCAACAATCAATAAAATAAAATAAAAAATGTTCCACTGTTCACGGCAAAGATTCCATAGATGTTAAAAAAAGTTCTTCATGGAACCATCAATGCGAATAAAGAATCTTTATTTTTAAGAGAGTGTTTTGTAGTCCACTCACTATGTTTTAAAGCCAAGGTTTCTTAGAAAGATGAGCTATGTATTTGCACGTACACTGACTGCTCTCTTTCTTTAACTCTTAGGGCTGTCCGGAGGGATTCTTGGCTGAAAAGTGCTGCGTAATAATCCCAACAGGACGCAATCTTCATCGTTGTTGATTGGCTCGTTGGGACACAACGGAATCCTCTGAGGGCCAATCATCTAATTGAACGCTCTGGAAACTGAACTAGAATTAGTTCTGCTGACAAGGTCAGAGGTCAGAGACAAATCTGAGTTTGTTTGCGTCACTCAGCGAATTTAAGGGCAACTGCTTGTTTCTCAGGACAACGACACACAAATGACAATCACAAAGCATTGGGGAATCTGTAAATGTGTGTCTGAACTCAAACCTTTTCCCTCACAATGTTGCTCTGTATGTCACGTTTACTAAGGGGGTTTTACAAGGGTCAAGTGGTTTCCAAGAGGGAAAGGAGGCGCTTTTTATGCCCTTTCAACATGATCCACATCCTCTCAGACACACTTCTCTAGTCATAACAGAAAATCATGTATAAGAAAGAATTGGTTTAGTGAGTGTCATGTTTGCAAGACGAGGTACAGTACATGAAGTGCCTTTTGAAGGAGCTTGTTTCTGTGCTAATGGTCTGTGAGGTGAAGGCTCTTATTGCCTTCTTCAAGCCCTTTACTGTCGTCCTGTGGTGAAATCAAGGGTTATGTGTTTGTGATTGGTTTTTAAGGTCCCTCCATTCTGGTAACCCAATTAGAGTGACCCAGTGAAAGCCTCTGAAGAACAAGTTTATCTGTGCTAGCAGCGCCTGACCTGAGAGAATTCTGAGGACTGTGAAAGTAGGCCAGCGATCGCACTCAGGTCAGCTGGAACACACACTCCTGTGACACAGGGCAAATGAGTTGAGGAGTGAAAGAAAGTGAGAGACCGCGTGAACCGGACCGTCTCACAGCGGGTGCTGAATAAAAGGCCGGCTCTTGAGGGATGGAAGGATGTGAGACGACACGGTGACACGGGTTCTAGCTGAGCTCCCATGAACTCCCATTTTCTTACACCTAACGCCGGATACTCGCTACACCACTTTCAAAGTGGTTGGATCGCTGTTAATCGCACACTACACGACTATCTGGGGTACCATTTAGTTGTGACAGGGTCACACATTACACAACATTTCAATAGAAGAATCGCAGACAACACTGTCTGTTCTACAACCTACGTTTTACAACCAAACAGCAAGAATTGCTACAGGAAGGTCACGTGTGAGACAGGATTTATTCTTGTTAAAATGATGCACGCAAGAAGCCTGTGAATCCAAGTTTGTCTGTGTGTTGATTTGCTAAAAAAAAAAAAAAAAAAATGAAGGAGAAAATGGTTGCTAGCAGAAGCCATGCTTGCTGATGTTTTGTTGCAGCTCTATGACTCCTCCCCCTGAATTTTCCTTTCCCCTGTATCTTACGCTCTCATTGGCTGTAGGTCGTCGCTGATGTGACTTCCATTCAAAATATATTTCACACTACGTACCAAATATGTCGGCGAAGCATAGGCGCTTCTCTTGCTTCATTGATATACACTACGCGATTGTCACTCACGTGAACAAGCACTGATTAGCCTCCGATTTCGGGAATTTGTCAGTGACTTCTACAAAACTGTCGGCGAGTGAAAATCAGGGCTAAAATTGTACCAGGGATTTAAAGGTAGAAAATGTTTTTTTGTAATTTTGAAAATTGTTACTCGCCGTCATGTTGTTCCAAACCTGTGCGACTTTTCTTCTTCTTCTGTGGAATCCAAAAGAAGGAATTTTGGAGAATGTACTGATCATTAAGGTGCATTGTGCAATGTACATCATTTCAAAGACCATAAAATGATCATAAAGCATCATAAATATGAGAAAATTAGTCACGTATGCTCACCAAGGCTGGATTTATTTAATCAAAAATACAGTAAAAACTGTAATATTGTGAAAATGTTAAATATTTGTTTCTATTTTAATATATTTTGTAATGTAATTTATTCCTGTGATGGCAAAGCTGAATTTTCAGCATCATTACTCTTCAGTGACACATGATCCTTCAGAAATCATCCTAATATGCTGATTTGGTGATCAAGCCTTTTTTTTTTTTTTATGTTAAAAACCTTTATGCTGCTTGACATTTTTCATGGTTCAAAAGATCAGCATTTATTTAAAATATAAATCTTTTGTAACATTATAAACATCTTTATTGAGGTTTGGTTACTAATTTTGCTTAATTTAATCAGTTCCTTGCTGAATAATTTCTTTAAAAAAATACAGAGAGAGAGAGAGAGAGAGAGAGAATATATATAGAATATATAGTAAATGATAAGAGAATGTATTTGTGTCCTATTTTTAGGGCTTTACAGCATTATTATTTATTTTTTACATCCCAAGTACATTTGCACCCTTTCTCTCTCACACTTCTAAACCGCGTGAAAGCTCTTTCACAGATGCATCATAGATGAGAGATTCTAATAATGAGTGTTTTTCTCAGGTGCAGCTCTCACCAGCAACTTCACAAGTAAAGCAGCAGTTTCCTGAAAATCCAGGAAAAAATGTACTCTGAATCCTTTTTTCTGCTGATTGATTGACACCTAGAGTGAACGTCCAAAAGCAAAATGTCAAGTGATTATTCCGGTGATTATGTATTCATTCAGTTATTTCGATTTGAATATATCGTTAGCCTCATAGCATAATTGCCCAAGTCATTTTTTTTTTTAAATATTACTTAGGCAATTATGCTATGAGGCTAACGATATTTTATTTGAACAGACAGATTTCAGAGACCACTTTTCCCAGAAAGCTGTATCGCAGTGGCTCTGTTAAAACGTGTTATACTTGTGTAAAACAGGGTGGTGTGAGTTTTGAGCAGGATTGGCTCCTTGTCTGAAAACTAATAGATAGGAGGACTGCTTGGAAAACTTGTTTGAAACTGTAAATTGTTTAAAAAAAAATTGTTTATAGCTGCTTGTGGCTCAGAAATGGCGCCCTTCACCTTTAAATAAAAAAGAAAAACTCAAACTCAAATTACATTTCTTTAACTGCTTTAACCAACTCATGAGGGTATACCATGATGTTTAAAACTTATTTTGAAGGTTGTTAACATTTCCTTACAAAATAATACTTTAGGAGAAAAGGATGAATGCGAAGAAAATGATTACAAATGGCATTTCAAATCTCATTTATACTCAGGAACTCTAAAATATGAGTTTTTTAATTTTTTTATTCATAGTTCAGAGCAGCGTAAATTTTAAAAATATGTAATATTATTTTAAAAGCACTTTCATTTCAACATGGTGTTAATAAAAGTGCAATGAATGCATACAGTATATGAGTGGAAATAAGTTATTGCCTTTCAGTACAGGTCATGTTAAACATTGATATCTGTCACACAAGTGATGGAGTGTAGATCTGGGCGCAGTATGACTCTCTCACATACTTGTTCTGTAATGATTGTAAGCTCTCATAATGGACTATTTCATTCTGCCAGAACCTGAATAGTTCTCTTTCTCGCTCTCTTTCTCAGTGCTTTATAATCTAACATTAGAAAAGGGATCGTGAACAAGCAGATTCGGGTGCTGAATTTCTTTACTGCTGCCAATGTATTTTTGTCCATTTTATATCAGTCCCTTTATTTTGGATTAAACAGACACTTGATAATTATACTAGATAATACTTACTTAAATGTTCATCTACTGTCTGAACACATAATTCAATATAGATTTACGGCAAGACCAGCATACAAAAAAGCCATGGTCATTTTCTTCAGCGCGGAGGAGGCTGACAATAGCTCAATCGTCTGCTCAATAAATCTTTTGGCATGACTGCTCCTGCAATCATCAGTGTATAAAATATACAGGAGTGAAGAAAGGACACAACCCTGAGGGGACCCTGTGGGTGAAGACAATGCCTCTGACAAACACCCATTCACCCTTACTCCCTTGATGCGATCAGTTAAAAAGTCAAGGATCCAACCATTAATACTAAAATCAAAACCAAAGCTCAAAAGCTTCTCTACTAAAATGTGAGGTTATATCGTATTAAAAGCAGATGAGAAACCAACAAATAATTCAACAGAGTGGCATCCTCTACTCCACGCCTGGCCCCAAAAGAGGCTCTTTTTTTCAGCACTCTTTTAAAACTCTTCATTACTAAGGAAGTCAGAGCAACTGTCCTATAATCATTTAGTGCTACTGAATGATTGTTTTTAGCCACTGGAATGACTGCAGAGGTCTTCCATAAACTCGCCACTTTCTGTTAAATGAGAGACATTTGAAAAATATAATAAAGGGACTATAGACTATAACCAGTAGTATAACCTATAGTAGTATAAGACTATAACCATTTAAATAACTTTTCTGCTCACAAAGTATATTCCTAACATCATAAGTATCAATCAAACCTTACATAAAATTCATTAAATGCTTGTGCAAGCTGAAAATCATCTCTATACCCTTCCAATACCACTTTGAATCTCTTTTGGATTTTATACCAACAATGGTTTTCATACCATCCAGGCTGAGCCCAAATTACTATTTTTACCTCCCATTCTATCATTTCTTTATAATGCAGCTTTGCCTTATTTATCTCCAATTTTACTTCTTTTTTTAACTGATTGAAAAAACGATTTCCTTCCTGAAATACACATCTCTGTCTTTCTTTAAACAGCACCTTGAGTGATTTAGTTATCCATGGTTTGTTATTTAGATATACCTTTACAGACCTTTCAGATGTTATCGATGGGTGGGTGGATGGATGGGTAGATGTAGATAGATAGATAGATAGATAGATAGATAGATAGATAGATAGATAGATAGATAGATAGATAGATAGATAGATAGATAGATAGATAGATAGATAGATAGATAGATAGATAGATAGATAGATAGTGTAGATTTTTTCCTTCCTTACTTCCCTGAGTTAGTTTTACAGCAAGACCAGCATACAAAAAAGCAGTGGTCATTTTCTTCAGCACGGAGGAGGCTGACAATAGCTCAATCGTCTGCAAAGTGTACAATAAATCTACTGGCATGACTCCTGCAATCATCAGTGTGTAGAATATACAGTGAAGAAAGGACACAACCCTGAGGGTGAAGGCAATGCCACTGACAAACACCCATTCACCCTTACTCTCTGGATTCGACCAGTTCAAAAGTCAAGGATCCAACCATTAATGCTAAAATCAAAACCAAAGCTCAAACGCTTCTCTACTAAAATGTGAGGTTATATCGCATTAAAAGCAGATGAGAAACCAACAAATAAAATTCTAACATGAGTCTTACTTCCTTCTAAAAGCACCTTGGAGAAACTCAACAGCAGTGCAAAATATGAAAAGACAATGCAGAAAAGCAGAGCGCATATGGCGGAAGACAAAACTTGTAGTACAAAGACAGCATCCATGCTTTCAGTATGGAACTAGGCAAAGCTAGACAGACTTTCTTCTCAAATATTATAAACAGCAATTTAAACAACACACGCACTCTTTTTGCTACTGTAGAGAGACTGACAAACCCCCCAAGCCAGATTCCCAGCGAAATGCTCTCAGAGAACAAGTGCAGTGAGTTTGCTTCTTTCTTCTCTGAGAAAATCAATAATATCAGAAAGGTGATCAGCACATCCTTGAGTTGCACTGGGGTCAGACAGATCAGACCACCTGAGAAAGTAGTTACTATGTCTGACTTCAAAGAAATAGATGGCAACATTTTGGAAGAAACCGTACAGCACCTTAAAACATCAACCTGCGCTCTTGACACACTTCCCACATCATTTTTCAAAAGTGTGTTAAACAGTTTAGAAGCAGATCTTCTAGAAGTGGTAAATGCTTCACTTCTCTCTGGGAGTTTTCCAAACTCCCTGAAAACAGCAGTTGTCAAGCCCCTCCTGAAAAAGAGCAATCTGGATAAGACCATATTAAGCAACTATAGACCGATCTCAAATCTTCCCTTAGGCAAGATCACTGAAAAAGTTGTCTTCAATCAGCTGAACAAATTCTTATGCTCGAATGGATACTTTGACAATTTTCAATCTGGTTTCTGACCGCACCACAGCACAGAGACAGCGCTCATAAAGATAATAAATGATATTCGCTTAAATACTGATTCAGGCAAATTATCGGTGCTGGTACTACTCGACCTCAGTGCTGCATTTGACACTGTCGATCACAACATACTTCTGGACAGGCTGGAAAACTGGGTGGGGCTTTCTGGGATAGTCCTAAAATGGTTCAGGTCATACTTAGATGGGAGAGGTTATTATGTGAGTAGGAGACCATAAGTCTGAGTGGACATCCATGACATGCGGAGTCCCTCAAGGCTCAATTCTTGCGCCACTCCTGTTCAACCTGTATATGCTCCCAATGAGCCAAATAATGAGAAAGAACCAGATCTCTTACCACAGCTATGCAGACGACACACAGCTCTACTTAGCCCTATCGCCTAATGATTACAACCCCATTGACTCCCTGTGCAAATGCATTGACGAAGTCAACAGTTGGATGTGTCAAAACTTTCTTCAGTTAAACAAAGACAAAACTGATACCTTCACTCTAGGGGTCAAACAACTAAAAATCAAGTCAGGAATCTTGGTGTGACACTAGAGTCAGACCTTAGTTTCAGTAGTCATGTCAAAGCAATAACTAAATCAGCATACTATCATCTGAAAAATATTGCAAGAATTAGATGCTTTGTTTCCAGACAAGACTTAGAGAAACTTGTTCATGCTTTCATCACCAGCAGGGTGGATTATTGTAATGGACTCCTCACTGGCCTTCCCAAAAAGACCATAAGACAGTTGCAGCTCATACAGAACGCTGCCGCCAGGATTCTGAGCAGAACCAGAAAATATGAACATATCACACCAGTCCTCAGGTCTTTGCACTGGCTCCCAGTTAAATTTAGGATTGATTTTAAAGTATTATTACTAGTATATAAATCACTCAATGGCCTAGGACTTCAATACATTGCAGATATGCTCACTGAATATAAACCCAACAGATCACTCAGATCACTAGGATCATATCAGCTAGAAATACCAAGGGTTCACTCAAAGCATGGCGAGTCCGCTTTTAGCTATTATGCCAGCCGCAGCTGGAACCAGCTTCCAGAGGAGATCAGATGTGCTCCTACTGTAGTCACTTTCAAATCCAGACTCAAAACACATCTGTTTAGCTATGCATTTAATGAATGAGCACTGTGCCAATGTTTGTCCGACTGTTTATACTGTACTGTATTTTATTTTAAATTTTTCTAAACTGTTTTAATTATTCTTATTTCTTTTTATTATTTTAATTTCTTCTATGTAAAGCACTTTGAATTGCCATTGTGTATGAAATGTGCTATATAAATAAACTTGCCTTGCCTTGCCTAAATGCTTAAGAACCAAATTCAACAGAGTTGCATCCTCTACTCCACGCCTGGCCCTGAATGATTGTTTTTAGCCACTGGAATGACTGTAGAGGTCTTCCATAAACTCGCCACTTTCTGTTGAATGAGAGACATTTGAAAAATATTATAAAAAAATAGGTCCCAATTGCTCTGTACAGGAGATAAGCAGCCGACCCTCAATATGATCAGGGCCCGGGCTTTTCCTGGCTCTTGAATAGGCTACTTAAACACCTTAATTACACCCTGTTCTGCAAAAGTGATAAGACTATTATCCCAAAATCATAAGTATCAAATAGTAATATTCACATAATTGTTACTAAGAGAGAACAATTATTTGCAAAAGGCAAAGATTAGAGGGTATATATTGTTTGTGCTGTATGTGACTACATAGATTTTTCAACGGATTCTCTTTGTCATTGTCACTGCATCGGCACTGGTTATCACTAGTTTGATGTGAGGCAGGGGGTCTGTGTGTGCTCTGCGGGGTCTCACTGGTGCTCCTGATGATTCACTGAAGCCCAGACCTCAACCAGCCTGACAGGGAATAAACCGCAGCCACAGGCACCGTAACCTTTCCCCACGGCTGCGTTTGACACTTTAAAGGCATTTTTCCATACATTATCTCTGACATTTTACATAGTCTCACATCCCTCTAGGTTTAGACAAACCTCCAACAGTGTGACTGACAGAAATAAAAATATCTCACACAGTCTTACAAGATCAAGGAATTAACTGCATTTCAGCTATACGCTTTATTTATGTGTTTGTATAGCTTTAATAGGTTAAATGATATCCAGTCTATAATCCTAAATACATTTGATATAATTACACCATTCTACCATTAGGTGGAGCCATATTGCCATTTAAAATATCACATTTCTCCATTGACCTTGACTAATATAATATAATATTGGGCTGCTGTGGGCATCTGTAAACCTGTCAGGAATAATCCTTTAATGATGGACAGTTGCCTTTTCAACGTTTAAACAGTTCCTTGGTTTTTGAAGGACATATTGTCGGCTTAAGACTCCAATGAGCTAAGCTAAGTGCTTGGTGAGGAATAGGAAACGTGGAGTATTATATGTCAGTTTTGGGCATTAATTGGCTATTCTCTGTGTCCTAAGTAGGCCCGGAGCGGTAATTTTCCGCCCCTCTAACCCACTTAGAAGTGCATCAGCTGCCCATGGGACAGTGAGAGCAATGCAGGCCTCAAAATAGACACGGAGAGTTGCATTTGGTTTTCAGGTTATGTTCTCCCTGATTGAAATACGCTGCTGCAGACATGGATGGAGATGGTGAGGTTGAGCAGTTTACCCAGTTAAAGTGACACCTTGTTTTTTCTCATTTAAAGTGCATTTACTGCACATCTTTTTGCGCATTTTATGTTCCATGTTGATTGGGACACTTTCCCATGTCATCTCAATTGAACATTTATTAATATTACCATGTAATGCATAGGCTCAATGATCCTAAGTAAATTTAATACGATTATTTGAAGTATTTTGCCATCTTAACTATCCACAATTATATAGCCTGCAGCATTTTATTATTTATTTTTAGCATATTTTTTCCCCCTGCTGACAGCAACCTTGTCAGAACAGACCTGTGACCTATTTTTGAGTAGCAATTCTCAACCCATCAGTTCAGCACCACTATGTCTGTCTGAGAATTAAATGAGCCGACCAGCGTTGTCGAAAATGGGTTGCCGAGTTCATTTCGCATTATTGCTATTCTCAGGAAACCATTCATTATGGGCTATTAAGATGTTCGGAGCTCAAACCGGCCACTCTCACTAAACACACAAACACACACATGTCCCGTTAGCTGCCTATCTTGATTGACTAGCCTCAAACTCTCATAGTGCACATTTATTTTCGGAAAGCCTTATTTTCTCCTGAGGAAGCAGAGAGTCAAGTTCAACTAGCACATGTAACTACGTTCTTCAAACAGAATTATTACAAATGTGACCCTTGACCTGCTTAATGAAAAGGAGAAATGGAAAGAGGAAGAAAGGATGATGAATTTCCTCCTGAATAAAGTTGTTGCTTTGTCTGTGGGTTGGATGTGCAGGGGTTAATGGTGTGACTGTGTGTGATGGATGCTGCCAAAAGCATGTGTATCATGTTTGAGCAGCATCATTTCATTTGGGCATAGGCTGGTTGGCTAGTGTTGGTTTGGTGCTGTTTTTCCATGTTGGACCATCCACTGTTGTTTTTGACAAGAAACCCCCCCCCCAGAAAAATAAATCAGAAAATCCCTAAGAGGGAAATGATAGGTGAATAACACTGATGTAGAAGCACCTAACCCTGTTTGTAAGTTTAAACTTGACAAACTGTAAACTTGTCCCTCAAAACTGATTGATTGTAATGTTGTTCCAGGATCAACAAAGATGTTGATCCAGGAATATGTTGTACTTGGTTAAATCACATTTAACCGAGCCACCAGGGACACCAACACGTGAATATTTGAGCACAAGTTGTAAAAACAACGTAGTAGAGCCTGAATCGCTATAACAAAATAACAAAAAAGGAAGAAAAAAAAGAGCATAACACAGGATCTATGCATCCATAGCTAATCATAGACAGACCGGGAGCAGGCTATGGAAAATAAGAGCAGGTCAGATATATCTGATTCTGTGCTGTTGTGTCTGTCTGGGTCCCCACAAACTCATAACTCTGGAATCTGGTCTGTTTCCTGTGCCTAATGAGGCCGCTGTAAATCTCCCATGGGCCTCTGTGATTGTGTACAAAATGAGGATCGGACAGAAGATATAAACCTGCTGCTACAGGCACTAATGCAGAATTAATGGGTTCAGGTGCTATAAATACTATTAAATGCTCTGCTAATAATGACCTTATGTTCATGCAGGTGACCATTTATTTAAAAAAAGTCAATGTGAAATAAGAAGTGATCCCATTGACAGCAGGCTATTGGATAACGTTAACCAGTTGCCCAAGGGTCGGCAACCTTACGGCACGTGGAGGGATAATCGCATGGTTTTAACACAGGTTAAAATCTTAATAAAACAGGCTGTGTGATTATGAGGAAGGATTACCCCAAAATGTACGTCCGTATGCAAGTTTGAGGGACTTTATTAAAATTAAGTGCATTCACTTGTTTAGCGATTGTCACATGTCAGTGATTATCTCTCTGTGTGCCGATGTTGGCATGTGTGTTGTTTTAGTAAACCTGCATTAACGTCTTGCTCCATTCTGATATTGAACAGCCTTTTACGATTCATTGCATTTCCTAAAATTCTTCTGTTTTAATCGGAAAAATGCCACATTACAGAAGCGAAATTGTTGTTATGGGTATTGGTTGACTTTAAAGTATCTATCATTTCTTATGAATCTGCTTTTAGGTTAATGTTATTTGCAATGACACTCTGGAGGCGATGGATTTTTTTTTTTAGCTAAACAATTTTCTGTTTTATTGCTGATTTGAAACATATTATTGAAATATACTCTTGACAAACATATAGATATTTCTCAATAGATCTTCACCTAGAAAATAGCAGCCTGAGGGTGCTGCCAAGACGACTGCAGAGTGAATTGGTTTGCCTTTAAGGGACTTTGGTATGTGTGATAATCTGGTTTCCAGTTAAACAAATGAGGAAAAATGCAAATACTAACTGTAAGTGATGATGATAGAGTTTGGATCCAGACTTTGGCTGAAGGGCAAATGAGTGTGCATGGTCTCTCTCTCAGTGTGTGTGTGTTAAAACAAGAACACAAACTTTTAACTTTAAAGAACAAAAAAAATTAAAAGTGAATACAATTATTTTTCTGGCCCCATTGGCAGATTTTTTTTTCTCTCGTTTTTTTCATAAATTTTTCAGAAAACATATCTTAATATCAAGTCATTTTGCTTCTCAAGTAAATGTGCCTTGATTTTAAAAAGGTTTAGATATCTGTACTGGAAAACAAGTATGAAAATCTTCCTGTTCTACTTTTTGCAGTGTGGTATGTCCCCATTAAGATAACTAAGTAAGCTTGTGTGCGTGTATATGAAAGAGTCAGACTGTGTGTGAGCAGTTTTCAACACCAGGCTAATGTGAGGTGTCGAGGGCTTTCCCCACGCGTGTCACAGGTCAATGGAGATTACAGCAGAAGATCTGGCCTCCCACATTCAGAGAGATTGTGAGTGTGTATGTGTGTGTAGGGTTGGGTATGCAGTGATGAGTGAATTTCCTATTAGTGACGCTTGTAAAAGTGAATGTGCTGTGTGAGTATGTTGGAGGTTATGCATACATATAGGGGTCATGACTTGTTGGAACCTGCTATAATTTTTCCC
Source organism: Rutilus rutilus (assembly GCF_951802725.1). NCBI lineage: Eukaryota > Metazoa > Chordata > Actinopteri > Cypriniformes > Leuciscidae > Rutilus > Rutilus rutilus. The sequence continues at coordinate 11,460,551 of NC_140212.1, read as the reverse complement.
TTTCTCCTGTTTTTCTTCTTAATCTCCCCTTTACTGCAAGAAGCAACCAAACTCAGTAATTCAGTCAGAAATGGTTTCATGTGAATATCAGGGCAGGGGTTGCAGGGTCACAGAGGTCAGGCTCTTCTGTCATGAACTTTACAGAATCTGTCCCAGATGAGCAACTAAAATTTGGCTCCTACATGTTTCATTTCATGAGCCAATGGCTCTCTGCCAATTCACAGCCAAGTCCAGAGGATTAAATCAGCTGCACAAATGAACGATGAGCCTATTAGTACTTGATTCATTGAACCGAAAAGTTTGAGGCTTTGTGTGAGATTATAGTTGTTAAAGAAACTAACTGTTTCTCCGCCTTGTAATATTGTGTAATCTGTAAGCGTCTAAGGATTAGTTTAGGTATTGTTTCTGTATCTTACTCAGGCTATTAAGCTCTTACATCACAGTGTTGCATTCTGGGATGCAGAGAGGGTGAGATGCACACAAGTGGAGTGTATCTGTGAAGTCATGAAATGGAATGAAGCTAAATCTAATGAAAAAGTGAAAATCAGAAAGATACTTATCATGTTACATCATTTATCTGTCTCCTCCTGGGTTAAGATATTATCATAACACACATTCCTCCCAGATCCCAGTTAATGCAAACCAGAAACCAGGTCTATCTGCAGGCCACTGTCTTAAGTGATTCTCAGGCTTTTAAAGCAAATCTGAAGGCAGTCTCTTATGTAACTCTGTGTTCACTGATTGGCATCTCAATTAAGTCCCCCTCAGTAATTCAAGAGTTTAAGACTGTTTAGTAATAATTGAGTTTGACCCTTACAGGCTCCGTTTGGCACCCAAAATCCTCTGCCAGCTGGCACAACTGCATCTTTACAGAAAGAAGCCAGAATGAGGGCACTTATGTAACCAGAGAGACTGGAACAGGGCAGCTATTAGGATGATAACAGCTCTGATGGGCCAGGTAATAATCTCTTTGACAGTATTATTACAAGCCATCAGTTCCACCCTCAGGTATGCGAGTTAAAAAGAGAGATACAGTCAGTGTGCATGACTGATTTAAAAAAATAATAATTTACAATCAATAGAATAGAAAATAGAAAATGCTATTTAAAATGCTACTGTAGCCTATATAAAATTATGTATTTGTTATATATTATATATTTAGTTACATTTTGACCCGGTATCAGCCGACCAGTTGCTCTTTGTCATGAGTGAAAATATTTCCAAACAAAGTCCCAGCAGAATCCTTTGCAAGTGGTGCTTCATCAGTCCCTGCATGCGTCTGAATATGCCTCATTCCCTAATAATTGTAGGTAAAAAAAAAAAAAAAAAAAAACAGTATGTGAAAAGTGTAGTATGTCCAAATTCATAGTATTCATAAAACCGTACACAGATGACCTTCTACTTCTGGCGGTACTCTAAAGTGTACATCTGATGTATCCTAAATGTACACATTAGTATCCCATGAGGCCACGTGAAGGGAGCTGTGAATAGCAGTGAAGTCACATGACAGTGACATCATGGCAGATGAAGTTTGTCTGGATTTCACTTTTCACACATTCATACTATGTAGAACATACTTTTTAATCGTCGCAAAGGTCGTTCTTATTCAAATGTAGTATATACTAGGTTATACAAATTGGTTGAGGGAATGTTTCAATGAATCACTCATAAAGACAGACACTTTATTCGTTCTCAAATGGGGTGTGGTTTTGTCAAATCTTTTGTGTGAGTGATTTAATGAATCACTTTCCAGTCACTTGGTTAATTCCTGGAATGAATCAGTGTTTAAAAAACAAACAAAAAAAAACAGTTGAATAAATGATGCAAATACTCACTTATATGCAAAATAATGTGGTTTTGTCATCTTTTGTGTGAGTGATTTAATGAATCACTCATAAAACAGTCACTTGGTTAATTCCTGAATGAATCAGTGTTTTTGAAAAAATCAGTTGAATAAATTATGCAAATACTCACTTATATACAAAATAATTTCCGCAATCTACTGGTGTTACATTGTAAAGATTGGAATACACTACAAGACTTTCAAAAGAATTTTAAACACTAGGCACTTTGTAAATGGTTACCGAAAAAACTGGGATATGACAAATGGAAACGATATGCGTTTTAAAATTAGCTCAAAATATCATGTTTGATATCCTACAGCTGGATGGAATCGTAGTCGGAAGCTAAAAAATTGGAATCTGTTCCCATCATACACTACACAATTTCCTGTGAAATCGGAAACTGTGATAGACCGGCTCTGACTTTGGCAACAAGCATCAAAACAGTGTACTAGTATAATACTAGAGTAATATTAGTGTAAATCGGGGCAAGTCATGTAGTGTATTCAGTCTTAACCTGCAGAAAGAGGAATATAGCAGTCACAAACACAAGCGAGCGGACTCGTACAAAAGTGGAAAAGTCATCGATTTATCAGAGCTTTTGGAATGCCACCCGGACAATCAGATTTGAGAAACGAAAACTAACTGTTGCATAGATAGTTTTGCATAATTCATCAATTTCATATGTAAACAGTCCCAAAATGAAATCTGACAAAGTCTGTTTGGTTATGAAGATATCCTTAATTACTTTAAATATTTAAAAAACTTGAAAATGCCTAAAACTCTCTCCTTTCATCATCTGGTGATGCATTTAGTGTTGCCAGGAAAAGGCTGAGTAGAACGTACTTTTAAAAAGATTTTGATCTCAAAAAGATTTATTGCCACCTTCATTTCCCTTTGGTTATGTAAACGTCAAATCTTTACCTTTTCACTCTGTTATTACTGTTGTAACAGGGCCCTATGGCATCACACCTGGTCTATACACTGCCCACTCCCCAGTGATTGACCCACATGTGTGCAGCTGGCCTTGTAGAACACCTTGTTTCAGCAGATATTATGTAATACTATTTGGTTTGAACATATGCACCTGTACATATAGCTCTGTGAACACGTCTTAGCTTGCCAGCTCACTTCACACAACGTGTTCGACTAAAATGTCATACATAAATGACAACACAAAGCCTTTTAATGAGAGCTGATTAGTAAAGCAGTTTAGCTAATCTGTAAGATTAATGTCGTTTGATAAAGATCAGCTTAAAATGATCCTTCATGCCATAAACAGATGATCCAAAGATATTTGAGTTGAGATGGAAACCAGAGCCTAATTTGCACAGTTTGACAGGTTATTTTAGGGGGCTACAAAGTTTTTTAGGGGAACCTCTTTTTTGGATGCTTATTGTGTTCACAGTTATTTGGCTCATTCGCAAATCAGTACACACGTAGCAATTCGGTTTATTGGCAGGCTAAATGCTGTAAAGGCCGGTCAGCTGCAACTGCAAGATCAGCCAGCTTTGGGTCCAAGAAAGAGAGCCTACAAGAGTAACTTCTCGCAGTGGTAGCCCTTTAACCATGCAGTTTACCACAATTTGACCCTTAACTTGATTTTGCGTCACATGGTGATGTCGTCTGGGTGGGACACTGGCCTCTTGTTCGCTTTCCCCATTCAATTTGACCTTGGAGTGGCAGTATACACATACTTCACTCACACTGCACTGAGATGTGTGTGTGTGCGCAATCGCTCTGACGTAATACTGTTCATGTGCAAGCTTAGGGTGTGGTTATAGCAGAGGATGAGCTGGCTGGAGATTGTCTCTGAAAGGCCAAACTTCATTTCCTTCCCCCTTACGACAGCACTACAGGATTTCCTTCTCACTTCTGTGGGAAATTGAAAGCGTCGGTGGCTGCCCTTTCCCATTGCTCTTACACCTGGTTTCCTGTATCTCTCATCTGTTAAATTAGGTGGGAACCCAGTCCTAGATCTGTGTGAAAGTACATCTACCTAAAGTGGTGTGGATGAACAGGATCTCCAGTTTTTTTTCCCCCCATCCTCTCATTTTTCAGTCAATGGCCTTATAAAGGTACTTAAGTTCCACTTGTCTAACTAGTTCCATTGTGTTCTTGCAAGGTAAATCTGTATTTAACAAATATTCCATATCACTCTCAGTGCCGGGTCTGTTTCTTCTCATATAAATAATATAAACTTAAATCAATCTTATTATTTATTTATTTGGTAAGTACACTCAAAAATGTATCTTTCACTGTTGTTAGTTTCACTCAAACATCCTTGTTCACATTACTTAAAAACTCTTGTAACTTCATGAACTTAATTTGAATGAGTTCTTTGTACTAAAAATGAGTATTGTCAGCTTTACTTAATAAGTGTTTGTTCAGTCAACTTAACATTGCTGAGTGAAACGTACAAATTGATAAAAACAATATTGTGTATAGCTGTGTACGCCGATTTTTTTTTTTTAACATTTCATCACAACTTAATTTAATTTGACACTGCTTTAAGTAAATCCAACAACAATTTTTTTTGTTGCAGTGTAAAACAAAAATGTAATTGTGACTCTTTATCTCACAATGTGACTTTATATATTACAGTGTGACTTTATTTGTTTATCTTAAGTTCAATCTCACAATTACCTTTTTATTTTAGACTTTAACAGTCATTATAGCTAAATAAACCCCTTCTAAATGATGCAACATGATCCTGATTTTGCCATGATTACTTATCCCTTACCTAATCATTTATACGGTAATAACATATTGTTTTCACTTTCACACATTCTTTATCAAAAAATGTTAATGTAATTTAATAAATGTGCCCTATTTGAATCCACAGGGACAAAACTTTCATGGGTGGGCTTTTCCCTGTATACTTGGCAGTGTAAATACGTGTTTAGTTGGCTCCCTTGTTACAGGGCGTGAAATTGTGACACTTTAGCCAGTATCGTAATGTAAGATGTGATTAAAGTATCATGACAACCATATTGCGTACTTTATCTTAAGATGAAGAAATCCTGCAAAAAAACTTTTGTGTCAGCTGTGTGAGTGAGCTTGTGTGTCTGTGTGTGGCCCCTGAGTTGTAAAATGTTTTGCATTCCATGGATTAAACGGATTAAACTATGGTGTTAGTCAATGGAGACCTCCATCACACTTTCTCACTCATACTTGCACTCTAAGATCAAGTCTCATTCATAACCACTGGGCTCCAAAGAAGGGAGAGACTCTGATCTAGAGAGCATTTGATTGGACAAAAATCTGTGTAGTGCAGGATGAGTCATCAAAAGTTTTGCTACATTTTGCAAAAGAAAGGACATTTGAAAATGATTTCAGTCTGCTAAGTGAATTTAGGAGTATGCTAGCATAAAAATAGCACCAACTCAAAAGATGCAATCTCATTTGTGAAACTGGAAAAAATGTCCATGGTTTATTGTCAACAGTGTAGTGATGTATGAAGCACATCCGAAGTCGCTTTCAAACCAAGCAGCTTTCTTTTGGTCAACCTGAATCTGTGTGACCAACTTGAACCTATTGCAAAAAAAATCGACCCCCACGTGAAATTTATGCAATTTAAATAACTGCATTTTGCCCACAGAAATCCGCAGATCAACGGTAAATGTGACCAGTGACCACACCTTAACACATGAACTAAAAGTCACAGAACTTACTTAACTTTGAACAGCTTTTAACCTATATGGCATCTTTAAAATGGTGCCTATGTTGTGTGATGCTGAAAAAAAAGCTCTGTAACAGTCAAACACATCTGCTTGCATAGAAAAACGTATTTTTCTTATTTTTTTAAAGGGCAAAAATGGCCCACAGTCTTCTTTGTTAATATAACCAAGATTAGCTTAATGCAATAAAATGTCCATGATTAGAAGTTGCAAATGTTTGTCTCAGTCTTCCTGCACAAATTATATTAACCAGTCACGTGCTAGCATTCCTAGCATCACCGTATTACATTCACACAAACCTCTGCTTACCCTCTATCAATGTCAAATACAAATGGGACAAAATAATAAGTAATGGATTAAAGTGGAAAAGCCATGTTATGGGTTTGCTCCGGTGGACAGGATTCTGAGTCCGGTAGTTTTGCTTCTTTGTCTGTGGCCCGCAGGCTCGCTGTTGCTTATTTGGCTTCCTGGGAGGTCTGCCTTCACTGCCTTGTGTTCTAGATGGTCACGGGTGGATGGAGGCTTTACTCACTGCAGATTTAGGTTCATGAGGCTAATGTGAGCTAATGGAAGGAAGCAAGAAGAAGGTTTTATTTTTAGAGTGTGTGTGTGATACGCAAATATGCAGAGGAACATTGTTGAAGTCAAAGAGGTTTGTAATACCTTAAAGAAGCTATCCACTAGCATCTCAGTGGGATTTATTGTACATTTTATTACATACTTTTATTCACAGTGACTTTGCATTCAAGGTGTGCATTAGGCAATTTTATCGGCGCTATCCTCTGCTGTTTAAAATCTGCCATCTTTTCTCATGCAATGCATTTTTAGTACCAATCCTCTGAGCCGTTGTCAGTTCGGTTCACCGTTGAATCAAGTCCACAGGAACCCGAAGTGATTCCATTGGATGAAAGAACTTTTAATGGGTACTTAGTTCAGTGCCTGATTAGATATCCTTTTAATCACATTTTAAGAAAATTGTTTTAGGTTTCACTTTATTTTAATGGTCCCTTTAACACATTCTATTGACTATAATTAACTTTGCACCTACATATCTAACTCTCATTAGAGTGTTAGTCGTACGGAGACTGGTTGAGTTAGGGTTAGAATAATTTGACATGTAGTTTCATAGTTACTCATAGTCAGTAGAATGTCTTTTGGAGGACCATCACAATAACGAATTAGCAGATATTAAGCAGACAGTGAGTGTACTAATACTCTAAAGAGAGTTAGTTGACATAGTTGCAAAGTTACTTATAGTCAACAGAATGTTCAAAAGGGACCATCAAAATTTCCCCCAATTTTTTTTTAAGTTACTACACATTTTTTAAACTGCTCATCCTGCTTGTTCAGCATATCAGTAGCCAGTTAGCCTGCTAGCTAAGCTTATATCTTACACAATGTGTTTTATGTTTTATTTGTTTTATGTAATCAGGCATTACAAAAGGATAATAACAGGATTCTTAAATGGACTGGATTGGGTTGTTTGATACCGTAAATGTGATTAATCACCCTGAAGCTACTGGAAAATACGCCACAAGAGTCCCAAGCCGTTCACTATAGCGACTATCCTGATTCCATGTATTACTTTGGATAGGATCTGAAAAATGGAATGTTTCAGGACAGAACTCTAAACCTGCTCAGCATCATTGTCAGGGCACGTTGGCTTGAGTCCTTTGTCCATGTGAAAAGGCCTAAATTTGGTTCCATGGGCCTGATCTTTCCGGCCCAAATAAAGGCGCTAAACCCCGAACAAACAGAGGTATATCTGCGACCCTTCAGGCTAGTGGAGTTCCGTTTTCTCTGGGTGGCCATTGTCAGAGATCGGTTTACACACACGGTCTCTCACGCCTGCAGGGAAGAAAATGTCAGTTGCACCTCATTCTTTGTCTAAGCTTATTCAATAGTTTTCAGTGATTTTTGACAAGCCTTTTTCATAAATGTCAAGAGCATTTTCTTCTCTTAGATTCTGATTAGTTCAAGGGTAAGCTGATTAAAAACAACCATCAGCCGAAATTGTAGTTAGATTTTCATTTGGCTTCGCTTTTATATCTGAGATGAGCTTTATAATATACTGTATATAACTGACTCATGGGACACATCATTGCTTTATTTAAAATCTACCTGAATGAGGCCTGAGATTCCAGAGAACTGAAATTAGATCCATGTTACGTAAAATCTAATTAGCCTTTAGCCTTTATTACTTTCATGCATTTCGAGGTTCCCACATGAACAACTGTTTGCTTCATTCAAGACTTTCCCGGCCTGACCCACTTTATGAGAAGCCGAGCATCTCCCTGCAAACTTAGCTGTCCCCACACACACTCTCTGGACTCAGATGTTAGTTTGACCTCGAGGATGAGCAAAGTTGCTCTGATCTTCTTTGATGTGCCTCTCTGCAGTGGCTTCTAAACTCACACTGACATCGAAACCTCATTGTCAGAGCTCCTGCACTTTTGAACTGAATGTGTCTTGTGTAATAAGTGGGTCAGGGCTTTAAAGGTATTGTTTTAATGGTTTTGGGAGCTGACAGCTGCTGTGTCCTCCGATGCCAGAGTGTGTGTGTGCGGCACAGGGATTTTGTTTGTTTTTTCAATTTTTTAATCACTTTGGAAAATGTTCTTAAAGTATGCCTAAGCTGATACTAATTCTGTTTTCTTCTTCTTTCTAAACTGGCCCATGCACATTTATTTGACCTCTCTGAGAGGCTTTTTATTCGTATAGTTATTGATTGTTTGCTTTCCTTTTCAGTATCAATGGGCATCGAAATCAGTTTTTTCCTGGTATAGGGGGACAGCAGAATTTCCAGATATCATAGTATTCCCTGATATCATTTCTTCAAAATTCTGTCATCATTCATTCACACTTACGTTGTTCCAAACCTGTATGAATTTCTTTCTTCTACTGAACACAAAAGAAGATATTTTGAAGAATGTTGGTAACAAAACAGTTGATGGGCCCTGCACTGACTTCCATAGTTTTTTTGGGGGGGTTTTTTTGGAAAAATTGAGGGTGAGTGATGTTTTGGGTTCCATCCATCCATCCATCCATCCATCCATCCATCCATCCATCCATCCATCCATCCATCCATCCATCCATCCATCCATCCATCCATCCATCCATCCATCCATCCATCCATCCATCCATCCATCCATCCATCCATCCATCCATCCATCCATCCATCCATCCATCCATCCATCCATCCATCCATCCATCCATCCATCCATCCATCCATCCATCCATCCATCCATCCATCCATCCATCCATCCATCCATCCATCCATCCATCCATCCATCCATCCATCCATCCATCCATCCATCCATCCATCCATCCATCCATCCATCCATCCATCCATCCATCCATCGTAACAAAGATACATCATATCAGAACTTTTGCCCATTTAATGTAAAGAGTACAACCAATGCATTGGCACTGAAAACCAAAGTGACACATTTCAGAGGGTGAAAAAAAAAAATTACACACCCTTTTTTATATCTGGTATGTGGCTGTATACAGGACTAATAAAACTCTTGTGAAAAGTCAGTCTGTCTATCTATTTGCATAATAGTGTTATAGTTGATATAACCCATTAAAAGCTAGGTGTGTGTTATAGTACTTTTACCATTGTTAAGCGGTGATGTTAAAGGCACATCATTTTGACAGGAACTTTTCTCAGGCATACTGGTGCATACTAGTAATTTCCAGTTTAGTTTCTCTGTCTGACCGGCCCTGAATTGTGTAACTGATGACTGTTAATGCATACGCTCCCAGAGCAGGGCTGAGTTATTGTTCTATATCTGACCTCCCGTGCTTTTTAGCGTTTTAGCCTGGCAACAGGCGATTTTTCACTAAGAGCAGTCTGCGATTTAAGCCACCTGAACAAACTGGACCCATTCAATTAGTGTGTGTGAGTGCATGTGTGAGCATTTGTGACCGTGAGATGTTTATCTTTGTATGGCTAGTGTACACGGTTGTTGTATTAGTCTCTGTCTGCAAATGTTCTCTGAGTAGGGTGGATTCTTCCCGACAATGCTCATCATTAACTGCACTTCTCTCTTTTCTGATCGCCACCCATGAAGAGAAACTCACCTCACTGTTCTCCTCAAACAAACAAACACACACACACACACACACTCACACAATCGCAGAGAGTTCAGACAGTCTGTCCCTCTGACACACACATCAGTCATAGTCCTACTTGTGCTTGTATGTGTCACAGTTCTCAGCTGCTGGCCTGAACTTTTTGTACATTTTTAAATCATTCATCAAAACACAAAGAATGATTTTCTTTATTTAAATCACAGAAACAATGCAATGCTCATGATTTATTGTTGTGGTAACCTTCTGTGGCTTCACTTACAATAACGACGAATGAGGACTCTTCTGGGAAGTCTTTTGTTCTCCAACAGTTTAACGTTACTTCAGCATGTTGTTTGACCTCGCAAACTATTAATTATGTTTTTCCTTAATTACTCTTACATAGTGTCTTAACCAGACAAGATGTGAGAAGTCTTGAGTGTTGTTTATCTATTCACAATGAAAGTGTTAAAGTGGTTCAGAATGCATTTGATATTTAATATGCAAACATCACATTTTATTCAGAAAATGTTAAGATGTAGTGGTACATAATTGCTTGGTACACAAGTGGAACTTGTGTTGCTTGCGATTCTAGGCACAAAGAAAGAGGATGTCAGCGATGTACTAGTCGCTCATTGCCGCTCCTTAGTGACTATGGAATCAAACCATCAGCATTTTAATAAGCAGCACAGATATTTAATTGCATGGTTACCACCTCTCATTATTTTTTGGTTCATCAAATGTTTTTATTGATGCTTGTTAAGGCAGGCGTCTCTATTGCTTGCTTATACTTAGGGTTAGTGAATTTTTTTTAGCTCGTAACTTGTCTGTTACGCTCTACCAACTGTGCCAACTGCGCTCTATCACTGCGCTCTACTTATGGTGCAAAGATCCTTGAATTAAAAAAAAAGATCTACACTTTTTTACCATTCGAAAGTTTCGGTCAGTAAGATTTTAAAAATCATATTTATACTTGTATTCAGCAAAGATGCATTAAATTAATCAAAAGGGACAGTAAAGACATTTAAGGCTGCATTCGAAGTCACAGCGGTGCAAAGAAGGCTGTCCCAATTTTAAGTCTCCTTTGACTGTGACCTACAAAAAATCCTTCTTTCTCTTAGCATACCCCAAAATTAATTGCCTGCCAATAACGATTGGATTTTTTTTTAGAGAGAGAGAGAGAAAATTCCGAATGACTTTTCTGAATGTAAGTATTGTTGTGTTTCAACTTACTTTAATATCTAATGATACAAATATTTTTTTCAAAGTATTTTAAAACTATTCAGATGTTGACACATCTCACCAATATGCGATTTTATAGATAGTTTATACAGATTTTTATGTGCATAAATGGATAGGTGAACATATTTAGACAGGTTGTGAACCCAGTTTAGTTTTTTTTAGACAGTTGAATATAACTTTCAAAGAAAAGTCCAGTACAAACGTTACCGCCACTGTCACAGTTGTGAGGCTACAAGAACAATCCTCCATAGGCTAGACAGTCCCATTTAACAACTCTCGGTCTGGCCTTCGAAGGATGCAGCCTCTGAATTGGGACAAAGCTAATAACATATTCCTACCAAAACACAACTGCAGAGCAACGACCAGGATACTACCTAAAACAAATATAGTTTGTGTTTCTGCTTACGTCTATAATTTCAAAGTAAAGTTATTCATCATTTGGCCTTATCTTGTTTGCTGGCCTGAGACATTGGTATTGCATGGCCGATTGTGGCAGTAACGTGAGCTCTTTCACACTGTATAGATGAGCGTTTGGAAACCGCAAGCAGCAGGTGTAGGACCAGTGACACACTTTTCATATGGCTCCAAATGCAGTTTCAGGTTTACCCGTTCAGCCTGAAGACTTCTGCTCTCTGGCTGCCTAGACAGATGCTCTCTTTCACATGGCCATTTACACGCATTATTCTAGCTGTCTCTGTCTCAGTAACACGCGGTCTCTCTCTCTCTCCCCCACACACACACACACACACAGATACATGCTATTCATTTCGTTCAGCTGATACCTGAGCAGTTGCGACCTCCAACAGTCACTGAGACCTGCAGTTTGGCTGTCCTGAAATCAACCTCCTACTTCCTCCGTCCTCGTTGCACTCATGGGAATTTTCCCAGTCCGACTCCAGCCAGATGTAAGACGGGGGGTGGGGGAGAAAGCGAGAAACAGACACCACTGCCTCTCACGCACTGGAGATAAAGCTTCACCTGCTTGCCCTGGCTTGTGCCTTTCTCTGGTCTCTAGGTGTGGTGGGTGTGCCACAGAGAGACATACCTGACATTCCAATGGGCCTGTAAAAAAACAATTGAGGCAAAGATGAGATGGGGGGTGTTTGGGCTCATAGCTGTTTAGTGATTCCTGGATGGTTTACTCACTGGGGGTGAGTAGCAGAGGACTCTTAATGGCTTTTAGTACTAAGCTTAACCCTAGGTAAACGGGTTAAACCCCTGGGTTAAGTAACGTTTCACACTCCAGAGCGGGGTTAGGCTAATTTTTGTCACACTAAACCATTGCAAAGATTTACATTGTGAAACAATGCAATGCTAAATTGTTATAGCAAAATGTTTCATAACACCAATCATAAAGGCTGCATTTAAAAAAATACAGTGAAGAATAATACAGTAATATTATTAGAATTTAAAATAACTGTTTTCAATTACTTTTCAATTACAGCAGCCATTAAATAACAACAAAATAAACAGCATTTATAACATTTGCAACATTAAAAAATTAGACAGATATAAAATTATATGTATATATAATTAAATTAGTTAATGTCAATTTTACATTAAATAATTTAAAGTTATATAAAATGGATAGAATTATTAATTACTGTATATATATATACTGTATAATTATATATATATATAATTATACATGTATAAATAATAATTTATGCATTAGTTTTTTACATTTTATATTTTTTAATTTAGCAGCAAAATGATGAATACAACAAGCAATTCATCTTAAAAGGATAGTTCACCCAAAAAATGAAAATTGTTACTCACCCTCAAGTTGTTCCAAACCTGTGTGAATTTCTTTCTTCTGCTGAAAAAGAAGATATCTTAAAGCATGTCAGTAACCAAACAGTTGATGGGCCCCATTGACTTCCACCCATATGGAAGTCAATGGGGCCCATCAACTGTTTGGTTAGTGACATTCCCTTTCATTTATATGGTGTGGATCCCTTCATCACCGTAAGTTTTATAAAGGATTTTCTTCAGTTGGTTTATTGTTTGCCAGCTGAAAATAGTTTTTTTCTGATCGCTTAGAGAAGGTACTGTATATATCAGCTGTTTTGAACAATGTGACTCAGATTTTACAGTCTAAACTATTTTTCTCATATTTTGCAAAAGCTTCACCTAAGAAGACATGATTTTTTCCCAGCACGTGCAACAAGCCCCATCACGACTGAATCAGGCTGGCCTTTGACGCAAGTCTGACCATGAATTGTGTGTGTGGGAGGGCCAGAAGCTCATAGTTCATTAAACCCGGACACAGACCCAATTAAAGTCCAGCCGGGCTCAGGCTCAGCACGACACGGACACTTTGAATGAAGCCCTTCACTGGCTGAAAATAAGGGGGAAAACCCTGAATGTGACCTTGAATTCTGCTCTCAGACACGAGATAGAGATCGTATCTGTCCCTCGCGTGAGGCTTTGGGACGATGTTGCTGAAGTTCACTTGAAAATGAAAAGGAAGAGCTGTTTGTACAATCCTGGTTGTTTTGGAAGCCAGTTGGAGTTCAAGTGTGCAACTTTGGCAAAGCTTTTCCTGATTGCAAGTATGCATGCGTGTGTTTGGATACCTGGAAGTGATTACAGCTATGTAAAATACCGTGTGGTAGTAGTTGCATTTGTTGAGTGTGATGCAACGTTATTGAGGATGGAAAGGGAAGATAGGCCAAAATTCTCACACACATGAATGCACGGTTGATACTAAAATAGAACAAGACTAGCAGTTACTTGCATATGAGCAAATGGCCTGCGCTTCATGCCAACTATTAAAGGGATAGTTCACCTAAAAATAAAACCTAATTCACAATATCAATAAATGCTATAAATAATACTAAAATAGCACTGCAATGAAAGTTTTGGAATGACATGGGGGGAGTAAATGATGATATTAGATGAACCATCTCTTTAACCTCCTGTACCAAAAAACAGACAAAGTCCAAACTCACGTCTCTCAGAAACCGGCCAAAGCGTGTCTAACAACCACAAGGGGTTTGTATCTATTAATATTAAGGAAATGCATGTGGAACAGGAATTCCATATTCCTTAATATTCAGACATTCTGTACACATACATACTCACACACTCTCTCTCTCTCTCTCTCTCTCTCTCTCTCTCTCTCTCTCTCTCTCTCTCTCTCTCTCTCTCTCTCTCTCTCTCTCTCTCTCTCTCTCTCTCTCTCTCTCTTTTTTCCCCACACAATCATTCTTTATTACTGAAGACCAGGTGGCAAACTGCTCTAGGTCCAAAAACATTTCAGCTCATTACTAACAAAAACAAACACACCCCTCACTGTACCCTTCTCTTAAAACTTCTGTTTTTATAATCATTTATTTTGTTAGAAATGGGACCTCGTGGGTTCTGCGTTTCATCAAATGTCCCTTGACTATCCTGCATAAACATCAAGCTGCCAATAGAGGGCACCTGTGTATATTTCATCACCTAATTGTGCAAACTTTCCTGAAAAAACTCTGAAGTGCCTCTAAGACTCCTGTGTTTTACTATAATGTAGAATCCAGTTTGATTATGTTTGTGCACTAATAGCCTACTTCACATAGTTTCTTAATGCCGACACATTCCTCTTTAACTTTTCTTGTTTACTGTGAACTAAACGTAATTTGCAGGCCTCTCTCAACATTGACGGCATTTCTTTTCAGAGAAAACACAGTTTTAGATTTGCTGGTTTCCATTTTCCTCTCAATTAAATGTTATTTCATAAACCTCTCAGCATGACCCAACTATGTCTGTCAAATCACATGACATCATTGGGTAAACTGCTCTCTGTCTTGAATGGCATGTGTTGCCTTTCATTGCAACAACCCGTTATTAGCAGTGAAACAATGTAAATGGACTCTTAACATGTGGAAATACAGCATGATGCTTGTCCAAATGTTAACCCAGACGGATGCACATAACTGTAATCCCAAATCTGACAGAATTTTTCAACAGTTTGTCACTGACAGTAGACTTTCCATGCCCCATTAGCCATATGGAGACACTGTAACTTAATTCATACAGTCTTCCTTAAAGGGACAGTAGCCTTCACACACAAATGCAAATTCTGTCATCATTTACTCACCCTCATGTCCTGTTTGCACATGACATTCTGAAAAATGTTTCTGTGTGGTGGTTATTGTTTTTTTTAGTTTTTTTTTTATGTCCATACAATGAAAGTCAATGGGGGTCTCGTGCTGTTTTGGACCCCATTGACTTTAACTTTGAGTTAAAAACAGCTCAAAATATCTTCTTTTATGTTCATGCAGGTTTGAATGGGGATTTTTGGGTGAACTATCAACTTCATTTCAACATACTAGTACATTATTTAAATCAGAAGGTGTAGCTATCTAATGTTATTTAATGGTCCTGTGCTAACAAGGATAAACAACGAACCAACGTTAACTAAAGTTAATAAATACTGTAAGAAATGTATTGCTGATTGTTAGTTAATGCATTAAATTAACTAATGGGACCTTATTGTAAAGTGTTACAGGATAAGCAAATTGAGGTATCAGTTTAACGAAGTTTAAGACATGGGATAGGGATTTTTCAAATCCATAACTATAAATTTGATTATTAATAATAGTGATGTTAGCCTTAGCAAACACCATTAACAATAAATAATTAACTAAGGAAGTCTGAGTTAATAAATTCTCACGCTAAGATTGTCTTCTTTTTTTTTTATGGCTCATCACGTACATTTCACGTTTCAACGTACATTCTTTGCTGTTTTCTTTACCAAAACATTCAGTCTTTTTCTTGCCCTGAAACCTCATTCAAGCCGTGCAATAACAAATTATGCAAATGTTCATACTGTTTCCAATATTCTGCCATTCTGAACCTATTATCAATGCAGTGCTGCATTTGTTAAATAATTACCCAGTATGCCAAACAAAAAGTATGCTTTGATAGTGAAAAAACTCATGATTTCCCTTTAAACTCCTACAGTATTTTTGCTAACATGAAATGGTATGCGCCCATTTGGCCAAATTTTCTGTGATGTTTGGGCAGAGTTGGCAGGCATTGATGGACTTTGACCTGCCTGTGACTTTGTGAGCAAAACAGCTATTTGGCTTTTCCTTTAATGGACAAGTCAGTGGGCACAGACTGCTGGAAGTGTTAGCATAACAGCCGAATAAAAATAGCACGTGTAGAACAACCACATTCCAATGTTTTGACTTTTGCCCTGTTAGTGGAATTACGGTTATGCAGGCATGATGGTCAGGAGATAAAGTGATAAAGAAATACCGATAAAGAAACCGGATATGAATGTGCAGACATGAAAACATCAGGGATTATTTGTTTTCCATTTCATGCCAGCATAACATCATCAGTCAGGTTCTCATGGTTGCACTCATCCTTCCTGATTGGTGGAAAGTAGAAAAGTTGGATTCTGATTTGATGATGTTTGAACCAGTAATCTGTTGCTTACTTCAAATCACCCAATGGCCTTTTACCTTTGATTAACATTGTGGTTCATTAATTGTACTCTGTTTTTAGTTGTTTTGATACTGTTTGCATACTTTCTAGATTCATAAAAAAACTGCACAGGTGTCACTAGACCTTCATGTACTGTAAGTGTTTCTGACTAATACTAAAGGTAATATTTTTTAACAAGTTGAATGAAAAACAGAAACATGATTATTTTGTTTCAAAGATGTGAACTGGAAACATAGCTAAATTGGCAAACATAATGAGATCATGTGACAACAATGTAGCACACTGCTGTTTGAAACGGTTTAAGTTAGTTATAATGTTAGCAGAATGTGTATAAAATTACACAAAGAGATTAATTCCTAGGGTTATGTGCCAAAACCTGGATTAAATCTGCATTAAAGCACATAATTTCCATATCTTGTATAATTTTGCAAACAGCAATTCTGGGGCTCAGATCTCTTTTCCTGTTTAGCGGCTTTGGATGCAAAAAAAAAAAAAAAAAGTACTTATGAGTAATAATTAGTCTTTTTTTACTTGAGTTTTCTAATTTATTTAGTTTTTTATTCTTATTATTTTGAACACTGTTTAGATTTTTTTTTTAAATCTGCCAGTGCTAAGTACACTGGCATCAAAGATCAATTTTCTTATAAGTATTCTTAATATTTTAACTGGAAAATTTAGGCAAAATTAGTTGTTATATTTCAGAGTAGTTTGAGATTTATTATCAAAAATGTTTTTGAAAAAAGTCTCTCTAACACTTTACAATAAGGTTTCTTGTGTTAACATAGTTAACTACATTAGTTAACATGAAATAAATGCACAATACTTCTACATCATTTATTAATCTTAGTTAATGTTAATCTAAACATTTATTAATACATTTTTAAGATCAAAAGTTGTTATTTGTTAACGTTAGTAAATGCAATGTGAACTAACACGATGAACATGAACATTTATATTATCTAACATTAACAAAGGTTAATAAATGCTGTAAGAATGCATCACTCATTGTTAGTTCATATTAGTTAATGCATTAACTAATGTTAACACATGAGACCTCATTGTAATGTTACCAAAGTCTTTTATGCTACACCAAAATTATAATATTGTGAAGTAAAAATAGAATCTTTGTAATGTATTTAAAAAAAAAAGAAGCTTAACAATATACATGTCTTTACTGTTACTTTTGATCAATTGAATGCATCCTTCCACAATAAAAGAATGAATTTCTCTTTAGAAACCACACCACAGTAGACAGCAGTTTTAGTGGCTAACATGGCCTGTATCCTATAACGTTGCCAGTCATGCAGAAGCAAAGTGTCTTTGATTAGAATCTAAGAGGCAATTAAGAAGTGAAGAGGCTGTTCAAACTAGCATAGATTCTTTAAGAGTCATGCTTCATCCCCTGATGCATCTCGCTGAGTTCAGGCGCTAGGCCGGTAGACTGACCCACTGATCGGTCACAGAGGAATGTCTGGAATGCGTGTTCTTCTCTGATCGCCGCGGGGCAATATATTGGCTTGGGAATCTTAAGTCAACTCCCATACATCCTGAGCTATCTTTAAACGTCTTGGAATTTCGCCCCCCCTCTATGTGTCCTCGGACGTGTTTGCAATTCTGAGGCTTTTGCTCCTGGTAGGGTTCAGTATCCATATGTGGACCCTGTGCACTATATGATTGTTTGCATCTTTGATGTCAAGCACCAAGAATGTCGGCCTGCTGTTGTCTTTGGCCGATATGGATCTGAAATATCCATTAGGCATGGCATGGATCGGAACACACCAATGAAGTGTTTGCGAATCCAAAGACCGCTGAAGAAAACAAAAAAGGGAAAAGAAGGGTGTAGTATGAAAGAGTTTGGGCAGGGGCATTGACTTTTTCCTTTCATGGTTACTTGTTTTGGCAGTATTAGTCTTCCTCCGTGCTATGAGAGAATGAGAGCTGCGCTGGTGACCAGACCAAACTATTTTTGACTTTCTATTACATTCTTTCTTACATTGCTCAGAGTCGGTATGCACCTTCATTAGGAGTGTAGACATGAATGAATGTCCATTCTTGCATACCACTGTTCTATTCTATTAAGAATCTCTTGTTAAACAGGAGGAGATTGTTATCATCTAATGCCGCTGAGTGAAAATAATTCAATCCAAGTTCCTCATGTAGATGTTCGGGAGAAAAGAGGTCTAGTTCAGTGAGTCTAACATGAGTACAGCAGAAAATCACTTTTAGTGTTTTTGTTCAAAATGTAGATGAACTACTAACCCTCTATTAGGCAACAGAGATTTGGATTAGATTTAGCCTAGGAAACTTATGAAATGCATGTGCGAAAGTTTTTGGCAGGGTCCCCAATCTGTAATTTGAGGTGGTTCTAATTTGATGCTCAATATATTAGACTTATGGCATGTTAGCACAATATCTTTTGCCGATTATCATTCCCATACACAGTGCAAGCTCATTTCACTGCAGGCTGTATATGTCTGTGCAGATTTGGCCTGCTTACTTCAGGTCTACTTGGTCTTCTTCAGCCAGTGTGGTGTTTTACTCATCAATCTGTCATCTGTTTAATTTGAGATGTCTTCATCAAATGGAATGTACTGTATGTGGAGTATTTCACCAATTAAATCCAAACAAAGGCTTTGATTCAGTCTTGAGCAATTTCTAAAAGAACATAGTTGCTTTAATACAAATCCCATCCTGCACAATCATGTTAAAATTAAAACTCTCAAGAAATCAATGGGGGTAAAACATGTTCTGTGATTGATTTATTGATTTATTTGATGAAATAGCCACTTTATATTAGGTGTGTATAACACACAATATGTAATTTTATTATTTAAACAGAGAATTTATTCAATTAGACTTTTTAAAATGATAGGGATGCACCAATATTATGCAAATGGTTAATTATTTTCATGTTATGGCTGGTAACCATTAAAATATTTTTTATGAAATTTATACTATTTTGTCTGAACAAATTAAAAATAAAAAACTCAACTTTAAAAGTTAGATATCTCAGGATTATAATGTATGGTTTGAAAAATGCATTTAGATTTTGAACTTTACGTTAGGTTGAAGGTTACATTAAACAATTTATTAAATTGTTAGTGTCAAATTAAAGTTAAATTAAAGATTAAAGATTCAAGATGTTAGATAATGGAAAAGTAATATAAATCTATACATTTACAAATGAGCATGCACAATTTAATATCATATATATTCAATGAATGAATGAATGAATGTATATGACAAAGGATGAAACATACTCAAGACTATACTTACTATACTATAGTATCAGACTGAATGTGTGGGCATGTTGCCATCATCCATCTATTTTACATATTGAAGATCAGATGAACTTTCACGAGCTTTTCTTTCCTTTCACCACTGAAAGAATCTACAGAATGCTAACGGTCTTCCAGGAGGAATAAAGAATGAGAAGAACTTGAGGAAAAATATTTGGAGGGCTTTGATATTGGTGTGAAAGCGTGGAATGAGAGGGGGATTATGGGATAGGAGAGAGGATGGAAGCTCTTGATCGTTCATCTCACCTAAGAGGACGCGGCTCATGAGGTTTCAGATAAACGGCTGGGTGTTGGTAAATGTCAGGTGTCTGGGCTGATCTGAGAACAGTTTCACCACATTTGTCTTTCTCATGGTTCAGGTTTGTATTAGAATAGTAAGCTGATCCTAATTCAGCAATAATGGACATCTATCTTTGATCTTGTTGCAGTGATTCAAGGCAGCTCCTTGAGAACAAAAGGGGGTTGTTTTCAATCAAGACCAGATGGGTTGAGCACTCTCTGGAATGAGAGAAAAAGCTTTTTTTTCCCTTCAGGAAAGAGAGAGCTATCCCGTTACGTCCTATTTGGATTTAGACGTTCTGTTTGGTTGGACCACACACAAACCTAAACATCAACACATTTTCACAAAAAGGCAAGAAAAGTGCAAAGAGTGAATCTCTGCTGTTCTTAGCCTTTGTTTTGTATGATTCTGTGCTGTCAGTAGCCGTGGTTTCCATGCGGTCAGGATTGAAAATGAGGCTTTGACATCAGCTGTCCGACTGGAAGCGCTCTCACCTTTTTTGTCTGTTCATTCTCCCTTTCCCCCACCATCCCTTTCCTTTTTTTTTTCTCTCTGTGTCTTTGTAGTGGTTGCTGCTCAAAAGGCCAGACATTCCTAAGAGACAAGTAGCCTAGACTTCCAGAGCAGCTCATGCATTAATGCAAACTGTGGGCAAACGCTGAGCTAAAATTAGTTGAGATTTATGGGATGTGTGTTTGTATGTAGAGGAGGTGCCGACACAGAAGATTTTTCACAGATTCTTGCACAAACCCGCAAACATAAACACACACACACACACCTACTTAGTCACAGACGGGAGGCATTAGGTCGTAAATGATGAGTTTCACACCATGCAACAGGGCGAGTGTCCACAAAAACAATCACACATACACACCAACTGTTCCCTGACTGTTGTTGATTATTTTTCCAGCCATATGAAGAGACAGGTTTTTTTTTTTTTTTTTCAAAGCCTGGCCCATGCAAACACAGTCTTGTGCTTGCTTTTCCACACTAAATCCATCTTAACCTTTTTGGGTTGTTTAGGAAGTGAGTGACTTTTCCAGTTTAAACTTTTACAGCAGTTCCATCAAACAATGCATATTTTCTTATGTCTTATACTGTATATAGTGGTATTTATACTCCAGTGTTTTCCCATGTTCTTGCTCCTTCGTGGCTGTATGTTTTGGTGTGCTCTTTCTGTTCCCTGGTTCTCTGATCTTCATGTTTATTGGTATGTTTATTCTGTTAATAAAACTCACTGCATATGGATCCAGCTCTCTCTCGTTTTTGAGTTCACCCAGCATTATAGATCAGAAGTGACAAGAAATACTTTTATATTGTTACTAAAAATGTCTCTGTTCATTTGAACTGTTGGTTAATCAAAGTTTAAGGTTTCCTTAAAATTTTAAGCAGCCCAACCAAAATTCAGCTTTGCCATCACTGGAATAAATTACATTACAAAATATATTAAAATAGAAAACCTTAAATTATAATAATATTTCACAATATTGCTGTTTTTTCTGCATTTTTGATTTAAAAAAATGCATCATTGGTGAGCATAAACGATTTATTTAAAAAACATCTTACCCCCAAAATTTTTGAACGGCAATGTATTATAAAAAAAAAATGTCTGTGTGACTGGATTATATTTAGAATAATGTCTGTTGTAGTGCATAGTAAATGTTGGCGTTAGTTATTCATGCAAAAAATATTTTTGAATGTATGTACGTGATATACGTGAGGGATTTAGCTGTTTTGGAAAATGTCACCTGAGAAGTAAATGCTTTACTTTGAGAAATGTGTGCTTGTGTTGCACTGTGATCATGCGGGCTGAGGAACAAACAACAATAAACATATGTGGCCTGACACAACAAGGTCAGCACACCAGTCTCAACAAGCACAGTGTGTGTGTGTGTGTGTGTGTGTATATATATATATATATATACTTTTTATTTGATTTTTATGACACTGATCCTGGAATAGCTGGTTGGCTGGGTGAGAGGCTCTAACCTTTTATGAGTACTGTGTGTTCTAAATTTAATGGAGTGAGTGGAGATGCACACACACACACACACACACACACACACACACACACACACACACACACGGTATTTAGATCGAGACATTTATTAAAAGAAGTGACTGTTTTGCACTGAGCACAAACAGCACAGTACGGCTTAATACACCACCTAACCGTGCGCATAACAAACCATACAGACAATCTTCTTTTTCATGGATGCCTATTTAACATCTTTTAAAAAACAATGTTACAAATTATTTTAACTGAGAATAACTTTAACATTTTTAGGACAATCTTATGTCAATGAAGGCACAAATCAAGACAATCGTAAGTCAAAGTTGAAAAAAAAAAAGCCATGACAATGTACAGTATATAATACAAGACGCATTAAATAACACAATTTAAATATGTAGTATATCCAGTCAAGTTTTCTAAATGGCCTATAACAGATATCCTATAGGATAAAATTCTTTTTCCAGTTAATTTTATATATGTAAATGGTTACACTGTACTTCATATAAAACTGCCACATTGATGCTTAGGTTGAAAGAAATGCCTTGTATATCTTAACACAGATTTGAATATTAAGCACATACTTATAGTTTAAAGCTGTTGTTCATACTTAACCTACAGTAAAAATGCCTCATGAAACCAATATTTTGAAATTAAGCCTGTGTGAGCAAGTGTAGAAATTAAACTACCAATAACAACCAAAAACAGACAGAAAATACAGGGAAATGGCATGGTATATCTTCAGTTTATCTTGGCATGCCATTGAATGTTGAACAAAAAAACACATGCACAATATACTACTTCCTGAAGATTTTACAGTTCGAAAAGCGACCTTTTGATTCCCATTTTTTTTAAAGAAACCTTTTCATTCTTAATCTTTGTTTTCATAATCTACAGCCTTCATAATATGTCTTTTAACACTCCACCTCATGAAAAGAACAGTTTGACATCTCTTTTCCTGTCTTAAATGGCATGTGTTGTTGAAATGCAGGTCATTTCTGGACCACAACTACACCATAGGTCAAAACTTGTCCTTCCACACTTTCATGCTTCAGGGAGCTCATATAATTACCCATGTGCACTAGCACTGTATGTGTGTGCGTGTGTGCATGCTTGTAACAGAGAATGTATGGTATCATAACACTGATATAACCTTTGCCCTTTGCCCTTTCATGTGCTTTGTGTTCCACTAGTTGCTCTCTAACTGATCTCACAGATATGTCAACATATATCTCTGAGATATGTCTCTGTCACAACAAGTTAAAATTGAGCTCTGGGATCATGATTTCCACTCAGTGTGTTTTTGGTACCCTCTATAACTTCTCTTACAAAAAAAAGTAAGTACCATGGTAAAGTTATGGTATCAAATTATAATATCATGGTACTTTGATATGGCCTAGTAATGAAATGATCATTATACTCAAATGTATTTATTTATTTATTTATTTTTTTGTTCTTGTTTGTAGTATTTTAGGGCTGCCAAAATTAAATGGTAATTTTCAAGAATACCATGGTAGTACCATGGTCAATGTTCAAAAAAATCATGGTGGTACCGTACCTTTTGGTACTTTTTGTAAATGTTGTCAAAACAGTATGTTCTTATTTCAGTTGCACTTCATTTTACAGTACGTGTACTTAGTGTACTAAGAAAGTACTAATGTAAGGTAACTACATGGGTTAAGGTTAGGTTTAAGAGTAGGTTCAGGGTTAGTACCTCATTATTACCCACTTATTGTAATTACTATAAGTATGTACACGGGAAACAGGACTGTAAAATATAGTGCTACTATTATTTAAACTGTATATTAAACTTAAATCCTTTCAAATTCTTAGTCTTAGCTTCTCGAGTCTTAGCATTACTGATGGACTGTTGTGCATTTGAAAATCGCTGGTATTATGAGAATTTATTATACAGATTTTCAAATGGCCTTTATCTAACACTATTCATAATTCATAACCTGTATCGATGAAAACACTCTCCCAAGGACTGTGAAATGGCCTTGGCATTTTCAAATGGCCAAAACATGAATGACATATAAATAACTTAAATAACACGGTCCCAGCTCTCATGTACATTACATGCTGCAGAACAGCCGCTTTAAAGTGCTTCCGTTGTTCCCCCTCAACTGTCGAGTTTAAAACGAGAATATCATGAGAAATGCTCATCAACACGAGTTGGTGAATGGAGATTTGAAATGTCCCGCTTCTCGACCTGTAAACGTTTAACATAGTAGCACTGTCAAGAGAAGGACAAGCTGGGAATCATTCACTCTTCCAGTCTCTCCGTATATTCAGCCTTTTTGTCCAAGTCTAGCTCAGCTGGCTGCTGATGTCCAGGGCTTTCTGGTACACCTGGGTAACATCATCCAGATCGGCCAGCAAGGAGAAGCTGCCGTTGTCTCCAGGGGAGCCGGGAGGGCTGCGGGCACCCTTTCCGCTGGGATGGGGCGCAACAGTCTGAAGGCCCCTGTATCCGGCCATCTGCAGCAAGTCTTCGGCAGACAGTGAGCCCCGGATGTTGGGTTTGGGAGAGGCGGGAGGCCAGTCCAAGCCCATGCTGGAGAGACCCGTCTCCTCGTACACAATGCTAGAGGGTCTGCTTTGGCTCCGTGAGAGGGTCGAGTCAGCCGGGACCTCCCCATGGACTCCCACAGCACTGTGTGTGGAATATTTCCCATTACGCTTCAGTATTCCTTTCCTCCCGACAGACCGTTTGGTGGGTGAGCTGTTAGGAGGCTGCACAGTAGCGCCCCCTAACAGTTCGGAGGACTCGCTGCGCTCTGGTGAGGAGTAATAGCCAGACTCGCGCTGCTGATTGTTTTTCAGAATGCCTTTCTTAGGTAACATGGACACCATTTTGGCTGGTGAGCCACCCAGAGTGTCCTCTCGCTCCGGACTCGAACCGGACTCAACGTCTAGGTAGCAAATGGACCGCCTGAGCTCTAGTTCACACAGACTCTGAGATCGTTGGTCTCCACTGGTCGCCCGAGTTTTCAGAATGCTCTTTGGTCTCTTGAGGCCCGGCTTCTCCTCCGCTACACCCCAAATTCCAATATCGTTCTCCTTCGTGGACTTTCTCAAACGCCGGGCTGGAGTCAAGGCTGTATTAGTGACAGTAGTGTTACCAGGCTCTGGGCGCTGGGGTTTTCCAGGACGGACCTCTGTGCGGTTCTGCCAGTCAATGAAGCGGGCAAGCATGGGGGAGCTATTTTCCCTTTGTGTTTGGCAGTCGCACACACTGGTCTTCCAGCCCCAGTTCACCCACCAGTGATTTGCAATGTCCTCAATTGTAGCCCTGCGCTCTGGATTAACCATCAACATCCAGCGGATCAAACCACGAGCATCTGAATGAGACGGAGAGATTTGAACTCGGTCAGGAAACTTTGGGTTCAGTAGGGAGATTTGGGTTCAGACAACTTTGAAATGTCTGTAGAGAAGACACATACCTGATGACTGTGGCGGTTCCCTGTACTCTCCATTGCTGATCTGGCGAATGAGTCTTTGGTGGTCTCCTCCGTCGAAGGGCATTGTTCCGTAAACAAGAGTGTAGAGTAATACGCCCAGCGCCCAACTGTCAACCTGTCAAAACAACACCACATTGGTAAATTGGTCCACTGGGAGATACAGTTTTGGAAAATGGTTTATGGAACATTTTCAATTAAATGTGCATTTAAATAACGAAATTCCAGTGTTATTTCTTATAGTTTTTTTGTCTTGTTTGTTTTTGTCTATAGACTAAATATATTTTTCATCATGTCATATTGATTTAATTTGACTATGAATATAAAAATTATATTTTAGTTTGAGTTGTGCAAAGAGACACAAAACAAACTATATAATAATAATAATAATAATGTAACTTCTCTAGACATATTTTTGTCAACATTGTCAAATTGTTAAATGATCATCATGACACTTACATTTTTATTATATATTTAATGGCTTCACAGACTGGTTGACCTTTTGTATTAGTTGAACACATGCCAGTGAAGACTCGTCGTCATTTAGCAATAGATTAAAAGGTTCTGGAATTTTATTTTCCTGTCTGGGCCATAAAGTTAACTCCACCTATATTTATGAACATTTAATCAAGCTGTCATTGTACACCTAAAATGTATGAGAACAATAGGTAATCTCACATATATCTTTGCAGTAACTGCCATCATAATTCCTGCTCGTTATTTAATCATTTCTCGTGCCTGACCTCGTCTGATCCCTTCTGCACCTCTGCTGATTAGCCAGGGGTGCAGGCCAGGAATGAGGAGGTATCGAGGGAAACAATGGCTGATTACAGTGCAGGAAGCATCCACTCCCCTAACTCCAGACCTATCTGACCCTGAGTAGATGTGAGGAGCTCTGTGATTGTTGGCCCTGATCCACTGATCTCTGACCAGCGAGAAGAATGTTGCCTTTCCCATGGTCTGGAGTTATGTAAGGATGATTGAGGGACCAGGGGGGATCACTGTATGATTGATTGTCCAGAGGCTTTTAGAGTTGTGCATGTGTCATCATCATACAATAAAACCGGAAATAGTATGGGAATTGTGATATATTCCTGTGTTTCAGACAGGCTTAGTGTTTGGCTATTAAATACTAGGAATCGTGAAAGGGGTGTAAAATGGTTGATATCCTGAAAATAGCTTTGAGATTAGTTGTCATTCTTTTTGGCAGTCTTTGTTTCTCACTGGATTATAGAGGATGTTTGGTACGCTGACTGACTTGGCGTGGGGAATGATTCCTGTGTAGGGAGTGACTAAGTTTGGAGTGTGTTGGGATTTGGAATGAGGGGTAGGGGTGGTTTCAAACACTTTCTCTTTCTCTTTGTTATATGTGTTCTCTCTTATCTTTTCAGACAGGAAGTATGTGATTGTGTTTCCTAGCTTACATTTTTTAAAGGTGAAAAATGAAGACCTCTTAAATGGCATAACTGGAGAATTTTAGTTCATAATGTACCTCTGGACCTTTATATGGTCTTCCGTTCACAATCTCAGGGGAGGCATACAGCGGGCTGCCGCAGAACGTTTGAAGAAGCTTGTCCTTGTGGTAGAGGTTGGACAAACCAAAATCTGCAATCTGGAAGGCAAGACAGAATCAGAACAGGCCAATATTGTGAGTAATAAATCACTGGAAGAAAATTATAACATACCTTAATGTTTCCGTTGTCGTCAAGGAGAATGTTTTCCAGCTTGAGATCTCGGTGCACTACTCCGCTCTATAAGACAAATAATTGATTTTCGATCAACGTTCTGTCATATTTGATGATCTACAACAGGTTAATGGACCTAATTTTTTACAAGGGAAGGAAAAAAGTGACATTTCCCTTTATCCGGTAACATAACCCGAATGTCAAATAGCCTGATCTTTGAATCGCCTCCCCCATTTTTGTGACGACCTTCTGGCTCTCCCTGATCAGAAGGGCTGAGCTGGAATCCCCCAGCTGAGTTGATGACATCATCAGCCCAGCTGTAAAGGAACAAAGGCCAAACCCACTCTAAATTCCCCCAGGACGCTTCACTTTCCAGCTGACACGGCCCTGGGTACCGTCTAACCCTTTGTGCTGATCTAGGAACAGCATTTTCTGCTTTAATCCTACCTTTAAACTCTGTAAAACTAGAAAAATATGCACTAAAATGTGAAATAAAAGAGAAAACAATGAAGAAATATGGGCTGGATCAGTGTGAAAGGTCAATTTGAATGATCAATCTTGGAAAGTGGGAAAATATGAGATGAGGAGGGGCTTGGCACCAGGACAGAAGAGCACAGCTGCTCTTTGGCTCCACAACCTTTTATATCGAGACATTCTTGGAAGTTGAGTTTATCCCTCGCATATCATGACCTCCTTCAGTAAATCATTTTATTTACTCTATAGAGAGCTCATGTGTGAATCATGTCGATTGCATGTGAACATTGCACAGATGTCAGTTGTTTAGTTTGAGAGGCTTCATTTAAGGTATGAGACGCTGTGGTGTAGGAAGTAGTTGTGGCACTGCATGTTGTACTTAGCGGTTAAAGGCATGACATGCAGTAGAGCCTATTTACAATATCCTTGCTGGAAAAAAAAAACACTTAAAACCAGCTTAAGCTAGTTCTGCTGCTCTTAGCTAGTTAAATCTGGCCTCCCAACCTGCCCAAGCTGGTCTTCAGCTGGTGTAGCTATTGTGGCCAAGCTGACGTTTAGCTGGGCAACCAGCCTGACCAGCTGAATAGTACAACATTCCCTTTAAAACTAGCCAAAAGACTAGCTTGAACAGGTTGGAAGACAAACTAAGACCAACAAACCAGCTTAGGCTGTTTTATTTGTTTTATTGGGCAGGGAAAGCATGGCGTCAAACTTTATTGCTTTTGTAAAAAATATTTTACATGAATTAAAGTGTTAAGGACAAATTTTGGATAATTTCGTTTTGTGATCAAGGTCATTCAATATAATCCTACAACTAGAATTTTGCATCTAATTAGCATCCAGGGCCAAAACTGGCTGTTTTATAATTTCAGGCTATAATTTCAGACATAATACAGAAACACTTCATCAATATCATCATTGAAAAATCATTGGTGCACTTTAGTTTGCTCTCTGCTAACATATTTTGCACTGAGATTATTAGAAAGGGTGTAAAAATCTACATTTATTTAAAAATGTAAAGGGTTGAAATACATGAGAAGATGAAATGTCTATCATTTACTCACCCTCATGTCATTCCAAAATTGTATCACTATTTACATTTTTCATAATTTTATTTTATGGAATAAAGAACATCATACAGAAATGTACGGTTTCATTTTTCTCACCACACAGATATGATGTTTGTGGGCTCTGTCCTCACCTTGTGGCAGTAATGGACAGCAGAGACGATCTGTCTGAAGAAGTGTCTCGTCTCCCTTTCACCGAGCCTTCGGCGCTCACTGATGTATTCGTACAGCTCGCCCTTACTGGCATATTCCATCACGATCACAATCTTATCCTTATTCTCGAAAACTGGGTATAGACATAGAAGCAAACACAACAGCACTTTATTAGATTACACAACATCAATGTATTATGCATGTTAAAGGGACGGCGCATGCAAATGAAAATAGCATATTTCCATTAAGTCCGACTCACTAACTAAAGCTCTCTGTCATTGGCATTGACTGTTTGGCTCGAGCTTTTGTTGGGCCGCTGCCAGTACTGTATGTAGGAGTCAAAATCGCCAGCGAGTCTGGCTTTAGTCAGGGTCATGGCGATTAGGAGCTGTCTTTGCAAGCGAGACCACAACTGTTAACAGGTGTTAAGTGCAGACAGGAAGTGAGATTTGGTGTGCGTGAGCTGGGATGGTGGCGTAAACATTCCCGTTCCAAGAAAAGGTACGTGTTTTGCACGACACGGTATTCTTAGTAGCAGCTCTTAGATTAATAGCTATCATTTAAGCCAATCAGAGAAGTGTTTCTCTTGAGAACCTGATGGAAAAAATGGGACCTCAGCAAATCTTTTTTTTTTCTTTTTTTCAGGGGAGTGAAGCTGTTCCTCCATTAAGATCCTCTTCCACCTTCTGCTGATACAGCGAGAGAATCTCCATAGTGACCCTTCATTGTTTAGTGCCCAGAGGCTGGTCGTCACAGTGATGGTCAGTGGACCGAATAGACGATGATGAATCCTGCTGATCAGGTGGGTTTCCTTCAGATCTCTTGGTGCCACTTTCAACAACACACAACATGTGTATGTGGATACCTTTTGACTGTCTAGGTCAGGACTAACCGAGGTTGTAATAATAACCTCTTCAAAAACAAGTTAAGTTCACGTTCAAGACACCGAACTCAATCCCAGGCCAGCGCTGAGTAATTACCTCTCTCAGCTAATCCGTATTAGACACAGAAGACTGAGCGTGCTCCGTTTTGGCACCGGCTCTCAGACCGATCCAGGGTCAGTAATAATGACCCCTGGCTGAGAGCGTGGCATGAGTCCACAGCCGTGGCGTCTCCCTCTGTCAGCGTGGAGATAAAGCAGCTTTGTCAAGTCTTTGTTTTGAGTATCCCACTCAAGGCGTGCTGCGCTTGGGGCCTGATTTGATGGGTTTTTTGATTTATGTTCTGAGAGGCACAGCTACATGCGTGGGACATTTTTAAACATGCTGATTGCTGCAGGACTGTAATGGCCTCAATGCATCCGCTTCATCTCCATTAGTGAGTCTACACCCCCAACAATGTTGTTGCCTGATCAACACCCTTGGGCTTAGCAGGGTGCAGATAAATAAAACATGAGGGTAAAGGATCTAGAGATGATTGGCAGTTGAGAAAAAAGCATGTTTTGCAGCAAAGGGTGTGGAGTTTACACCCGCTGAGAGTCAAAGTGAAGGGATTTTAAGACTTTTGATCCATTCAGACAACTTGGACCCCAAACTGTGCTCTGTTTTCTGAATTCATATGAGGTATGTTGCCTCAGTTAGATTTGAACCTGCTTTATCTAGACTAGGACTAGCCTAAGACTAAGCCTACCTTCGTATATAGTGATGATGTGTGGATGGCGGAGAGAAGACATGATTTCGATCTCTCTGCGGATGTGCACCATGTCTTGTTCATCTTTAATCTTCTCCTTACGGATGGATTTTATCGCCACCTGAGAACCAACACACATTATTAAAATCAACTATGAATACTATTTGTAGCAAGCTTACATTTAGTTCAAAGTAATATTAATGATTCTTTTGATTGGAGTAAACAGAAAATATTCATAGATTCCTGGTTTAGTAGCTCAGCTTCTCAGTTTGATTGAGCAGTATTGATGAAGACATGGGTCAATAATTTTTGTGTTGCAGTGACATCCTGACCCGGGGGTCATAGATCATAGAAACAGAAGAGCCCTACTCCCTTTTATGGTTCACAGGAAAAGTATTTCCTGTCTTATTCAGGCAGTTGACCTACATATTAACTGAACAAACCAGTTAGTAGTAGTAGTAGTAGTCTTTTTATTTACCCTCAGAGCAATTGTTTATGGTGGGTTTGAACATGGACATTTTTCACAATGAACAAATGGACTAGGCTTTATTTGGTCAAAAATACAGTGAAACCGTTATGGTGTGAAATATTATTATAATTTAAAAAAAATTTATATATCAATTATTCCTGGAATGGCAAAGCTGAATGTTCAGTCTTCAATGTCACCCGATCCTTCAGAAATCAATCTAATATGCTGATATGATGCTCAATAAATATTTCTTATTTATTATCAAAAAGGTTGTGCTGCTTAAGATTCTTGTGGACGCTGTAATATATATATTTTTCAGAATTCAATAGAAAGGGCCAAAGAACAGCATGTATTTGAAATATTTATAATGTTACAAAAGATTTCTGTCTTAACTTTTGATCAATTTAATTCATCCTTGCTAAATAAAATATGAATTTCTTTCTGGAAAAAACAACTTTTGAACAGCGGTTCAAGAAAAGATAGATACTGTAAATCATATAAATCATTTTTGATTCCTTAGAAAGCATTGCACTCTCCTGTTTCAGTACTATTTTTCTTTGCAAGTAAAGAGATGTTGAGATTACGGGTCTAGATCTTCTGTGAGCAGGCTCTAACCTTGAGCAAAAATGGGTTTCTGTGAAGGTGAATGGCTTTTTCGGGAGAAGGCGCACCACGGGAGTTATTTTTAAATGTCCCATTTAGAAGCTCCCAAACAGGCTCGATCACAGAGATGTGTCTGCGCTCAAAAGCCTGCTTTCAAAGAACCTCCTTTTTGTTATCAAAAAAATGTATTGAATTAGCTGGTAAAGTAATTGTATTTACTCACTATCTAAAGTCTTATCCTATACATATACTTACTTAGTAAGGCAGAACTCTTCTCAAGTACACACACACATATATATATATATATATGTATGTATATGTATGTATATTATATACATGTATGTATGTTTATGAATATATATATATATATATATATATATATTATATACATGTATGTATGTGTGTATGTATGTGTATGTGTATATATATATATATATATATATATATATATATATAATATGTGTGTGTGTACTTGAGGATGCCTTACACTCTTCCTTGTGTGTACTTGAGGAAGAGTTCTGCCTTACTAAGTCTGAGTGGTCATGAGGAGGGATTAAAGTTGCAGGAAGTTTGCAGCCTGTTCCTCCACTGACTCATAAAACACTCAGAAGGGGAAGTGGTGCTGACAGAGCTGACTTCCTGTCCACCCAGTGTTGTTCACGGCACCGATAAACTGCCACCCCAAGCCTTTTAGGGACAAAAGGAAAACGTCTGAGCAGGGTGTGCATGCAATGTATTGTTTTCTTGTCTAACGATATCTGCAATACATGCATTGCATGTTACCTTATCAGTGACTTATGTAACACTCATACTTGGATATGATCTGTCTGATTTCAGTCTGGTGTTTGTCACTAGAATGGTGAGTGGTTTAAAGAGACTGTAAGATAGAGCCAGAAATAGTGTGCGTGTGTGTGTACCCGTGATGTAATGTGTTCTCCTCTCAAACTTAAAAACAATTACACTGAAAGCATAAACTCATTAAAATTGCATGGCAGCAGATGGGTGTGCAGGTGATTCTTTGACCGTGCTGAAGAAAGCGCACATGGTTGAGTGGTATTGTTTCCCTGCCTGTGGCTACAGATCATTAAGCCAACCTGTGTTTGATGCCCATGCCAGCTGGCTGTAGTCTGTGCTCTTCTCTAACCCCTGGCTATAACTGAAGCCTTCTCATTGTCTCTCAGACATAGACCGGGCCATTGTCGAAGCCTCACACAACAGCTGTGTTGTTTTACCTGTCCGCCGTTTAAGGGGAAAAGGGAGCACCTTTACTCACCGGAGCACTCGTGCGGAGCAATGCGTCATAGAGAATTGAACACAATGAATGAGCAAAAAAAGAAACCCTGTCGTCACATTTGTTGTTTCTTTCCACCTTCCGCTTCCATCTTTCAACCTCTCCAAACATGCACTGTCAGTTTCCTTTCAATAAAAACACTCATATTTTTAGAATGTGTGTATAAGCATTAAAATCGTCCAGAAATTTTAAGTACCTCATGCCATAGCCTAACCTATTTTTTAAGGGTTTTTTATTTTTTATTTTCATGACTGTCGATTCAAAAAGGTTGTGCTGCTTAACATTTTTGTGGACACTATGATACATTTTTTCAGAATTATTTGAATAGTAAGGTCAAAAAGAACAGCATTTTATATATATATATATATATATATATATATATATATAATTTTTTTTTTTTTTATATATATTTACTGTCATTTAACTCATCGTTGCTGAGAAGTATTAATTTCTTTGGGGGGGAAATCTGAACTTTTGAACAGTATTTAAGAAAATATACATACTGTAAATCATATGAATCATTTTTTATTCCTTTAGAAAGCATTGGCATACTCCTATTTCAGTACTATTTTTCTTTGTATGTTCTAAAGAGAGATGTTTATATAATATTATACTAGGCCTATACTATACTAGGCCTAGTATATTAAACTTGTATTGAACATGTGCTAAAAATACAATACTATAAAGAAGCACATGCAAAGAGTACTTATTCAGGTTTAATTCAGCCTACAATGATATAAAAACTTCCTTTCGCTAGCGTGAGTCATGCATTCTTAAGATTCAACAATCAGTCCATTCAGACAATGAGTGTGGACTGCGACTTCAGAATTTGTCAGCTCTGCCAAATGTGTTTGAGTTTATGCTACTTTATCATCTACCCTGCAGTCTACAATATCTACCTGTCTTTTTTCGCCCTGAACATCCATTTAAACAACAAAGTTAACAAAGCAAATCACTGAAGCTCACTCATGTTTTGGCAGAGAAAGCTTTTTTAAATGCATATGCTGGAACATTATTTGCTGCTGCCAGAATCATCAGCACACAAACACTTGAGTTTATCTGCGCCCTTCAGATTTAGCATTGGCCAATCGACACAGAAAACACAACCCGCTGTGTTGGTCTCCACAGAACCACACCATCTAATGTGTCCGTCTACTCAGGCGGCGTTAATTCTGCGGAAATGCTCCTAAGTGGTTGCTTTATTAGGTTACCATGTCCCGGACGTGACTCTGAGAACATCCTCTGCACAAGCAGCTGTTGACATCAGGCCGCATTTCTCTCGCCCACAGATCTGACCAATATGTCCATATCTGCCCTACTCAAGATGCAGATCTGTCTCAGGATTAATGTGCTGACCTAGTTCCAAAGCAGAAGTGGTTTATCCTAGTTTTTCCAACTTATCTCGCCCTACAGATGTTATGCATTTCTTAGCGAAGTCCAGAGTGATGCGTAAAGGAGCTTAGGTTACTTGCGACATAAACATACCTCTCGTGCTTTGAAACCTTTGACCTGCTCAACTCCTATGACCTAAATGATCTGACCCCGGTTACTGAGGGACGGAAGACAGCACTTGCCCGGTGAAATTGGGCATGTAATGATGGCCATTAGAGGTGA
This sequence comes from Rutilus rutilus, assembly GCF_951802725.1. NCBI lineage: Eukaryota > Metazoa > Chordata > Actinopteri > Cypriniformes > Leuciscidae > Rutilus > Rutilus rutilus. The sequence goes on along the minus strand of NC_140212.1, from coordinate 11,426,236 downwards.
ATTAACTTTCACCAACAATTCAAAGGAATGTTTAATTAAGTCAACTGATATAGAGTGAAACCCACACAATTTTTCCCATAAGAAAGACAATTTTTTATCTTTTTAATATCTCTGTTCTACAACGAGTTTAAACAGTGTCTCTTGTCTCCTGCTTCTCCATGCTGGGGGGGGGAAAACACCATATTTATCAAGGATCCCAGAAAAGACTTCAACATTCAGATTTGCCAAGTCACCTGGTTCATAAAACTTCTGCATTTTATAGCTCTATCATTTTATGACTTAATGTCTGTTTATCTCAAATAATTGTAATAGAAACATCTGAAACATAGTTGATACCCCTTTGAGAACTGCACTAGGTTTCTTGAGCTATAGAGTCATTTTTTCAGTCTTTTATATGCATGATTGTCAACTCACCACTCGTCCAGTGTGCCTCTCTATGGCTTTTTTCACTTTTCCATATGTACCTCTCCCGAGGGTCTCGAGCAGCTCGTAGCGGTGCTTCAGGTTGTGTTTGTGGTGATGTTTCTTCACGCTGGACCCTCTCCGTAAACCGAGAGAGGCTGGCATCTCTCCTCCCGGATAGTCCACCGGTAGAAGCTCACTTTCATTCGCTCCGTTACTCCCTAACTGGGACGATTCCGTCTCCATGGTTTCCTCAGCGACGTGTCCAGATGCTCGATAAATCTTAAGATCGCCGCTGAGACGATGTAGAAAGTCGCAAATATCCCGAACTCAGTGTCCAGTCGTTATTTAAGCTAATGAAATGGGGTCAGGGATTTTTGGGGGTGTCGTCTAAGGAGAGCGACCCGTCATTCATTCATAGGTGAAGTGTTCAGAGCTCTCGTGTTGGGATGCGCTCGTCCCGTCTCTGTCAGCGTCAGCTCAAATATGCGCGAGCGGACTCCATGCTTTCCCGTCCATCCCACTACCGGCGCGTGTTTCTCCTCCCCTCCTTTTACCCTTTTCTCCAGAGTAAAGACTACAGGAATAAAGAATGCAGTCTGGATGAAGCCGGAGGCGGAGTTATGATAGCAGGTCTCTCTCTCTCTCTCTCTCTCTCTCTCTCTCTCTCTCTCTCTCTCTCTCTCTGTCTCTCTTCTAATGGAATAATGGGGTAATGGGGGACACTTAACTGTATTTTGTTAGGTTTGGTCAGTGCTTTCCTTTCATCACGTTCTCTCTCTCTTATTATTCAATTTAATGTGCTTTATTGGCACGACGAAAGCATTTCCAGTCGCATATAGGCTAATGTAGGCTATGCCTGTGTTCTGCAGTAATAATTAAAATATGAATACAAATAATCACAATATAACAATACAAATATGACAGAAGATGAAGATATGACTAAACCTGGGCTAATAAGCATCATTTCGGTGTCAGAAACGCTTTATTGGCACTATTATGGCTTTTCTAATGAAGAATCTCTGGTTTGTATTTCCTTGAAATCCACTAGACATGGCATCATGACATCATATCATGAATGTCTGGTTGTACTTCCCCCGTTGTCCAGCGGTGTTTGTTTTTGTTTGTGTTGTGTTCCTAAACTTTGGTCATGCTCTCAGGACGGTAAGCTGTAGCAAAATATGGCTCAGCAGCGCCCTCTAGCAATAGCACTGTATTTGTGCAGCTGTCATAAAGCCTACTGGGATCATTGGCAAGCACTGCCATCATATGGAGGACATAATATAGCAGCAACATATTCTGTGTTCAGAAATTGTTTCTGAAGTATGTGTATTGTGCACAGTGCTGGGTAGTAACTGATTACATGTAATCTGGATTACTTAATCAGATTCCAAAAATGAAGTACTTGCGATTAGATTAGATTAGATTTTTAAATACTTGACTACAGTTACATTATTCATTATATGATAATATGTTATTCTCACAATGGCTTCCAGGTTTGTGGAATGTCTTCCGGGTTTGTGGAATTGCACACAATGACCTGCCACTATAGTAATGTGACTATCCCTGAAAACTGAGACCCACACACCATTTGATCACTGGGTTTACAAAAATCCTTTCTTTTTTTTTACTTTTTTTTTTTTACTTTTAAGAAGTGTTTTCACAACATTTCAACATTGTAAATCTAGTCAGTGACAAACACATAAATTATTGAGTTATCACTTAATGAGTCAATTAATCACGTATTACTGTCTTTGAAAGGCTTTTGTCTTTCAAACTCATTAAAATGTACAAATTCATGTAATTTCATATTTACATGCAATGCTGGGATTCCCCAACTTTTTTGTCCGCTGAGATATTAAGTTAATAAGTTATTCAAATAATAAAATGAAGTCAATAGTAACAATAAATAAGTTCACGGTTCTCTGATGTCAGTTAATTGTCACATGACATGCAGCTAAACAAATAAACAAATCTTTTTTAAGTAAGTGTTTTATTTTGACTGTTTTTATTTTTAAATAATTTATTTAAATTTGTATGATTTAATTAATAGCTTTTCATTAAACTCACAAACCCCCTGCAGTTCCATCACCAACCTCATTCTGGGAAATAATGTAATATTTAATGCACTTCATGTTGTTGATAAGAAAGAATGGAATATATTTTATTTCTCTTTGTATTTTTATATCAATATGGTACAATATTATCCTATTCAATGTGATAAACAATTTGGGTCAAAAGTAATCAAAAAAGAAGTCAGATTATATTCCCTTAAATGTGTAATAGATTACGTTACTTACTAAATTTTCTTGTCATGTAATTTGGAATCAGTAACTGACTGCAATACGTAAGTAACTATCTACCTAGTTCTGATTGTCCATTGGATGCTAAACTTATGCGTAGAATATCCGAGTTTGTTTAATTTATATTGATATATGTATTGATGATACTGTATATCTGTACTCTGCCCTATATTTAAAAACAGTAAGTGAAAAAGAAGACATTTAGCAATAAACTAGCTTTCAAACAGTAGTATGATACATTTGTTATCATATGACTTTATATGTTTGTGTCATGACCTCATCAATCTGCAACCAAATAATAGCGAGTGGCGAGTAGCACATTGTGTCTGTGACGTAACTGTAGCGTGTGTGCGTGTGCGTGTGTGTGTGTGTGTGTGTGTGGTGCTGATGTAGGCCTGTGCGTGTGCATTGCGCACAGCTCACCCGTTTCCGGATGACGGGCTGCTCAGGTCTCGCCTGTCTCTGGAACTCGGTGACTCAGGGGTCTGTGGGTCAAAGGGCAAAGCACAGTTTCCTTTTAAGGGTTAGGCCACTTCCTACAATAATGATGCTGATATTGGACTTCATTTTGTATTGATAAAATATTTAACATCCAGCTTTATTTTGAAAACATAATTAGAACAATTGGCTAATAAAAAAAGAAAGATCTACTTTGTTACCCTCCTAAAACTGTCGATTATGAAATTGTGAACATTGTAAACATATTTGACATTGTTGGGTTTATATCTTGCTTCACTAATTCCACTGTGCTGTAATGTGTCTTTACACACTGTTGAAATGTGTGTGGTCAGTAAGATTTTTGTTTGTTTGTTTTGGATCAAATGATTACTTTTATTCAGCAAGGATGCATTAAACAGATCAAAAGTAACAGTATGGACATTTATAATGTTACAAAAGATTTCTATTTCAAATAAATGCTGTTTCTATTCATCAAAAAATCCAGAATTTTGTTATTTTTATATCATGGCTTCCAAAAAATGAAAAATAAACGTATAAATATTTTAAAAAACATATAAATAAATAAGTTTAAAAATTTTTTTTTAGTAAATAAAAAAAACAGTTTTCAACATTAATAATAATAAGGAATGCAGTAATGATGCTTAAAATTCAGCTTTGAAACCACAGGAATAAATTACATTTTAAAACAGTTATTTTACATTTTAAAATTGTAACTATATATTTTACAATATTAGTGTTTTTCTTTTCTTTTTTTAATGTAGCTTTAATGTGTGTGTGTGGGGGGGGGGGGGGGGGGGGGTATCACTAGTTAATATGCAACAGAAGACTTCAGCTTTACAGAAATAAAGTGTGTGTGTATCACTAGTTAATATGCAACAGAAGACTTCAGCTTTACAGAAATAAAGTGTGTGTGTATCACTAGTTAATATGCAACAGAAGACTTCAGCTTTACAGAAATAAAGTGTGTGTGTATCACTAGTTAATATGCAACAGAAGACTTCAGCTTTACAGAAATAAAGGAGGGAACAAAATGATATCATGTAAAATACAGTGATGAAACCCTGGAGGCAAACCACTAATCTTGGCTGATGGAAATGAAATATAAAGTAGACTCAAGAGTGTTGTAATGTACAGTACATGTCATGGCACTGGCACAAGAGAGTCACAGTACATTAAGCAACATTGATTATTCATTTCCTGAACACCACAAGGTTTGACAATGCAGATATGAATAATGTCATATGAGCGAGTCTATTCTAACGATCAAATCAGGACCTTTCTGTATGCCCTATGTGGGGACCATACCCTAATAAATGAAATCATCTATATTTCACTTCTATCCATACTCACCACAGCAAGTCTTGCATACTTGCGCTCATTGCTGTTGGCTATCTGACTGTCAGTCCCAGAATGCTCAGCTCTTAGGGTGATTCTGGTGGGTAACATAAGATGAGCATCAGCCATCTCACCTGATTTTAGGAGCTGTCCATCAAAATATAGCCCAGAATGCCAGAGGACAATGATCCACTAGTAAAGCATTTAGCCTACCAAGAAGAAAGAAAAAAAAAAGCTCTAAACTATCAAGCAGGCTATACACAATTCAGACCTGGAGGGTCTTTTTCAGACCTTATATTTATCTTTATTGCACTTATTGTTTATTATACTGAGCAGAATGGTTGGAATGTGGATTTATATCTTCTTTGTACCCCAACCCCCTAGTGACAAACCAAAGGTTGACAATTCTCGGAAAATCTGTGGCATATACACAGAATACCCAGAAGACTTGTGACCTTTGTTAGAATGTGTAACAGTATGATGAATGAAGGAATGTAATTTTCCAAGACAGATATTTGTAAGATATCTGTATAACGTATCGATCTAAGCACATCGACTACCTTAAAACTTACAACATGGACTAAAAGAAAGTCTTTTTTTTCTTGTGGTCTTTAATGTGTTTTTACAAATAATGCAGTTTTCCTAGATGAAACTGTTGTGCTGTTTCAAAGCTTGTTCCTCGTTGAACATGACAGCGAACCTGATTCTGAGACATGTTCAGGTAAAATGGTAAAGTTCAGGCGGAAGCACTGGCCCCAGGCTGAGACTGAACTCTAATTGGAGGTCTTTCTGTCCTACTGTATGAAGAGTAACTTGTCATTATATGTAGAGAGCAAGCTAGAGACACACACAACTTCCATCCAGATTAGTCAAGGCCAGACTTAATTTAATTAAATATGTATTCACCCCAAAGCACGTGTAGTTTTGTCCTACCCTAATGAGTCATGAGTGAAATGTTTGCTCTATGCTTATATTGTCACGCATTTGTGTGCGTGTTGTGTGCGCGTATGCGTGTGCATTTTTGTGTGTGTGTGTGTGTGTGTGTGTGTGTGTGTTCAGTGTTGTATTGTGGGACATGTGCCTGGAACACCATTTAAAGATTAATTCATATTCTTTAATAAATACAGTAAACATTGCGTCTCTGCTGAAGAATCTAGTTTTATTTAAATTTTGTGTTGTCAGTTCATTCAGCGAAAACTGATTGATAAATTTTGAAAACAAAAAAGAAAGATTAAAATGAGTGTAACTCATGTGGAAATATAAATAGAAAGCATAGAAAAATATTTGAAAGAATGAATTGACTTTAGAGATCATTTCCAGTTAGAGGCGAAACAGAATTTCCCCCTCTCCTGCTGCATTCTATTTATGTTTTGATAATTATAGCAGTGAACTGATTTGGAGTACTAGCAAAGCAATTAGGATCAAATAAACTCTTAATTGATGGTACAGAGTCAAACATGCTTGATAAGTGGGGACCAGCATGTGTAGTCCATTAGTGCAGGTAAAAGGCCCATGTTTTTTTTTTTTCTTCCTAACAATCATGCTCAGGTACGATTCTGCACTTAAGGATCTTTAGATAGTTCTGGATTTTGTTAGAATCGCGTCGAAAGCAGTACAGGAGCTCGTAGTCACTCATGGCCTCTCCGCTGTCAGATATAGGAAGCATGGCTTCTGGTGCCGACAGACCTGTCACAGAGTTTCCAAGCATTCCCAGTACCCTCATCTGACAGAGGAGGAGAGAGAAACAATGAATGAATCACAGTGCTGCAGGCATTTTCCACAAATCAGAAAAGTTCATAAACTCTGTCAACTACAGGAGGTCAAACTGAATATTTTATTTAATATTTAATATTTAATATGATTTATTTGTATTATTATTTTCCATTTTTGCAACCCTTTTACAAATTTTGAGGGATGTTTGATTTAATGTGTCTTTTTACATAAATATTTTTTTCTTGCAATAACTTGAGTAAGGTTAAATGGTTAAGCTTGACAAATATAGTAAATACTTTGATAAAATTAAGAAAATGAAATTATTCCAAATTCTGCATGTCACAATTTTTAAGAATGTATTTTTTTTTTTTTTTTTTTATTAGAAAAAAAATGTGTTAGATACATCGAAATCAATAATTTCAAACAATTTTACTATCATTGATGAGATGTTAATTATAATATATTGTTTTAACAGATTGTGTCAAAATGATTACATTTATCATCATCTCAGGTGTGACAAGCCTAAATGAAATTTTTAAGTGTGGATATACTGTAGATTTTAAATCAGCTACTTTTCATTAGTATTCATAATAACGTTATTTTCAATGATAGTTGATGCTGTAGTTTTCACAACAGAAATCATCTCTAATGCTTGTAAATCAAAGTGCAAAACACACTCACAATCACACAGATGTCACACACCTATCTTTTCTGCTTATTTTTAATAAAAGATCGCAGACACGCTCTGGCCTTTGTCATATACTCCTCTCCTGAACCTTCTTAACCATGCGCTTCCGTTTCTTATTTCCTACTTTGATGTGACTTACCTTTTCGGTGACTTTCTCCACCCCTTTCCTCAGCTCGTGGGCCATGTCACCCATCTCCAGGGCTTTGTTACTGCTGAAGCTGTTGAAGTCCTGCTGGTGAGCCATGCTCTGGTGCAGCTGGAACAGGGGGTCCCTCCAGGCCAACAGCAATTTAAGAATCACCTCGGTTAGCTCTTCACGCTGAGGCACAAAATGTAAACCGTTTAAAGATTTACAGGTATGCATTAAGTTATTTCTCATTTCTATATCTGAAACTGCAGAAAATCAGCTAATGAGTTTGAGGAGATGGTTGCTGGGTTACTTAATTTAGCAGATGTGGCTTTAAGTACATTAATTGATGGGACAGTCCTCTTGGGACGGGCTGCGGTTAAGTGCTTTGCTCAAGGGCACAGAGGTGATAAGACAGCAGTGGGATCAGAGAACTCAATGGCAGCAGAATCACAGATGCACGATGTGATAAATGCACTTTAGAGCTGAACTTGCAATCTGAATGTTTTTTTTAGGAAGGGTTTGTTGGGATGTTATACTCACAGCTAGTTTCTGTGCATTTTCTTTGCCATTAGGAGTCAGTATGTTGGAGGTGTGACATTTGCGATATATCTTTCCGATATGATTTTTGCTGGGCAGGAAATACTGTTCCTTTAAACAAAAAAACGAAAAAATGAACATAGATTAGATTAGAGATTAAACATTAGAATAACTTTATTCATCATATTAGACAACTTTTGAAGTGCATATACAAATAATATAGCTTTTATATTTAGATAATTTACATTTCATTTAAAAGCTATTATGCATTTTATAATTATGTACAATAAAATATCTGACATCTAAATATCTTATGCACTTTTTAAATCCTATATATTACTAGCAAAGAAAAGTTCCTTTTGCTGTTAAGATGTTAATACATATTATCATTCACTTTTAAATATTTTAAAAAGTCTGTTTTTATTTTAATTCATACTTGATTTAATCAAAAAGAGAGTTTTATCTTTATTAATAACAACAAATATTTCAGTCAGATTGTAATTTGTGTATTTTTTTTACTTTTAACAACATTTGACATTTTTCCCGCTTTAAGATAACATTATTTACTTTAGTTTCTGGTAATAATCATCCATATTTGCAAACCATATACCATAGATTTTAAAATATGATCATGCTTATTTGATATATTTGATCAGAAAAGCTAATACACTTGCATTACAAAATGTAGAAATAAAACTTTACTTTAGCATCTGCAAGACATTTTACAACCTCCTTGTTACAATGACAGTTGCATTAGAACGATTAGAAGTAGAAGAAAAGACAGATGCGACTCACAAACTCTGAGTGCAGATCGTTGGAGAGGCTGTGCATTCTGGCAGAGTGCTGAATGACCCTGTCGAAGAGATCTGCCAGGGACGGGACGTGGCATCCTGATGGCCCATGTGCGCAGATGGGTGTAGAGCCGACACGGCCGTGAGGATCCAGGCACAGAAGTGCCACAAGTAGCACAGCCACTGCCGGCAGAGACAAACCCACAGGGAGAAAGAGAAATAGAGACAGAGAGCAGAGAAGCAGAGGGTTAGAGAAAATATAAGTTCCACCGAGAAATACATCCACAATATTTCACAGATGAAAAATATTTGATTTCTAACTGTGGGTTTCAAAAGCTAGCCAGTCTCCTTGAATCAGAGTCTCTGTCACTTCATGGAAATACCTTGCTTCAGGCTCCTAGACATTCTGAGAGGAGAGGAGAGGTTGTGGAACAGCAAGGGGTCGGGCTGCTATTTAAAGTGTCCAGAGTTTAGGTGCTGAGGGATGAATCTGCCCATTAAAGAGAAGGAAGGAACGAAGGGGGCGGGCATGAAAAGTATGCGTGCGTGATGATGGCATGATTGTCATAGTCCATTGTGTCCGTTCCTTCAATCAGATGGTGACTAATGCCTCTCCCCCCCCCCCCAATCCCTGCAGGCTGCCCGCTTCGATTTTGCGTTCTTACCTCTTTAACCCTCTCTGTTTCCTGTCATCTGCCCCATCAGAGTAACCTGGGTGATTGGCGCTCTTGCCTTCTGACATCCTACATGACCCAAAACGCCAGTGAGTCGTGTACTTTAAATAGTCATTGTAGAGAATAAATAGTTTACAGAGCTGGACTGAGTTGACTTTAGAGTTTTTAATTAATTCAGCCTTGTCAGTGTTCAGTGAAGCATTTGAATAATTCCAAAAACTGGAAAATGTCATGGATTACAATAAATAGATATAAGAAATAAAAATAAGTAATGTATGTTCTATGTATTGCATTTTACAATTAAATGAAGTGGTTCCAAAAAAATATTAATATAATATGATATAATATGATAGAATAGAATAGAATAGAATAGAATAGAATAGAATAGAATAGAATAGAATTAATATAATATACTATTTATATTCATGCACATTATAAATTATATTACATTATATTGTATTATCAGTTCAATTCAATTCATTTTAGTTCCATTCCATTCCATTCCAATCTAATTAATGTGGGAGAATACAAATAAAAATCAATGTATCTACAAAATGGGTACAACATTCACAAATTATTATTATTATTATTTGTCTTTTCAGTGTTTTGAGTTGCTGTAAAATGGACTATGTATGCTGATAGGAAGGAAACATACTTTGTGTATTTTTGAGTCAGAGGGAACACTTAAGGTGAACACAGACAGAGAACACTGTTTCTGCTTATTAAGGCCCAGTGCACTCGGCGTGAACACAGTGATCCGACCAAACCCAACAACCTTTGGAATGTGGTGATTGATGTGGCAAGTATGATCAAGCTTTTTCCCTTTATCATTGTGTGCTGCATGTGCTCGGTATGAGACACTTGACCTCAGACATTTGTATTAATGTGGTTGGATGTTCACTGTGACTACGATCATAAGCCACACAACCCTCAAGGCACGATATGTGCGGCTATGACGGGTCGATGTAAAACTGAATGTAACTATGACGTTAGCCAGCTGGAAATGGGTCAAACAAGACAGGAGGACTATAGTTAGATGCAAAATCTTACAAACTGTCATAAAACAGTGAGTGTTCCTCTCAAATGTTCAGGGATGAAAATAGCTTGTGGACAAAATGTCATCGTATATGATGATGTGAATGAAACAAGCTGACAAGTGAAAAAGATGAGGTGACTGGATAAAACTCTACAACTAAAAATAGTTTTCTTTTGTTGCTGAGGTATTACCATTCAAAAGTTTAGGGTTGGTAAGATTTTTAAATGTTTTTGAACGAATTGTCTTATGCTGCATTGATCGAAGGCTGCATTTATTTGATTGAAAATAAAGTAAAAATTGTAATATTGTGAAATGTTATTACAACTTAAAATAACTTGGCTTTTTATGTCATTTATTCCAGGGATAGCTAAATTGAATTTTCACCTTCATGTCACATGATCCTTCAGAAATCATTCTAATATGCTGATTTGGTGCTCAAGAAACCATTATTATTATTATTATTATTATTATTATTATTATTATTATTATCAATACTAATTTCAATTTCAATATAATGAAAACAATTGTTCTTATATTTAAAAAAAAACAAAAAAACAACAACAACCCTTGATGCATATATTTGTCAGGCTATTTAAATGATCGGAAGTTCAAAAGAACAGCATTTATTTTAAATGCAAATGTTTTATTACATTATAAATAAATCTTTTAAACATTATAAATGTCTTTACTGTCACTTTTGACCAATTCTAACTAATGCATATTTTCTTAGAAAGCTCAGAATTTCTGTTAAAAAAAAAAACACTTTGAATGGTATAGTGTTCTTCAATGCTGTTCAAAAATATTATGAAAGTAACTGTCTTCACCTTCATTAATAATTATAAAAAGTTGTTAAAGTCTTCTAATTGAGTCTGATGACAAAGTTCTTTGCCTCAAAGATCTACATTTTATCCTGAAAAGACCCAGTCTTGTTTATATTGACAATTGTCGGGTTTGGTATGGTATATGTGTCAAAGAAGTGTATATATCACGTCTTTTGGCTCCACATGAGGTTTAACAGAATGAATGACTTACAGTGGGGCTCCATGTGGTGTATTCAAGCAATGCAACATTGTTAAATGGAGGGCATTGTATTTTATATGATTTATATGATATATTTTATATTTTCTGGATTGTCTGCTCTGATATCTGTCTCTCTCAGTAACTTGTTGTCTCATTTCATCATATAGATGTGCTATGACTCTCTTCCTCAGTTAGGTACGAGATCACCAGTCACAGCTCCCAAGTCTACACATCCTGTAAGTATGATTATTTTTAACATTTGATTAAATGAAAGCACTAAGTTGTTACTGAGCACAAAAACAGACAAGCATTTTAGCATTTATTTTTTATTTAATTATTTTATTTTATTTGAGACTTTCAATAAGGTAATCAAATGCTTTATTTTTACTAATAAGAAGCAAAAAGCTAATATGACTCAGCACCATGGACAGCAACTGCACACGGCACATGGTTGCTGTCCATGGTGCTGAATCTTACTCTTTATTCTTTGAGGCTGGACATGTGGAGACTTCTGTTGAAACCGTGGGGAAGGCAAGATTGCAAAATGAATCATTGCTTGATGTCCATTTGATGTGAATGTAAATGAGCTGTGCAACGTCAACATCAACAAATGCTTCACTAATGACCTGATGAAAGTGCTTATGAAGCGTCTAGTTGCAAGTCAAACTTTCATGCTCTGCAAAAGTCCACCTGAATTCAATCGCAAAGAAAGAACAAATTATTTTTAAGAAAACATAATGAATCATACATTGAGTGGGTACATGCCAGATTGACATTTCCACTCAGAAATGCACATAAAGATGGACAAATGCACTCTCAAGTATAGGGCTGACTCTCCGTACACTAAATATATGTACATAAATAGCATTGATGTCTTCTAGGTCCTTTTAAACATGAGAGCAATATACAATGTACTTTGAGAAAATTGTTGGTGAAATGAAAAAGATTTCTTAGAAATCTTCATCTAATTGCACAATGTTGTTTTCTGACCTCCTGAAAAGGCTTTGGCTCATGTCCAGCCTGCATGACTGTGCTTAAAGACATCACCTGCATTCACATTTATAACAGATTAACATTCTTGCCTACACTTTGTGTACAGATTTATTTGGCAACAATGCCTTTTAAGAGGGTCCAAGGTGAAGGGACTGCTGGTGGGCCACATGCACTCAGAGCAGGCAGGCAGCTGTGTTTATGATTGGTTCAGATGGTTTCCATATGGCAGGCTGCATATGCATACAGCTGATCTGGAAGATTTGATTTTACGTACTGTAGATCCAGCCCACAGGGGACGCCTCCTAAGTGTTTGGAAAAAGTATATATATTGGCAAAGCAGTTAGTTAATATGGCATGACACGGGTTGCCAGAGGTCTTCACGTTTGGCTGCGTGTTCGTGTAGTGTGTTCAGCCCTTAAACCAGCGTACTGCTGAATCACGCTAATGTTGTGGCAGCAACAAGATTCACCTCTGACCACTCGCACTGGCTCACATGGCTCATGATGTCGCACAGTGAATTGATCTAAACAAACCGACAAGAAAGGGTAAAGAGAGTAATCAGAACAGTTGGGTATTCATTACAGTCAAGTTGATGATATTATGGGATGGTTTTCAGATAAGCAGTCATTGCTGAGGATGTGTACACGTGAGTCATTTTGAGCTTAGGCTGCCCATTTATGCTTGTTTATATTCTAGTTTACTTTTTTAGCAACATGGAGAACTATGTGCTTTGCTACTGCATATTTTGCACATTTTTTACGTTTTTTTTGTGTGTGTGTGTGTGTGTGTGTGTGTGTGTGTGTGTGTGTGTGTGTCAATTCACTGGTGATTTTTCATTCCAGAAATATTAGACTTTCTACTGCCACATTTGTCTGTTTTTGGTCAGTTGCACAACACAGCTGGCCCCTTGATTACTGAGTGCACCTCAAGAATTACATATTTATACAATTTTGTAGTATTTGAGAAATGCACTTTGTAATCTTTTGCTAAATCGAAAAATGAATATACTTTACATTGTAATGTTGTGATGATTAAATATCCAAATATATACAAGCCAATAGTATTCCTCCATTTAGATATAAGAAAATGCGTGTTTGTGATTTTCCACTAGATGTCAGCATTGTACCTCTATATATTTTTTTTTTCCTTCCATCCACCCATCCATCCATCCATCTCACCTTTACCTATCTATCTATCTATCTATCTGTCTGTCTGTCTGTCTGTCTGGATTTTATTTATATTCAGAATGTTTTATTTATTATGCAATGTATAATAATGTAAAATCATAAATAGTATACAGTTCAACTATACTTTAACGTTTTCCTTATGCTATACTCTATACTATTTGTGAATTATTTTAAATAAACCTGCATTATAACATCATTTAACATTCACAGTGCAATATTTGTTTGTTTCTTAGCGACACAGACTCAGGTTGAGGAACAAGCTTTTGAAGATGAGAAATACTCCATTGTCTGTGATGTCAGGATAACACTCCATCCTCCGCAATTGTTCTTGTACATTGGATAAGTGTTTTCATGGTGCACTTGCAGAGCTGTGTGTGTGCCTCTCACAGGTTTAGAGAGGCTCATTCGTTAGTGAAGTGGAGACAGCAGTGAGTGCTTGTTTGAGTGAATAGTCGTCATGTTGGATAAAAGGGATCTGCAGTCATCTCTGAGTGGCGGCTTAGGTTAAGATGGCTTTGTGCTGATTAATTAAAAACACAGATACCACAGCAAACCTGTCAAGTTCTCTGCAACAGTGAGATACTGTAATACTGAATCTTTGCATTTTAGTCATTTTTATGGGGTGTAGATGTACATAGGTGCATTGGTCTCCTGTGTATTTTACACTGCTGTAAAATGCCAACCCCATACCATGCTGAAAACCCCTAAACCAGCCTAAGCTGGTATTAGATGGTTTAAGCTGGTCTTCCGGCATGACTAAGATGAAAAGTGAACACAACCCTATAAAACCCACCAAAAGACCAGCCTGACCAGGTTGTGAGACCAGAAAACCACTGGTTTAAAATAAAATTTCAGCAGCATAATCAGTCATCATAAACGAACTAAACTGTCTGTCTGTCTGTCTGTCTATCTATCGTTAAGATAATGATCACAGCACTTATAGCCTATACTACAGTCCCCAACTGCTGCTTTTATGGAGGCCTCAAAAACTGTCATGCAGACAGGCTGTTGTCTGAAACACTTGTTGTCATGTATATCGAGGACAGCTACCTCCCTGTGCATTGCTTTTTATGTTGCCTTCTGTCTAAGTGATGCCTTGAGCTGTCATTATGGAAACTGAAAGGTGCGCACAATGACATCCAACATTTTCTCGCTCTCTTTCTCTCAGTTTTCACCGCTGGTTTCTGGTTTATATGCACTTACATTAATATAATGCATATTGCTATAGTGGCCTAATAAATAATAAGTGACGGAGGGATCATGTAATCAGATTTATAGGTTTGCCATCCGGATGATTCATTAATAATGCATGAACTATCACTGCACATGCACACACAAACTGCATTGCAGACATATTTGCATGGAAAGATAACAGATGCAACTGTAACATTTTCAGAAAGCAGACCATTTTAACACAGTGCTGTGCTTCATGTGTCAAGGGTGCAAGTCTGACACGTCCTGTTGTAAAATTCTTGCTGGATGCATGACCTGTTTGATTGGTCCTGCAATCATCAGTTCTGCCTCACATGGCCGTCTTCTTTGACCCTTCACCATGTGCAAATGCACTGCAGATGCCATGGCAACGTGTCTTAGTTAATATCCTGTCCATATGACTTTAGTGGAAGAATATTTAATCAGTTATTCTCCACTGATTTACATTAGTTATTTTATATCGTTAACATATTGGGGAGTATAGTTAAATCTTCAAAGTAGCCCATTTAAAAAAAAGTCAAGTCAAGAATAATTAATAATTGATTTATAATTATTAAAATGATTTATTTTATATATCATTATATTTTAAAATACCAGTATTTTATAACTTCATAACTTTAATTTAAAATTAAAACAAAAATATCATTAGTGTTTTATGGCTTTTCAGCGACATTGAAACTGTAATACAGTTATGAAAAAAAAAAAAAAAATCATGAAACAGCAAAAATGTAAAATAGACACAAAATCAACTAGCCCCATGTGTGAAATTTCATGAATGACAGGTTTTAACTATTTGAATGCAATGTGTTAACATCTTTAATAAAAGCTATTATTGTGATACTGTCTGCGCATATTGTATTTTAATGGATCTGCAAACTTTAAATGTTTTGTGAACGGTATGTTAAACATGTTCATGTGCATGACCAGCAGGTGGCAGGATTTATGAGATGCAGGTGCGTGTGCTCAATCTCACTCTCTCTCTCTCTCTCTTTCTCACTCTCTCCCTCTCTCTCCGGCCGTAAGCGAAGGAAGGACAGGCGCACCTGCATCTCTCCACTGACCGCTCATTCACAAGAGGACACTGCTTCCCCACAAGCTGAATTTTCGCCTCATGGAGTTTTCACTCTTGCTTTATATCCCCGTGTTTATTTGCTAAAGTTTTGCCGAAGTATAATGGAGGTTTGAGGATGCGTTTTTTGGAGATGTATCACTGATGCGCATCTCATCAGCCTCCAGCAGAACACCAGCATGATGGAATAGGCGTTTTTCTCCCCTCCTTCACAATGGGATTATTCAAACTTTATTTTGCGCTTTGCGCTGTCGGACTTTTCTATGGTAAGCTCAGTATTTGTCAGATGTCTTATTGCTAGTGAATTTCAGCAACGGGATGGGTACCTGTATCAACTGGTTTTATTTTAGGCTACTCAGTGGATTATGATCACATGTAACATTTATGCTATTTATACAACATATTATATTAATATGTAAAAAGTATAATAATAAAAATATTATAAAACGTGCAAATTTATTGAAGTAATTTATAATTATATAATAGGCTATTAAAAGGTGTTTGTGTGTGTGTGTGTGTGTATATATATATATATATATATATGTGTGTGTGTGTGTGTGTGTGTGAATATATGACTACATATTTAAATATATAATATGTACTACTATATATCAAAATGATAAATTTTCTTTAAGTGAAAAAATCACTTTTTTGTGGGGAAAATAGTAAGCTACTAGGGTGTTCTATGCAACAAAATTTTTTTGTTAATGTACCATTCATTTTGTGTGACGGTGTTTTGGAGTTTGTATGATCACGTTTATTATTCATGGGTCATGGAAAAGCCAGTGTTGATTAAATTGAATATATATTAATATATTAAGTGGTTTTCTTCTTTTACCAGATTTATTGTTGTGGTCATCTGTGTATTTAAATTTACAAAAGCAGATTTTAGAAGTAAATTGTAATTTTATTTAATATTTTCTACAAATATAGAATGCGACTCACTATATTTAATTGTTTTATTCAATTCTGTTTGTATCAGATAAAGTGATTTTCTGTTCCATTCCTCATGTTAATGTTCCCTTAGTTTCAGGTTTCGGGGTTGATCCAGCATTACATGTGGACATTTTCCAGGAGTTTGATCTTGTGAGGTCAAGTGCTGGAGTCTCCCAGGTCCAGGGGTTCCACAATGAGAGCAGAGCATATCTGTTTGAAGGTACGAGTAACTGTCTTTTCACAAGTCAATTGAACTGGCATGTGGGTTTTGATTTTGTTTAAGCGTCACAGTGTAACTGACATCAGAGCAGCTTTCCAGAAAAAGCATTCGCACTGAGCCTCGTCAATTTAGAGAATTGGAATCCATTGTGAACATCTGGTGAGAGGAAACAGCCAGGCAGACAGCTGGTTTAGAACGGCATAATTCCAGATACCACTTAATCTCTCATGAAAAATGGATCAACCCAACAGTGAAACATCAGTCCCAGGAGTAAACAGGCTCCTGTGTTGAGCAGCAAGTTCTTGCCCATCAAAGAATTGTCATCCCATTCAGGAGATGCAGTTAATGAGGACAGTGAGTAGAGAAGGGAATAACATCTGGCTCCATGGCTCACTCTGAATGCCATGATGATGCTGTTTATTGCTCTAGAGTTACAGTTTGATAAATAGGATCAGTTATTAAAGAACTCAGTTTCTAGCATTTAAGTTTTTCATGCCATTGTCTGCTAATCACATTTGTTCACTATATTCTATTCTATTCTTTTACTGTCAGCGAGGGTTGAAACATAGATGGAAATAAAACTGCTGGATCTATTTGCAAGCAGTCTCTTTAATTAAATAAGACTCAAAATAACACTATCTCAGGGTAAAAGGAGTAAAAAACACAATGAACATAACAACCACAATGTAGCGATTAGATCAGACAAAGACTGAACCAAGCACAGGGCTAAATATACACCGGGACTCACTGGGACTAGATAACAAGATAATTAACAAGACACAGGTGGCACACATGAGGGTAAATCAAAAACCATAGTAACAAATAAACACAGACAAAGGAAACTGATCTAGAGACAGTGAAAACCAACTCAAACACAGACCAAACGTGACAATTACTCTATTTTGTTCTGTTCATTGGTCTATTCTATACTAATAAGTATTTGCTCTATTCTATTCAATTCAATTCAATTCAATTCAATTCTATTCTATTCTATTCTATTCTATTCTATTCTATTCTATTCTATTCTATTCTATTCTATTCTATTCTGCTGTATTTGTGTGGCTGTGATACTGTACGTCTAATATATTTTAATCTATTCCGTTTTATTATATGAATGCTGAACTGTGTTCTATTTTGTTCTGTTCTATTCTATGTCTATTCCTTGCTGTTCAATGTCTACTATATTCTATTATTTGTCTATTCTGTTCCATGCTCTTTGGTGTCTGATTCTATTCTATTCCATATGGCTGGTCTACTGTATTCTGTTCTATTTTTTATTCTTTGTCTGTTCTTTTCTACACTATTCCACATCTATTCTCTTCTAATTCTGATCTGCTGTATTCAATTCTTTTGAATATTCTATATTCAAATAAATAATATATATTTGATAATTCTCTATTATCAGTGTAGTTTACTCTATTCTATTCCATTCTATTCTATTCTATTCTATTCTATTCTATTCTATTCTATTCTATTCTATTCTATTCTATTCTATTCTGTTCTGTTCTGTTCTGTTCTGTTCTGTTCTGTTCTATGTCTGCTGTATTCTACTTTGTTCTACTCTGTTTAGTGTTTCTAATTTTGTCTGTTCTGTTCAATCAAATTCCATTCTGTTCATCTGGAGGGATTTTTCCAGATCTGACAGATTTAGCAGATCTGTCTATAGCATTGGGTTCCACCTATAAAGCTCTGGTGATTTATAGGTGGTTGTTTATCCAGATTGACATCCCACTTTGAGCAGTTTGGGTTAAGTGTCTCGCTCAAGGACACAATGGTGATGGTCATTCTCTGCTTTCTGGCTCAACCACTTTTCAGCACCTTAGGACAAAACCGCCAGCCTTTTATTCACTTAAGCTCTATGCTGTCACCACTCCCGTGACCTGTAATGATGACAGATTTTAATGCATGCAGTAACGTTCTGGGTTTGCAGTTAGCCAGCATCTGTGTCATCACTTCTGTTCCGCACTGCAGTTCTGGGGAATGTATTTATACTGGATACAATCTACATGTGCAACTGTACACCCATAAACACACACACACACACACAAAAGGTACACACTGCATTAGACAGACTTAGGATGCATACAGTACATATTTGGCGAAAAAAATAAATTCTGGTATTCTAGGATAAGCAGAGGCATTTGATATCTGTGGAAGCAATAGTCTTGTTCTAATTTGGGCAGGTGGCACCTCCACAGTATTGATTGGCGCTCCAGTAAATGCCAGTGGGATTGCGGAATTGGGATCTAACAGACAGGCTCCGAGACAAGGTCATAAATGTGCAGAATGCAGATGAGAGACCTATCAATGTCCGTCAATGACATCCTTGCTGTGCTGTTTATAAAGAAGGGGAAAGGAGAAAAGAGAAGTGGGGAGGATGGGTTGATATCAGAGGTAATTCAAGGCTAAGCGTGCTGTTGTGACACTGTAGCCAGAAAGCCAAAATCTTGAATCCAGTGGCGGAGCCAAATGGGTGTTCTGGATTCCACTGGACACCCCTGACATCTGATTGGCCTTCCAGGGTGCCACACCAAAATTTCATTCACTATACTGGCAGTTTGATGCGGATTGAAATTTAATTTCATCTCTTGTTGAAAGCAGCATTTATTTTGATGTGCGGCGGCCTCTCCATGTGTAAAACTATAGTTCCGCCACTGCTTATATAATAGAAGGAGTAATTCTATATCACAGTAATGTATATGTCATGGTAGTTATTTATTTATATAGTTTTTTTGGGTTCAAATTTAAGTGAATAATTCATCCGAGAGTGAAAATTCTGCCATTATTTACTCATCATTCTCAACCCCTATGATTTTTGTGGACTGCAAAAGGTGAATTTTGGAATATCCTGGACACTGTTCTCAATATAATGACAGTGATTGAGGCTGTCAAGCTCCAAAATGTCAAAACAAGCCCCAAAAAGTATCATAAAAGTGGTCCATCATGCATATTTTTGTAGAAGCTAGAGCAAAGATAGAAAAATAGCCCAGTGGCCCGAGTCGGTTCTCTTCAATGAATCTGTTGATCCAGTTCACAAAACCTCAATGATTCGTTCATGAATTGGACTAATCTGGTTCTCACTGACTCAGTGATTCAGTGAATCAGTCACAGCCCACTGGATGGGAAGATTATCAGTAAACAATGTCTTAAATAAGACACTTCCAACAGAAGATTTGGAATAGCATGAGAGTGGGGGAAAAGGCAGAATTGAAATGTTTTGTATAAACTATCCCTTTATATACTTTAAGTTTTCTGATTATTTCCTCTTTTAATTGTATCCTGATATCCTTAAAGATATAGCTGAATCTCTGCCCTTAAAATGTATAACATTTCAGTGCCCAGTGCTAATATGAGTGTGAATGTTTTGTTGAATAACTTGTCTTGACTGAATTAATTAATGAGTAAATGGGTGGAACAGAGCAGCAGCAAACAATAAAAGAAAGAAGTTTGGCACAATTGTACCTCTTCCGTCAGACCTGGTGCTGACTGGGTCTTTTAAGTGCCAGGATCAGATTCCTGCTTATTCATCAGCTATTTGAGTATGCAGTCAAGAGGGACATTAGCTAAGTGTTTCTCCTGCCCGAGGATGCGGCCTGGACCAGACGAATACTCTGCGTCACTCGTATCACTCAACCTGCATCCCACAACTGAGATTCCATGTCTCGACTTTGTGTCTGCAGTATGATCACATATTTTGCAGAGACTTAAAGGGATACCTCACTCAAAAATGAAAATTATGTCATCATTTACTCACCCTGTATGGCTTTCTTTCTTATGTGGGATACAAAAGAAGATGTTTAGCAGACTGAAAAGATAAGAGTGTGAGTGAATGACAGAATTTTCATTCATAAACTGCTAATTTAATACTCTCATCTCTGCTGCATTGCTTCTGTCCCAAGCCTTGGTCACACAGCTTTGAGGCAAGGAATAATGGACCTATGTCTTCTGATTAATGCAATGTTAATTTGAGGAGAGACACTTGTTCGATTTATCATTAGAATAGGTTGTGAATAATTCATCAGTTGTAAATTAGTTTTTTTTTATTTTTATTGGCTGTAAACTATCATTACAGTACTGTTCGTTACAATGGTGTTAGGACACACTTTTAAGTGCTTGCATCATTAGTAGTCTGACTTTTGATCAATTTAAGTGCTTTTTAGATGTAATTGCTCATATTATTGCTGGCATGGATACTCGACATCACTAGAAAAAAACTTCCCAGCAACCTTCTTGAAAGGTTTTTAATTTAAATTCTGCCAGAATAGTGTCGACAGAGTTACATAATTTGCATCGCACGGTGTTTATCTTGTTCCCAGGAGCACAGTTCTCGTTTAGCATTATTGAAGTTATTGGTTCTCTTGAGGCGCAGCTGGGCTGGGGTGTTTGATAACTTGGAGCGATTGATTATATCATGATGTAAAAAAAAAAAAAAAAAAAGTGTATCCTCATGGCCTGAAAACTGTCAGAGATGAATAAACTAGCTTTTATGTTTATTTAAAAATGAACTAATATATAAATATATATATATATATATATATAAATAAATAAATAAATAAATATATATATATATATATATATATATATATATATATATATACATTTATTTATTTAAAGGGTCATTACTGGTCATTTGCATAATTTCCTAGCAGATAGCCAGCAGTTCCTAGCTTCTCTTTGACCTTTAAATGCTGCCATCCAATGGCGATCACGATTGAAGGATAGCACATCTGAGATGACGTGTCGATCCAATGGGAATTAATCAGAGAGGTGTCAGAAAAAACCTGTTTTCCTAGCACTACCCCAGAGGAACCGTCCTGGAATCCATTAGATCAGCTGTGGTGTCCTCTGTGGATTGTTGAGGTTACCAGGTTAGCTTCAGCTCACTGTCATACAGTGTATTTGAGTAATGAAGGCGGCGAAACTCTGCTTTATTCCTGCCATACAATAGGCTCACGGCTGCAGCTTACAGCTCCCCTGAGCTTTACTTGACAATAGCTACAGAACATTAGTGTTCCCCGGTTGGCCTTTATGTGTGTGCGAGTGTGTGTGTTGCATTTTTTTTTTTTCACCTTTTGAGAGGAATAGACCCAGACATTTCTTATGTTTTGACAGGACTGATTTAAACATTCGTCCCCGAGGAGACAGTCAACTTCCTGTGTCCGCCTTAGCCAACTCATCACGTCTCCCAGTGTGTTTCCTCCTTCCTTCTGTCTCTTTCTTTTTATTTTTGTGCTATTGCCACTCACGTCAGTGTCACGAGCCACGTGTCCCGCATGTCTGTCCACCATCCTCATTTCCTTATATAATTGTCATGATCATGTTTTCTTTTAGTCTTGTTTTTATTCTTAGGGGTCGTTTACACGACACCAACTAAAAACGGAAAACTTTTTATGCGTTTTGGGGGCCTGTGTGGACGGTGCTCACAAGTTTATTTTGTATAAATCCCAATATGTGCGTGGAAAATTACGTATGCATACATGCTGGTTTTGTGCGTAGCCTACATGCAACGTTTATACTGTACATCAGGCCCTAGAGCTGTTGATGCTATTTGACTAATCGTTCTGAAAAATCACATCAAGAATTTGCTATCCTGCTCTGTTATGTGAAAAGGCAGCAATAAAATAAAATGCAAGCACTGTATATGTTGTTTTTTGACACAATAAAAAAAAAAACTGAATAGACATTATGGTGAAAAATCCTTTTTTAGGTGCAGATGGTATGGTTTCTTTTCAGCGGGGGTTAACCCGACAATGCTAACCAGTAAAACTTTGACCCCTTGGTATTTATCACGCTCATTTATTCTGCTTAGTTCAGTATTCACACTGGCTCCAGAGTGGATATATAAAACATAAATTTCACCAGATGGTCCCTTGATGCAAAACGGCCATAGTTATCTCCATCATGGTCTGGAAACTAAAGTCACTTGCTTTCTGCTTCTATGCCGCTTTTGTTTGGTACCAGTAGTTATGAGCCTAAATGATTAACAAATTCAATTACAAGCTGATAATTGTGTTGTGTACAGTACTTGACATAACAGGATGGATGGATCAAACATTTTCATCTGTCTGATCTGTTCTGTGTTATATATATTTTATATGTTTTTAATGTATTGTATTGCTCTCCTTTTCTGTCTTTTCTGTCACTCTCTCCATCAGGCTCATCTAGGAATGCAAGAGCTTCCCTCAAGGCAGCAGAGAGAATTATTCAGAAGTTGAAAGGAAGAACAGAGTTCACTCTTCTACTGACTCTCAAACAGGAGAAGTTCAGCTCAGGAGTGCTGCTGTCCATCCACTATGGAGAACAGAGGTATCTATCTATCTATCTATCTATCTATCTATCTATCTATCTATCTATCTATCTATCTATCTATCTATCTATCTATCTATCTATCTATCTATCTATCTATCTATCTGTCTATCTCTCTCTCTCTCTCTCTCTCTCTCTCTCTCTCTCTCTCTCGCTCTCGCTCTCGCTTTTCTCTCTCTCGCGCTTTCTCTCTCTCTCTCGCTTTCTCTCTCTCTCTCTCTTTCTCTCTTTCTCTCTCTCTCTCTCTCTCTCTCTCATTCAATCATTCATTTATTCACCTATCTGTGCATCCAGAGGTAGGCTTTTGCTCCAGTAAAACCTTCTTTCTATTTTTTTCTATTTTAATTGACTGTTTCTCAGAGGAACACATAATCTCTTCTCCCGATGGAATGTCTGAAACATTTCTGATTAGAGTGTCCACTGACATTTCTTAAACACTCACAGTATTGATTCTACCACATCTTTAAGGTCAGCACTCGGAGTACTGGCCAAGAAATTCATGGATCACTGCTCGTCTTCACATTCATTCAGAACTCACACATTCCCCATAGCTCCATTTTTTTCCCTGCTGTTTTTCCACATTCCAGAATTTAATAACAACCAACTGGCAGCTTAACCTGCAGAGGTATTGTGCATGGGAACATAAGAGCTATGGCAGCAGTTAGTTCTTATAAGATTTTAAGCAACTGATTCATGATTATGACTTTTCACGAAGTAAATCTGTTTCCTTGGCTTCCTCCTTAGGTTTCTGGAGGTAGAGAGCAGCGGTCTGCGTAATGAGATCCGTCTCTTCTTCCAAACCTCAGACCAGCGGCAGCAGAAAGAGGTCTTCCCCTATAGTCTGGCAGATGGACACTGGCACAAAGTCTCCCTGGCATTCAGCGCCAACCAAGTGGTGCTCCATATTGACTGCAACAGGTGAATGGCTTGAAAATAAAAGGACCAACAGAGATGGATTTGAATGCCTTGTATTCGTACTTATCAGTGTTCACTCGTTGCTTTTTATTTGTAATTGCTTTCAGAATTTACGAAAGGATTATGGAGATGCCATCTATGGACTTTCCCAGAGGAACAAACATCTGGCTCGGTCAAAGAAATGACGCCCATGGATTCTTCAGGGTACAACATAGCCTTGCACATTGAAAATTGACCATAAAATATGTAAAAGTTGTACATTAGTCCTGTCTACATCTTTCTGACTTGCTTTCTGCAATATCTTTCTGTCAGGGAGTGATGCAAGATGTTCAGTTGGTAGTCGTACCCCATGGATACATCGTCCAGTGCCCAGATCTCAATCGTAGTAAGTGCATGCTCTCTGTAGACGGCACAGAAAAAAAATGCACTTTGTTTACTCACTGGTCTGGAAATGCCATTAATGCACGTTCACCACTTTTGCAGCTTGTCCCACTTGTAATGATTTCCATGGGCTGGTTCAGAAGATCATGGAACTTCAAGATATTTTAGCTAAAACATCAAACAAGGCAAGTTAAAATGTTTAGCATTGGGGTAGCCTGACTTCGAAAACAGAATTTTTCTGCTTGCTCGATTTATTTAATTATACTGAGCTAATGCAAAATAATTGTTGAAAAAAAAAAACTTTCATTTTCATTCTGTGCAATGAATTTAAATTTGTAATATACAAGTTTATTTAATCCATTTGCATTGGGACTAAATCATTCGTTCAAGAAGGGAATTTTCTATTTCCCAGGATGCTTTGCACAGAACTAGATGAGAAATGTTGAAATTAAGCATTTTATGTGGTTAGGGTTAGGGTTAACTTGGGCTTTAAATACATTTTTGTTATATTTTGGGGGTTACTTATATGGTGAAGAATGGAAAAAATATATATTACCGGTAATTTAGGATGCTAATGTTGCTATTGTTAGTAGTTTAGAAAGGTATTGAGTTAGAGATGTGTTCAACTTGATTGGGACTTGTTTAATTTCTTTCCACTACACAAGGTTTGTAGTGTACGGAGCCCCAAGAGGGACATGGTGATGGAAAAAATATGAGATGGGAGGAAAAAACATATTTAAATGCTTTTGCTTTCCCTCGAAAAATGTTTGCGTTCTCCTGAGAAAACGTTGTGTTTGCTCGCAAGAGTTCTTTGCAAGTAAATACAACGTTTCTCTGGAGAACGCAAACATTTTGCGAGCCAATGCAAAGTTTCTTGTGGGAACACAAAAGCATTGACATAATTTTTCCTTCAATCTATTTTTTCTTTTTCTTTTTGTGTTAAATGTCACTAGTTTTTATTTGCTATGGTCTGTTTAATGTCCTTAAGAGTGAACACCACAAACGCTGCCTTCATCATAAAACTCTTATTCCCCTCTCCTTCTAACATTTATTTTTTGCTTGCTCTTCTTTTTTTGTATCGCCTCCCACTATATTGATTCATCATTCAGTCGCAGCCTCTCTTCTTCCTCGTGTCTTTATTGTGCTGTAGTTGGCACTTGCCGAAGAGAAGATGAAGTACTTGGATGGATGTTACTGTGAGAGGACGTGTACCCTGAACGGAGAGATATACAGGGACGATGACGCTTGGATAGATGGATGCAGAAACTGCACATGCTCAGTAAGCTCATGAATTCCCAGGACGGGGAATCTTAGGATTGTTCAAAATTGCAATGATTTTCAGCGACAAAGCAACTAGAAATCATTATTTTTCATTGATAGTTGGTTATTTGAGACATGAATGAATTCCATTCCAAATTATGGAAACAAGCTATGATGTGACTACTACGTGTGGGAAGCATTATTTTCCTGTACCCTAAGGGGACATGGTGATGGAAAAAAAATGTGATGCTTTTAATGCTCTTACAAAACTTTTGCATTCTCTTGCAAAAGTATTACGTTCTCCCCAAAACTTTGTGTTCGCTCATGAAACATTTGCTTTTATTTTAGCAAAACGATTTTGAACGAAATAAAAATATATAATTTTTCCTACTTTATTTCCATCATAAAGGTTTTGTGAGTGCACAAAATTTCTCAGAGGAAAGCTAAAGTTTTGTAGAAAACGTAAAAGTATTGAAATATACGAGTTTTCCTCACATTTTTGTTTTTTAACATCACCATGTGTCTTTAAGCCTGGGCTCTGTAATATGGAAGCTTGTATCCACCATGTGAAAAAAAAAAAATTCAGACTTTTCAGAATTCTCACAATTAAGACTTTATTTCTCACAATTGCAAGTTTATATTTCACAATTCTGATCTTTTTTATTTCTTTATAACATTCAATATAGCGAGTTTATATCTCACAATTCTGAGAAAAAGAGTGAGATATAAACTCAGAATTGCACGGAAAAAATGGCCGAATTGTGAGATAAAAAGTCGCAATTACCTTTTTTTGATTCCCTGCTTCCACCACAGAATAAAATATCCAAACATCCTTAAATCATTGTACATTTATTAAAGATAAAATGCTAAGTTTTGAAGCCATAGTACAGAAGTTTGGCAAATCTAGCTGTTTTGTAGTTGTCAGTGTTGGAACGCACGAGTATTTGTTGGGATTTGTTTTAGTCTAAGTTCATGAAATGTCTGATTTTGTTCGCTTATTTTGCTGAATCATGTAATTGTGAAGCTGTTTTATTGACGATGATGATGATGATGATAATGAGGATGAGGATGAGGATGATGATGGTGTGTGTGTTCAACCTGCAGAATGGTACAGTGGAGTGTGAGAGTATTTTCTGCCCACCCCCTCAGTGCCCTCCTGATACAGCTCCAATCTACATGCCTGGAGAATGCTGTAAAGAGTGCCAGCGTGAGTACACACACTCACACACACAAAATGAGGCCACGCATCTATAGAGCTGCATATATTTTACAACTTTTCCTCTCTCTCCCTTTGGCTCATTGCTCCTTTATCTCTCTATCTTCTCGATTCTCACCTCACTATCTTTTTCCACCCAAAATCTTTTATATAATCATTCTCCAGTCTTGATGACAAACTGACCACATCCCTGTGTTGCTAGGTTACCGCTGCCACAAATTTGAATGTCAACACACACACAACGCTGTCACACACTTTCTCTGGTATCATTAATAATTCAAGGCCAGTGTGCAGCTTGTTGTGTTTGAGTGAGCAGAGCTAATGTGCAGAAGCTAATAGCAGTTTGACTGATGACCAGGGCTTTATTTAACACTGCGTTCTGGTTGGCTTAATCTAACATGCTTGCTCAATCAATGCTTTACTGTTTGCACTCTAAAGCGCTTTGTTTTGTCTCTATCTTCTTAATTTCTTGTGTGTTCCTTGTTTTCTTCTTCTTTTCCTCTTTATATCTTTCCGTCTTTAGCCGTGTGTCTGTTCAGAGGAAGAGTGTACGTGGAAGGTGATCGTAAGAGCGTACACGACTCTGAGGGAAACTGTCTGCTGTTTGAATGCAGGGTAAGTAGTGTAACTGAAGGCCGATGGTCGGAAGGTTTTCAGCAGGCCCAAACCAGAATCTGACCCTTCTGCAATTTTTTGCACTCCTTTTTGAATTGTGTAAGGTGGATTTGTTAATTGGAGCTGAGATAACTGCACTCTTATTTGTAGATGAAAGCATGATCAATCATAATCTGTCATAAATAAACACACAATGGGTGGATGACATGAATGATGGGAATTTGAATTCTGTGGAAATCTGAGTTCTGCTGGCGCTGATTCTACCTGGGCCTGGTTATGAATTGGAATGCCAAGCAGCATGTGAATTCTGTCTGGGTTTGGGTTTGATTACGAATTTGAATTCCAAGCAGAATTTGAAGTCAATCTGGTTCTGGTTATAAATTGGAATTCCAGATAGAATTCGATTTTTTTTTTTTTTTCTAAGCATGGTTACGAATTCGAATTCCAGGCAGAATTTGAACTCTGTCTGAGCCTGGTTAAGAATTTGAATTCCAAGCACTTTTGAATCTGAATTTTAATTCTATCTGGGTCTGGTTATATATTTGAATTACAGGCAGAATTTGAATCTGAATTTGAAATCTCTCTGGGTCTAATTATGAATTTGAATTCTGTTTGGGCCTGGTTATGTATTTGAATTTCAGGCAGAATTTGAATTTGAATTCTGTATGGGTCTAATTATGAATTTGAATTCCAGGCAGAATTTGAATTCTATCTGCATCTGTTTGTGAGTTTGAATTCAAGGCAGAATTAGACTATTTTTCTGAGCCTGGTTATGAATTTTAATTCTAAGTAGCATTTGAATTCAGGCAGAATTTGAATTATGTCTGACTGTTTTAAATTCCAAGCAGCATTTGAGTTTGAAAATCCATCTTAAGCTCATAACTGTTTTTTGGAACATGATAGCTCGTCCAAACTGGTCAAGCTGGTTGGTCATGTTCCAGAAATCATCGGGATGATCTTGGAAGCTGGTTTGTTGCTTGAACCAGCTTAGACCAGCTTAGAAAAAGATACCATGCTCAGAAACTAGCATCTTAACTAGCATTTTAACCTGGATGTTTGACTTGCAAGATTAGTTGAATAAACACTTGTTTGTGTGTTTGCAGGATCGAAGTATGCGTAGGGTTGAGATGACTACTTGTCCAGAGCTGAACTGCCCAGAGTCAGAGCAGATCACACTCACAGACCGCTGCTGCAAAGTGTGCAGAGGTTCGACACACTCACACACGCAGAAATAACACACACCTTCTACACTCCACTGATTGGAGTCATATTAAGGGCAGCCACCTTTGACCACTGTGCACACAAACTAGATTTGTGCTCAACACCAAGCCATGACTGTGCATGACAGCAAACATCTATTCCAGTCTTCACACATCACCACACACACATAACACCCCATTGTAACAGTGATGCTTCAAAGGGCAGGTAATGCTTGACTTTACCGCACCTCTCATAGTTCACATATGGAGCCACAGTGTGCAGTAACATTTTTAAACAATTTTGTTTTAAAGAATCTTGTGGTGTGAAAAATTATTTTTTTAAAGTACAAATAGTCTATGTATTCTTTCTATTAATTTGAGATCATATAAGCACTGCAAAAAAAGATAAATATTTTAACTATTTGCACAAATTTTCAAGTTCAAATATCTAATCAATTTATTTGACAAGCAACACTGCATAAGATATCGGTTTTCTTTACTTGTTTTCAGTGTAAACAAGTTAAAAACTAGTGAAACCAGTGCAATAGACGAATGTACAGTTACATTTAAGATACAATCTATTAAAACTAGGCTTAGTAAACTGATTTTAAGGATGTTTGTTGGAAAACAAGTAAAACAGACCAATTAAAGGGATACTCCATTTTTTTTGGAAATATGCTCATTTTACAACTCCCCCAGAGTTAAACAGTTGAGTTTTACCGTTTTCCATTTAGCGGCGCTGAAAATAGGTCTAATAGGTTAGACAAACTTAGTCCCGGTCACGTTGGAAGTTACCGAGCTGGGGACTATTTTCAGGCGCTGCGTCATATCATTACGCCTGCTGGACTCATGGTTCGGCAGCAAAGTTTCTTGATTATTACGCAGGAATGAGAGTATAGTTCCTAGCCATATATCAGCCTAGAAAATCGCAACTTGACATTTTCCGTCGGTCTTTGTACACGATGTAACTACCGAAGTGTCAAGTTTTAAATAAGAAAAATATCGAAACTCTTTGGTAATTTTTTTGAGAGAGATGCTAATGGTCTTGTCCGATTCAATGATCTATGCTAAGCTATGCTAAAACTGAATGGATTCGAAAACGGTAAAACTCAACTGTTTAACTCTGGGGGAGTTGTAAAATGAGCCTATTTCCAAAAAAAGTGGAGTATCCCTTTAAAACCCCATTAAGAAGTAATTTATTAACAATTATAAAATAATTAGCAAAATGCTGTTTAAAATGATTTTAGATGGTGTATATAGCCTGTCACACCGCAGGACATGCGATGTCCCAAAACGACCCAACATGAAATGTTATGCCAATTAGCCAGGAGTAGGTGAACAATAAATCCTCCCCAACTGAATGTACTGTATAGTTTTTCATCTATTAGTATGAGCTGAAAATTTGTCAACACGGGGGGGATAAGTGTAATTTATAATCCATCAATTATAAATGTCCGATTTTAGGCATTGCATAGCACTTCTACTTTATCTCACTCCCAGGGCATGATTTCTGTGCTGATGGGCACAACCGCAATTGTGTGGAGAATTCGGACTGCATTAACCTAGAGGCAGGAGCTTGCTGCAGTTGTAAAGAGGGATATCATGCGCTCAGGGACGACAGCGCCTACTGCCAAGGTATTCAAACTCCCACAGACAAACCAGCCACAGATTTGCTTGCTTAAAATTTCTGTTTTGTATAAGCAAATAACAGGGCTTTCACAAATCACTAAATTGCCTGCAATCACAGGAGGAGGAGTTGCCGATAAAAGCTGTAGACTGGTGATTACTTAGTGTCTCGCTGAATAAATATTTCAGCACCACTATTATCCTTACAGTTGTAATTAATGCATTTTAAACCCTGGAGTTCATGCTGTGCGAGTGTGTGTACAGATGTGAAGGGGGATTCCTGTGGCTCGCTGGCTTTTAATAGGATGTACCCTTGTCTAAACATACAAGGCAGCCCAGCGAGTGTGTGATGGATATTTATTTCCACACAAAAGACCAATGACTATTTTTTTGTTTTACCATAGGTGAACAATTTGCTTTGTCTTAATGTGACCTTTGTCACTGTGATTCGTAGTAGGACATCTCCGGCATAGACAATCAATAATATATATATATATATATATATATATATAAATGTTTCAACATTGAAATTACACACATCAGCTTTAAATAATGCCTCTATATGAAAGACTGTTAGTTTGTCCTGTTAGTTTGGGTGAAATTCAGTATGTTTACGTGGACTGTTGTAGTCTGTAGTTTGCAGCAGCCTCAGGCATATGGATAATACCAGTGCCAAAGCAGCTCTGAAAAAAAACTTAAAATTATTAATTTGGGATTCATATCTTCTAGAACAAAAGCGGCCGAAAAAGGCATTATATTTTCAATTACAGAAGTGATGAGAAAGTTTTTTTCCTCCTCAATTTAGGCTCTGAATCCCACACAGCAGACACATTGGGACAGATAAGACTTTGGAGAATTTCCCTCCTCTATTTACTGTTACGCCAAACATATTGCTCTGATGGATTTACAGTTTGTTTACAGCTGCCCTGCAATGCTATCTTAAAAAAGAAGCTTGACTTTATCAGGCAATGGCTGAAGCAACTGGTAAACAAAGGCTATATATTATAATTATTATTCCTCAAAAGTGGTTGCTATGCTCTGTGTTTGTAATTAAGAATTTTTTTCAGAGAATATACTGTGTCTTGTTTTCAGAGAATTCTTTCTATTTTATTTTTATTTTCTTTATTTAGTTTTATATGGTTGGATGGTATGAATGCATGGATGTATGGATGCATGGAGGATTGGTTGGTATGATGATGATGGATGGATAGTTGGTTGGATGGATTGATGGATGGATGGATGGATGGATGGATGGATGGATGGATGGTTTGGTTGGTTGGTTGGATGATGGATATATGGATGCATTGATGATTGGTTGGTTGGGGTGCATGGATGGATGGTTTAGTTGGTTGATTGACTGGTTGGATGATGAATGGATGGATGGATGGATGGATGGATGGATGGATGGATGGATGGATGGATGGATGGATGGATGGATGGATGGATGGATGGATGGATGGATGGGTGATTGGTTGGTTGGATGAATGATTGGAGTAGTAGGTGCGGTGGATGGATGGATGGATGGATGGATGGAGTGGTGGGGTGGATGTATGTACTGTATGTATGGATGGATGGTTGGTTGGATGATGGATGCATGGATGATTGTTTGGTTGGATGGATGGATGGATGGATGGATGGATGGATGGATGGATGGTTTGGTTGGTTGGATGATGGATATATGGATGCATGGATGATTGGTTGGTTGGTTGGTTGGGATGGATGGATGGATGGATGGATGGATGGATGGATGGATGGATGGATGGATGGATGGATGGATGGATGGATGGATGGATGGATGGATGGATGGATTGATGGATTGGTCGGTTGGTGGGTTGGAGTGGTGGGATGGATGGATGGATGGATGGATGGATGGATGGATGGATGGATGGATGGATGGATGGATGGATGGATGGATGGATGGATGGATGGATTGGTCGGTTGGTGGGTTGGAGTGGTGGGATGGATGGATGGATGGATGGATGGATGGATGGATTGATGGATTGGTGGGTTGGAGTGGTGGGATGGATGGATGGATGGATGGATGGATGGATGGATGGATGGATGGATGGATGGATGGATGGATTGGTCGGTTGGTGGATTTTTATTTTAAGCATAAAAGTCACACAAATCAGTTCAGTACAATACTTTATCTCAAGCAACTGTTTCTTTATTAAATATATCTTGTTTTAAGGATATTTGTACTGGGAAAGAGACAAAATGCTGATTAAGAAAATGATTTTGTGCTTTTTGTAGATTGGTTGGTTGAGTAAGTAATGTAAGAAAGATTATATAAAGTATTATTGAGGAGGAGAGAGTGGGTGGACTGAAGGACAAGAGCGTCTCTATGAAAAGTGTAAAAACTGGAGGCTGAGAAAGTGAAGGAGGTGGAGGAAAGGGACAGAAAGTGAAAGGTCTAGAAGTGCTCTGTGTTTTGTTAATGCAGTTTAAGAACTGAACTGAGACACATACAGTACAGTACTGTACATTATTTGCAAAAGTTATTCAAACCTTTAACTCTTTAGATGTATTTATCTTCTTTCTGTCATCAATGCTGCCAAACCTTCAGAAAGATGCACAAAAAAGTTTAAAAGCTTTACCTGGAGCTATTATGAAAATGTTAAAGTTTAATTGTTTTGTTCCATGGAAGACAAGGAGTAAAATGGAGGCAATAAAAAAGCTTGATTAAATAATTACATAATTTTTGTGCTTTCCCTTAAATATTCTTTGAAACATTCAAACATGGTGTTGGCGTTCCTGTTATTTTACAGTCTTAGCAGTTTCCTGCAGCAGTGTGAACAGTAATGTTATTCGCTCATGATGTAATGACTGGATCCTCCAGCACCCTTGACAAATGCTGTTAATTGATCACAGCTGCAGTGTGAATGGTTTTTTTTGGCAAAGCTTCTTCCCAAATGTTTTGAGAACTGTGTTGTGTTCAGGTCATGGAACAGAGTGTCTTGTGTTCTGCTATGGTTTGCAGATATCGATGAGTGTGCAGAGGGGAAACACTACTGCAGGGAGAACACGATGTGTATGAACACACCCGGATCCTTTATGTGTGTCTGTCACACCGGCTACGTCCGTATTGATGATTACTCCTGCACAGGTGAGTACAGAGAACATTATAATGTGTGTGTGTGTGTGTGTGTGTGTGTGTGTTTTGCCAGGAATGTATAATTAATTATTGGGGAGAATGCAGGCTGCATTCAAACCTGAATCTATCAGAATAGCACCATGACTTAATGTGTCTAGGTCATTAAAATGTTTTTAAAGTCCCCATAAAATAATTTGATAAGGTACGTGTAACATATTTTCTGTTATTTACATGTTTGCTCTGCCAAACTGCACTCCGAATTTTTTTTTAATGCTTCACCTTTCACCTTTTAAAAAATATGATTCACATTTGTGAATATTAGACTTAATTTAAAAATCATATAAACAATCACCTTTCTTTCTTTCTTTCTTTCTTTCTTTCTTTCTTTCTTTCTTTCTTTCTTTCTTTCTTTCTTTCTTTCTTTCTTTCTTTCTTTTTAACTATTAATAACTATTTAGTTATTTAATTATTTAATTATTTAATTATTTAATTTTAGAAACATTTTATTTCATGCAACAACCTTATTTTATTTATTTATTTATTTAGTGTGTTATACCAGTTAATCTAATGCAGGAGCCGGTTCTGTTATGTTGTGTTAAGTGTAAATTTAATAGCATTATTTTTGTGCTATTTTTAACATTTTAATATAAGTAAATAAAGGAATGTTGTTTGATTTAATTACTAATATATAAATAATTAGAATTCTAAATACATTACATCTCCAGGCAACATACAGACACAACAAAATATAATTGTTTACATAAATATGTTTTATGCAACTTATCAAGCATTGTTTAACATTGTTTTAACAATGTGTGCAATAGAGGAAGAACAAGAATGAAACAAAAAGTTCAAGAAAGGCAGCATATGCGAAAGTTTTCACTGAGGGAAAGTACAGATGGTACTGTGTTCCTGATCTTTAACTTAAAAAAGCAATTAAATCTCTTCAGGAGCACAGGATAAGGAAGCGAAACACGGTGCAAGGGAACAGCTACACGAATCTTAGTCCTTCTGTGACCTACTTTAAAACTCAATTAATTACAACAGAGTCCAGGAAGGTTTCTATCTCAATAAATACACAAAAAAAGCATAAATAAAACTGCACCTGGGCTGTAAGGTGCATCATGGCCAACAACAATTCAGCTTTTATTTGGGAAACTATTCTAGATTTGTTTTCTTTCTGCTGATTATCTCATAAATCCATGAGTAATCAAGGCCAGCTGCATTGTTATTATTTATTGCTATTATTTTCAAGTAGTCTGCATTACACCGACCTCGCCATCAAGTTCTCTGACCTCTGCTCGTTTTAATGCTGCATGGAAAGGGCTTTATTATTATGTGAAAGCACAAGCGCACTATGGAAAAAGCTTCAGCATTGCTTGTTTTTCATTGCTTTCTTCAAGCAAACCTGCATACTCAGTGGTTGATGAGCAAACTTACTTGTATCATTTGAACAGACTTGAGCCCCAAACATATTTGGAGGTGTCGAGTCAGTTAAAATGTTGCCTGTCTAGAACGTGTTTTTTTGGTCATAGAAAGTGATGGTTTTCACAGTGACCTTTCAAAGGCTAAAACTCTACTCTAGAATCATAGAATTCAGATTTTGTTTGTTCCTCTGAGTTTGTGTCTTCTTCTCAAAACGTACAGGTGAGAGATGCCTTTTAATTTAAATGCACACCCTGCTTCTTTTATATCAATTTAATAAAATCATTACTCACAGCAGTTATCAGTTTAACTCTATTTAATCTCTCCTCCTTCCCTCTGGATATCTAGCCCATTGATGATTGGTTGAAAGCCGTGCGTCTGTTGTTGATTGGCTCACAGCTGTGCATCTGCTTCTGTTCTGACTTAGAGTCTCAGTGAGGCTGGCGTTCTGATGGCAAAACATTATTATTTTCAATTATTCATGTGTGCAGTCACACAGAGAAATATATTGCATATTTTGCCTGTGGGGTTTTTATGAGATAATCTGCAGGCTGCAGTCACGTCAGCTGAAACTGGAATTCATTTCATTTGAAGCTGTAATAGACTTTACCTGATATAAAACGAGAACACTTTTAATCAGCCGATCTTATTTTAATTTAAAACATCAGACGTTATTTAAATGACGGTAATTATTTTAATTGTGCTCCACTGTTTCCATATCTGTTCATTATTGCTCTGTCTTGCCTTCGTGATCGGCTCAGTGATATTTACCAATTGCGTCCTTTACTCTGCAATGAACAAACTTGTTGGCATGATAAGAGGTTTTGTCATTTACATGAACAGTACCAGTCATTAGTTAGCATTTCTTGTTTCAAAAAAAGAGTAAATGGCATTGATAATGGACATTGTGGAGTTCCTCTTTCCTTTCTTTACGTGTCTCTCACACAATTCCTCATTAGTTCCTCTTGAGCAGTCAGCAGATGTTAAGCTTAAAAGGATGTTAGTCTCCAATCAGCTCATTTATGCGCTGTAGATGTCAGTGTAAATGTTTCTTCAAAGATGAGAGAGATTTCACCTTCGTTTAGTTTCTATTTTTCAAAGGATAGTTCACCTCGACATTCGTCATTTACTCACCCTCATGCCATTCCAGATACGTTTAACTTTGCTCATGGAACACAAAAGGAGATGTTTTGAAGAATGTTCACGCTGCTACATACAGTGAAAGTGGATGGTGACCACTTTTGTTTTCCACAGAATAACAGTCATACAGGTTTTCGAAAGACGAGGATAAGTAAATGATTATAATTTTTGGATGTACCATCCCTTTTATGTACAAACACAAAGAATCATCTCTTCCAAAAGCGATTTTGTTGCATGCTTGAGAAGAGGCATGGAACGAATATGGTTTTGTCTCTCTGTTCGATCTGAAAAGAAGCAGAGCATTCAGATTGAATATGTGATCTGCATTTATGTCGTTGAACGATTTTCAATTCAGCTGTAAAAGCATCCTGGGATGTTCACTGATGAGGAACCGCAGCATAAAAACACCCAACCAATCAACATCATTCATCAGTCAAAATGCATTTTAATGAGATGATTTAATGACATTTTAATGAGTGCGATTTAAAGATCTGTGTTGTAAGATTTATGACTAAAGTTGATTAAGCAATTTCACTACACTGGGGGGAATTTGAGGAGATGAAAAGTAACACGTG
Organism: Rutilus rutilus; assembly: GCF_951802725.1. Lineage (NCBI taxonomy): Eukaryota > Metazoa > Chordata > Actinopteri > Cypriniformes > Leuciscidae > Rutilus > Rutilus rutilus. The sequence goes on along the minus strand of NC_140212.1, from coordinate 11,389,779 downwards.
GTGAAGAAAAAGACACCAGACAGGTGTAAACACTGGGATTTTGGGAGATAAAACAAAAGAGAAGGAAACTCAAAGGAGGATAGAGAGAGTGAGTGACAGACAGACAGACAGACTATGAGAAGCAGAGAGAACATTCTCTATTTTCCACCTGGTGGTAGCTGACAGATCTGCCCATCTGGAAGCTAGAAATTAAATGAATATGTGTGAGAGAAGGAGAGAAGAGCCTTGGTAATGAATAATTAGGAGGATAATTGATGTCACTTTAGCTGTCATAGTCAGATGAGTCAACACAGATGAGAAATCAGACCACACAGACACGTCCACAGTGAGGGATTCATCTCAGTCAAACGCTGCTTGGCATGACCGTAATATTAATGATTGAGATAAACAGGGATGGCATCAGGGAAGCCAATGGAGCTGGTATTGGACCAAATTGTTTTTCTTTTTCTTTTTGGTCTTACAATGAGGAGAAAAAGAAAAATCGTATTAAAAACTGCAGTTCAATTTAAGCTCCACAACCGTATAATGTAAAGTATGAACAATGGATGTTCAGTCTTATTGTTGTTTTTATGAGGTTCACTGAAGTTCACTGTTTTTTTCAACGCTATCTCACGGCCAATTCGTACGAGTGAGTAAAATGTGACTGATTCATATGATTTGTCTTAAACCCCAGTGACGGCTGGGTTTAGGGGCGGGGTCAGGGGTAGGTCGTAAAATATGTACGATTTAGCAAAAATCGTACAAATTTGTACGAGTGTGGTCATATGAACTGCCGTGAGATCAGTTCACAATTCACTCTGAGAGGCTCTCCGATTCTCCTTAACTCTTGGCTGCTTTGGGAACATTTTGGCCCAAACAGAAATTAATGAGTCTCTGAAGCAGAGGAACTTTCATTGGCATTTCAAGCAGTCCTAGCAAAGGCTTGGGGTCACCTGGAGGTCATTGTAAGACTGTAACAGATGATTGTTGAATGTTTCATGATCAAGTTCAATTCGAGATTCAAGAAAGATTGTTCATTTTTATTACTGAACTGTTGAACCCTGTTCTTTTAAACTATAAATGGACTGCTTTGCTGTCCTTATTATAAATCAGTGTTTTAGTCCAGTATAGTCATGTCAAGAGTCGCTGAAGAGTTTTACCAGTGTCCCTGCTCACTGCAGTCTGACTCGAAACATTTAATTGCCATTTTACAGTGCATATTGTAGTAAGCCCATCAAACTGTAATGAGGATGGAAGGATAGCACAGTGCAAGCTTCATTTATACAAAAATAGCATTTACATTGAAGTCTTAATTGAACAGCACCATAAAACAGCCTGGTAGATTCTGAAGGCCAGTTCGTGCCGGAGATAATGATAAAGATCATACTAGATATAAAAGAATATCCACACCATAACTATAACGACAACGGTGCAGAGAAACAATATCATTGGAGTCTCTTTCAGAATGATTTTTTCCAGCCAATCAGAATCCATCCTGCTTTAAAGAGTGTGAGCGTTTAAAGCAGCAGACGTCAAACTTTAGCGCACTCTTAGAACAAACAGAACAATATTGTGCGCTGGTGTGGACGCTAATAGTTATCTTTATAGTTATCGTTCTTGGTTAGGGTTAGCAAGCTAACCGAAAAACCTAAAGGCTCAAACTGAAAAACTGCCCATACTGTAGTTTATGTTTGGGGAGTTTTGTTATAGAAAATGATAGTATAAATTATATTATTTATTTATTTAATATAATAAACCATATGCATTTTTTAGGGTTTTGAGCCTTTGCTTTTATCCAGATAGTGACAGCATCTCAAACAACCTCCGGCAAAGACTGTGGCATATTATTTTTGCACAATAGTGTCAGTTATTCCCTAAACACCGTGCTCACATCTGACTCCTTCCCCCTTTCAGTGATTTTATTCTTTCTTTCTTTCTGTCTCTTTCTCTCTCCTTCTGCTTGTTTTTCATCTTTAAGATGGAAGTGTATTCCCTCCGACAGAAACAGCTGCAAGGAAAGTGCAGAACGTGCAAAAAGTTAGAGGAAATTGTTCAAAAACAGACTGACGCACACTCCCCTTGTGTTTTCAGAGCACGATGAGTGTGTGCGTGGACTGAATACCTGTGATGAGAACGCTCTTTGCTTCAATACGGTTGGCGGACACAGTTGCTCCTGTAAACCAGGGTACGTCGGTAACGGGACCGTCTGCGGAGGTAAGAGCAAACATCTGAACTCCACACTGTACTAATATTACAGTACAAATGTTCAATTTTCACACGATTTCCAATAACAAATATAATTGTTTATATAAATGTTTATATGAAAACATTTTTAAGGCCATGCTAATATAAATATGTTAATTTTAATTACAAGCAAATAAAACAACAAATATAAACACTAAGCAAATTGTTTATTTTTTTTATAATTATAAATATTAACATATTTTATTAAAACAAATAGTATTTTTAATTAAAGCTTTTCAAGTTATTCAAGTAAACAGTTTTAACTAAACAAATTAACAGCGAATAAAAGAAACAAAAAAAAGACTATGAACAAATTATGTTAAAAGTTCTTGTAGTTTTCCTTTCATTATAAATTATTATATTTTTTTTATATTAATTGTTGACATTAATATTAATTAATTAATTAATTAATTTTTTTAAAGGAATTTGTGTTCTATTTCTCAATTATGTAAACAGGTTTTTCCTAAAGTAATTATTCAATTAAACAGTTCAGTTAAAAGTTCTTGTAGTTTTCCTTTCATTATAAATTATTATATATTTTTTTATTAATTGTTGACATTAATATTAATTGTTGACATTAATATTAATTAATTAATTAATTAATTAAAAATTAAAAATTTAAAGGAATTTGTGTTCTATTTCTCAATTATGTAAACAGGTTTTTCCTAAAGTAATTATTCAATTAAACAGTTCAGTTAAAAGTTCTTGTAGTTTTCCTTTCATTATAAATTATTATATATTTTTTTATATTAATTGTTGACATTAATATTAATTAATTAAGTAATTAAAAATGTAAAGGAATTTGTGTTCTATTTCTCAATTATGTAAACAGGTTTTTCCTAAAGTAATTATTCAATTAAACAAAGCGAAGCAAATAAAGCGATAAGCGGCAGGTCTATTAGACTGTATTTGCACTGCATGACTTAATTACGTAACAAGTAAAGTAATGCATTACTTTTAAATTTACTAATAAAACAAGTTACTTTTTCAAATATGTAAGTTTTCCCATTTATTGACCTCTACTGTACCGGCGTCGGCTTAATTCATTTCATTTTTTATATATATATATTTTTTATCAAATAACAAACAAGCAAACCCAGCCCTGCAATTGACAAAAAGTAAAGCAAAAATAACACAACACGTTACTTTCCGTAAAAGTAACTAAGTAATGCATTTAGTTACTTTTTAGGGAGTAATACATAGTTGTAACGCATTACTTTTAAAAGTACCTTTCCCCAACACTGGAAATCAGTACTGTTTGCATGGCTACACTGCATACATGCATTAGCTCAGCCTCTGGTTTGCAGAGACTCTTTTTCATTGGTATGGTGAAGCCCCGCTGAAATGTGTGTCTTGTGTTGTGTTGAAATGTGTGCAGCGCTCTGTGAGGGCCAGTGTCTCAACGGAGGTTCCTGCGTCAATCCAGACACCTGCGTCTGCCAGCAAGGCTTTACTGGAAAGAGATGTGAGACAGGTAAGACGCAATTAGGCCAATGGAAGGGCATTTCCCGTAACCTTTCAACGGGAGCAAGAGCAATGACAAAAAAAAACATGAGAGTGGAGGAAAGTGTACAACATTCACATACTGCGATGTCGCCTCTAAAGTGTTTTTATATTATAGTGATGGACTGAGATGGTAGAAATATTCAGAGCTTCAGAAGGCGGAGGGGAGGTGATTTATTTTTTATATTTTCCAGGCAAGTGAGATTCATCTCAGATGATTTCCACGAATGTGAACATGGCCAAAGATGTGTCTCTGTGGACTGTTCAATATTTCATGACACTGTAGATATGCATGTTTGCTATGAATTTGATGAATAATGTCTTATAATGCTTGCACTATAATAATCTAAAGTAGCTGCCAAACTTATTCTCTATATTTTGTTGATTGCATAATATTACAATATAGTTGTATAACTGTATTATAATGGAGTATAATAAATAAAAATCATATTTTCTATTTTATAATAATTAAAATACCACATTATTATTAAATTGTTATTTTCAGTAGTTCAAATGTTTCTTATTCTCAATAACAATTTTAACAAAATTTTTTAATATTTATAATATTTAATTAAATATTTTATGTTTTTATATTTAAACATAATATAAATACTTAATATACTAATAATAATTATTATTATAATGGATATATAACATTTGAATTATAGTTCAAGTTAATGTTAATATATTGAAATGTATAAACGTTAACATAAAAAATATATAATTACATAATAAATTGTAATAATGATGGTCATAAAAACTTAAATATAATATTTTCAGTAATCGATACCAATGCTAGTGAAATTCTTAACTTTTTTATTTTAACAAATTTAAGTTAAATATGAATATAAATTATTAATATTAATTTAGTTGTAATTTAATATAAATACTTGTAATTTACATATAATTTATATAAATACATATAATTTAATCATCATCATTTATTATTATTTTGTGAGTATGGTGAAGTTATGACAACTAATTATCTTTAGTCTTCTTGTACTCTTCTTTCATTGTAATGTCAATCAGCAAGATTCAGTGGTCAGCTTTATGTCATTGCATTTTAAATATATGTATGTCTGACTGTGAAGATAGATGAAACCTGTTTCCCCCGACAACGTGCTGTAACCAAATGTGATATGAAAGCGTCAAGATTTAGATCACATCACTTCCATGTAATTTCAGTTCGTGTCCTAATCAACCACGACAAGTGACGCACGTCAAGACGTCTTGCCAGTTGCTTTGTTTTATTTTGTCACACTGCACTGACTAGCCCCATCCACTCATAGCTGTATATTAAACATTAAATATGTTCTGAAGGGCTGTGATTTTGTGGATTCATGCAGTATTTTGCTTTTAGTGTTGACAGAAAAATTACCTGATGCTGAGAACTTGTCATGTCATGCTGAGGACAAGTTCTCCCTGAGTGGGTGCAAGCTTGTAAATTCCGAAAGGGAAAAAAAAATTATATATATATATATAATGTGTGTATGTATATATATATATATATATATTCTTAATATTTTTTTTGTATTTTGAAACTTCCTTAGAGCTAGATTAATTAACTAGAGTATAATGAAAAATTGCACAATATTTTAGGTTTGATTTCAGATAATTTAGTTATAAGGAAGTTTCCAAGTTTAGAATACTCCAAAACAAGCCAAAAATACTGATTAAGATTTTTTTTATTTTTTTTGCAGTGTAGGCTTCTGTTGGCAGGTATGATTTCAAGTGAGACACTGAACTCTGGAACAGAAGAAGAGAGATAGACATGAAGCTTTTTTATGGCTCTGGGGATCAGTGTGTGTTTGTGTGTGTTTGTGTGTGTGCATGTGTGTGTGAGAGAGAGAGAGAGAGATAGAGAAGCAGAGACCTCAGAACCCTTTGCTCAACGTTACCCAGCAGGGCATCTGCCGGTGGTTTTTTACAAACCGGTCCAACACCCACTCGCTCCTATGTGTGAGTGACAGAGGGATGATGAAGGGAAAGAGAAAAAGAGGAGTGAGGAGAGAGGAAATGAGGAGGCATGGGGACTAAGGGAGACAGCTGGTGGAGAGATAGAGAGAAGATAGAGTGAGGTGTGGTTTGCGAGACACTGTGTGTGCTGAACGCCTGACTCACCGTTCTTGGAGAGAGAACTGGCTGACACACAGACAAACTCACAGCTATGTTACATGGGTCAGGTTGTGCCTACATTATACCAAATGTCCCCACAAGGATTGTAAAAGCTGAAAATAACTACATAGGAAAACAGCTTAATAAACATGGTAAAACCTATAGGTCTTCCAATTTCTTTTTAGCTTTATTTATTTAGTTAGCCAGTTAGTAACACTTTACAAAAAGGTTTCATTAGTTAACAGTGGTTAATGCATTAACTGATATTAACTAGGAATGAGCAAATCATTTGTTACAGTATTTATTAATCTTTGTAAATGTTAGTCAACTGTTTATTGTTAGCTCATATTAGCTCAGGTCTGTTAAATAATATTTAATAAAATAACTTTTGATTTTAGAATATATTAGTAAATGTTGAAATAACATGAACTATTAATAAATGCTTTAGAAGTATTTTTTATTGTTAGTTCATGTTAACTAAACAAATGGAACATTATTATAAAATGTTATTATTTATTGCTTGTTTGTGAATTACAAAGCTAAACTTACAAAAAGACTGGAAATAATTAAAGAAAGACAGGAAAAAATCAGAGAACAAAAACAAAAAACATGACCACATTTTTTTTGTTTATTCATTAATTAATTCATTCATTCATTCATTCATTCGTTGTTTGTGAATTACAGAGAGAAATTATCAAAAGAAAAAGAACACAATTTTATTTATTTATTCATTTATTTATTTTTGTAAAATCACAAAATATGTAATAATTATTAATTAATTCATTCTTAATGAAGTTAATTAATTTTATGTTATAACGTTTCTTTTTTTCATTATTATTATTATTATTATTATTATTGTAATCCTAAATTATAATCCTATTATTTCTCATAATCCTAAAACTTTTTCTTAATTTCACAACAAATTCGATTTCGAAAACCCACATTTTCCTTGTGGGCTCTGACTTTTGGACACCACCATATGCATTTATGTTGGAGAGGTTTTCATGATGTTGTGGCATTTTTGTGTATAAATATTTGTGTGATGGAGAACAGATTATGCGCTTTATGCTTGTTTTGTGTGCTCAGTCGTCTGTAATCCCTCACGGTTTTCCCTCATGTTTTCTTTCTTCCTCTGAGGGGTAATATAATGTTATGAGAAAGGCACAAAAGAGGATAAATATTGCACAAACAAACATAAGAGGCAAAGAAAAGTCTGTTCTTCATCCCTTTGAAACCTCCTATCCCTCCACTAAAGGAAATGCATTATTAAACTCTCTGTCTTTGTCAGTAAGCCTCTCTTTTTCTTCTTTTTTTTTTATCCGTGCCAGCTTGACGTTGGCACATATGACCACATATGGTGACTCCCTGCCAGTTTTGTAAATACAAAGCAATCCATTAGTTCAGTTGATAATTGTACTCCTGGTAAAATAGAGAAATTATTTGATAAGAGCATTGTTTTTGTTCTTATTCTGTTCTTTAATGAGAGTAATCAACCGAAGCACAAAGACACAGAATTATCTTCTCCATCAAATATCCTGTTGCAGAGATGCCTTCTGAATAAGAATCGCTCTCTTTTTATCTTCCCCAGAAAAAGAAAGCTGTAGAGAATCACATTTTCTTTCATATTCAGCTCTTACCTCTTAGAAGACTAGCTGGCACCATGTATTATCCATCGGATTGGCTCAGATGCTTCACACATGCTCTGCTCATAAAGGAAACCCAATTACAGCAGGTCCTCAGGGGTTAAACGCCCTGGGCTCGGGGTCTTTCTTCTTAATCAAGACGTTTCTGCAGGCTACTTGTTAATTCTTTATGTGATGGGTGTACAGCAAGGGGATGTAAGCACATTCAACTTGCAGATAAAATGGCTGCATTGTGTCACTGAACACCTTAAATGTATCTTTGCACCAGGATGGGAGTCTTGAGAAGTGTTTACCCTTAATATTAAGCTAGAATGGAGCCCTACTCCTATCAAATTTTAATGAGAATATCTTCAGAAGCTCTAGTGAGAAAGGCCTACAGGGAGGAGCGTAAAATTGTGTGTACAAAGAGATTCAAAACAGCTGCCGGTTCTGTCCTCCGATAAAACTTCTCCATGTTTATTTAAGTGCTCTGCTTATGTCTGCTTCATTGGGTTCATGTATTCCAAGTCGTTACTCATCATGTCTAATGAGGTGGAGATAATTAGAGTTTAGCTGTTGAACGTCTTCCCTTGCTGTGCAACACAGACCGCTGTTTTATCCAGATTAACACTGCACAACTAATATATAATAGAATAATAGAATGTAAATGAATGATAATATGTTTTAATTTGTGATAATGTGATCATATCTTTATATTATTTTATACATTTTATTATAAATTTTAATGTACAATAAAACATTTCATCATAATTATCTATGTATATTATTAATTATATAGGATATATATAGGATATATTGTTGCTTTTAATGATAAATAGGTTGTGACAACATATATTTTTACATTGCTTTAACTTAACTCTTTTTATAAGTTATACAAGATTCAAATCATTTTTAAGTCATTTTAATGTAATTTAAGTTGAAATTACTGAAACATCCAAGTTGATTGTACTTTCAAATTTAAAGGGATAGTTCACTTTGAAATTAAATTTTGGTATGTTTTAGCTTACCTCAGGGGCTTCCAAGATGTAGGTGTCTTTTTTTCCGCAGTAGTTTCAATTTTGATATTTTTAGGTCAAACCGTTCTTGTCTGTCAGTCATATAATGCAGGTCTATGGTCACTGTCTCAAAGAGCATGCACAGAGTCCAAATTAAAACAATTCCCCATCATCCAAATGAAACAATTCCCTATCGTAAGTACACATTGATTGCCTAAGACACGAAACGAGCGGTTTGTGTGAGAAAACGAACAGTATTTATATCGTTTTTACCTCTTATACGCAGCCACGTCCAAGTGATCTGATCTGACGTGTACGCAGACTGGTGCATAGATATATACACTAGATGTCGCCTTGTCTACGGCAGTTCATTGGAACGAATGTCTTTAAGGCGACATCTAGTGTATATATCTATGCACCAGTCTGCGCACACGTCACACACCAGGATGCGCGCGCGCCCTCAGATCACTTGGACGTGGCTGTGTATAAGAGGTAAAAACGATATAAATACTGTTCGTTTTCTCACACAAACCACTCGTTTCGTGTCTTAGGCCATCAATGTGTACTTATGATGGGAATTGTTTAATTTGGACGACGGGGAATTGTTTTAATTTGGACTCTGTGCATGCTCTTTGAGACAGTGACCATAGACCTGCATTATATGACTGACAGACAAGAACGGTTTGACCTAAAAATATCAAAATTGAAACTACTGCGGAAACAAAGACACCTACATCTTGGATGCCCTTGAGGTAAGCTAAAACATATCAAAAATTAATTTCAAAGTGAACTATCCCTTTAAGGCAGCAACTTTTTTTTTTTTGACAGTAATAAAGTTTACTTTCTAAATGCTCTTTCCAGATCCTATTGTTTCGTCATGTTATTCCGAAACTTTGAGTCTCATTGAATATCCGTTTCATTCTGAAATATGTCACCGTCACCAATAAATGGGTTGCGAACAGTAATTCACTTCGACTTTAAAGATAAGACTTTCCTCTGAATCTCTGCTTTTGTTTGGGAAACTCTGAGGATCTGCTGTCTGTATTCTCATTAAGAAAAGGTTTGCTTTTGAACTTCCTGTTCAAAAAAAAAAAGAAAGAAAAAGAAAAAGACTTTGTTTGAGAATGGGACCAGGCTTTCATGCACACAACGCACTTCGACTCCCTCGTTTGCACCGAGGCCCTTTTACAGTGCCGAGCTCCCCAGCGAGACCCAGCAGTGGGTGTGAATCTGTTCATTAGTGTGAGGATGGAGGGGGAGGATGAAGGGAAGGGGGTGGGAACGAGAGCAGGGCAGATGAAGGAGATAGCTGGGATGGGAACAGCCAAGATGTTCAGGGACTAAGTGGATTGATGACTTACCGTTTGAAGAATCGTCCCTGATGTAATTGACTTGAGGATACCACTGTGGACCCATAACTGTATACCGTCCTCATGGGATTATAGATTGTATATACTGTTATATATATATCATGCTGATCCCTTTCTTCATTCCAGGTGGCTCATATAGTTATGAAAATATTTGAGCATTAGAATGCTCAGGGAAGATGACGTAAAACTAGAGCAGTCTTCTGTCTGTGCCATCTTTACATCTTTGCTCGCTTTCATTACTTTCGCTTTTATTCTCGTGCACCGACTCGTTCGCTAAACTGAACAGCCAATCAGAGTTCTCTCTCTCACTGGTGGTGCTGATGCCAACGGTTACTTTTGTTAGATTCGATTCAATTCGATTCATGCTCAGTTGGCCAAGATACCCCTGATGATGTCCAACTTGTGCCGGTCGACTCTCAACATGTCAGGGCCTATAGAGACAGGAACTAAACAGAGCGTTACTGACAGACTGGGAAGAGAGGTGCTGCAATAATGTAAAATCAGGTGGCTTTTTTGCATTCAAGCATGAAAACCTATTCTAGTAGACCCAAAAACAAAATCAAGACTTTGAATAGGTCCCCTCTAAAAGAAACTGCGCCCTTGGTTTTTGCTAGAACTCACCAATGCACACATATGGAAGCGTATGAGGAATCCCAAATGCTGAGGATGGAGCAAATGAGATGGGAGACTATGTACTGTGCCGTCGACTTGTGACATTCCGTGACAAATTAGTGGCAGGGCTGCAGGACAGCGGGAACCCTGGGGGTTTACCCGTGAATACACAGTCAATCAATACTTGCGACTGCTTTCTGACAGCACAAATGCCAGCCGTTCCTCTGAGAGAGATGAGTGCACTGTGTGCTTGTGCTCAAGGAAGAAAATGAATAAATGTCATCAGCACTGCCTACATCTATGTATTATTCAGTATTGTTTGTGTTATTTTCGCCATTCTCTGTTTTTAATGGAGAAGGTATTCTGTGTTAGGGGAGTGAAATCTTGACAAAAGTGAAGCAATCTTAGAGGCGAGACGTTGATAACTCTTGCATGGATTATGTTTCATATCAGACCTTTTTCTGCTGAAATGTTCCTCAGAATAAAAAGGAAAGTTCAGTCAAAAAAGAATGTTCTGTCGTACATATTAGAATATGTTCATATTCGAATGTTCACAATGTTAAGCCTGCTCTGATGCATTCTAATGTGCAATATTTGACTTTGCACGACAGTGAATGACATTTAAGTGAAAGTGAAGACAATTATAATGTTACAAAAGATTTCTATTTCAAATAAATGCTGTTCTATTTAACTTTCTATTTATCAAAGAATCCTGAAATAAATGTATCACAGTTTCCATTTAAAAAAAGCAGCACAACTGTTTTTCAACTTTTCAACATTGATTATAATAAGAAATGTTTCTTGGGCAGCAAATCAGCATATTAGAATGATTTGTGAAGTATCACGTGACACTGAAGACTGGAGTGATGATCCTTAGTTTGCCATCACAGGAATAAATTACATTTTAAAATATATTTCAATAGAAGAAATGGTATTTAAAATTTTAATAATATTCACGATATTACTTTTATTGTAATTTTGAGAAACACAGTCTTGGTGAGCATAGGAGGAAAAATCTTTACAGACCCCACATTTTTGAGTGCTAGTGTATTTTTCTCTCAGAAGTTATCCTTTTTTCATGTTATTTTTGTAACTTCACAGCCCCTGGTCTCCGTTTACTAGCAGCATGAACATTCTGCTAAACTGCTGTTTTTGTGTTCGATATGAAGTCAAACAGCTTTAGATCAACTTAAGGGGAATAATGTCATAGCTGTCATTTTTGGGGGGTGAACTATCCCTTTAAATATTTCTCAGCCCATGCGATACTACAAGCAACACATGCGAGCCTAATTCACAAGGTCCTTTAGGCTGTTTCTCATATTCTATGCTCTTTCACAAAGACTCTCAAGGCTACATAAAAAAATGTCTCTCTCACACATACCCACAAACCCATAGTATTCTTCAGCTTTCGTTTAACCCCACTACCTGTATTTCAGACATTTAAAATTGGCATTGAAATACAACACAATGTAATTCCTCCCCATCTAATGAGATGGGTGAGGTGAAGTACAATCTAGCCTAGCGTTAAAGTCACAAAAATCATTTCTAACCCATTCTGCTTGAAGTTGTCATTGAACTGACTGGGTCTGTGTGATGCTCTTCATATCTTTCTGTGAGAGTGTAATCCAAGGACAAGGACTGGAAGTTGAATAGATACTGAAGAGAATAATTATCAACAGCTGTTGGATACGCTCCTTTCAAGGCGACCATGGCAAAAGCTCTATTTGTCTTACTTACTTTGTGTTTGGTGTGAGGACAAACATCAAATATGAAGATTTGCATTCATTTAGGAATTTGAAAAGGTTGTGGAGATAGCATAATACAGTCTAGCAAAACATACCGTTTGAATATGCACTTAATGGCAGTTTTTGTTTCTTTGTTTCTTTGTTTGTTCAAATACATTTTTATTAATCCTTTGATGGCAAAGCTGGATTTTTCAGCTTTATTACTCCAGTCTTCAGTGTCACATGATCCTTCAGAAATCATTCTAATATGCTGATTTGATGCTCAAAAAAACATTTCTTCGAATTGTCAGTGTTAAAAACAACAGAGAAGTGACACTGTGCTTTTTTTTTCATATATTTCTTGGGTTTCCTCATGCATGTCTCCACCTTGTCACCTAAGACATCGACGAATGCCTCGATGGGTTTGTGGAGTGTGACAGTCGAGCCACTTGCGTCAACCTACCTGGCTGGTACCACTGCGAGTGTCGTGACGGATACCATGACAACGGAATGTTCTCAGCCAATGGAGAGTCATGTGAAGGTAACTTATTTCTAATGAAACAGTGCTTCTTTTGAATGGAAGTCAATAGAGAAACATGCATTTCCCCTTCAGCATGGTTGTAATTACGACATCTCAGGGGCTAACTGGGCTGTGCTAACCAGCTAAGCCTTGACCCCTTGGATTTAACCAGTGACTTATATTGTGTCTGTTTCTTGTCGGTAGACATTGATGAATGTGAGACGGGGAGGCACAGCTGTGCCAACGACACCGTGTGCTTTAACGTGGACGGAGGTTACGACTGCCGCTGTCCGCACGGTAGGAACTGCACGGGAGACTGCGCCCACGACGGGAAGGTGAAACACAACGGGCAGATCTGGGTGCTGGAGGACGACAGGTGCTCGGTCTGCTCTTGTCAGGTGAGCCAAAGGGACTGATGGGAGCTGTAGTCAAAGGAAAACTGAGAAATGAGTTTTTTACTCAGTCTGTCTTTCTCTCCTGTTTTAGTCGGGGTTGGTGATGTGCAGGCGGATGGTGTGTGATTGTGAGAATCCCACGGTGGATGTGTTGTGCTGTCCTGAATGCGATCCTCGCCTGAGTTCTCAGTGTTTGCATCAGAACGGTCTGCTAGCATACAGTAATGGAGAAACCTGGGTGGAAAACTGCCAGCAGTGCCAGTGTATGGTGAGTGACAGCATGTGAAACTCCAGTATTTATAAACTATATATGATATGGTCAATGTCAGAAAGAACTATTGCTGAAGAACATTAGAAAAGGTTCTTTCAAAACCAATTTAGAAATATCTCAGCATTTAGAGATGTACAGTGTCCAAATACAGGCCATTAGTGAAAATGCTTGAATTGCGCATTCTTTTCTAATTGAAAACGTAAAAAAAATACAGTATAAATTATGGAATCTGATAATAAAACCTGATGGTTCATACAGCTTGATCTGAGAATGTTCCAAAGAGCATCTTGTGTATTTTAGTAGCAGCTATGAAATTTGTTAACGTGGTAAATGTCATATATATTTTATAATAAAATTATTATAAATATGTATTATTTAAACATAAATATTTATTCAATATTGAAAATAATATATTTAAACATTCCTAAATCTTTTGTATCATACTTTGCGTGTTCTACATTTTTTACATTTAAATAATTTTTTTTTTTTACATTTTCTCAGACTTTTGGATAGTATTATATTAATTGCACTTTACTTACGTTTAATTATGTTATTATTTAATACGAATAATAATTAGTTGCAGTAGTAGTAGAACATTTGTAATGTTTTTGGAAACCGTTTAGAAAATATTTTTGGAAGATTTTTACCATCAATAAAATAAAAGCACTATGGTCAGCCACATTTTTATATCAAAAGTTGTTTAGTATTCAGCCAGATGGATGAAAACTGTGAACTTTGCATATGAGGAGATTAGCCAATCATAACAGAGATAATAGTCTTCAAATACAGTGGTGAACGCAGTCTAAGTGTCAGAGTGAGGGTTGGAAAATGATCACATAAAAGTGAATAGAAACCTTTCTTCAAGAAACCTTGACTAGCGTTATAATGACTTGAGGGATTGAATATGATGCAAATGTGTGAAATGTTGTCTTTAGAAAACACTATGCATTCACAAATGCACAATGCACAGAATAAACTCCTCTGTCATGCTGTTCTTTGTGGATTAGATTCAGATCTATAACACAGAGAAACTGCTGTTCACAGTGGAACTCTCTGCAATATCTCAGTCAGGAAGTCTTGCGCCAAACCTTGAACAATGCAGTTTTCAGCCCCTCTGGTGTTTGTCCTTCCTGCAATTTTTTCTTTCTTTATGCAAAACTTTTTGCACTCTGAAAAGAATTGAATTATAAAGTCCGGCTCCATCTTTCCCTCTAGTGAAAATCCTTAATAGTATTTGCTGAACTGACAATGGGCTCAAACAGGGCTCCTAAACTTGTCAGAGGTTTTCGTGACATGCCAGGCTCCCAGCTCACTTTTTCTCTGTCGGAGAAGGTTTTTTGGTACTCAGAGAATGAAGCTTTTTCCACAGGGTTTAGGACTGCTAAACTTGTAGGTCTGTAATGATTTATGTTAAAGACTTCTGGACAGTAGTGGACAGCGTCACTAATGCTAAAGCCATGCAGGCTCTGGATTAATTGCTCAATAACTGACTTTCAATTGAAAACCCTTTTTAATCCTACACAAGCATAATCTGTGTCCATTAAACCAGCTTTGAGAGAGGAACATGACAAACAGAGACAGTTTTGCATGGCCGTATTGAAATTTCATTAGCTTTCAGTACAGCTGGTTTTTGTTTGTCTCTTTTATGTTGTTCTTACACAGTTATCACATTCTCTTTCAGTCAGCGTTTTCTTTTAGTCATTTCAACCCCCTTTACACTTCGAATCCTGGTTCTCATCAGTTTTTTTTTCTTGTTCCCTGTGAAGTAAAAGGAACGCATAACTTGAAAGAGAGGAAGAGACACAGAAAAAGAGAGAAGGAGGCAGGAAGAATACTTTGTATTTTAAGGATACAGAAGTGCGAGGAGTGAAAGAACAAAGAATGTTTCCGGAACGGAAAACTCCAGGAGGGGAGAGAGAGAGAGAGAGAGAGACATTCAGAGAAATATCTGCATTCCTCTTGTATTCAAGGTCTATGTTAGCTGCTCGGTCTGATTCAGGATGTAATCTGAAAATGAACCTGTATGACTTTTTATCTTCTCTGAAATACAAAACGAGAATGATTAATGTACAGATAAACTTTAAAATACATATAAAATAAGTATTAAAAAATAATATCAATTAATCAAAACCAAAAAAGTATCATCTGAATAGTCTACATGACTTAAATTGAAAATTTAAGTCATTATTTACTGACCATTTATTATTTACTCACCAGACATTGAGTAACTGAGTTGAACATAAGAACTGGATAAATTAGCTGAACCCCCTACTGGTTCAGCTAATGCTCATGTACGTTGTAGAATTAAAAAGCAGGTGATGCCTCTATCAAAAAAAAGTGAGTGTTTGACCGGAGTGACTTTCACACACTTTAATATTTGGCATTCCAAGTACTCCATCACTTTGGTCCTTTGTGGATTTTTTCCCACAGGTGCAAGGACAAAGCATTGATATATCTTGACACATCACCTGCAGTCTAACTCTAACAGATGTTAAACAAGGTTTTAAAGAATACAGAATGCAGATAGCCGTGTGTGTGTGACTATATTAAACCAGCACTGACCTAGGAATGTCGTATCGATCCTTCATTACACGCTCCTCTCTGGATCAGTGAGCACAACATAGTATTTGTGATTTGCAGAATGGTAAAGCGGAAGTGTGTAATTTATATGCCACTAGCGTCACTGAACGGAATTGCAAAAATATTGATTCTTTTCAGTGTGGGAATGAAATATGTCTCCGTCTGTGTGTTTCTCAGGGGGGTGAAGTGGACTGCTGGCCGATATCATGCACACCGGTGTCTGACTGCGAGTTTACAGTGGTTCCTGAGGGCGAGTGCTGTCCGCGTTGCGTCACAGACCCCTGCCTGGCCGATACCGTTCGGAATGACATCACCAAGACCTGCGTGGATGAATACGGAATCACTCGCTTCAGCGGCTCCGCTTGGACCAAACACGGCACGGAGTGTTCCCTCTGCCAGTGCAAGGTACTTGACACTTACATAACCACCCACAGACACACATTCACCAAGGTCAAGCACTTTATTGAGTGTTTTAATATTAAGACATAAAACCCTGTGGGTGTCGCTATGTTTAAAGTTACTATTAAATCAAAATGGACAATTCTTGTTTTTTTATGATTTATCCATGCACATCATTATTATTATTTTTAATACATGTACCCTCGTGATCTTTAATCAAAATAACGCTCCCTTCCTCTTGTAACAACATCTCTTCTCTGATGATGTGTTGACTGGTGTGAGGGCGGGACATCATGTCACTCACATTATATCACAGCAATAGCAAACCAAACCATCTTTATTTTAAGGTGACTTAGGTACATTGTACTTACTCAAATAAAATTAACGTATTACTACAGAGTAACAGTTAGGATTAGGGTTTGGTTTAGGGTTAATTATGCATCATTTTCTGTAAGTAACATGTACTGTAGTATTGTGTTACTAGGTTACCTTAGAATAAAGTGTTACCAAATCAAGTCCCACACTAAAAATTTTCTTGTTCGAGAAGAATAAGAACAACATATCCATTTGACTTGTATATATGTCACAATAGGGAAGAAAAGGCTATCGCAACGTCTGTTTTATGCCGACTTTAAGCTGGATCCATTCATATAAAATGAACACAGCTTCCACAGGCCCTCTAAGTGTTTCATGGACATCTGGCTAATTTACTTTTAAACATTTGAATACCAATTCAGTCAAAGGCAAATGCTTTTGGTTGTGTGCCCAGTCAAAGCTTTGATTATATTGGTTTGGTGCATTTAAATATTTTTAAAACACTTACAGTGAGATCCAAATTTCTCGGACCACATTGAAAAATCTGAGATTTGGAATCAAATTTAAATCTGGAATCTAATTTAAGACTGGAAATAAACAAAACAAAATTTAAACCACAGACACTTAATGATGTAAAGAACGTCTCAGGTTACGCATGTAACCATGGTTCCCTGAGAGGGACCTGAGCTGACACAATGGGGACGCGTCCTGCAGGACCCTGTGTCTGAGGCACGTGTACCAACTAGCCAATCATGGCCGATGCACCGATGAAAAAAGGTTCACTGCACCCCCAAACCCTCCTTAAAGTCTCCTCTAAAACAGAATTGTTGTACCCCAGTACCCTCCTCAAAGATGGCAGAAAGGAACTAGAAGAAGAAAAGAATGAAAAACGGGACAAAGGCTCAAATAGCAGAATCCCACTTAAGCGTTCTCCTCTTTTCCTGACGTATTTAAAGCCTTTTGATCTGAGTGCGGCTTACTCCTATTATGGCGCCTCTGCTCACCCCTCCTCGGAGCCACACTCGCCTTCCGCTCTTCTCTCCAGGAGCTCGTTCCTGGCGAGGGCTCAGACGGTCTAGGAGGAGCCTGCACCTGGTGAGAAATAAATTTCCCAAAGGTCCTGCCTGGCAAACTTGCAATTTTGACATAATATGCAAAGGTCCGCCAATCTGACCAGTCGCCACATACGCTTTGCCAACCAGTGTTGGGTATAGTTACTTTGGAAAGTAGTTCATTAGGTTACAACGTTACCATCAATTAAAAGTAATCAGTTATGTTACAGCGTTATCTATTCATAAAAGTAACGCGTTAGAGTACTCATGCGTTACCAAAAATTAAAAGCCGTTTGCAGCGGCTCACACATGCTGCAGCTTAATTGACAGACACAGCCCCCGGCCCCTTTAAATGCACCTAGAAGTCGTGACTCCTGACAATGAAAAACGTCAGTCATCCGACTAAATTAACACTGCAGGATAACAATAACAGGAAAGACAGTCAGCAATAGGCTATTCCACATGGCGTTTTATTTATTTATTATCACAGAACATATTAATCAAAATCCGCACCTACCCAGCCCGGGTAGCCTAGGCTACTGTATATGAGCACCATACAAGATAACTCCTGATTTTTTCCTTTAACTCTAATACAGTTATCAAAGTGCATCAAGTGTGCTTACTTGTAAACACAAACTGAGGTAAACAGGCTTGCAGATTTAAATCCATTTAGAAATGAACAACCAGTCAACGATCTAACAGAAATTAACAGCTGCTTGTCAAACAAAAATGATTACAAACCGAATTAAATAATCCAAACGCTGTCCTCTCTGCCATCTTGCCGGGAGTTCGAAAAAAAAAAAAACCCACACACACACACAGGGTCAGGCGCAGGGCACAGACGTATCACAGCCATTGACTTTACGATCACAGCGCTTCGGCTCCGCTGATACATCCGCAGGTGGCACAGTAGACCTAGGCCTACTGTCTGACAAAAAGCAGGCTGCAGTCGGGATTTTCCTTTCCTTAAAATAACGGATTACTTTTTTTTTTAAATAACGAAGTTACTGATTACTTAACGTACGAAACTAACGCGTTAAGTTACACATTTCACGAAAAAAGGTAATTAGAGTACTCTAACGCGTTACTTTGTAACACGTTACCCACAACACTGTTGCCAACCAACCTCGAATGTCATCTGACATGGCTTAGAGGGCAAAACGGGAGCCTTCAATGAAGAGGATGTCCCTGGAGAAAGGTAATTCGCTAAATTCCTCTCCACCTGAGGCGTCCTCCCATAACCCCACTCACTCAGAGCAGAGTATAGATGTTCCCACGAACCTGACACCTCAGCGTGAAATGGAAGGCTCACCGGAGCAGTGCACTTATGACTTTGCAGATATCGCTCATAGGAGGCTGCCTGCGATCTCACGCTTCAAGCCGGACCATTCCAAGCCCAGTCTGGCTGTAGCACGAGTCATAAGCTCCATTAGCTCATCGTATTCGCCATTTTGCTGCATGGAGCTGGAAACAGATATTTTACAAATATATGACTCTACTGACTCCACGCTTTCTATATTGTCAGAATCATAAGCGAGCAATGAGTCCTCATGTTCCACGGAAGAAGCCGCCGAGTGGGCTTCCGCTTCAGGCATGAGGACAGCAGAGCTAGGGGGAGAAGTGAGGGGAACTTGCACACTCCTCAAGCAGTTCGGTCTGAGATCCCCACGGCTGGCAGCTGTGCAGAGCTCGAGCCTCGAGGCTCAGCGGCTTGACACTCTTCACACATGAAGAGCTCCAGCCGAGAGCGGAGGGCTGAACGTGCATGCTCCACTTTTAGACAGAAAACACACATATCATGACCCGGTGTTATGAAACGCAGGCATGGATGGACACAGCGTTTAAACTGTTTGCTTGCCATATTGCCTTCTCTTTCACGCACTGCAATCTTCACACAGCACACAGACAAGTGGCTTCCTTAAGACATTGAAAATTATGACTTGTTTTCGGGTGCCATTTTTATATGCTGGGGAGCACCTTGCGACATCATCACTGCTCCACCACTGATTGGCTAGTTGGTACACGTGCCTCAGACACCGGGTCCTGCGGGACACGTCCCCATTGCATCAACTGACGCAGCATCTCGTTCCCCTCGAAAGGGAAACATATTTATGTACAGTGCTATGCATAAGTTTAGACACCCATGCTAAAGTTGACTAAAAAGAGGAATAAAAAATCATCTTTTGGAAATTGAACTTAATGCCTTATTTTAAAAAAATAGGAAAAATCCAACCTTTAAGGACACCAATTTTCTTTGTGAATGAATAATGTATCGTAAATAAATAAATGTTCTTCCTTAAAATACAGGGTGCATAAGTCTGGACACCCCTATGTTAAATTCCCATAGAGGCAGGCAGATTTTTATTTTTAAAGGCCAGTTACTTCATGGATCCAGGATACTATGCATCCTGATAAAGTTCCCTTGGCCTTTGGAATTAAAATAGCCCCACATCATCACATAGCCTTCACCATACCTAGAGATTGGCATGGAGTACTTTCCATAAGATCATCTCTCAATGCAAATCAAACCAGCTATTAGGCTAACTGAAATAAAACCTAACCCTTTTTTTCACTAATCTGATTTGTGACACCAATCTTTTTTCTTTCTTTTTTTTTACAGACAGTCAGATGTTTTTCAATTTAAGATCAATATGCTCTTTGGATCATCTTTTAAACAAACTTATGAAGTTTATGGAGCAAAAAATCGCCTAGCCCAAATACAAAGAAATTCTGAATTTATGTTCATTTTTCAGTTCAACTTTTCACTTAAATGATGCTGAAAATATATATTTTTTCATCATGAAATATATATTAGAATGAAAATATATTTATAAATTAATAACTTAATTTATTATTAGAAGTAAAAAAATTATAATTAAATATAATAATTAAAATAGATGTACTTTCAACTAGTGGTCTCAGGCATTTGTACTCCTCTCTAAATGATGGGATAAGTCATTTAAAGATAGATGGCTAAGAAACATGGACAATCCAGCTGAGCACACAGAAAACGGTCCCAGGTACGGTGAGATTTGCCTCGCCGAGGAGCGAACAGAGATGAATGCGGGAATAAAGAACTGTGCTCATGGACAGGAGAGAATTCATCTACTTATAAAAGCACCTTATATGACTGGCCAAGGTCATCAGCATCGTTTGAGCTGAAAGATGAATTGTGAGAGAGTGAGAGGCTGTACTGATGCTTAGACGATGCTTTACGCACATTCAGTACGGAAGTGGTTGAGTGAGTGTCGCATTGGCTGCTTTGCTTTTTTGACTAATGTCTCTCTTCCTTTTCCTTCCCTACCTCCCTCTCTTTTTCTCTACAGAATGGTCACATCTGTTGCTCTGTGGACCCTTTGTGCCTCTAGTCCTATTCAAAGGCAAAATGTCTGAGTACTTTTCCTTTTCTCTCTCTCCTTTTGTCTGTTTTTCTTTGCCCCCTCTTTGTCTCAGCTCACGGTTTCATCCCTTTCGGAAGATCATTTTATACCAAATCTTCATGTGTATTATAACATAAACAATATAACAAAAAAAAAGAAAGCAACCATCAGACACCTGAATCGGTTTAGCTTTAAGCGGTGTTTCAGATTTGCTTGATGCATTTGATAAAGTGTTTATTTGTCGTACATCACTTATCATTTGGAAACCGTGATGTAATATTCAGATACAGAGATCAACCTTTGCGAATTCCATTCAATTTTCAGGTTTCAATGTCAAAACTACGTTGAAAATAAAGGTTAACTTCTCGTTGATTGCAGTGTTTTGTGCTTGATGGGTTCAGCAGACTGCAGCCATGGTAAAACCCCTTTGTAAATGACCTACAGGTATTACCAGTGTTTACTTCTTTCTGTATTAATGGTAGTTCCGCTCCCTTTCAGGGGGGAAATATGATCTTGATGTTGTGAATAGTTTATTTAATGTGTTTGTTTCTCACGTCTTTTGAAATCTGTCATTACTTTGGTGTTTTATGTTGCACCTTTTGTCAAATTGATGTTTTGTTTCCTTCAATGGCTCGGTGCACTATTGTGTCATGGTGAAATAAAAGGTTTCCATGTAAAAATATCCAGATGCATTGTTGTCCTTTCTATTTATTTAAACAGAAACACAATATAAATCAAAAATAAGTGTATGACAGAAAACTTTTTTGACAGAAATTTTTTGCGTCCATTCATGTTTTACACCCGAGACCCTCAACAGAAGTCGTAAAATATTTTTCATAGAGGGTGTTTGATGAACATCAATTTGACATTTTGTTTACAATCAAGAATAATACGATTTGTCGAAGTATCAACCTGATATTTTTAATATTACAGTCAGTATGAACTGCAATCCAAAGTATTTTTTTTTTTTTTTTGAGTTTGATTCAATTTTGATTTAAAGATTACAGATTACAAAGACAAGCATTTTCTCTTTGGAATAACATGCACAGCTGAATCTTTCACGATAAGACTAGACAAGATAAATCTTGACTGTAAGTGTATTTTTGAGATATTAAAGGGGCTTTGGGATCTCTCAGGCTGCAAAAAAAAGAACATGGGCTCAAAATAGACGATGATAAAATCAGAATAATGATATTTTCTTTTCTGCATCATTATTTTGTCCATTTGTTTCCATTCTTGCTGATTCATTGTCATCTTCCATGTATCTTTTCCTTTTCCAGCCTTCTAGGCTCTTTTCATCAAACTGGTGTCTGGACTCTTCACACGCAGGCTGAACTTGGGTTTATATCAATGCCATTAATCCTATGCAATTACACATGGTTTAAATAGTTGGTTGATCATGGCTGCTACTGTTTACCGGCCTCTACAGCCTCTCTCATCCTCTTTCATCTCACATTATCCTTCTCTCTTTCACACTCACACACAGTTTTCCCGACGCAGGAGATTACTGCAGTGTGATGGCTCTCATTTCCGTGATTTTACTGATCCCACAGATTAGTGACCATACTGCAGATCTGATGTGGCTGTGCCAGCCCTCAGCTCTATGTGCCAACCTCTATTTGACCCATAGTGTGTGCTTGCTTGTGTGGACATATGGGTTTGGGTATGTCTTTGTGTTTTCTCTTCAGGAAGTACAGGTCTAAATGTGTAGCTATTTATAGATTCAGCATTTGTGTGCTCGGTATTTTGGAAAGTTGATGTTAGGGTTAGTGCTAAACAATTTTAATAGCATTTATTTATTAGCATATTTGTTTTTATGCACTGTAAAAAACGATTATAATTTTAACTGTAAAAGACAAAAAATGTGACTGTAAAAAACTGTTAATTAGTTAAAGTTATCGTACTATGTATGGAGGAAAAACCCTGTAATAGTAAAACACAGTAAAATATGTTTACATTTTAACTGTATTTTTACAGAATTATTCTGGGAACCACAGCTGCCAGTTTTATTTTGTAAAAATTACAGATTTTTATTACATCTTGATTATTTATTTGGATTATTTTGCAATATAGATTTTTATTACCACATAATAATAATAATAATAATAATAATAATTACTGTTATTATTATTATTATTATTATTATTAGTAGTAGTAGTAATATTTGTCTAATTGCAGAAGCACTTAAAATGAATTGGCAAATATGATTAAAAATGGTGGAATGGAATTGTGTAAACAGCTCTAAAACTATTTAAAATGGCATTTATTAATTGTTTAAATTATGTATCTGGAAGCTTTTATGATTAATAATATTTATAATTTCAACAATAATTATTATAAAAAAATAAATAAAAAAAATGAATTATTATTATTATTATTATGTGACGGAACGGCTGCCTCTCCCCTGCATTAGCTTCACCCCGTCCCTTAACTCGCCGCCCTTCGACAGGTTCCCATGGAGTGAGTGTGATTGGAGAGGAGGGGCGCTGAAGAGGAGAATAGTACATTTCCCTTATACATGCTTATAATTTTTTTTTTATTATTATTATTATTATTTTTATATTAAACACATCAACGTGTTTAATTCTTAGTGGCAGGGGTGTAGTATAAGACCAACGTTTTCGGTTACCCGGTGCCCTTAATGTGCTATTCACAATCAGCCATAAATAATTTGTGCCATGAGCAAAATTGTCCAATAAAAAGAGTAGTATTCATTATATTGGTCATGTGATCAATGTGACCCCCATGAGGCGACCTTCCATGTTAAATAAAACATGAGTCTTCATTTCATGTGAGCAAACATGCTGTTCATTTCTTCTATTTTTTTAGTAGTAAAAATTACTAAGTGCACCTTTGACCTATATAATCACCATGTTGATAAAAAAAACATTGTAGCCGTGCTTATTATTATTCTCTTTCTCTCACCAAGTGCTTGTTTTTTAATCTCTTGCCCTTTTCAGCACAGTGTGTAATCTTGCTGAAGTGGTGAATCGGGTCCCTGCCAAAACTAACTGGCAATGTCTCTTTCCCCGTGCTGTTGGGCACTTTGACTCTATATTTGTCTGCCTGTCCTGGCAAATGGAGAGCCAAGAGTCTGACTAGTGCTTCCTCATGCCTGTGAAGTGCGGAGAGGAAGAGAGGGGAGGGGAGACCAAGTTGACCCGGCATGTTGTCTGGTTATCCAGCTGGCTCTAAAAAGCTCGTAGCAGAGAAGAGCCCCACGCTTCAGCGGAAATATCAGCACCATGGAGAGCTCCTTTGAGATCTTCTCTTACGTCAGCGCCTGTGGGACAGGCTGCCAGGAAATCTGACTCTGAGAGGATAGAGCCTCTCTTTATGAGTGTTTGAGTAAGTTTTACAGACTTGAAGGGAGAGTAAACCCCAAAATGAACATTGTTCCAAACCTGTACTGTACTACTATGTTTCTGATGTGGAAACCAAAAGAAGAAATTCTAAACACTTTGCTTGTTTGTATTTTCCATGCAATTAAAATGAATGGGGTCTGAACCTTACGAGCTTCGTCAAGTTCGTAATGTTTGTGGAGTTCATAAAAGTGGCCCATATGAAGCCTTGTGACAGTTTGCATGAACAGACTGGTTCATTTTTGAAATTTCTAAAAGTGTGAGAGACATATTCAGTTCATTTTTATCCCTAGTGATTTGTTAAGATTGAATTTATTATGTTTATGGGGTGCATAAAAATAATAGTAAAAGAATAAGGGTGAGTGAGTAATGATGAAATTTTAATTTTTGGGTGAACTAACCCTTTAATATTTCAATAATTTAAAGCATTAACATTTTCATGGCTCTTTGATGTTGGTTAATAGTCACATGACATGCAGGTTAACAAATTATTTTTTTTTAAATATATTAAATATCTTTATATATAAATATTTCATTTTAATAAGTGTTTTTCTTTATTTATTTAGGCTATTTTATTCCAACAACAACACACTGTAGAAATACAAGAAACTAAATCAAAGCAGAGTCCGAGTTTCATGAATTGTCAGCCTAATTCTTCAATGGACAGTCTAATTTTTGAGCTATTAAAACACTGCTGGGTTTTCCTCAAACCCTGAACTCAACATGAGGGTTATGCTAATTTTCCATAATATGACAAAAAGGATGCTTTACCATTTAAGATGAAGTGATTTGTACGTTTCAGAATACAGTAACTGTTTCTGACAGGAGGAAATGTTCATTGAGGTTACCTAAGGGTGTGATATTCTGACCAGTCGTATCCAGTTCAGCAATTTTAGAGAGGAGCAGACACATTAAAAACCTCTGATCCGGCAGAAGAAAAGGAATCATGTTACCTTTGATCTTCACTGAATGAAAAAAAAAAAGTCATGTGTGAAATCTCCTTGCTCTCTTTCACTCTCCCTTGCTTTCCCCCTCCCTATTTCCTTAGTACCTTTTCAGCTCACTTCAGTCAATTGAAATTAAAGCAGCATGGTCATGAGATTTTCTCTGCCATATCACTCTGATGGACCTATAAAAAAGCATGGAAGGTGAAGCTTCCTCTTTTACATCATATTTGCTGATGCTTTAATAGTTCAACTGTTATCAGCAGCACTATGCCTGCAGTTTAAAGTCATTTCGAACCAATCTGAAGTCAAAACCTCCACTTTGATATGATTTTACTCTAATATAAAGCCACCTAAGAGCGTGAAAAGTATGAATACTGAAGGATGGCAGAAGGGGGATTTGTTATGCTGTGTTGAAGTTTCAGCGGATCTACGGCCTGGGCTTTTGCCTTTGATGTCTGTGCCATTGAGCGTGTTCATGCAGTAATGAACACTGTTGAATAGCATGAATATTTTGAGCCGGCACTTAAAAAAAAAAAAGATTTCTCCCTAATAAAACTTGGTGATAGTCATTTTAATACTGAGGGTTTTAATGCAGAGTTTAAAGAAGTCCTTGTCGCTAAGAAATAAGTCACTTTTTATTCCTGCTATGAGCCTCTTTTCATGTGTCTGGCAAAAAAAAAAAAAAGGATTTTCAATTTATGGCTTGAATAATTTAGGCCTAATAGACTTCATCATTCATAGTTTTGTATTCAGTAGAAAAGAATAGTTTACAGTTACAGGACTATACTGGGACATGATCTAGAGGTGATATACTAACATGATTACTAAATTATGATTATTAATAAGGTTTAATAATCATTATCACCTCTCACCATGGGTGTCATCGTGTGGAGAATGTAATGGGGAGGGGAGGAGCAAGCTAGCATGATTCTCTCTGATTGCAGAGACACAGATATACTGTAGTACATCCCTCTTGAACACACTAGACACAGAGCTTACAGGCTGATCGGTATTATACAGTCATTGTTCTGTATTATTCTGGGAAAGAGAGATAAAGAGCTCAGATGAGTGAACAAGTACAAAGACGATGAAATGCCACTATTCATGAAAATATAAAATCACAGAGGTTGGTGGTAAACATCTGCATGATGTGATTGGTCAACAACCGATGCATTAGGATATCCAATGTAAAAAGTGGTAACTTACATTTGTTACCTTAAAGAGCTATACCTGATTTAACGCATACAGGTTAGTTTTGATGGTATGTGATTGTGATTTAACTGTTCAACTTTATGGATCATCCTTGTTTATGCTTTATGATCTTTGACCACTTATTTTCCTTATTTTTTTTCTTATTTTCCAGCCAGTGCGTTCTTTGATGTCCTCTTCTTCTCATCCCACTGAATATGCCAAGAATTAATCTTGTTTCCAAGGAATTAGCTTGCATGATATGACCAAAATATGAGAGCCGCTGCTTGGTGATTTTGCCCTCCAGCGATATCTTTGTTTTGACTCGCTCTAGGATTGTCTTGTTTGTGACCTTTGATGTCCATGGTATGCGAATCATTCACCCCCAACATCATAGTTTGAAAACGTCTTTTTTTCTTTCTTGAGTGTCCAGCTTTCACATGTGTACGTGGAGATCTGGAAAACAATCATTTGATTATTCGAATCTTTGTTGCTATGCTAATACAGTACTGTGCAAAAGTCTTAGGCATGTTAATTCTTCTGGATTTAGTCTGTCTCAGTTATTAACATGCCTTAGACTTTTGCACAGTACTGTATCTTTGCTCTTCCCAATATTTGCCATTCCTTGAATCACGGCAAGTTCAATTATTCTGTTGATTTTCGGTCTCATTCAATTTCTTCATTGTTGATGGTTATGTGAACTGTGCCGTTGCCTGCTGCTTTCATTACCTTTGTTTTCTTGATGTTAAGGTACAGTCCCATGCACTCGCTTTCTTCTTTGAATCTTTGAACCAGATACCCCAGGTCCTTTTCAATTTCCGCAAGCAAGGTCGTATCGTTGGCATCGAAGGTTGTTCCTCTCACCAGTTTTCACACCAATTGGTGATTCGTCCAGATTGCATTGTCTCATGATCGTGTCAGCGTACAAATTGAACAGGGCTGGTGATAGAATGCATCTTGACTTTGTTGGTATAAATCAATGTATTAGGTGTATTTTGAAGAGGAAAGAGATTTTAATTTGGATTATGCTGCTGTCTAGAGGTAGAATCTGTGTTAGCATGTGGGTCTTATTAGTTGAACACAAACCTCTATTGAAATGTTGTTTTAATCAGGTTTTTTGTTGATGGTGCCGCACCACTAAGATTGATGTACTGTATCCAGTATCTCTCATGCTTAAAAAAGAAGGACGTTAACCATTACTGACAGTTTGTAGAAAGAGACAGATATTAATGACTACCAAGACTGTCTCTTATGAGTTATGTCAGTCAGCATTTTTGGACTCCTGGGATGAGAGTCCAATCAAGAAAAGGAGGTTTCAGAGTAATAATATTTTAAAACCATATCACATTCACATGGGATTAAAAGAGGGCTGTATGTGATCATACATACACAAATGAGTAATTAGCAGTCTTTAACCTCAAGCTAAGGCAGAAATTGTATGTAAAAGTGATCTATTCAAGAACGCAATAAATTAGCATGCTAGTGTATATTACTGGAGTCAAGCATCAGCCAATGTGTTCTCCGTAACCTATATTCATAAATAACCTGCTTTATCTACTAATAAAAAAATGAAACGTTCTGCAAAAACCTGCTCGAACAGCAAGGAAACAGTAAGCCATTAACGAAGCCCTGCATTTTTCATCTGTTTGAAATGTCAATAAACCCTGAGAACAAAGACTATCCTGCGGCAAATGTTTATTTTCCTCCCCAAGGGCAGAATGGAGTCCGAGTGTGTGTGTGCGGATGCGTGAGGAAAGTGAATTTCCTCACAAAAGGGCTACTTTTGAATAATTTGTGCTTAAAAAGCCTTCTTGTAATATCAGCAGGATTCAGCACTCTGTCCTGCCCTTACATGCATTCTCTCTCCGCCCGGCGAATGCTAATGCAGGTGTTACACTGAGCTGTCAGGCCGCTCTCTCCTGCCGGCTATCAGATAGCTGCAAGACTGCAGTGTAAAGTCTTGACAGATGGCTGCTCTCTCTCTCTCTCTCTCTCTCTCTCTCTCTCTCTCTCTCTCTCTCTCTGTTGAAGGAAACAGAAAGGGTGTTTTAAAGGACACTGTCAGAGCACTTTTCAAACTCAGTCTCATCATTATCCCAGCGGCCGCCTATCTCTCCGTTGTCTTTCCTTTATCTCAAACCCGTTTTTTTTCCCCTCCTCCCCTTCAAGTTTCATCTAACTTCTTCTCTCTGACCTTAAATAATCTCATACACTCATGCCTTTCTTTTCTCCATCTTGTATTCTTCTCTATATCTGTTGTCTCTGAATGGCTTGCTGCTTTCTATTGTGTGGCTGAACACTTATTCACAGCACTTCTAACTGAGTGTTCTTAGACCCCTTGTACAGCTGGTATTAAGATTGCAGGTGTAGACAGGGTACAAACAGTTTTGTGTGCACTGTACCTGTAGTATAAATCTGTCGTCTATCTAGTATTGCATAAAAATGTTGTTTAACTAGTTTTTTCTTATTTTCAGTTGTTCAGTTATTTTCAGTTTCATCAAACACATTTTCTTGATAAGCAACCTAAGATAATAAAGGGATAGTTCACCCAAAAATGACAAATTTGTCATCATTTACTCACAGTTGTTCTAAACCTGTATGAGTTTCTTTCTTCTGTTGAACAGCTGAGAAGATATTTTGAAGAATGTTGGTAATCAGACGGTTGACAGCACCCATTGACTTTCATGGTATTTCTTTTCTTCCTACTATGGAAGTTAATGGGTGCCGTCAACTGTTTGATTACCAGCATTCTTTAAAATATATTCTTTTTAGATTTAAAATAAGAAAATAAAATAAAAATCTTTGTTCAACATAAGATATAAACTCATACATTTACATGAGGGTGAATGCATCTTTAATATCCAGAAGTATGAGCAATTATATATATATACTGTATATATATATAAGATTTTTAATGTTTTTTAAAGAAGTATCTTCTGCTCATCAAGGCTGCATTTATTTGATTAAAAATACAAACAAAAACAGTCATATTGTGAAATATTATTACAATTTAAAACAGCTGTTTTCTATGTGAATAGTTAAGTGTAATTTATTCCTGTGATCAAAGAGAAATAAAATAAATCAATACTTTTATTCATCAAGGATGAGTTAAACTGATCAAAAGTGACAGTAAAGACATTTATAATGTTAGAAAATATAATATTTTAAATAAATGCTGTTCTTTCTATTCATCAAAGAATTCTGAAAAAATAAATGTACACAACTGTTTTCAACATTGAAAATAATAATGAATGTTTTTGAGCATAAAATCAGCATATTAGAATGATTTCTGAAGGATCATGTGACACTGAAGACTGGAGTAATGATGCTGAAAATTCAGCTTTGATCACAAAATGTCATAAATTACATTTTAAATTGTTACTTTTAAAAACTGTTGTTTTTATTTATTTACTGTTTTTTATCAAATAAATGCAGCCTTGGTGAGCAGAAGAGACTTCTTTTAAAAACATAAAAAATCTTACCGATCTAAAACTTTTGACCAGAAGTGTATGTAAACAAAGTATAAAAACAAGTATGACATCTGTTAGTGCAGTAAGAAAAAAATATTTGTATTAAAGATATGTTCTTTAAAAACAAGTCTTAATATCTTATGCAGTCTTTTTTTTTATTCAAGGATTTATAGATATTTTATTGGAAAACAAGTCAAATATTAATAATTAAAAACTCATTAAAAACTTGTTTTTTTCTCCATGGAGATTGGTTATATTAGATACTGCCATGTTAAGCAATTTTTAAGATTGCTTTAGGGAGAGGGGCTCTGGTTCATGTTGGTCTGCTCAAACAGAGCAATGAATATTTATTTTCAATATTAAAATACTTTTTACTACCCAACTTAGTCCACAAATATATGTCTGTCTGTATGTGTGTGTGTATCTATGTATGCATGTATGTATGTATGTCGTTTGTTTGTTTGTTCGTTTTCATTTATTTTTTTCCAGTTATAATATTTAAAAATCCTTCAAATGCCTAAAAATACATTTTCTTGTGAAGCAGCACAACCATAAAAATATTAAGTTTCCAGAGAATATAAACAAGTATAAACAAATATATTTAAAAAATGTATGAAAACAGTGAGAAAAAAAATACACTTAAAGATGAAGAACGTTCTGTTTTTCCCCCCGATATTTTTATTGGAAACAAGTCAAAAAAGAGTCATTAAAAACTAAAAAAGTAATTTCTTCATTAACTTCCATTCAAAATATTTATTTATTTGTTTGTTTGTTTTTGTCTTTAAAACTGAATCAATGAATAAAATCAAATGTATTGGAGCACAGTGTGTGTTACCATTTTTAGAGGATGTGTAATATTAATTACCTTATGTCTGGCTACTGTCTTAGAATCGAATCCACCTATCCATGTTTTTGCTGACAGACAGATGGCTATACAGAACAAAAATCAATTCAGCTGTACTACTCTGTGTGGTTCAAAATAACCCCATTTACATTTTTTTTTGTGAACACAAGGGCCAATCTTTTTCTACAGTCTTCGCATGACTGACAACAGAAGCAGCATCTTGAGAGAAAAGAGAGATGAGTACCAGGAGGAAAAAAAAGAAAATGAGTGGGAGAAAGTGTTACAGAGTGGACGTGTGAATGAGTGAGTGCCAATCAGTGTGTGTGTGTGTGTGTGTGTGTGTGTGTGTGAGAGAGAGAGAGAGAGAGAAACACAATGAGGGATTCAGTCCGACTCACACAGTCTGTTTGAACATCATCCATTTATGTTATGTAATGACTGTTTGTCCAAACAAAAAGTGGTCCATCATCCTTGTTGTAGTCATTTTATGAAATTAAGGATAGTGTTCACTGTATATGGGCCACAGTGAGAGAGTTTGCTCTCTAGTCTCATTGATAGTGCCTAGTGAATGTGGGTCACTTGCTTTCCCTTGAGTGGATCTAGACCATCTTGCAAGTAGATGAATGAAGAGCCAAAGCTCCAGGGACTATATTGCAACAATGTGTGTAATACAATTTGGTTCAATAGAGAAGGTTAAAGGAAGTTTGCACCTGATGCCGCACTGAAATCATTTACAGCTGTAAAGCATATGTCAAATGGAATTAATAATGATTGTTTTCAATCAGGTTTCCCAAAAAACACTCTCCACATCTGCCAATAGTCAGACAAAAAGTCATATGATTAAATTACCCTGTAATAGTTGAACAGCCTAAGAAAGTTAGTAGGACTTAAAAGGCTTGACTATCGTCTATTAACTTTGCTTTGCTTATTTGGCCCGTTTAAACCGAAGACAGTTGCTGCATCCGAAATCGAATACTTCCCTACTACATACTACAACAGTACGCCAACATAGTAAGTCCAAATGAATAGTATTCGAAAAACAGTAGGTGAAAAGTAGATCATGTGACAGTAACAACATGGCGGATGTAGTCTATGTCCGAATTTCATTCATACTATCCACATTCATGCTATATAGAACATGCTTTTCTAACGGTCACAAAGTATTCAAATGTGCAGTGAGTCTGAATTCAAAACACAAAGCACATATGATGCACTTCAGCTTTAAAGTTTAATAGTTATATATTTTAACTGCTATATTGACTCATCTCTCATGCCCACGTACTGCCACTGTATATACTGCACATATTTACCACTCAGGTTAAGCTGAGCTCATAGTTCAGTAAGATAATTTACATCTTGTTCGGTGGACTTGTGTAGGTGTAGGTAATGTTCAAACCGACACTGAATACTGTGTAAATTATTGCCACATCATTTCCCCTCAAACGCAACGGTAATACCGTTCACTCAATACCAGCCGTAACGTGAACTAAATGATCGACTCCAGATACAAATTCACTCCTGCCTGATCCTCAAAGCCTTGTTATTTTATTCCATATAAAAAAATGTCAAAACAGTGTGAGCTAACTCCAGCCCACACACACATCCCGTGGCTCTCACCGGGTCTGCACTGCCTGTTCCTCACAGATTGAAACTATTTTTCTCTCCCATTCTCTATATCTCTTCTCCTCACTCACGATCACAAATTGAGGAAGGAAATTGAGAGAGGAAGGCAGAAAGAGAGAGGGGAGAAAATGAAAAGCCCCTCGCTGTTGGACCTCCTGCATATTTCCTTTTGTTAAATCATTTTTGGCTGACTCGCTGCAGGAAATCTTCTCCTTTCCACTTGCTTCCTACACAGCTCATTAGACCTGAAGATCCCCATCGTCCGTCAAACCCACAGTAGCCTGGGAACCTCTCGTGTCCTGAACCTGTGCCTCATCCAGAGAAGAGGCTGCACCTTTGTGTTATCTCTCCAGTGCAGGGGTTTGTCATAACAGAATTGCAGTTCAATTTATGGGTTCATATCTGAAAATCCATTTAAATCACATTAATGCATTGTTAGAACTGATCCAAATGGATTTCTGTGACATAAACTATGAAGGCTGTATTTGTTTTGTCCTACACAATTTGAATGAACCTGGGCAGTGTGGGAAAATTTATTTGTTTTTATATATAAATGTATTCTTATGGAAAATGTTATGTTAGTGAGACTAATGAGAACATGTAGATAGTCATTTTTATTTTATTTTATTTATTACATTTTATTTTATGTGGGATATTTTGTTTTGTTGTTTTCAATGGTGTAAGAAAAATAAATCTAATTCACATTCAAGTTATATTCTCTAAAACCATGTCCCAAAATATTATGTATTTTTTGCTTCTCCAGTAAAAATATATTTTATTTTAAAGATATTCAGATATTTTTATTGGGAAAAGTCTAAAAATAAGGCAATAATAGAAAGAGAAAATACATTGTTACATACAATACATACATACATTATTATTATTATTATTATTATTATTATTATTATTGTTGTTGTTGTTTTATTTTAATTGTTTATTTTACACATTTGCTTCATTAATAATGAACGAATGAATGAATGAATGAATGAATAAATGTGTATATATATATATACATGTGTATATATATACAGTATATATATGAAGAGTTCAGATGCAAAAGCCTCTAAGTGCCATCTGAAATTTTCTTCTAGAATGATAATTTTGATCAAGCTCGTATATTTAAGTTCTGCAATTTCACTTAAATGGCAATGAAAATAACCTATTAATTGTCATTTAAGTGAAATTACTGAACTTAAATATACAAGCTTGATAGAAATTATCATTCTAGATGAAAATTTCAGATGGCACTTAGAGGCTTTTGCATCTGAACTCTTCATATATATATATATATATATATATAATCTTTGGTTATATGTAATGTCTGTACCAAATCTAGTTAAGTGTTAAAAAAAAAAAAGTCTGAAAAAATGCATATGCGCCGCATTGAAGCTGAGAGAGGGATCACGTTTGCTCTCACATGCTGATTTTGAAAATGCAAAATCATTCAGTCAATCATGTTTCATTTGTTCCTCTTACATGCTTTATTCATGTATGCTACAATTTGAAACAGGCAGAATGTAAGACACCTGTCAGAGCCAGCATGGCCATAAACCCCAGGTCTTCTCCTGCTTGTGTGGGTTCATCTTTGAACTCCCACTGAGACTCATTAGCCATTTTAGTTCACTAGTGCTAATTATGAGTTTGTGAGGGGAGCAGCATTTGTGAAATACAAACTGGACGCCCCTGCTGGGCTCTTGCCTTACCATCAGAGCGACCCACATTCATACAGTCACATCGGCACACTCATGAATATATACAAAAAAAAAACTTCAGCCCACCTGTGGTGTGCATCTGTTCGTCAGCACACACCTGGAGAGAGACCCCCGCAGTCGTCTGGAACAGAGGAGAAGATGTAAGATTATGTATTCTTACTTTTCCAAACAGATTTCAGAAAGCTTTTGCTCAGACTCTTGCAAAATAAGCAAAGAAAATGTTAAAAGGCAGAAGTTTCTCAGTGACATTTTTCAGTGTGGCTTGAGATTTATATTTGATCTTACAAATGCTCAAGTTCGCCTTCAGCACTGAATTCAGAAATCCACAATTCCTTTGTGTTTCATTAATTGTCGCCGCGGCTCACTTTTAAGTGACTGAACAGACTCAGGTGTTCTGGACCCACCAGCTGTACCTCTGGACCCCCATAAGGCATCATTATCATACTAAAGCAATGAGAGACTAGCAGATTCAGCCATTCGGTCTCCACTGAGAGGCCATGAACAGCGTGGCGGGCCCCTACAACCATTCGTCATTAAATTACTGTCTGCTCCTGCGTTCTCCAATCACCAAACCCCCTCAGGCTTAAAAAGTGCCTTTTCCAAAAGGACAAATCACAAATAAGGTCATATTTCCTCTTGAGAGCCTCACATGTTCTGTTACTGATATTGATTTTGTGACGAAACCAAAGGTTATTCGTAAAATATGCAAATACCCTCTTTCATGTATTTGTTAATTATTAACCTAATTTCTCACATTGCAAACCAGTATTTTTGTGTCTAAACATCCTTAAAACAAAGTCAATTTGTATTTTCAGATAATATAACTTTAAATTAAGTTTGTTTTCTTAGTCCATTGGTAAAACATTTATTTTTTACCTTATTATGTTAAATAATATAAATGTTATAATATGTTTATACAATATAATGTTTAATATAGAAATGATTTTACATGTTGATTTAAGAAAAACACATTATTTTTATGCATTTTCTAAAACCGTGTCCTAAAATGTTATCTAATTTTTGCTTCTCAAGTAAATTAATTATTTTTAAGATGTTCAATATATTTTTAATAGTATTAAGAAAATGATTCTAATACAGGGCAATATATATATATATACACACACACACACACACACACACACATATATATATATATATATATATATATATATAACTGAACATAAACATACAAGCTTGATAAAAATGATCATGAATTTCAAATGGCACTTTTGCATCTGAAGTCTTCATATACGTATATATATGTGTGTGTGTATATATATATATATATATATATACATATATATATATACATGTATATATGTATATATATATATATGTATATATGTGTATATATATATGTATATATATATACATATACATACATACATACATACATACATATACATACATATATATATATACACACACACACACATATATATATATATATACATATATATATATATTTTTTTTTATATATGCATATTTGTATATATACATATGCATACATATATATTTTTTTATATATACATATAAATGTGTATATATATATATATATATATATATATATATATATATATATATATATATGTATTGGGGTTTTTTTTTTCTTTTTTTTCTGTGCAAGGCAAATATGAATATGCAAAACATTAACCTAAATTTCCAGGAGGGGTCTCAAAATATTTGGTAAAATTTTATAAACCACAGAAGTATGTCTCCTGCTTCTACAGATTTTGCTATGGATAGGCAGCAGATTTCATTCATTTATTTACCAAACCCATGCTCAGTATGTTCCACCAGCTCTGACTGAAGAGCATCAAGCGGTCATGAACAGCAATCATCTACATCTATTAAACAGCTCCTCTTTGCATCATTCCTGACAGAGACAAAATCTTAATATTCCCCTCAGCAAAGCAGTGCACGGCTCTGGACTGGCTTGTAGAAGTGTCATTAGCAAGCTGTGGGGGTCACGTTCCCAGCCCTCTAATCGTTTTTCAGCGGACTGCTCTCCTACCCACTACAGCAGCATGAAAAGGTGTCCGTTCATATGATGCCATGCATCACTCTGATAGCCAGACCCCCTGGCCTCTTCAGTAGGCCTTCCTTTTCAGACAGATTGTGTCTGAGGGCCTGGGTTTGAATATACAATGTGCCTTCTGCACAGATCACGAGCTGATTGGGTGACGTGAACGGAAGTGTGGGATCCTTTGCATTGCCAAAAAAATAAGAATTGTGGGCGTTTAATATGTTGCTTAGAAAAAGTGTGGAAACGTGTTTGATATGTATCTTTGTACCACATATAGTAAACCAAAATGAGACAATAATTTTATTTTAAATAAATAGCTATTTAATAATAACTATTTTTTTAAAGCAAGTAAATGTATATATATATATATATATATATATATATATTATAAATATTTATAACAGAATATTTGTGAATAGCTGCTGTAATTCTACTTAATTCACCTTTACATGTCAGTGTTTTCCAATCCATCGTTAGGTGTAATATTAGCCTAAAACACTGCTCGGTTGATCACTATTTACAATGAGTTTGGAGAAACAGTGAATGGGGTCAACAGGAGGGAGGAGGGAGAATGGAAACAATGAAAGGGAGGAGATGAATGGAAAACTGAACTAGCTGCATGCTGTAATCCGACTAAGCAGGCGTTTCTAATGGCCCTCTCAGTGTAAGACATTTACCGCCTCAAAATCCCCCTCACAATATATCATTCTAAATAAATCCCTCTGCAA
The DNA here is from genome assembly GCF_951802725.1 of Rutilus rutilus. Lineage (NCBI taxonomy): Eukaryota > Metazoa > Chordata > Actinopteri > Cypriniformes > Leuciscidae > Rutilus > Rutilus rutilus. The sequence continues at coordinate 11,352,782 of NC_140212.1, read as the reverse complement.
CACTCCCCAACACACACACACACACACAGTGCTGTGCCAGTGCTTGATAAATGGCGGTGTGTAAACTGAGGTGATGTTAATTGAATCCGCAAGAGTTATTCATGCTGAGAGAAGCATTTTCAGCGGTTTGACTGGAATTTTCACGGTCAAATACATTTCTGTACAATTAAGCCAGTTCATTAGTATTAACAGCACAGCCATCTGCTTCTCCCAACAGAGGAAACTCCTCTATATGAATTAGCTATAAGGGGAAAATATGTCATGATAATGAGATCTAAATATAGGTTCAGTCTAATTAGATACTAGTGATCATTTCTTGCACATTTTTGGCCTTTTGGACAATGCAACTTGCTAATATTTTAATATAAAATTTGAAATGATTTAATTTAAACCTCACTTATTGCTTTAGGACTAATTTTGGTCAGCCACAGACACATGTTGTTTTCCCTCTTTACCTTTCCACAGGTTCCACACCAGGCCAAAAAGGTAACATGTACAGTGTTATTGTACATTGGGCAATAACTGGTGATCCAGCACAGTACCAAAATTGTAAATGGTACAAAATTATAATTTGTAATTTGTTATTTTATATATATATATATATATATATATATAGCTTTCCTATACTTAGCTAGTTTCTAAGCAATATTATGCCATAATACTGTTTGAAGATGCTTTTGATAACAACAACAAACATAGGTTGCTTTTTATCATTGATTTTAAAAGTTAATGAGCTTTATTTATTAACTCTGCATGACTATAATTGCACTTTCTTTTTTGTGTGTTTTTGTGCTGTTTGCGGATCGATTTTGGGATTGGGTGTGATGAATGGCACGGAAAGAAATCCGCTCAATACAACACCAGATATCTTCTGCTTTGGGTGTGTATCTGTAAAACATACTATAAAGAAGTGTGGTGGTCTTCACTATTTAAGATTACTTTCAATAAGACATCAAATATACACACAATTACAGAGAGAGTTTTAGAAAGACTTATGCTGTGTATTCAGCTGAAAAAAAGAGGGAAATAACAGGTGAGATGTGTCTTGATGGAAGGTGCTGTCAAAGCTGACCATCTGAACCGACCACACCCAACTCTACAGCAAGAGAACAATGAACAAAAGCATGGGATGGTCTTCAAAAAATCAAACAAAGATTTTTATCTTCATTCTAATTTTTTCATCTGGTCCATATTAAGATAATTGTGATGTGTCAAAGAGATCTCTCTCTCTCTCTCTCGGCCTGGTCCAGAAGATGTCCCTCCCCCATCCCATGACTGATGTCTTCGCCACCTCTCATGACCCGAGTAATGGATGGGGTGATTACAAAAGCATGTACCCTGCCCCCCAAAAGAAAAGCGATGAGAAATATCCTGCTTTCCTCTAGAGTCGCTCAGTGTACGCACATCATGAGTTGTTGGCCTGCATTGGTGCAACTGTAAAATATGAGTTTAATAAAATAGACATTGGAGCACTGGGGCTCCGTTCTGTCACACATCATATCTTGATTCATTGATAAGTCAGTGATGTGAAATTGTGGGAGCCAGTTGCTCATCCCGCAGGGGCAGCCTTGCGTTTCGTGTAGTGTTGATAGAGAATGCCACAAAATATCATTTTAGAGCAAAATTGTGCTTGGTTTTAAACTTGTTTGTAGCTTGTTTCCATTGAATTATGAAAACATTATTTCAGAACTTTCAAATGTTTTCAACATTTCTGAAACATTGAAAAGAGTGAATAAGAGTGAATACACTTCCGTTCTAAGAATGTTCAAATATCCAAGGGGGGATGAAACATTCGGTTTCACTTTATTTTGATCTTTAACACATTCTGTTGACTATAAGTAATGTTGCACCTACATGTTGCAAAGTTACTCATAGTCAGTAGAATGTCTTTTGGAGGACCATCACAATACATAATTAGCAGATATTAAGCAGACAGTGAGTGTACTAATACTCTAATGAGAGTTAGTTGACATAGTTGCAAAGTTACTTATAGTCAACAGATAGCTCAAAAGGGACCATCAAAATAAAGTGTTACCAAACTTAAAACGTAAAAAAAATGGCTGTTTAGAATGTTCATAGAAGTTTCATTCACGTAATGGAAATGGAAAACGTACTTAGAACAAAATATTGTTGTTATTTTGTTTGATTTACCATAATGCATCAAGAGATGCACGCAGGCTAGGCTTGCTGCTCGATAATTTAACTCATTCAGAATGAACTAATTTGCTTCAGAAACTCACGGCTTTGAGGAAAACTCATAAATTAACAAAAATTGTGTTCCGTGTATGATTCATAGATGAAAGTATACTGAAGCCACAACTTGAAAATGATTTCATAATCAAGAAGCACTAGTCATTACACCCCATGTAAACACACACTTTGGCAGGTCAACATGTCTCAGGGAGATTATAATTGCCTTGGTAGGTACAAAATGCATCAAATCACATTGTGAAATGAAACACACTTGATTATAAATTCAAGTCCATGAGCCTCCTTCATAAATGTAGCACTGGATGTCGTGCAGCGACCATCAATCTCCTACTCTGCTGCTGAAGGTCATGAAATTTTTAACACCAAAAGTTGGCGATGTCCATCTGGATGTGAGCAATAAAGCAGCCGCGCGGTGCCAAAGCCACTGTACCAGGAGCCCAGTGACGGATGAAGGCAAGAACGCTTTCAGTGGCGTCAAAATGAGAAAGCATTCATCCGTTTCATGACTAATGCCTGTGAATTTTCCCGCAGATCTTTCAGACACATGTATAACATCATCTTTGGGGTACAATTTGGTTTGGGTTAGAGGATAAATGGTGGGATTTTCCTGTAGTTATCGTTTTCAGTAATGACTTTTGAAAAAGAGCTAACAGTTGGATTCATTATACAGTAGCCTATCTCATATCAAGCTAAGAGTCAGCATACCCTGTGCTTCATTACAGTTGGTGCTTTTATAAGCCTATGCATAATTACACTAATATCATAGTCATGGACAGAAATATCTTCTCAGGCTCTATCTATTCTGTTCTCTACCTTTCTCTATCTCCCTCCCACGCACACACACACACACAAAAAAAAAAAAACATAAGCCTGCACATTTTCTTTCTCTTTCTCTTTCTCAGTCTGTGCCGTAACCACACACACTCAAACAAATGGGACAGCTTGAGTTATGGCCTCTATATGTGTCTTGAAATGGCCATTCAGTTCTGGACAAACACCTGATGGCAGCTTTAGATGGGTCTATTTATTTTCCCATTACAGGAAAGCCAGACAATATGTGTTTTGTACTAGGGATTTTTATATCCCATACATGTAGGCCTACTTGCATGAGAAGCTTACTGACTGTCTGGGTGTGTGTCTCATGACAGCTTGTTAACTTTGTCCTGTGCATTTAAATCAAGTTTTTGTTTGTTTTGTGTCGCTGTGTTAGAGGTGTCTTTAAAGAGTAATGAAAACTCACGCTCTCTGTTAAGTCTATAAAATGAAACATCTGTAGTAAGTGAATGAATACTGCATTCTGCAACTGCTTTCCTGGATTTACAATTCATATTCTAAATGTAAAAAAGCGAGGAGTCTCGAGGAGCTCCAAAAACGAATAGGATAATAGCACCACCTAGTGGTTAAATCAGCTTTAATGCTATTGGCAATCATTAAAATTGAATACCAGTTTACTATTAATACTCTCTCTCTCAAAAAAAAAAGGCACAAAAGCTGTCACCGGGATGGAAAAGCTGTCACCCTTTTCAAACGTTTCTACATTTAGTAGTGTACAATTTAAATTATATTATGTACACTTTAGTACATTTAAGGTACCAATATGCACCCTTTAGGGGCAAATAAGGTACATAGGTGTACCTTTTGAAGGTACCGCCCCAGTAACAGCTTTTCTTACCTTTTTTTCTGAGAGTGCACACTTAAAAAAACAAACAAAAAAAACAGTAGATATTATTCCATTAAAAACATTTCAAACAGTTGTATGCTACACGTGACCTCATCACATTGCATGCGAATGGCATCCAGTTGTCATTTTGAAAATCAACCTGAACTTTTCAGGACTGTAAAATAAAGTGCTGTTTTTCTTGTAGTGTAGTCTTTTGTGCTTTTTGGCTAACATAGGTCTTTATTCCATGCAAAGAAAAACATTGCATATTGCAGAAATAACTTATGATCCGTGTGCTTAAATGCTTGTGCTTTATTACCCTGAAGCCCAAGACTGATTGCCCACTGAAGCTAAGAAGGGTTGAGTCTGGTCAGTAGTACCTGGATGGGAGACCTCATGGGAAAACTAGGTTGCTGCTGGAAGAGGTGTTAGTGAGGCCAGCAGGGGGCGCTCACCCTGTGTTCTGTGTGGGTCCTAACGCCCCAGTATAGTGATGGGGACACTATACTGTCAAAGAGCACCGTCTTTCGGATGAGACGTTAAACAGAGTTCATGACTCTCTGTGGTCATAAAAAAGTCCCATAAATTTGCCTATTGGCCTCTGTCCATCATCATGGCCTCCTAATCATCCCCGTTTACAGTATAGGCTACTGACTGGCTTCATCACTCCGTCTCCTCTATAAATGATCCTCGAACATGTTGAATGTGAGTAGTTGTGAAAATCCAGGCTCTGCATTTTTAACAGCTGTGAGATGTGACTTTCGCTTGTCCTTTGTGTGCTTTACATAATAGACAGAAGCTGCACAAATCACAATGAATGTCCCCTGCTGCATGAATCTGGTATTCAGACAATATTACAAAATGCATTGTTTTATCAGGTCAGAATAACCTAATGGATGAGGAAGGAATGGAACGTTACAATTCATTCTTTCTTGGAATGCTGGATCCATTGATAAAATTTTGCTTTAAAACGCTTTCAGTATATCAAGAGAAGTCAGTAAGGAACAGATGACTTTTTAGTAATTAGCAAGCAGCCAATTTTGTGTAATAATAGAAATGTATTCTTTAAATAGAATGTGTTATTACACACAACTATCGCAGAGGATCTTGATTAAGGCCTTTGGCACTGGGGTGTGTGGCCCAGTAACCTCTAATTCACAATGAAGGTTTAGTCTGCTTTGACTATGAATTACCCTGCCATTGCTCTATAGTGCCACCCCTCCCTCCCTCCCTCCCACACACACACACACACACACACACACACACACACACACACACACACACACACACACACACACACACACACACACACACACACACAGTAACTGAGTCAACACTTTAGTCTGGCTGTATATTTATATGTCTGTGGGATGTTCGCAACCCCACCCTGCATTTGAGAAATTCCACCACTTCCAAGATCAGTCCCGAGTGCACAGAGCCTAATGCCAAGCGCCCTGCTTCTCTCAGCATGAACTGAACATTCAGCATGAACAGTGCAGAGTTTTCAAGCCCCAAATATGATCATCCTTGTATGAGGGACCCCCAAGCTAAAATTTAAAGGACATCTATTTTATATATATACGCACACGTGGAAAAGGTAATAGCAATATGTCTTCCATATTATTTGGAAATTATTTAGTTTCTATTAAGCTTAACTTTATTACATTGGTTTTCTACTCAGTAATGTTAGATGTATTATTTAATTACTTATTATTATTATTATTAGCCAGTTTACTGTTTTTCTTTCAGATTTTACACGGACCCCCTTGCACCCCCCTCAGGGTCCCCGGACCCCAGTTTGAAAACTACTGACATAATGCATACTACATTTGATGTTATGATTCAATTCGATCAATGTTCATTTCAGTAGGCTTTTTGATAATAATGTAACCATTATATAACATAAAAACTAAGGGGAAAAAACTTTCCTTTTCTAGTTATAATTACCACCAATCCAAAAAAGAACAATGGCAATTTTAGAAATAAACTATTTTATTTTATTTCATTACTTTAGGAAGTTGCTTTTTAAGGCAACTTCTGTTATAATTTTTATATTTATATATATTTATAGAGTTTGTTCCTAAAAATAAATAAAAAACCACAAGCACACGCACGCCGCAGTGGGCGGGGTCACGTAATGACATCACATGACAGGCTTATCAAATTACTGTAGTTCATTCTCCGACTTCCGTGTTCTTTCACTACTGCCTTCAACCAACCGGCCGACGCAAGAGAACGAGAATGTCTCATCAAACCGGCATCCAAGGTAAAATCCATTACGATCTTTTATCGTCGATTCAAATAAGTCGGACGGAGTTTAAACATCGCTGTAATGCACGTTTCTTTATTTGGCGATTGTCTGTAAACAGAATAACCTGTTGTGGACGTTGCTGAGACTGATTTGCCTTATATAGTTTTATTGGGAGCTAGCAGTAAACAAACCAGAGACAGACAGTGAATCTGTGTCAAGTGTCCTCTGCCTTTTGCTGTTCTAATATGGGCATGCAAATAAACTCCGATTGGTCTTTCACTATCAGTGAGTGTGTAGTCGTACTGGAGTTGAGGATTGTGCACTCATAAGGAAGACAGCAGGTTTCAAAGGTCCAGCTGTAATAACCGTGTCACCTTTATCCAAAGCTGTTGCCAGGCATTATGCAATGGGCATCTGTTTAAGTTATATTGATTGAGCTTTTACTGCAGTGGCGTTGTGTTACCATGACAACACATTACTATGAATCAATGCAGTTATGCTAATGGTTTAATTAAAGATCACTTTGCATGATAATATTGTGATTTCTGCAAAGAATTTCAAAGAACATACTCCAGGAATGGACAACAGTCTCCTAAAACTGCCCCTAACAATGCCTCTTTAGACTTCTCGCTTTAGTTCATCAGCCAAATTTCAATTCCGTTATCCAGAGATGGTCAGCTTTGTTTCGGATCAGAATAAATGGATTCATTGTGTCCTGTTCTTTCTCGCCCTGTGCTTTCTCTTCTCAGCTACCGGGGAAGTGAAAGAAATCTTTGCAAAGGCTCGGAATGGAGAATATCGGCTCATCAAAGTAGTGATTGAAAATGGTGAGATAACAGTTTTACTTAATTTGACACATCAGATCAAATGCTCCTTTATTTATTTTATTAACCCTTTTCACTTGCATTATCAATTGGGCATGACAAAAACATTAAAAAAAACTTTCAATTTAGAACCTTACAAAGTTTGCTGAAAAATATAATTACATCATTATTCTTTTATTATCAGCAAACATTCTTTTACATTCACAAATCAAGACTAAAGGCCCATTCACACCAAGAACAATCACTATAAAGATAACTAGATTAGCGTGCTGAAGTTTTGTCGTCTCCTGCTTTAAATGCTCAAGCTCTTTAAAGTCGAGTGGATTCTGATTGGCTGTCAATGTTTTTATCATTCATCAACTAATCAACTTGTTTTGCATTTGACTGACCTAAATAGAAGATTTAAAAAGAAAAAAGGATGTGTGTCCATGCATGACCAAAGAATCATATCACACTTTCCTTTCCTCCATTGTAGAGAAGTTAGTTCTTGGCGGAAGTAAACGGGCTGCCAAGAAATGGGACCAGGAATGGGACAGCTATGTTCTTCCACTCCTGGAGGACGACATGCCCTCGTACCTTCTCTACAGGTTGGATTCCACCAACAACCAGGGTTACGAGTGGATCTTTCTGGCCTGGTCTCCGGATCACTCTCCAGTGAGTTTGTTTGCGTGATGTCGTCGTCTTTCAGCTCGTATGAGGCCAAAGGAAATCATGAGATGACATCACTCAGTGCTTTTTAATCCATCCACTCCATATATAGTATCTCTGGTTTAAAGCTCTTTAAAGAAATATCCCAGTTAAGCCTGTCCATATTAAAACAGGCCTGTTTTATAGTACTATGTGGGTATGATCATCAAGGATATTGTACCATTGTTATAACAAAAGAGTAAGAATGTGGATATCTATGGAGATCCACTAGTACTGTGATCGTTTACAGAGTGAAAATATCAGTTATGCTCATATAATGGAGTCTTTGCATTGAAGCAAAATATCACAGTACACACACACACACACACACACACATATATATATATATATATATACACATATATACACATATACATACATTCATACATTCATTTTGGTTTTATGGAAAGCATGGGCCATGGGGTGACCTGATATAGTGCTACAAATTTGCCATTCTAATTTTTTTCCCTCAATGTTAAACAGAGAGAGACTGAAATGGTCAGAGTCTCAATTGCACCCAAATAAGTCTTTCATGCTGATCGTGAGCAAGATAAAATTGCTCAAACTGCTCTTCTATTACAAACCAACTTTAAGGTTGACCTGGAAACAGAAATAATATTAATATAATATTATTAATTTGTTATTATTATAATTGTATTGAGTATTCTTATTGCATGTTGTCATTTATTATTATGATTTATTTATTTATTGTCTTCATGTATTGCTTTTTTATATTGTTGTTATATGGGTCATTGACGTGACGGGTCATTTTTTTGTCCAAAGGCCTTAATAATAATAAAAAAACAAATATATAACATCCAAAACACACACAGTGTGTACAACTTGATCTCTTTTACTGAATCCGAAAAGGTTTTAATTATATTTTACTACATATAAAGGTATTTTAAAGATTTTGAAGTGTCAAAAGGTCATTCGGTAAAACCGATATAGTAAATATTTAAATGGAATAATATTGTTTTTAATAACTAAAGGAACTACAATAATACAAATATAAAGCAGATAAGGCTCTTTTTTTCTTTTCTCCTTTCCCTGTGCAATGTTTTACTTGAATATGTTGGAGTGTTTAGAGTAGTCCAATAAATGATTACATTTATGAGATCAGTGATAATTTTATTTAATATTTCTTCTGTGGTACACACTATATACTATCTCAACATCAATGTCAAATCAGTTTTTATCTTTCAAATCAGTGGTTAAACCGAATGAGTTTTTTGGTGACAAATTTTTTCCATCTTGTAAAAAATGACAAAAGACAGTGTTAATTGATTGTACAAACCACAAAATCTTATTGTTAACACCTAGGTAAACTAAAAAATGGTTTCAAATATAGTTATATCTCCATTCTATTTTTTTTACACTTTTAAAAACCTTATTTGTCAATGACCCATATATGTTTCCTTGGTTTTTGATCATCCCTGTTAAAAGTTCTTGGTTACAGATGCATGTTGGCCTGTTAAAATACATTAATCTGATCCTAAAAAAAATCTGAAACCTATTTTGAAAACAAACGTTTTCTTTCAGGTCCGACAAAAGATGTTGTATGCTGCTACGAGGGCCACGCTGAAAAAAGAGTTTGGTGGTGGCCACATTAAAGAGGAGATTTTTGGCACAGTGAAGGTATGCCATATATCAGCTGCCATTTTATTCAAATTCACTCATGAACGAATCTCAGCCGTTGGTTTCCCCACTAACCCACTCTCTCTGGCCAGGATGATATCTCTCTGAACGGCTACAGGAAGTACCTCACCTCGCAGGCGGCGCCTCTACCTCTGACTGCAGCAGAGGAGGAACTGAGGCAAATCAAACTCAATGAGGTAATGCTGACATCAGTGTAAACACAGCGTGGGTGTACACCTTAGTCAGGCCCTGCTGAGGTTTTATTAAAATAATGTGAAAACCACATCATTCCAACCGTCCGCCTCAGGCCTTTTGTATCCAGTAACTTCATGACCTGAGGTAAAACACCGTTTCGTTACATTTTGCACAAAATCATCTCTGTTAACTGAGGCTGCTCTTTTAGAAGCCATTAGGCCAGAATGGTTTTAGTGCACTACACTGCATTGTGAACTTTTTTTTTTTTTTGTCAGATTGGTAGTTTGTTTGCTTAGCAATATGCATGTTGTAGATCTGATATATTTGTATATATCTTGTAATGTTTGTGCTGTTTTGATCTATTTACAACATCATGTCAAAGCCTAGTGTATTAACATGATTTGTGGAAAAGAGTCTGCTAAAAACATAAATGTAATATCTGACCTCAAACATACGCAGACTAAAAATAGAGAAGCTCAGTCCCATGCACTCTCTCTCATTTAAACCAGCTTCTGGAACCAATTGCTAAGGATGCTGCTGGCAGTGCATACAAACTCCCATAAACCATAAAAGGATATGCTCTGACTCTTAAACGTCTCATTGGCTGTTGCAAAATGACAGGCAGCTTAATGAACCAATCAAAAGGCTCACTGAACTCCCTTTGAGCAGCAGCTGTGGGAGGAAGATAATACTACACTAATCTACATGTATAAGAGGAGAGGAAAGCAGCTTTGTGATGTTTTATTTTTATTAAATTGTTGAAAGAGAGATTTTATTGAGTAGATGGGTGGATGAAACGCTGGTCCCAATCCTAGATGAAAGGAGGCAGAGAAGCAAAGCAGGAAGTTCATTCAGTGGGGGAAACACAGAATGTGGCGTGCAGTGTTGACATGTCCATTTTTATTGTGTATATAATATAAATATATTTATTATTATTATTATTAATTTTTTGTGACATTCAAAAGTTTGGGATCATGACGTTTTTATTTTTACTGTTTTTGAAAGAATTATCTTGCATACCACACCAAGGCTGCATTTATTTGATCAGAGAGTAAAAACGACAATATTACCATTTAAAATAAATGTTTTCTATTTGAATACATTTTAAAATGTTATTTTTATTTTTATTCTTTTGATGGCAAAGCTGAATTTTAAGCAACCATTACTCTAGTCTTCAGTGTCACATGATCCTTCAGAAATCATTCTAATAATTTCAAGTTTATTTATTTGTAATATATACAAATGTCAAAGACAATTTGTACATTGAAATGCATTTGGTTGAGGCTCAGGCATTCAACAGTAGTGCATATATATATACATATACCATTCAATACAATTTTGAGAAAGAAAAAAAAGTAAGTAGTTATTTACAGTAAAGTATATAAATATGCCAAACAAATTGTATGTTTACTTAGTATATTAAATAATAAAGTGTGTAGTATGTGCAGTGTTTTAAAGTGCAAAAAGCTCTTTGTAAAGGAAAGGTTTGTGTGTAAAGGTGTGCGGTGCAATAACCTGTAGTAGACAGTAGAAGAATAAACTACACCATGAATTGTAGAGCTCTGGTTCCTAACTAATCATTTAACAATCATTGTGACTGCTTTGGCTGTTACAGGCCAGTGCATACACATTGTTAAGGCTATATGTGTGTTTTCAGTTACAGACAGACGTCCATGTTGACACAAAGCAGCAGACTCTTCAGGGAGTGGCGTTCCCTATGCAGAGAGAAGCTATTCAGGCTCTGGAGCAGTTCAGGGAGAAAAGGATTAACTACGTTCAACTGGTACTTCAGGCCTTTTTTCCCCTCCACCACTCCCAGCAGCTCTGTACAATAGCATCTTATCTCTCTTTTTAACCCTTTGTTCTATATATTGCACTTAAAGAAATAACACCTGTGCATAATGGCCTGAACTTGTTGACAGACTGGTTGGGCTGACTCTTAGCCACACAACCCCCAACATGTGACAGAATTGAAATACATGTTGTTGAGTAACTATTCAATGATATTTATTGATCATGTCCATCCCATTAACAGGAAATAGATTTTCCTAAAGAATCCATCAAGTTGTCCAGCACGGCTCCTACGGATCTGAAAGATCTGCCTAAGAGGATCCCAAATGATGCGGCTAGATATCATTTTTTCCTCTACAAACACTCTCATGAAGGAGACTACCTCGAATCCACAGGTAATCAATTGTTTATAGATGAAAAAAATATGTATAAATACTTCATATAGAATGTGTGTGTATATATATATATATATATATATATATATATATATATACAGTGGGGGAAATAAGTATTGAACACGTCATCATTTTTCTCAGTAAATATATTTCCAAAGGTGCTATTGACATGAAATTTTCACCAGATGTTGGTAACAACCCAAGTAAGCCATACATACAAAGAAACAAACTTAAGTTCAGAAATTAAGTTATGTGTAATAATGTGAAATGACACAGGGAAAAAGTATTGAACACATGAAGAAAGGGAGGCACAAAAAGGCATGGAAAGCCAAGACAACTGTTGAAAACTTACAGTAATTAAAAAGCAATCCAGCCCCCTGTCAGTGGAAATTAATAACAATTGGTTCAGTCCCAAGTGATGGCCTACAAAAAGGTCTCATTGCCAAGGTGTCACACAAGACACATCTCAGGATGGGTAAAAGCAAAGAGCTGTCTCAAGACCTTCGCAACCTAATTGTTGCAAAACATAATGATGGCATTGGTTATAGGCGCCATTCTAAGCTTCTGAATGGTCCAGTGAGCACTTTTGGGGCCATAATACGGAAGTGGAAAGACAATCATTTCACCATAAATTTGCCTCGACCAGTGCTCCTCGCAAGATTTCTGATAGAGGAGTGAAAAGAATAATCAGAAGAGTTGTCCAAGAGCCAAGGATCACTTGTGGAGAGCTTCAAAACGACCTGCAGATAGCAGGTACTGTTGTCTCAAAGAAAACAGTAAGTAATGCACTCCACCGCCATGGCCTGTATGCACGCTCACCACGCAAGACTCCATTACTGAAGAAAAAAGCATGTTGAAGCTCATTTAAAGTTTGCTGCACAACATTTGGAAAAGCCAGTGAAATACTGGGAGAATATAGTGTGGTCACATGAGAGCAAAATTGAACTGTTTGGATGCCATAATACACACCATGTTTGGAGGAGAAATGGCAGTGCACATTACCCTAAAAACACCATACAACTTGGTGTTGGCTCTTGGACAACTCTTCTGATTATTCTTTTCACTCCTCTATCAGAAATCTTGCGAGGAGCACTGGTCGAGGCAAATTTATGGTGAAATTATTGTCTTTCCACTTCCGTATTATGGCCCCAACAGTGCTCACTGGAACATTCAGAAGCTTAGAATGGCGCCTATAACCAATGCCATCATTATGTTTTGCAACAATTAGGTTGCGAAGGTCTGGAGACAGCTCTTTGCTTTTACCCATCATGAGATGTGTCTTGTGTGACACCTTGGCAATGAGACCTTTTTGTAAGCCATCATTTGGGACTGAACCAGCTGTTATTAATTTCCACTGACAGGGGGCTGGATTGCTTTTTAATTACTGTAAGTTTTCAGCAGTTGTCTTGGCTTTCCATGCTTTTTTGCGCCTCACTTTCTTCATGTGTTCAATACTTTTTCCCTGTGTCATTTCACATTATTACACATAACTTAATTTGTGAACTTATTTTTGTTTGTTTCTTTGTATGTATGGCTTACTTGGGTTGTTACCAACATCTGGTAAAAATTTCATGTCAATAGCACCTTTGGAAATATATTTACTGAGAAAAATGATGACGTGTTCAATACTTATTTCCCCCGCTGTATATATATATATATAAAAAAAAAATGTATTTGTCTCTTATGCTTAGTGAGGCTTCATTTATTTGATCAAAAATACAGTAAAAACTAATATTGTTATAATTTAAAATGTTTTCTATTTTAGTATATTTTGAAATGTAATTTATTCCTGAGAAGGTAAAGCTCTTCTGAATTTTGTCATAAAGGATTGTCTCAAAGCTTTGTTTCTTACAAATATCATTTTCTTAACAAAATTCCTTATATAATTGTTACATTTTTCTGTTAAAATGCATCCTTGATGCAAAATACATTTCTGTGAAAATTAACACTGCATAAGATATCGAGATTTGTTTTTAGAGAATGTATCATTGATATGGATGCATTTTGTCTTTCTGCACTTTCTTCCCCTTATTGTCAAGTGTGAACAAGTTAAAAACAAGTAAAAAAAAAAGAAAGAAAGTGTTTTAATGCTTTTTTGTGTGTGTTTGTGTTTCTAGTGTTCATGTACTCTATGCCTGGTTATAAATGCAGCATCAAAGAGAGAATGCTGTATTCAAGCTGCAAAAACCCTCTCGTAGACACAGTGGAGAAAAACTTGGGCATTGAAATTGCAAAAAAGGTATTATATGCTCGCCTAATATTAAGTACATTACAGGATAAATTCCTGGAAGCGTGAATATGCTATCAGAATCAGACTATTTACAATAATGTTAATGTTATAGTTTCTCATTTAATTCTTCATCCTTTCAGCTGGAAATTGAAAACGGCGATGAACTAACCAGTGATTTCCTGTACGAAGAGGTCCATCCCAAGCAGCATGCGCACAAGCAAGCTTTTGCCAAACCCAAGGGGCCAACCGGGAAGAGGGGGGTCCGTCGAATCACGCGGCCGCCGGGGGACGGTGGCGATGACGATTAAACCTCTTCCTATTCCGAGATTGACAGTGGTACATTCCACTTAGTCTAATGAATCCCCGTCCTGAAACAAATTTCCATTTTTTTCCATTGACTCATCTAGACCACAGCCCTATAGACTGATCTATGCACAAAGTAAAACACTAAGCCTGTGAAATTACATTTTGTAGCTTGCAATATGATACGCTATGTCGAAGAACACAGATTGAGGTACACGAGAATGTATTTTACGAAGCTTCACTTGCATTTAAGGATGCCGTCTGTGATGTTCCTGGTGATAGTTTTAACACTATTATGCTGTTTACTTGCATATTAGCCAAGATTATGATGTAGAGTGCAATACTGTTGAAATAGATACTCCATTTAGTGCTTGTTTTCCAGAAATAGATATTGATTTTTGAGGAAAACCCTTTTTGAAGAACATTTTAAAGAAAAAAACGTTAAGAGATGGTTTCCCATAAACGGATTTCTAATCTAGTCCAGGTATATATTGCACGCCAATGGTAGCTTTCCAGTTAAAATAATTTTTTAACTGAGGAGTAGCGTTAATATTTGTCCAGGAAATTGGCTTTGGAGATTAGGCAAGATTTATGTTTGGAAAACAAGCCCAGAAAATTAAACAGTCCACAGCCGTGAATCTTGCTCCATGTGGTTGTCTGATCAGGAAGGTCAGAAGTTCAGATCCGTTGAATGAGGCCATAAGCATTATTTATTAACTTTCTGACTGATTAGGTTGTAAAATTTCTTAAAGAGCGACCAAATAAATCACTTGACAAGCTCATCAGTATTCTGACAGCCACTGAACCTTGTAGCGAGAAGGTAGGGATGATTTCAATGAAGGATTTGCCAAGAATAATGTGCTGAAAATGTTCCAATACCTTTTTAAATATGTATTAATTCTTAAAAATTGGTCTTGTGCTTTTTTTCCTTTTTTTTTTAAACGTAGGATTGTTTAATTATAGAGATATGATTATAGTAGAATCAGTCATAACACAAATCTGAAAAAGCTATTAGCTATTTTTCTTCTAGTGAAGACTAAACCTGCAGAGATACTATTTTTCTAAGCCTGTACAGCTGTTTGTCCAGATGGTGTCGTTGTCTAACATCTTGAACTGAGTGTCCATGGTTTCAGGGGTTTATGGCCATCCTGTCTGTCTGAACGAATGTTTACGTGTCAACTAATGGTCAACTTCCATTTCATGCCATTTGCAACCACACTAATGTATACAGTGCATGGATTTCAGTTCGCTTGAGATGCTGTTGAAACCACTCATAAGGGAAGGGACTGTAAGTTCCATAACCTCTGGGACGATCCATCGGCTGATTAACAACAGGCAAACCACTATTAACATTTCTCATGTGTAAGGGTATTATGAAGTTTGGAACCGAATCATTGTAGAGTCTTAAATGTCTTTTTCTATGCATTGTATAAGAAAGAAGAGAGAGAAAAATAAAAAAGATTTGAAGATATACATTTGGAGTCATCTATCTATCTATCTATCTATCTATCTATCTATCTATCTATCTATCTATCTATCTATCTATCTATCTATCTATCTATCTATCTATATTTCATGATATCGCATGAATAGTGCATGTTTATTTTGTTTCAATTTAATTTTAGTTTAATACATGCTATTTAATGTCTGGTTATTATTATGATTTAATGTGACAACATCCTTCACAAATTTTGTAATCAGTACATTAGATAGCAAAAGGAAGTGATTTATAAAAGAAAGTGTTTAATAGATAAAAAATATATTATATATATATATATATACACACAAGTAAAATATATTATAAATATATATATTCGTCATTTAAAGGGATAGTTCACCCAGAAAATGACAACTCTGTCATCATTTACTCACTTTCCATGAATTTCTTTCTTCTGTTGAACACAAAAGAAGATAGTTTTAATAATATGGGTAACCAAACAGTTGATGGGCCCTAGACTTCTGTAGAATGTCTTAAATGACTTTTTCTATGCATTGTATAAGAGAGAGAAAAATAAAAAAGATTTGAAGATATACATTTGGAGTTATCTATCTATCTATCTATCTATCTATCTATCTATCTATCTATCTATCTATCTATCTATCTATCTATCTATCATGATATCGCATGAATAACTTAGTGCATGTTTATTTTGTTTCAATTTAATTTTAGTTTAATACATGCAATGGAAGACAATTGGGGCTGTTAGGTTATGTTAGGTTACTGACATTCTTCAAATATCTTCTTTTGTGTTCCGCAGAAGAAAGAAATTCATACAGGTTTCGAAGGTGAGTGATCTATCCCTCTAAGATGCTTGCAATTTTGCTTCTGTGCCTTTAAGAGCGGTACCACGTGCTGCGGAAGTAATCAACGGTGACAACAACAGCACGCGGGTGAGTGGATGTATTTTCGCATGTATTTTTTATTCTTTTATGACGTAACAGTTTTTAACGCAGTGATACGACCTTTTCTTATGTAATAATTGTAATGTTAACAAAATTAAATCCCCTTTCCATTTCATTATATCTTTACATAAAATGTTTATACAAGTTAATACATCTCTAACATGATAATAAAATGATTTGGTGAATTAATCGCTAAGTGTGCTTTTGTTTAGGACTCAAAAATGGAGAGGGACACTCTCTCCTGTTTTATATCAGACCATGAAGGTTTCTATGGGACTATTAAAAACTCACCCCAAGACTTTGTGGTTATTGAGATTAACACACATGGACTACTTGTTAACAGTCCTAATGTTCAGGAAGAACACACAGAACGACCTCAACAAAGTCAAGCTAATAAAAGGGGTGATACATTAAAACCATCTAATCCAGATGACACTGACATTTTAAATCAGGATTGCTTTGATCTGAATCTAATCCTGGGTCCAGCTATGAACGAAGAGTTGGAACATTTCACTAACAAAATGAGAGCAAATCCAAATGAAAAGGTGGAACTGTCTTTGGGAACGTATCCTGATAAGCACCTGAGAGCTGTTGTTCACAGAGCAGTACGATACAACTTCCCCTTCCTTCAGACTTTAACCAACCAATCAGAGATCCGGGTCAGAGAGGACCCAGACTTCAAGGAGCTCGCCACTTTAGCCTCTGAAGGAGAAGCTGAGGAGTTCTTCAGGTTCATCGATGCCAAAGTACCCGGCTCCGTGTTCACCTTCCTGCCCGATGATAGCAAGGAGCACCGAACTTCAGTTCATCATTTTGTTAGCAGACGGTTTGGAAAGCTTGTGGAAACCAAGAGCTTCACCGACCAGCAGAAGACTTCCATTACAGTGAGACTAAGGGAGAGAAGTAAACAACCCAAGAAGAGAACAACATCAGACTGTCAAGAGGAGGAGGTGACATTATACACAGGTGAGTGGAGAAGACACATTACTTGTCATCATTTATTACTGATCCTCTATGGAAATCAGCCTTAAATGCAAGTCTTCATTTCCCCTCAGCTTTCACGCTGCGGAAGGAGAACCTGGAGACCTTGGAGGCCATCAGCTACATGGCTGCAGTACTTGGAGTGCTTCCGTCCGATTTTACCTACGCAGGAATCAAAGACAAGCGAGCCATTACCTACCAGGCCATGGTGGTGAAAAAGATCTCTCCAGAGCGGTAAACAGCCCATTGGTCAATTAGCCCAGTCTTTTCCCATTGGTTTTTCCATTTTCTTGAACATAATTCAAAATTGAGTTAGTGGAAATGTCTTGACCATGTTCTGAACCCCAGAGGTTTTCAAACTGAGGTCTGGGGATACCCAGGCTAGGGTATCTGCCGAAAATTTGAAAGAATACAACATTTTTGGGCTGATATTAACTTTAGATATTAATGAAACATGTAACAGTGATTTAAATATTCACATGTAACAGTGATTTTTAATTTGTTACCATTACACTATTTTGCTTTCTAAAGCAATTTATTCAAATTAATTTTCTGAAATAAAAAATTTCCGTAATAAAATTAAATATTGTAAAATAAACTGCATTTTATAAGAAAAAGGTCAGAGAAAATTTAAAAGATTTGAAGATACCTTTAACTTCGTAAATTTTGGGGGGGTTCTGTAATTATCACAATGACCTTGCTTTTAATTGGAAATATGTTGTTTTATATATATATATATCCCTCAGATATATTGTATATTTTGTTTTACTTCACTAACAGTATAAAAAACATTTATGTTTAAATGAATAAAACTGAAATAATTGTTTACATTTTTATAATTTCAACAAAAAAAATTATCACATAGTTTATAAAAAATTTGATATAAAAATTTACATTTCCTTGTCATCAAAAAGTTTGAAAAGCCCTGTTTTACTTCACTCCATTTGTAGATAAATATAAAAAAATCTATTGGCAGGTTGCTGGACCAAGTCTCAGAGTTTGAGCGGAGAGGAATGCAGATCTCTCATGTCCGTCCTGTGTCTGAACCCCTTAAGCTTGGCAGACTCCAGGGAAATCACTTTGATCTTGTCATAAGAGACCTGAAGCCTCATGGGAAACATGGACTTGCAGAGCTGCATCAGCTTGTGAAAGAGGCAGTGGAAAATGTGAAGGTAATTATGTGCATGTTCACCAGCATTTAATGAATCATTAAAATGGACAAACACAACGGTTAAAAAAATTATTTTGTTTGTTTACAGAACAGAGGCTTTGTGAATAATTACGGTCCCCAGAGGTTTGGAAGTGGATCGTGTGTCCAAGCAGACCAAATAGGACTTGCGCTCTTGAAGGAGAAAATAGTACCACTTCATGCCATTTATTTCCATTTAATGTCTATATTTGGTACACCGTCTTTTGTTTGAAAGCACTGAAACAGTTTGTGTTTTGAGCAGGAGGCGTCTGTTAAGCTGTTCTTCACCCCAGAGGATGGTGATGACCTCCAGAACAAGGCGAAACGTCATTTTCTTCTCACAGGTCTGTGCTGGGATTTCTCTGACAGCTGAAGTTTGTGATAGTTCACCCACAAATTTAAATTCGGTCATTATTTGCTGATCCATCGTTTCGTTCCAAACCCTTTCTTTCTATAGATAAATATTGCTTTATAGATTTCAGTTCCAACTAGCCGTTTCCTTACATCTCTTTCTTCAGGGAATGCCAAGGAGAGCTTGGCACTCATGCCAGCTTACAAAGCAAGAGAGCGGCTTATGCTCCGTGCGCTCCACCGGTACGGCAGCGGGCAGGAGGGTTGCATACGCGGCTGGCTCAGTTTACCCCACAGCATGAGGGTCTTCTACCTCCACTCTTACTGTAGCAGAGTGTGGAACGAAGCAGCCAAATACCGGCTCCAAAAACTGGGCTTAAAGACTGTCCATGGAGATCTGGTTTGGGCTAGATGTGAACCGGGACTCAAAAGCACCACAGAGGAACTGAACGCTCCACGGGTTAGAAAATATGTATATATAATATATATACTAGTTCTTTAATCATAAATGTAATTTTTTTTTACATAATTTCTCTCTCTCTCTTGAGAGATTTATATATTATATATATGTATATGTATTATTATTTTATTTGTGGTCATATCAACAACATAGGTCCATGTTGTGACCTCCGAGGAGGAAAAGGATGACGTTTTCTCATTAGACCAGGTACTATGTTCAAATGTCTCTTTATCTCTTGCTGTCTTCTAACCCTTACCCGTCAGTTTCTTATGTTTCTGCTGGTTTTCTTCAAGGTGATTCTTCCGATGCCAGGAAATAGTGTCAAGTACCCAGAAAACCTGCTGGGCCAATGGTATCAGGACAGATTGTCTCAGGATGGCTTGGGGTCATGCCGTTTTAGAGTGACTCCTCTTAAACTCAACGTCCCGGGGTGTTATCGCCCCCTGCTCGCAAAGCCCCAGAACATCGCATACAGCTTGCGGACTGCGGAGGAGCCGAGTCTGTCACTAACCTTTGACCTGGATGCGTCCTGCTACGCTACTGTGTGTCTCGGAGAGATTATGAAGCGTAATCTTTCATAGTTCGTTCAATAAGGGTTATTAAAAGATGTTTACAGTCTTAATAATGTGGATCTTTGGTAACGTCAAATATGAGGGGCTGTTGAGAAAGCATTTGTGCTCTCAGAGGGATTAACCACTTACAAGAAAAGAAGAGGAACATCTGGATAACAAACCATTCCATAACTATGGTGTCTGGAAGTCCAGGAATTAACAGAAAACATTTGCCTTTCATTAAAACCAACAGAAAAACATCGATTCAAAGTATTCCTGTGGTCTGTATCATGTGCCTTAGGGATTTTAAAGTATGTACTGCGCCAATGCCATCGATGAGGAGGCTCAGAGTCATCTATCTGGAACTCTGGATGGATCTTGAAGTTTACATGCAAAGATTTAATAAAAATCTTATTGACAGTTCTCGTTATTTTTTGCTCATGCTTTCAGTACTGGAATATTTCGGCATTTAAACAAATGAGTGACATCTGACATGCTTAAGTTGACATACTTGTTGATAAACGAATCAGAATATTTTCTCGCATCAAAAACGACACACATACTTTAACATTTTCATACTGGCAAAAGTCTCTCACATTGACAAACAGCTGATCATCAGCTCCCTCTTGTGGTCAATAAGTTGTAAAAGTAAATGAAACTACAAACCCGAGGTGGCGAATCGAAAGGACTAACATTTAAATTTCATGTTTTACAACAAATCTATGATCTTGCCAGGGTCTCGACCAACAGAGCAACATGGATCTAGTAGTTTCGTTCAATGAACCAGATCAGGGGCCTGTACCATGAAGGTAGCTGAACAAACTCGGGGTTACAGGATTGGTTTTGAGTTGACAAATCCAAACCGATGCGATCAGCATCATGTACCACAAAGCTCTCAAGAAAAACCCATCCAAAACATCCTTCAACAGATTCAGTGACTCACGCGATAAAGCATTACCTTTTAATAAAGTAGTCCTGAGTTTGAATCCTACTATTGCTGACAGTACATTGTTGTTTTAACTAAAGCTGTAACTAAAATGAAAAACAACCAAGCTTAACCAACTCAAACATCACAAAGTCTGAAGCTCTTGGTTCAAATTTCACAATTGTTAAACGTTGAGTCTAGTGTTCAAATCTCACTTTTGCTCATGTTAAACTGTATATCCAACAAAAGTCTCTAAACACCAAATTGCATTGTGAAGGCCATGATGGTGCAGTGGTTAAACACATGTCACCTGCAGAAAAAGTGGCAATAGAAATATGGGTTCAAACCTCTCATTTGAATGTTTTGTTCGATCATATAACAGAAAGCTCTCCATAAAATCCCTCAAAAACATTTCTCCCCTTGAGAGACTCGGTGGCTCGAGAAATAAATTGTTGCATTTTAATCTTAGATACCTGAGTTCAAATCCCACTATTACCTACGTTAAATTGTATATTAAATAAAGTGCACCAAACACAGATCAAAGCCACGATGGTGCAGTGGTTAAACACGCGTTACTTTCAAATAAAGAGGCATTGGTTCAAAACTTGCAACCGATTACCTTTTTCCATCATATATCACAAAGCTCTCAATAAAACCAGTCCAAACACACCATCAACTCACAGGTTTCAGTGGCTCAAGATACAAAGTGTTGTGTTGTGATCCTGGAGTCCTGAGTTCAAATCCTGCTATTGCTTATGTTAAAGACCATGTATTGCATTATATCCAATAAAGCGGCTCAAACGGCAGCACTCAGCGTGAAAGCCATGGTGGTGTAGTGGCTAAACACACGTTACTGGAAGACAAGGTTGTGGCAGAGTCATGGGTTCAAATCTCAGCTCAGGGTGTTAGATGTGTCATTTAACTGGTTTATTGTAAAATCCCAGCTCACATAACAGGTGAATAGTCAAATATAAGTTCCTTCACATGTTCAGACAAGAGATCTGTGGCTCACAGGTAAGAGCGCTGCCTCACGGTTTCAGAGGTTGCTGGTTCGAGTCCAGCCAGATCTCCGCGATATGAATGAATGCTGTGGTGTGAGTGAGAAGGTGTGGGGGATCATGGTGTCCCCCCCTGAGCTCCCGCACGATGTCCAGCAGGGGTTATGCTTTTGACTGGAAAAAATGAAAATGGCTATTAAAAAAAAATCCAACCACCGTCCCTTCCCCACCTACTTAGGTTACCATCATTTGCTTTTCAAAGGACTGGCCCTTCAAAAAGAAAATTATGATAACCTGCACATTTACACACCAACATGTAAGAAGCATTACCTGTGCCTGAGCTGATGTCCGTCATACAGTGATTGTCTGTCCAAACGTCCCAGAGCTCTGCTTCTGTTGACTGGATGTAACGGTCCAAACACATTCCTTCTGTAAGGAAAGACATCAATAAAAATAGACATTACTCCATTTTCTACATTTAAAAAATGAGAATGTGAAACTTAGTCTCAAGACTAGTTAATAGATGTAAGTGGAATACGTTGAAAGCCTAAATCTGTACAGTGTGAAATATATATTACAGAGTATATAGTATACTTCAGTAATGCTGTATCTATAATAATCTTTGGGTTCAATTAAAATTAAGATGAGACTTTCCTTCACAATAAACTAGAGGAATCCTAAAAGGCAGTTTTCCTGCACATGGTTTTAGCCTGTCTTGGACTGTATTTTTGCTGCTTTTCATTAGAAGCAAAACACTTCATCTCTACAAAACCATGAAGCAGCAGCAACATCAGAGCTTCACACACTAACTGACTCTATCAACAAGCATCAATCCAGTAGATTATTACCTACAGTAACACTACAACAACAACACAGACAAAAAACACGATTTCCTATTATTCCACTTTATAATATAAATACCAGATGGCGATTCATTCAAAGATTATAAATGTAACGCAACAACAACCTATTCATTTGTTCTTCTGAAGGTCTGACAGGGAGTTCAGCAACAGAGCAGAATGTAAACAAAGTCTAAATTACCAGACAGAGGAGCAGAATTCAGAATCAATACACACCTAAATAATGACCTAAATACAATAAATAAGGGTTGCTAGATGTGTGCTAATGATGTTACAAGAGAAAAACAATGTAAGTCAAGTGAAGGAGACTTACAGGCTCAGTCGTGTGGCATCCTTGATTCCTGCTCTTTATCACAACGTTTGACTGTTTTTCTTTGTTTATGGGTTGAAATATGTGCTGTTAAGTGACATTATGAGTCTGTCACTGAGCTGTCATCTGCAGAATTTAAAGCCTTATTAAAACAAACTGCACATGTTGTGGCTTTGACTGTTTTCAATATCAAGCGTCATGTTGTCAATCATCTGAAGCTGAGGACAGAATGAACCTGAAGCTCGATTACGCCGCCTAGTGGAGCGGGTGGAAAACTGCGCTTCAGTTTCTATCTGACGAGTCGTATTTTAGTGCCAACAGACTCAAAAATGATTCGGATTTAGATTGACTATATTCCAAAACGTCACACATACTTTTACATATCCATACTAAAGCAAACGTCTCTTTTTATTTGGGTAAATGTTTGATGGCCGGTGACAAACAGCTGATCATCAGCTCCCTCTTGTGGTCAATAAGTTTATCCGCTTTAATAAATAAAACTACAAACCCGAGGTGGCGAGTCGCAGGTGAGAGGGCTCACATTTACATTTAACATGTTTTACAACAAATATATGGTTTTGTCAGGGTCTCGACCAACATGGATCTAGTAGTTTCGTTAAATTATTCATATCAGCTGTCAGCTGATGTGGTAAGACAGATGTTGTGTTGAACTCAGTGGCAAACACATAAAATACGGGACAAAAGATGTTACTAAATTATTTTATTTTGATGTAAATGGTTTATTTGTCATGTTTGTTCACAATTAGACAATGACTTTGTGTCGTTTTGGTTGCAGATTCGTGCAGCACTTATAATCAATCTTAGCTGGATCTTCGTCTGTGTCTGTCACGTGATGAGGAGCACGTGAGTCTCTGGATCTCTGGACGCTCGTGAGGTTATGAATGGAGGAGTGAGACTCTGGCTTTTACAGGCGTAAATAAACAGATTTTACACTGATTATACATTTATAGTAAAGCTTGATTCATTTTTTGGATACATTATTATTATTATGATAAAACAGCTGACAATATAATGTGTCTAATGGCAGCTTTTTAATGTTTAATAATAGCAGACATATTGCCCTGTGTTTCTCTGCCCTCAGACAGACTCCAGCATCTCTTGAAGTGTTTGGAAAATCATGGATGGAGAACAGGCACGTGCATGAGACCAGATTAATGTGTTCATGTACCCCACCTTGTGGACAATAAGCGTATCTGCATGAATATATGAAAACAGCATGAAGGAAAGAGATTTTAAAAAGTATCTAATCCTGCTCCTGATGAGCCACTTTCCTGAGTTTAGTTCCAACCCTGATTAAAAACAGCTTTAGCAGCTGATCAAGATCTTTAGGATTATTAGAAACTTGCAGGCGGGTGTTGGACTGATTTATTTTTCACAAAACATGACACGTCATAAGTTACTTATGTTAACGACAAGTGTACGTGTTATCAGTTTTAGTTTAATGGAAACATGGTTTTAAATCCCTCGATATATGAAGTTCAGACTCTTTGACTCAGGAGACGAAACATTGTGTTTTAATAATGGAGTCCTGAGATCAAATCCAACTTTTGCTGACATCAAATTGTTGGTTTAATTAATGCTGTAGGTAAACTAAAAAACAGCCTAACTGAATCAAATCATACATCACAAATGCTGTGGCTCAGTGGCTAATCGTTTGTCTTTCATACAGTTATTTGTTCAAATCCCACAATTGCTAATATTTTCATCATAGAAAACAAAGCCCTCAATAAAACTCAGTCCAAAAGAGCTAAAAACTTCTGGGACTCAGTGGCTCAAGAAATAAATGGTTGCATTTTAATCTTAGATTACCTATGTTAAATTGTATATCCAACAAAATTCACCAAACAACAGATGATATTGTGAAGGCTATGATGGTGCAGTGGATAAACACGTGTCATTTGCAGATAAAATGGCATGGGTTTGAAACTCGCAAATCAAAGAACTTTTTCCATCATATAACACAAAGCTCTCAATAAAACCAGTTCAAACACACCATCAACTCACAGGTTTCAGTGGCTCAAGATACAAAGTGTTGTGTTGTGATCCTGGAGTTCTGAGTTCAAATCCTGCTATTGCTTATGTTAAAGACCATGTATTGCATTATATCCAATAAAGCGGCTCAAACGGCAGCACTCAGCGTGAAAGCCATGGTGGTGTAGTGGCTAAACACACGTTACTGGAAGACAAGGTTGTGGCAGAGACATGGGTTCAAATCTCAGCTCAGGGTGTTAGATGTGTCATTTAACTGGTTTATTGTAAAATCCCAGCTCACATAACAGGTGAATAGTCAAATATAAGTTCCTTCACATGTTCAGACAAGAGATCTGTGGCTCACAGGTAAGAGCGCTGCCTCACGGTTTCAGAGGTTGCTGGTTCGAGTCCAGCCAGATCTCCGCGATATGAATGAATGCTGTGGTGTGAGTGAGAAGGTGTGGGGGATCATGGTGTCCCCCCCTGAGCTCCCGCACGATGTCCAGCAGGGGTTATGCTTTTGACTGGAAAAAATGAAAATGGCTATTAAAAAAAATTCCATCCGCCGTCCCTTCCCCACCTACTTAGGTTACCATCATTTGCTTTTCAAAGGACTGGCCCTTCAAAAAGAAAATGATGGTAACCTACACATTTACACACCAACATGTAAGAAGCATTACCTGTGCCTGAGCTGATGTCCATCATACAGTGATTGTCTGTCCAAACTTCCCAGAGCTCTGCTTCTGTTGACTGGATGTAACAGTCCAAACACATTCCTTCTGTAAGGAAAGACATCAATAAAAATAGACATTACTCAATTTTCTACATTTAAAAAATGAGAATGTGAAACTTAGTCTCAAGACTAGTTAATAGATGTAAGTGGAATACATTGAAAGCCTAAATCTATACAGTGTGAAATATACACTCACCTAAAGGATTATTAGGAACACCTGTTCAATTCCTCATTAATGCAATTATCTAATCAACCAATCACATGGCAGTTGCTTCAATGCATTTAGGGGTGTGGTCCTGGTCAAGACAATCTCCTGAACTCCAAACTGAATGTCAGAATGGGAAAGAAAGGTGATTTAAGCAATTTTGAGCGTGGCATGGTTGTTGGTGCCAGACGGGCCGGTCTGAGTATTTCACAATCTGCTCAGTTACTGGGATTTTCACGCACAACCATTTCTAGGGTTTACAAAGAATGGTGTGAAAAGGGAAAAACATCCAGTATGCGGCAGTCCTGTGGGCGAAAATACCTTGTTGATGCTAGAGGTCAGAGGAGAATGGGCTGACTGATTCAAGTTGATAGAAGAGCAACTTTGACTGAAATAACCACTCGTTACAACCGAGGTATGCAGCAAAGCATTTGTGAAGCCACAACACGCACAACCTTGAGGCGGATGGGCTACAACAGCAGAAGACCCCACCGGGTACCACTCATCTCTACTACAAATAGGAAAAAGAGGCTACAATTTGCACGAGCTCACCAAAATTGGACAGTTGAAGACTGGAAAAATGTTGCCTGGTCTGATAAGTCTCGATTTCTGTTGAGACATTCAGATGGTAGAGTCAGAATTTGGCGTAAACAGAATGAGAACATGGATCCATCATGCCTTGTTACCACTGTGCAGGCTGGTGGTGGTGGTGTAATGGTGTGGGGGATGTTTTCTTGGCACACTTTAGGCCCCTTAGTGCCAATTGGGCATCGTTTAAATGCCACGGCCTACCTGAGCATTGTTTCTGACCATGTCCATCCCTTTATGACCACCATGTACCCATCCTCTGATAGCTACTTCCAGCAGGATAATGCACCATGTCACAAAGCTCGAATCATTTCAAATTGGTTTCTTGAGCATGACAATGAGTTCACTGTACTAAAATGGCCCCCACAGTCACCAGATCTCAACCCAATAGAGCATCTTTGGGATGTGGTGGAACGGGAGCTTCGTGCCCTGGATGTGCATCCCACAAATCTCCATCAACTGCAAGATGCTATCCTATCAATATGGAGCAACATTTCTAAAGAATGCTTTCAGCACCTTGTTGAATCAATGCCACGTAGAATTAAGGCAGTTCTGAAGGCGAAAGGGGGTCAAACACAGTATTAGTATGGTGTTCCTAATAATCCTTTAGGTGAGTGTATATTACAGAGTATATAGTATACTTCAGTAATGCTGTATCTATAATAATCTTTGGGCTCAAGTAAAATTAAGATGAGACTTTCCTTCACAATAAACAAGAGGAATCCTAAAAGGCAGTTTTCCTGCACATGGTTTTAGCCTGTCTTGGACTGTATTTTTTCTGCTTTTCATTAGAAGCAAAACACTTCATCTCTACAAAACCATGAAGCAGCAGCAACATCAGAGCTTCACACACTAACTGACTCTATCAACAAGCATCAATCCAGTAGATTATTACCTACAGTAACACTACAACAACAAAGACAAAAAACACGATTTCCTATTATTCCACTTTATAATATAAATATCAGATGGCGATTCATTCAAAGATTATAAATGTAACGCAACAACAACCTATTCATTTGTTCTTCTGAAGGTCTGACAGGGAGTTCAGCAACAGAGCAGAATGTAAACAAAGTCTAAATTACCAGACAGAGGAGCAGAATTCAGAATCAATACACACCTAAATAATGACCTAAATACAATAAATAAGGGTTGCTAGATGTGTGCTAATGATGTTACAAGAGAAAAACAATGTAAGTCAAGTGAAGGAGACTTACAGGCTCAGTCGTGTGGCATCCTTGATTCCTGCTCTTTATCACAACGTTTGACTGTTTTTCTTTGTTTATGGGTTGAAATATGTGCTGTTAAGTGCCATTATGAGTCTGTCACTGAGCTGTCATCTGCAGAATGTGTAGCCTTATTAAAACAAACTGCACATGTTGTGGCTTTGACTGTTTTCAATATCAAGCGTCATGTTGTCAATCATCTGAAGCTGAGGACAGAATGAACCTGAAGCTCGATTACGCCGCCTAGTGGAGCGGGTGGAAAACTGCGCTTCAGTTTCTATCTGACGAGTCGTATTTTAGTGCCAAGTCTGCCAACAGACTCAAAAATGATTCGGATTCAGATTGACTATATTCCAAAACGTCACACATACTTTGACAAGGTCATACTAAAGGAAAGTCTCTTTTTATTTGGTTAAATGTTTGATGGCCGGTGACAAACAGCTGATCATCAGCTCCCTCTTGTGGTCAATAAGTTTATCCGCTTTAATAAATGAAACTACAAACCCGAGGTGGCGAGTCGCAGGTGAGAGAGCTCACATTTACATTTAACATGTTTTACAACAAACTGAACAACAGAGCAACATAAATCTAGTAGTTTCGTTAAATTATTCATATCATTTGTCAGCTGATGTGGTAAGACATGTTTTACTGTTGAACTCAGTTGCAAACACATAAAATACGGGACAAAAGATTTTACGAAATTCTTTTACTTTGCTTGTATAGATGTATATTGTTTATTTGTTATGTTTGTTCACAATTAGACAATGACTTTGTGTCGTTTTGGTTGCAGATTCATGCAGCACTTATAGTCAATCTTAGCTGGCTCTTCGTCTGTGTCTGTCACGTGATGAGGAGCACGTGAGTCTCTGGATCTCTGGACGCTCGTGAGGTTATGAATGGAGGAGTGAGACTCTGGCTTTTACAGGCGTAAATATACAGATTTACACTGATTATACATTTATAGTTAAGCTTGCTTCATTTTTTGGATAAATTATTATGATGATAAAACAGCTGACCATATTAATGTGTCTAATGGCAGCTTTTTAATGCTTAATATAACAGACACATTGCCCTGTGTTTCTCTGCCCTCAGACAGACTCCAGCATCTCTAGAAGTGTTTGGAAAATCATGGATGGAGAACAGGCACGTGCATGAGACCAGATTAATGTGTTCATGTACCCCACCTTGTGGACAATAAGTGTACCTGCATGAATATATGAAAACAGCGTGAAGAGGAAAGAGATTTTAAAAAGTATCTAATCCTGCTCCTGATGAGCCACTTTCCTGAGTTTAGCTCCAACCCTGATTAAAAACAGCTTTAGCAGCTGATCAAGATTTTTAGGATTATTAGAAACTTGCAGGCGGGTGTTGGACTGATTTATTTTTCACAAAACATGACACAAGTCATAAGTTACTCATGTTAACAACAAGTGTATGTGTTATCAGTTTTAGTTTAATGGAAACATGGTTTTAAATCCCTTGATATATGAAGTTCAGACTCTGTGACTCAGTGGCTCTAGAAATAATTGGTTGCACTTTAATCTTAGATTACCTATGTTAAATTCATTGTATATCCAACAAAGTGCACCACACAACAAATGATATTGTTGGCCATGATGGTGTAGTGGTTAAACACGCGTCACTTGCAGATATAGTGGCATTGGTTCAAATCTCGCAATCAAAGAACTTTTTCCATCATATAACACAAAGCTCTCAATAAAACCAGTCCAAACACACCATCAACTCACAGGTTTCAGTGGCTCAAAATACAAAGTGTTGTGTTGTGATCCTGGAGTCCTGAGTTCAAATCCTGCTATTGCTTATGTTAAAGACCATGTATTGCATTACATCCAATAAAGCGGCTCAAACGGCAGCACTCAGCGTGAAAGCCATGGTGGTGTAGTGGCTAAATACATGTTACTGGAAGACAAGGTCGTGGCAGAGTAATGGGTTCAAATCTCAGCTCAGGGTGTTAGATGTGTCATTTAACTGGTTTATTGTAAAATCCCAGCTCACATAACAGGTGAATAGTCAAATATAAGTTCCTTCACATGTTCAGACAAGAGATCTGTGGCTCACAGGTAAGAGCGCTGCCTCACGGTTTCAGAGGTTGCTGGTTCGAGTCCAGCCAGATCTCCGCGATATGAATGAATGCTGTGGTGTGAGTGAGAAGGTGTGGGGGATCATGGTGTCCCCCCCTGAGCTCCCGCACGATGTCCAGCAGGGGTTATGCTTTTGACTGGAAAAAATGAAAATGGCTATTAAAAAAAATTTCATCCGCCATCCCTTCCCCACCTACTTAGGTTACCATCATTTGCTTTTCAAAGGACTGGCCCTTCAAAAAGAAAAAGATGATAACCTGCACATTTACACACCAACATGTAAGAAGCATTACCTGTGCCTGAGCTGATGTCCGTCATACAGTGATTGTCTGTCCAAACGTCCCAGAGCTCTGCTTCTGTTGACTGGATGTAACGGTCCAAACACATTCCTTCTGTAAGGAAAGACATCAATAAAAATAGACATTAGGGCAGCACGATTATGACAAAAATTATAATTGTCGATTATTCCCTTGAAATTGTAATTGCGATTATTAACTACGATTATCATAATTTACATTGAATGATGTTTTGAAGAGCTTTATGCCATTGATTGTAAGCGACTGCATGCCATTTTGTTATATCAAAATACAAGCTGAAAACACTCTTCCGGAAAATAACTTTTTTTGCTTTTCTATAGCATTAAGCCTCAAATGCTAAATATAATTTTCTATTTATTTAAAGAAACCAAACCAAAGTAAAAAACCCTTAAAGGTGCACTGTGTAATATTTAGGAGGATCTGTTGACAGAAATGCAATATCATATACATAACTATGTTTTCAGTTGTGTGTAAAAACCTTACATAAATACATCATTTTTACGGTGGCCCTGAACGGACAAACGCATTTCGTCACTATGTTGTTCTTCGTGTAAAGAAGCGAGCTAAAGTTAGCGAATAAAACACTGACACAATGATGAACAAGTAACAATAATATTCGCAATAACATCGTTTTACTGAATAATTAAGTAAACCTTATTTCTTAATTTATCTTTGTAAAGAAACCACATTGTTTAACTGGCTACTCTCTGCTGTCTCAGACGACGACATCACTTCCTGTCGGCCACCGTAACTTCTGTTGGTTGCAATCCGCAAACTCACCACTAGATGCAGCTAAAAATTACACACTGCACCTTTAAAATAAGCCATAGAAAGAAAAACAAAAACACATCTGAAGCATACAGAATAATGTAAGTGAACTTTTTTTTTGCAATTGCGCCTTTAAACGATTACATAATTGTGGCATCCGTAATTGTAATCACGATTACAAACTCGATTAATTGTGCAGCCCTAATAGACATTACTCTATTTTCTACATTTAAAAAATGAGAATGTAAAACTTAGTCTCAAGACTAGTTAATAGATGTAAGTGGAATACATTGAAAGCCTAAATCTGTACAGTGTGAAATATATATTACAGAGTATATAGTATACTTCAGTAATGCTGTATCTATAATAATCTTTGGGTTCAAGTAAAATTAAGATGAGACTTTCCTTCACAATAAACAAGAGGAATCCTAAAAGGCAGGTTTCCTGCACATGGTTTTAGCCTGTCTTGGACTGTATTTTTGCTGCTTTTCATTAGAAGCAAAACACTTCATCTCTACAAAACCATGAAGCAGCAGCAACATCAGAGCTTCACACACTAACTGACTCTATGAACAAGCATCAATCCAGTAGATTATTACCTACAGTAACACTACAACAACAACAGAGACAAAAAACACGATTTCCTATTATTCCACTTTATAATATCAATATCAGATGGCGATTCATTCAAAGATTATAAATGTAACGCAACAACAACCTATTCATTTGTTCTTCTGAAGGTCTGACAGGGAGTTCAGCAACAGAGCAGAATGTAAACAAAGTCTAAATTACCAGACAGAGGAGCAGAATTCAGAATCAATACACACCTAAATAATGACCTAAATACAATAAATAAAGGGCTGCTAGATGTGTGCTAATGATGTTACAAGAGAAAAACAATGTAAGTCAAGTGAAGGAGACTTACAGGCTCAGACGTGTGGCATCCTTGATTCCTGCTCTTTATCACAACGTTTGACTGTTTTTCTTTGTTTATGGGTTGAAATATGTGCTGTTAAGTGACATTATGAGTCTGTCACTGAGCTGTCATCTGCAGAATTTAAAGCCTTATTAAAACAAACTGCACATGTTGTGGCTTTGACTGTTTTCAATATCAAGCGTCATGTTGTCAATCATCTGAAGCTGAGGACAGAATGAACCTGAAGCTCGATTACGCCGCCTAGTGGAGCGGGTGGAAAACTGCGCTTCAGTTTCTATCTGACGAGTCGTATTTTAGTGCCAACAGACTCAAAAATGATTCGGATTCAGATTGACTATATTCCAAAACGTCACACATGCTTTAACAAATTCATACTAATGCAAAAGTCTCTTTTTATTTGGGTAAATGTTTTATGGCCGGTGACAAACAGCTGATCATCAGCTCCCTCTTGTGGTCAATAAGTTTACCCGCATTAATAAATGAAACCACAAACCCGAGGTGGCGAGTCGCAGGTGAGAGGGCTCCCATTTACATTTAACATGTTTTACAACAAATTGAACAACAGAGCAACATAAATCTAGTAGTTTCGTTAAATTATTCATATCATGTGTCAGCTGATGTGGTAAGACAGATGTTTTACTGTTGAACTCAGTTGCAAACACATAAAATACGGGACAAAAGATTTTACGAAATTCTTTTACTTTGCTTGTATAGATGTAT
Source organism: Rutilus rutilus (assembly GCF_951802725.1). Classification (NCBI taxonomy): domain Eukaryota; kingdom Metazoa; phylum Chordata; class Actinopteri; order Cypriniformes; family Leuciscidae; genus Rutilus; species Rutilus rutilus. The sequence goes on along the minus strand of NC_140212.1, from coordinate 11,319,981 downwards.
ATTGTTTATTTGTTATGTTTGTTCACAATTAGACAATGACTTTGTGTCGTTTTTGTTGCAGATTCGTGCAGCACTTATAGTCAATCTTAGCTGGAGCTTCGTCTGTGTCTGTCACGTGATGAGGAGCACGTGAGTCTCTGGATCTCTGGACGCTCGTGAGGTAATGGAGGAGTGAGACTCTGGCTTTTACAGGCGTAAATATACAGATTTTACACTGATTATACATTTATAGTTAAGCTTGATTCATTTTTTGGATAAATTATTATGATGATAAAACAGCTGACCATATTAATGTGTCTAATGGCAGCTTTTTAATGCTTAATATAACAGACACATTGCCCTGTGTTTCTCTGCCCTCAGACAGACTCCAGCATCTCTAGAAGTGTTTGGAAAATCATGGATGGAGAACAGTCAGGCACGTGCATGAGACCAGATTAATGTGTTCATGTACCCCACCTTGTGGACAATAAGCGTACCTGCATGAATATATGAAAACAGCGTGAAGAGGAAAGAGATTTTAAAAAGTATCTAATCCTGCTCCTGATGAGCCACTTTCCTGAGTTTAGCTCCAACCCTGATTAAAAACAGCTTTAGCAGCTGATCAAGATCTTTAGGATTATTAGAAACTTGCAGGCGGGTGTTGGACTGATTTATTTTTCTCAAAACATGACACAAGTCATAAGTTACTTATGTTAACAACAAGTGTATGTGTTATCAGTTTTAGTTTAATGGAAACATGGTTTTAAATCCCTCGATATATGAAGTTCAGACTCTGTGACTCAAGAAATAATTGGTTGCACTTTAATCTTAAATTACCTATGTTAAATTGTATATCCAACAAAGTGCACCACACAACAGGTGATATTGTTGGCCATGATGGTGCAATGGTTAAACACGCGTCACTTGCAGATATAGTGGCATTGGTTCAAATCTTGTTATCAAAGAACTTTTTCAATCATATAACACATAGCTCTCAATAAAACCAGTCCAAACACACCATAAACTCACAGGTTTCAGTGGCTCAAGATACAAAGTGTTGTGTTGTGATCCTGGAGTCCTGAGTTCAAATCCTGCTATTGCTTATGTTAAAGACCATGTATTGCATTATATCCAATAAAGCGGCTCAAACGGCAGCACTCAGTGTGAAAGCCATGGTGGTGTAGTGGCTAAACACACGTTACTGGAAGACAAGGTTGTGGCAGAGACATGGGTTCAAATCTCAGCTTGGTGTTAGATGTGTAATTTAACTGGTTTATTGTAAAATCCCAGCTCACATAACAGGTGAATAGTCAAATATAAGTTCCTTCACATGTTCAGACAAGAGATCTGTGGCTCACAGGTAAGAGCGCTGCCTCACGGTTTCAGAGGTCGCTGGTTCGAGTCCAGCCAGATCTCCGCGATATGAATGAATGCTGTGGTGTGAGTGAGAAGGTGTGGGGGATCATGGTGTCCCCCCCTGAGCTCCCGCACGATGTCCAGCAGGGGTTATGCTTTTGACTGGAAAAAATGAAAATGGCTATAAAAAAAATTTCCTCTGCCGTCCCTTCCCCACCTACTTAAGTTACCATCATTTGCTTTTCAAAGGACTGGCCCTTCAAAGAGAAAATGATGGTAACCTACACATTATTTACACACCAACATGTAAGAAGCATTACCTGTGCCTGAGCTGATGTCCGTCATACAGTGATTGTCTGTCCAAACGTCCCAGAGCTCTGCTTCTGTTGACTGGATGTAACGGTCCAAACACATTCCTTCTGTAAGGAAAGACATCAATAAAAATAGACATTAGGGCAGCACGATTATGACAAAAATTATAATTGCCGATTATTCCCTTGAAATTGTAATTGCGATTATTAACTACGATTATCATAATTTACATTGAATGATGTTTTGAAGAGCTTTATGCCATTGATTGTAAGCGACTGCATGCCATTTTGTTATATCAAAATACAAGCTGAAAACACTCTTCCGGAAAATAACTTTTTTTTGCTTTTCTATAGCATTAAGCCTCAAATGCCAAATATAATTTTCTATTTATTTAAAGAAACCAAACCAAAGTAAAAAACCCTTAAAGGTGCACGGTGTAATATTTAGGAGGATCTGTTGACAGAAATGCAATATCATATACATAACTATGTTTTCAGTGGTGTGTAAAAACCTTACATAATGAACCGTTATGTTTTTATTAGCTTAGAATGAGGCATTTCTCTCTACACACACCGCGGGTCCGCTTACATCGACATGTTTCTACGGTGGCCCTGAACGGACAAACGCATTTCGTCACTATGTTGTTCTTCGTGTAAAGAAGCGAGCTAAAGTTAGCGAATAAAACACTGACACAATGATGAACAAGTAACAATAATATTCGCAATAACATCGTTTTACTGAATAATTAAGTAAACCTTATTTCTTAATTTATCTTTGTAAAGAAACCACATTGTTTAACTGGCTACTCTCTGCTGTCTCAGACGACGACATCACTTCCTGTCGGCCACCGTAACTTCCGTTGGTTGCAATTCGCAAACTCACCACTAGATGCAGCTAAAAATTACACACTGCACCTTTAAAATAAGCCATAGAAAGAAAAACAAAAACACATCTTAAGCATACAGAATAATGTAAGTGAACTTATTTTTTGTAATTGCGCCTTTAAACCATTACATAATTGTGGCATCCGTAATTGTAATCGCGATTACAAACTCGATTAATTGTGCAGCCCTAATAGACATTACTCTATTTTCTACATTTAAAAAATGAGAATGTAAAACTTAGTCTCAAGACTAGTTAATAGATGTAAGTGGAATACGTTGAAAGCCTAAATCTGTACAGTGTGAAATATATATTACAGAGTATATAGTATACTTCAGTAATGCTGTATCTATAATAATCTTTGGGTTCAAGTAAAATTAAGATGAGACTTTCCTTCACAATAAACAAGAGGAATCCTAAAAGGCAGTTTTCCTGCACATGGTTTTAGCCTGTCTTGGACTGTATTTTTGCTGCTTTTCATTAGAAGCAAAACACTTCATCTCTACAAAACCATGAAGCAGCAGCAACATCAGAGCTTCACACACTAACTGACTCTATGAACAAGCATCAATCCAGTAGATTATTACCTACAGTAACACTACAACAACAAAGACAAAAAACACGATTTCCTATTATTCCACTTTATAATATAAATATCAGATGGCGATTCATTCAAAGATTATAAATGTAACGCAACAACAACCTATTCATTTGTTCTTCTGAAGGTCTGACAGGGAGTTCAGCAACAGAGCAGAATGTAAACAAAGTCTAAATTACCAGACAGAGGAGCAGAATTCAGAATCAATACACACCTAAATAATGACCTAAATACAATAAATAAGGGCTGCTAGATGTGTGCTAATAATGTTACAAGAGAAAAACAATGTAAGTGAAGGAGACTTACAGGCTCAGACGTGTGGCATCCTTGATTCCTGCTCTTTATCACAACGTTTGACTGTTTTTCTTTGTTTATGGGTTGAAATATGTGCTGTTAAGTGCCATTATGAGTCTGTCACTGAGCTGTCATCTGCAGAATGTGTAGCCTTATTAAAACAAACTGCACATGTTGTGGCTTTGACTGTTTTCAATATCAAGCGTCATGTTGTCAATCATCTGAAGCTGAGGACAGAATGAACCTGAAGCTCGATTACGCCGCCTAGTGGAGCGGGTGGAAAACTGCGCTTCAGTTTCTATCTGACGAGTCGTATTTTAGCGCCAACAGACTCAAAAATTATTCGGATTCAGATTGACTATATTCCAAAACGTCACACATACTTTGACAAGGTCATACTAAAGGAAAGTCTCTTTTTATTTGGGTAAATGTTTGATGGCCGGTGACAAACAGCTGATCATCAGCTCCCTCTTGTGGCCAATAAGTTTATCCGCTTTAATAAATAAAACTACAAACCCGAGGTGGCGAGTCGCAGGTGAGAGGGCTCACATTTACATTTAACATGTTTTACAACAAATTGAACAACAGAACAACATAAATCTAGTAGTTTCGTTAAATTATTCATATCATTTGTCAGCTGATGTGGTAAGACAGATGTTGTGTTGAACTCAGTTGCAAACACATAACGGGACAAAAGATTTTACGAAATTCTTTTACTTTGTTTGTATAGATGTATATTGTTTATTTGTTATGTTTGTTCACAATTAGACAATGACTTTGTGTCGTTTTGGTTGCAGATTCGTGCAGCACTTATAGTCAATCTTAGCTGGATCTTCGTCTGTGTCTGTCACGTGATGAGGAGCACGTGAGTCTCTGGATCTCTGGACGCTCGTGAGGTAATGGAGGAGTGAGACTCTGGCTTTTACAGGCGTAAATATACAGGTTTTACACTGATTATACATTTATAGTAAAGCTTGATTCATTTTTTGGATAAATTATTATGATGATAAAACAGCTGACCATAATAATGTGTCTAATGGCAGCTTTTTAATGCTTAATATAACAGACACATTGCCCTGTGTTTCTCTGCCCTCAGACAGACTCCAGCATCTCTAGAAGTGTTTGGAAAATCATGGATGGAGAACAGGCACGTGCATGAGACCAGATTAATGTGTTCATGTACCCCACCTTGTGGACAATAAGCGTATCTGCATGAATATATGAAAACAGCGTGAAGAGGAAAGAGATTTTAAAAAGTATCTAATCCTGCTCCTGATGAGCCACTTTCCTGAGTTTAGCTCCAACCCTGATTAAAAACAGCTTTAGCAGCTGATCAAGATCTTTAGGATTATTAGAAACTTGCAGATGGGTGTTGGACTGATTTATTTTTCACAAAACATGACACAAGTCATAAGTTACTTATGTTAACAACAAGTGTATGTGTTATCAGTTTTAGTTTAATGGAAACATGGTTTTAAATCCCTCGATATATGAAGTTCAGACTCAGTGGCTCTAGAAATAATTGGTTGCACTTTAATCTTAGATTACCTATGTTAAATTGTATATCCAACAAAGTGCACCACACAACAGATGATATTGTTGGCCATGATGGTGCAGTGGATAAACACACGTCACTTGCAGATATAGTGGCATTGGTTCAAATCTCACAATCAAAGAACTTTTTCCATCATATAACACAAAGCTCTCAATAAAACCAGTCCAAACACACCATCAACTCACAGGTTTCAGTGGCTCAAGATACAAAGTGTTGTGTTGTGATCCTGGAGTCCTGAGTTCAAATCCTGCTATTGCTTATGTTAAAGACCATGTATTGCATTATATCCAATAAAGCGGCTCAAACGGCAGCACTCAGTGTGAAAGCCATGGTGGTGTAGTGGCTAAACACACGTTACTGGAAGACAAGGTTGTGGCAGAGTCATGGGTTCAAATCTCAGCTCAGGGTGTTAGATGTGTCATTTAACTGGTTTATTGTAAAATCCCAGCTCACATAACAGGTGAATAGTCAAATATAAGTTCCTTCATATCTTCAGACAAGAGATCTGTGGCTCACGGGTAAGAGCGCTGCCTCACGGTTTCAGAGGTTGCTGGTTCGAGTCCAGCCAGATCTCTGCGATATGAATGAATGCTGTGGTGTGAGTGAGAAGGTGTGGGGGATCATGGTTTCCCCCCCTGAGCTCCCGCACGATGTCCAGCAGGGGTTATGCTTTTGACTGGAAAAAAATGAAAATGGCTATAAAAAAAAAAAACCACCCACCTACTTGGGTTACCATCATTTGCTTTTCAAAGGACTGGACCTTCAAAAAGAAAATGATGATAACCTACACATTTACACACCAACATGTACGAAGCATTACCTGTGCCTGAGCTGATGTCCGTCATACAGTGATTGTCTGTCCAAACGTCCCAGAGCTCTGCTTCTGTTGACTGGATGTAACGGTCCAAACACATTCCTTCTGTAAGGAAAGACATCAATAAAAATAGACATTACTCCATTTTCTACATTTAAAAAATGAGAATGTGAAACTTAGTCTCAAGACTAGTTAATAGATGTAAGTGGAATACAATGAAAGTCTAAATCTGTACAGTGTGAAATATACACTCACCTAAAGGATTATTAGGAACACCTGTTCAATTTCTCATTAATGCAATTATCTAATCAACCAATCACATGGCAGTTGCTTCAATGCATTTAGGGGTGTGGTCCTGGTCAAGACAATCTCCTGAACTCCAAACTGAATGTCAGAATGGGAAAGAAAGTTGATTTAAGCAATTTTGAGCGTGGCATGGTTGTTGGTGCCAGACGGGCCGGTCTGAGTATTTCACAATCTGCTCAGTTACTGGGATTTTCACGCACAACCATTTCTAGGGTTTACAAAGAATGGTGTGAAAAGGGAAAAACATCCAGTATGCGGCAGTCCTGTGGGCGAAAATGCCTTGTTGATGCTAGAGGTCAGAGGAGAATGGGCTGACTGATTCAAGCTGATAGAAGAGCAACTTTGACTGAAATAACCACTCGTTACAACCGAGGTATGCAGCAAAGCATTTGTGAAGCCACAACACGCACAACCTTGAGGCGGATGGGCTACAACAGCAGAAGACCCCACCGGGTACCACTCATCTCCACTACAAATAGGAAAAAGAGGCTACAATTTGCACAAGCTCACCAAAATTGGACAGTTGAAGACTGGAAAAATGTTGCCTGGTCCGATGAGTCTCGATTTCTGTTGAGAAATTCAGATGGTAGAGTCAGAATTTGGTGTAAACAGAATGAGAACATGGATCCATCATGCCTTGTTACCACTGTGCAGGCTGGTGGTGGTGGTGTAATGGTGTGGGGGATGTTTTCTTGGCACACTTTAGGCCCCTTAGTGCCAATTGGGCATCGTTTAAATGCCACGGCCTACCTGAGCATTGTTTCTGACCATGTCCATCCCTTTATTGTCATCGTCACATTGGGCGCACGTGACTTCCTGTTTTCGAATGCGCATGTGTCGCGTCTCAACGCGTTGTTGTCTTTGGAGCTCCATCGATTTGATTTATAAATCTTGATTTTACTCTTTAAACTTACTTACAACAAATATTTTCTACTTTACCTCACTGAGAAGCACTACTGCTCAACCCTCATAGTTACAACGCGGACTGTTGAGCAGACGCGTCTCAAGCCTATTAGTGATCCAACGCTGGATACTCCTATAGGTTACGTCCGTGGATCACGGCTGAACGCGTCTTCTCAACACTCACTTACAAACATTTTTTCGCCTATCGACTATCGTGCGTCTACTCTACACCCGTACCACTAAAAAGACGGATTATATCTAAGACTTCATTCATAAATTACAACGCGGACTGTTGAGCAGACGCGTCTCAAGCCTATTAGTAATCCAACGCTGGATACTCCTATAGGTTACGTCCGTGGATCACGGCTGAACGCGTCTTCTCAACACTCACTTACAAACATTTTTCGCCTATCGTGCGTCTACTCTACACCCGTACCACTAAAAAGACGGATTATATCTAAGACTTAAGTCATAAATTAGTATTAATATTGATAGCATCACTGGTAGCTTCGTTGCTAACTTACTGTCCATCTGTTAAAATGGCGAATATATCAGATGTAAGTAGTCTACCTTTTGGTGCAGGTGAGGACACATTTGAGCTGCACGCACTGCAGTCTGAGCTGGAAGCTGTTGAGAAACAGATCCACGACCTTTTATTGAGACAAGCCGAGCTGATAGACCGGCGGTTAGCTCTTGAAACATCACGCGCCGATGCACACAAATCAGTGATTAACGTTACTAACCCGCTGACTCCGACCTCGTCTACTCCGTGCGTTTCTCAACATCGGTCCCGAGCGCCGAGGTCGCGATCAGCCATGGTCTCGTTCACTCTGGCTCCAACACGCCACCACGAAGCCTGGATGGTTCCGCAGCGGAAGACGCGAGTCAGGTCTAGACCAAGACTCTCTCCGACCCTCCCGGTTTTCGAGTTATCCACACAAAACCGCTTCTCCCCTCTTCGCGAAACGGAACGCGATGCTGTGATCATCGGCGATTCCATCGTTCGGCACGTACGCGCAACGTTAGGTAAAAGTAAGGTGCACAGTCACTGCTTTCCTGGTGCTCGTGTTTCTGAAATCGCTACTCACGTTCCCGAGATTCTGAACGGTGACGAGCGCGTCGGAACTGTTGTCCTGCACGCGGGAGTGAACGACATCAGGATGCGCCAGACGGAGATTCTGAAGAAAGACTTCAGGAATCTGATCGATACGGTACGCAGCACATCGCCTGAAACAACGATCATAGTGTCAGGACCGCTTCCCACATACCGACTAGGACATGAAAAGTTTAGCAGATTATTTGCGCTAAATGAATGGTTAATGTCATGGTGCAATGAGCAGAAACTGCTCTTTGTAAATAATTGGAATCTGTTTTGGGAGCGTCCTAGGCTTTTCCGTGCTGATGGCTTACACCCAAGCAGATTCGGAGCAGATCTTCTGTCAGATAACATCTCCAAAATGTTAAATACCTTTTGACTAGTAACCAAAAGTCCAAATCATAGTCTCTGCTGCACCAATTTAACTGATATAAATACTAGTGTAGAACAATGCATAGAAACCGTGTCTATTCCTCGTTTAGTGAGATCAAATAATAAATCCGCTGCAGGATCTAGGAAAAATCTAATTGTTATTAAAACAGAAAATGTTGCTATTAGTAAACAAAAACAATTTCTAAAGCTAGGTCTTCTAAACATTAGATCACTCACACCTAAGGCAGTTATTGTAAATGAAATAGTCACAGATAATAGCTTCGATGTACTTTGCCTTACTGAAACCTGGCTTAAACCAAATGATTATTTCGGTCTAAATGAGTCTGCTCCTCCTGGATACTCCTATAAGCATGAGCCCCGTCTGATTGGTCGTGGCGGCGGTGTTGCAACAATCTATAGAGATATTCTCAATGTTACTCAGAAAGCGGGTTATAAGTTTATTTCGTTTGAAGTACTTGTACTAAATGTTACGCTCTTAGATGTTAGAAAAACATCCCTATTATCTCTAGCCTTGGCTACCGTATATAGACCGCCTGGGCCTTACGATGATTTCCTAAAAGAGTTTGCAGATTTTCTCTCAGACCTATTAGTCAATGTCGATAAAGCATTAATTGTTGGAGATTTTAACATACACGTAGATAATCCAAACGATGCGTTAGGGGCTGCGTTTACAGATTTATTAAATTCATTTGGGGAAATTGGGGTCAAGCAAAACGTCACCGGACCAACTCATCGTCTTAATCATACACTCGATTTAATTATATCACATGAAACCGATCCAACCGATATAGATATTATACCGCAAAGTGATGAAGTCACTGACCATTACATGGTAACTTGCATATTACGTACTGCTGTAATAATGCGGCGCCGCATTATCAACCAGGCAGAACAATCCTTCCATCCACCATAGATAATTTCTCAAATTACTTATCTGATCTGTCTCAGCTGCTGCCTGAACCCAAACAAACAGATAAACTAGAAGAACTAACTAGCACTATGAGCACTATTCTCTCTAGAACATTGGATGTTGTTGCACCTATTAGATTAAAAAAGTCAGAGAGAAAATTAAAGCACCGTGGTACAACAATACTACGCATGTTCTAAAGAGAGAAACCCGTATTTTAGAGCGTAAATGGAAACAAACTAATTTAGAGGTCTTTAGAATCGCGTGGAAAGACAGTATGTCACGTTATAAAAAGGCCCTAAAAGCGGCCAGGGCTGAGCATCTCCGCAAACTAATAGAAAATGACCAAAATAATCCAAGGTTTTTATTTAACACCGTGGCTAGACTAACAAATAAACAGACGTCACCCGGACAAAATATCCCGTTACAGTTTAGTAGTAATGATTTTATGAAGTTCTTCACTGAGAAAATAGAAAGCATCAGAACCACAATTGTAAACGTTCAATCTTCAATTGCGCCTTATAATTCAGCCTCAATTATCACCCCGCATGAACAATTACAGTGCTTTACAACTAACAAAGAGAGTTAAATAAACTTATCACTTCATCTAAAACTACAACATGTTTATTAGATCCTATACCAACTAAGCTACTGAAAGAAGTGTTACCTGTAGTGGAAGAGCCTCTCCTCAATATTATTAACTCGTCTTTATCTTTAGGTCATGTTCCAAGAACATTTAAACTGGAAGTTATAAAACCTCTCATTAAGAAACCACAATTAGATCATAATAACCTAGCAAATTATAGACCCATTTCAAATCTTCCATTTATGTCTAAAATATTAGAAAAAGTGGTGTCTGCTCAATTGTGTTCTTTCTTGCAAGAAAATGATATCTATGAAAAGTTTCAGTCTGGTTTCAGGCCGCACCATAGCACTGAAACTGCGCTCGTTAAAATCACAAATGATTTACTTTTAGCTTCTGACCAAGGCTGTGTCTCAATACTAGTTTTACTTGATCTTAGTGCTGCGTTCGATACTATAGATCACACAATACTCTTAGATCGACTACAAAATGATACTGGTGTTCAAGGACAAGCATTAAGCTGGTTCAGATCATACTTATCTGACCGCTACCATTTTGTCTATTTAAATGGAGAAAAATCGATCATAACTCCAGTAAACTATGGAGTGCCGCAGGGATCTGTGTTAGGCCCTCTATTATTCTCAGTATATATGATGCCACTTGGAAATATTATAAGGAAACATGGAATTAGTTTCCATTGTTATGCTGATGACACTCAAATATATATTTCGTCACGGCCAGATGAAAACGCTAAATTATCCAAATTGACAGAGTGTGTTAACGATATAAAAGATTGGATGACGCGTAATTTTCTTTTATTAAATCCAGACAAAACAGAGGTACTACTTATCGGTTCAAAAAACCACTCGCAAAACCTCTCGCAATACAACTTTAACATTGTAGGATGTCCTGTTACTTTATCCTCTACAGTAAAAGACCTGGGTGTTATACTCGATTGCAACCTGTCTTTCAAAAATCATATTTCATATGTTACAAAAACCACCTTTTTCCACCTTAGAAACATTGCTAAGCTACGTAATATGCTATCAGTTTCTGATGCAGAAAAGTTAGTTCATGCATTCATGACCTCGAGACTAGATTACTGTAATGCTTTATTAGCCGGTTGTCCTGCATCCTCAATAAACAAGCTACAGTTAGTCCAGAATGCCGCCGCTAGAGTTCTTACTAGATCAAGAAAATATGATCATACAACACCGATTTTATCATCACTGCATTGGTTACCTATAAAGTTCCGTATTAATTACAAGGTATTGCTACTGACTTATAAAGCCCTAAATGGCTTAGCTCCAGTCTATTTAACGGATCTTCTATCGCCCTATAATCCATCGCGCTCTTTAAGATCACTTAATTCAAGGCTTTTGGTCATACCTAGGATATCCAGAACCACCAAAGGAGGGAGAGCATTTTCACATTTAGCTCCAAAACTCTGGAATAGCCTTCCTGATAGTGTTCGTTGCTCAGACTCGCTCTCCCAGTTTAAAACTAGATTAAAGTCGCATCTCTTCAGCCAGGCATTCATATAATATTTTTAATCTTACAGTTCAAATTACAATCCGGCCTCTAGTTAATAAACGCCAGAGGAGAACTGGCCCCCGACTGAGCCTGGGTTCTCCCAAGGTTTTTTTTTTTCTCCATTGGGTCACCTGATGGAGTTTTAAGACACCATTAGGTCATTTGATGGAGTTTTTCGGTTCCTTGCCACTGTTGCCTTTGGCTTGCTCAGTTGGGGATATTCTGGGGATATTTAATCTGATTTTATCAATCAATAAATTCCACTAGAAACAAACCTTGTTGTATTATTTTAATTTAATACTGTGAAGCTGCTTTGATACAATCTGTATTGTGAAAAGCGCTATACAAATATACTTGACTTGACTTGACTTGACTTGACTTTATGACCACCATGTACCCATCCTCTGATGGCTACTTCCAGCAGGATAATGCACCATGTCACAAAGCTCGAATCATTTCAAATTGGTTTCTTGAGCATGACAATGAGTTCACTGTACTAAAATGGCCCCCACAGTCACCAGATCTCAGCCCAATAGAGCATCTTTGGGATGTGGTGGAATGAGAGCTTCGTGCCCTGGATGTGCATCCCACAAATCTCCACCAACTGCAAGATGCTATCCTATCAATATGAGCCAACATTTCTAAAGAATGCTTTCAGCACCTTGTTGAATCAATGCCACGTAGAATTAAAGGAAAAGTTCACTTTTAAAATGAAAAATCTGTCATCATATACTCACCCTCATGTTGTTTCAAAGCTGTATGAATTTCTTTCTTCTGCTGAACAGAAAGGAAGATATTTAGAAGAATATCAGTAACCAGACAGTTTTTGGGTCCCATTGACTTCCATAGTAGGAAAAAATATACTATGGAAGTCAATGGGACCCAAAAACTGTCTGGTTACTGATATTCTTCTAAATATCTTCCTTTCTGTTCAGCAGAAGAAAGAAATTCATACAGCTTTGAAACAACATGAGGGTGAGTATATGATGACAGAATTTTCATTTTAAAAGTGAACTTCTCCTTTAAGGCAGTTCTGAAGGCGAAAGGGGGTCAAACACAGTATTAGTATGGTGTTCCTAATAATCCGTGAGTGTATATTACAGAGTATATAGTATACTTCAGTAATGCTGTATCTATAATAATCTTTGGGCTCAAGTAAAATTAAGATGAGACTTTCCTTCACAATAAACAAGAGGAATCCTAAAAGGCAGGTTTCCTGCACATGGTTTTAGCCTGTCTTGGACTGTATTTTTGCTGCTTTTCATTAGAAGCAAAACACTTCATCTCTACAAAACCATGAAGCAGCAGCAACATCAGAGCTTCACACACTAACTGACTCTATCAACAAGCATCAATCCAGTAGATTATTACCTACAGTAACACTACAACAACAACACAGACAAAAAACACGATTTCCTATTATTCCACTTTATAATATAAATATCAGATGGCGATTCATTCAAAGATTCTAAATGTAACGCAACAACAACCTATTCATTTGTTCTTCTGAAGGTCTGACAGGGAGTTCAGCAACAGAGCAGAATGTAAACAAAGTCTAAATTACCAGACAGAGGAGCAGAATTCAGAATCAATACACACCTAAATAATGACCTAAATACAATAAATAAGGGCTGCTAGATGTGTGCTAATGATGTTACAAGAGAAAAACAATGTAAAGTGAAGGAGACATACAGGCTCAGTCGTGTGGCATCCTTGATTCCTGCTCTTTATCACGTTTGACTGTTTTTCTTTGTTTATGGGTTGAAATATGTGCTGTTAAGTGCCATTATGAGTCTGTCACTGAGCTGTCATCTGCAGAATTTAAAGCCTTATTAAAAACAAACTGCACATGTTGTGGCTTTGACTGTTTTCAATATCAAGCGTCATGTTGTCAATCATCTGAAGCTGAGGACAGAATGAACCTGAAGCTCGATTACGCCGCCTAGTGGAGCGGGTGGAAAACTGCGCTTCAGTTTCTATCTGACGAGTCGTATTTTAGTGCCAACAGACTCAAAAATGATTCGGAGTCTGCAGACAGATATTATTGTGCTGCGATCAGTGGCGCGGATACTATGTTTGTTTCTGGCTCGCGCACAGCCTTCACTGTCGGACGCGCGCTTTCTTTGCCCGCTTCATATTAGAAAACTGGTCTAGCGGTCTCTGGTGGTGCAAAAATGTATTACAACTAAATTCAATGCACGCCACTTAACCGAGCAAAATGTTTCACTCGGTTACGCAATTTTTAACGGTTAATCGGTTAATCGGTTAACCATGGACACCCCTATTATGTTCTATTATGCATTTTCCTTGTTATATGACTAACAGAAATTCATGAAATAATATATGTTCGCTTGTCTATAGGCAGATACACAGTAATTAGATATAAGTAATAAGATATTTATTCAAATGTTGATTTTGAAATTAGTAAACATCACCATATATATGATTTGGAAATTTTTTTTTATAAATGAACATTTCTAAAGACAGTTAATATTTTACACAGTGAACGTTTCAATGGCAAGAAAAAAAAAACTATGAATGTCCTATTACAGGCGGAAAGGTACAAAAAAGATGTGCAATCTAGCAGTGCACACATGAACTATTAACACATACTAAAATGGATTTTGCCATTGACCATAGACAGTAAAAGAAATTGACTGGCGCTAACGATTCCAGCAGCTTTCAGTCCATAATGGCGGATTCGCCTTCGCAGCGCCATCTACAGACTGTTACCCATAACACAACAGAGTTTCGCCTCTTGGGCTTCTATACTCTTTGCTTATAGTCAATCTTAGCTGGATCTTCGTCTGTGTCTGTCACGTGATGAGGAGCACGTGAGTCTCTGGATCTCTGGACGCTCGTGAGGTTATGAATGGAGGAGTGAGACTCTGGCTTTTACAGGCGTAAATATACAGACTTTACACTGATTATACATTTATAGTAAAGCTTGATTAATTTTTTGGATAAATTATTATTATGATAAAACAGCTGACCATATTAATGTGTCTAATGGCAGCTTTTTAATGCTTAATATAACAGACACATTGCCCTGTGTTTCTCTGCCCTCAGACAGACTCCAGCATCTCTAGAAGTGTTTGGAAAATCATGGATGGAGAACAGGCACGTGCATGTGTTCATGTACCCCACCTTGTGGACAATAAGTGTACCTGCATGAATATATGAAAACAGCATGAAGAGGAAAGAGATTTTAAAAAGTATCTAATCCTGCTCCTGATGAGCCACTTTCCTGAGTTTAGCTCCAACCCTGATTAAAAACAGCTTTAGCAGCTGATCAAGATCTTTAGGATTATTAGAAACTTGCTGGCGGGTGTTGGACTGATTTTATTTTTCACAAAACATGACACAAGTCATAAATTACTTATGTTAACAACAAGTGTATGTGTTATCAGTTTTAGTTTAATGGAAACATGGTTTTAAATCCCTCGATATATGAAGTTCAGACTCTGTGACTCAAGAAATAATTGGTTGCACTTTAATCTTAGATTACCTATGTTAAATTGTATATCCAACAAAGTGCACCACACAACAGATGATATTGTGAAGGCTATGATGGTGTAGTGGTTAAACACACGGCACTTGCAGATATAGTGGCATTTGTTCAAAACTCGCAACTGATTACCTTTTTCCATCATATAACACAAAGCTCTCAATAAAACCAGTCCAAACACACCATCAACTCACAGGTTTCAGTGGCTCAAGATACAAAGTGTTGTGTTGTGATCCTGGAGTCCTGAGTTCAAATCCTGCTATTGCTTATGTTAAAGACCATGTATTGCATTATATCCAATAAAGCGGCTCAAACGGCAGCACTCAGTGTGAAAGCCATGGTGGTGTAGTGGCTAAACACACGTTACTGGAAGACAAGGTTGTGGCAGAGTCATGGCTTCAAATCTCAGCTCAGGGTGTTAGATGTGTCATATAACTGGTTTATTGTAAAATCCCAGCTCACATAACAGGTGAATAGTCAAATATAAGTTCCTTCACATGTTCAGACAAGAGATCTGTGGCTCACAGGTAAGAGCGCTGCCTCACGGTTTCAGAGGTTGCTGGTTCGAGTCCAGCCAGATCTCCGCGATATGAATGAATGCTGTGGTGTGAGTGAGAAGGTGTGGGGGATCATGGTGTCCCCCCCTGAGCTCCCGCACGATGTCCAGCAGGGGTTATGCTTTTGACTGGAAAAAAATGAAAATGGCTATAAAAAAAAAAAAACACCCACCTACTTGGGTTACCATCATTTGCTTTTCAATTTAAGGACTGGACCTTCAAAAAGAAAATGATGATAACCTACACATTTACACACCAACATGTACGAAGCATTACCTGTGCCTGAGCTGATGTCCGTCATACAGTGATTGTCTGTCCAAACGTCCCAGAGCTCTGCTTCTGTTGACTGGATGTAACGGTCCAAACACATTCCTTCTGTAAGGAAAGACATCAATAAAAAAAAAAACATTACTCTATTCTACATCTAAAAAATGAGACCACAAGGACCTCACTCAACCATTTGTTCGTTTGTTTTAAAGGGGTCATATAATGCCATTTTTGTACAAGCTAATATTCCCTTCGAAAACAAACTCAGCCACTGCGTCTTCAGCGGTTCGGATTTAGGAACATCAAAATGACTGCTGTGTTCCTTATTACACCCAAGAACAGAACATTCTGTTAATAGACAGTGCTCCAGCGTATCAACAATGACCACACCGGTCCGCACGGACTATGATTGACAGCTCGCTCACGAGCGAGGGCGGGTCTGTGTTGAAACGCTGCTGTTAATCAACAATCATGGGAGGGGCGTCGATTTTGTGACGTCACAAAATCGAACGGCTTGATGGGGAAAACATATAAGAAGATTTAAAAAAAAACACTGAATGGATTTTTATCATTTTATGATGGTTGTGTACAGGCACTGCCAACACACATTTCAGTACAATCAACTTGTAAAAGTGCATGTACCATTATATAACCCCTTTAAGGAAAAAGCAAATGCACACATTTTGACAAATAATAATAATAATAAAAACCTTTAATATCATGATTTTCTGATTTAAATCAGAAATTTAAAGTGTCTAACAACTTATAAACCTCAACAGAAGAAAAAGCACACACTTTGAAAAAATACATGTATAAATTTTTTAAATTGTCTAAAAATGTATAAATGTCTATTGGCATATTTACACTCACAAGTAGAGCTGAATACACCGAGGTCTATATTAACTGTATCTAGTGGTGGTCTATAAATCACAAACTTTTCTGTCACGTGATTGGCTGCTGCTGAAGTCAGAAACGCGATAGTCCGTTACGCGATTGGCTGCTGCAGTAAGCGAACGAACACGCGCAAAACAATAGGTTGAAATAAAGATAAAAAAAATAATACCGATTTTGCCTTCGAAATCGACGAACAGGGAGAAGTTTGGAGTAAATAATAAAGCAATTTACTTCGGGGTACAAATAGTAATATATCAAATATGTATGTCTTCATTCACTTTCACGTAGATAACAAAAACATTGGAAATATACAGCCTATGTTTTATTTCTCATTTATTTCAGTATGTTAAACTTGAGACCACCCCAGATCATACTCACTGGGAAAGTAAGTTAGGGTTATAAATGTGCCATGAAGAAGTAGGAGAACATCAGAGCAAAGCTTCCCACAACACTAACTCTATAAACTATTACCTACAGTGGCACTACAACATCAGCAGATAATAAGCGCTATTGTGTATTATTTTAGGAATTGTTTCCTGATTTTCACATTTGTAAGGTAATGCAACCCTAGTGACTTTATAAGTAACAGTGACTTACAAGTCTCGCAGTGTGTCACGGTTGTTTTAGCAGATGGGTTGGAATATGTGCTGTTTAGTGACATTTGTGAGTCTGTCACTGAGCTGTCATCAGCAAGATCTTAACTTTTATAGCTTTAAAACAATCCTAATGGGCTGTTGCGACTGTTTATCAGGTGTCATGTTGTTGTTGACAAGGATCCAAAGATGTCATGCTGAACGTGAAGCCCGCTTACGCCCCTAGATGAGCGGAAGGCAAACTGCACAGTTTCTACCAGACTAAATTAATTATCAGGTCACTGACTGAGTTCCAAAACGTCTAAAAATAATTAATATTTTTACCAGGTCATACTCACAGGAACATTAGCTCCTGACTGTGGTAGCCTACTCAATGCCGCAGATCTAGCTTTTTGGATGACAGTAGGTGTGCTTCTTCTTTCTGACCACTAGGTGGCAGAAAAGCTTAGAGAAATGAATCCAAATTTAGTAGACCTACATTTTTATTGAAAGCATCAATGGTTGTGAGATGGTAAAACTGCACTTGGGGTAGGGTTTAAAATCATATTGCATATAAAAAAATTAAAAAATAAACGATAAAAATGATTAAAAATAAATCTGCTAAAACAAAATGTTCTTTTACTGGTGATTTTGGTCAGACCAGGTTTGCATATGCAATACCTACCAGTGCTCACAGATCTGTGGTCAGCTGGGTTTTTGACTTGTAGACGGAAGTTTATAAAAACACAGGATCTCATTCATAAGTAACGTAAACAGCCTCATGGCCTCTAACCCCATTTTAAACAAGTGCTCTCTCTTTTTGGATCTTTCAGTTTAAATCTGATGTCTTTCCTCCTTTATCTTTGTTAGTCATCTCCTCAATACACCCAGAATCAAAGTAGGCCTCAGTATTAATTTTAACAACCTTTAAATAGCATCAAACCTCAAAGGACAGAATAAAAGGACTGATTAAGGGACTGGGTCATAATGTTCCTTTCCCTAAATTATTGCATTTTGGCATCCCGGCTTTTACCACATCCAGAAAATGTTTCATGTAGCTTTCACAAGAATTTAGTTGTTGACATTGAGACCCCAGTGTCCTCTTCTCTTCTCTTGCTTTATGAGATTTGCAAAGCTTGGCTGAAAATGAGCAGATGAATCTCAAAAAGAAATGTCTGGGTCATATTTCACCCTAAAATCTAAATAAATTATATTTTGTATAAATAAAATCTTTCTGTACGTACTCAATGATGCCATCCTTTTACATATATATATATATATATATATATATATATATATATATATGCCATCCTTTTACATATATATATATATATATATATATATATATATATATATATATATATATATATATATATATATATAAATGCTGTTCTTTTGGACGTTTTATTCATCATATAAGTGACTTTTATAATTATACTTTTTTGTAATTATTTCTTTTGATTTTGGGGTGAAATGTGACCCAGACGTTTACTCTCAGTATTCACGAGATTCACTCCTACATCCCAGTGTCCTAAATTTTCTCCGTGATGGCATGAACGTGGTACACAAATCCGTTCAGTGTCACTCCGCAGGGAAAACATATTGATCTGTGGAAACCACTAGCTAAATTATCAACAACTGACAGGCAACAGAGATCGAGAGCAATTGTTGGAGGGAATGTTTCCAATGTTTTAACATTTCAGAGAGGGATTCAGCCAACTGAAATAAACACACAATCAATTCAGCTCACAAGCTCCCCCCTTCATTTCATTACCAGTCTCATGATGCTATTTTCATGTGTCATCTACAATCGTAACATAATGTTTGGCGTATGAAAATGCCAAGGTGCTTTCCAATGGGAATTTTCACTGAATGGGTTTGAAATTAAAAGCTCTTGTAAAAACTATTGTGTGCTCTGGTATGATGAGTTATTTGGTTGCCATGGTGAGAGAAAGCTCGTTATTTTTAATGGCTCTATGCTGAGCAGCGCTGCAGAGCCTTAAGCAATGGCACTGACAAACTGCCAACCTCAGCAAACGCTCTGTGTGGGACATGTTTAAAGGGTGAAAGCGCCATACACACACACACACACACACATACCTGGAAATGCTGGCACACAGAGATCACCTCCAGCTGTCTGTCCTCTTGAGGAGGTGGCCTGCAATAAAACATTAACCACCTTCAGTCCACAGAGCAGATCACTTCAAATTCTGTATTTAACTAAAATTGATTGTATAAGATCTTGTCATTTAGGCAGGAGGACAGAAGGAACAGCTGGGATGGAGACTTGTAACAGAATCAGGGAATAATAAATGTCTCTCATCTCAACTCTATTACCATCAGTCCTCAGCAGGAGACACGTCCATCCATCACTGCCAATGAAAGATGGCCAGAAAGCCTTGCAGTCTTCACTTCTCCATTTTTTTACTCTCTTTCTTATCTTGCTGTGATTTTGCAAAGAAGGATGTGTTCCTGGATCAGCATCCCAACTAACAAAAATATGTTCTGAACGTTTGAACGTAATGAACGTTTAGCTAAAGTTAAGTTATGAAAATGTTATTTCTGAATGTTCTTTTTCTTTTCTTTCTTTTTTTTTTTTCTTGGTTATGTGAACATTAAGCGAAGCGAAAACATAAAGGGAATGTATCGAAGACCATGGGAACTTTATTTTTTAATCTTCTCTGAACCATCTGGAAAAAGTAGTACGTAGTAACGTTTAAAAAACCACAACGCAAAAACGTTCCATGAATGATGTGTAAATAAACGTGTTTGTCCTAATGTTTTGATAACATTATTAAAGAACAGCTAACTTTGAACACACATTCTATTAACATTACTGGAAGAATGTTTGTTCATAACTTTGAGAGAACCTTGTCAGAATGTTGGCCAAAGTTCTGAGAACGTTCCCAGTTAGCTGGGATTGTTGATACTGGCACAACATTCTTTTGAACCAATCAGATTATAGCTACATAAGAGCTGACAAAGTGCCATAAATGCAAAGTAAAAGCAGTCAATTTGATTTTGCACTATATTATACGTTTTCTGGAGTCATACGATAGCTTTGTGGGAGGAACAGGCAGGGGTCTATACAGGCAATTCGTTCCAGAAATATTTTTTGTTATGCTGGTTTGAAAGTCTCTTCACATCCTGATAGCAATCACTAATTAAGTGGTCTAAATGTATTTATATGTATATATATATCATCTGTGGAAGGCATAGTACCATAAAATGTTTGTCCAATTGCATTCAGTCTAAATGCAATGGTATGATGTCCTACCTGCCTGTCAGCGTATGTAGGCTATTTTCATACCTCCGCACACCCGCTCGCAATAAGTGCACGACTGCACATTTCACATCATCAGTGCGTTTCATGCTATGCAGTTAGACGGTCAGTCACAGTCTTTTACAGTTCCTCCTGAACCAAAACAACGAGCTTATACTGCGTTCACGCCATAACTACTGTAATTTGGAAGAGATGGAAACCTGTGACGTTATATTCGGGGTGGTTCGTGACTCGAATTTATGCATTTCAATGGCAACACTTTGCAAACTCTGCTGTGTGCGTTCATGTGTTTTGGAGGAGGCGTGGCTTTGGAGACGCTCTGAAGGAAGGATGGGATCTCATGCTTTCAAAAACTAGCTTGCTATTGCTAGCCACTCTGAAAATTGCCTACAAGTCTTTATGCCTAGCAATGATGTAGGGAAAATAAAGCTGATTCACGCTCAGGCCTGTCAGCACTATGCTGCAATACACACCGGCCTTATACTGAAGCATAAAATCATGCTCATAACGCAGGCCTAATTCTGTGCACATATGCTGTGTTTCAATGAAACCAGGAACACAGGACAAGCACGCCGCCTTATTGCTCATGCTCCACTTCACTGGAAAAGTGGGCAGAAAACGTACTAAACAAACAGAAAATAGTCTTAGTTTGCTTTTAAGTATTACAGTCCCAGCTTCTTTTTAACATTAAATCTTAACTTTGAAAGAAGGGAGGAAAAAACTGAATATGGTTACTTCATTAAACTAGACTTTACATGAATTTTCTCAGAAAAATAGCATTCTGGATAGTTTTTAACATGTTGTTACTTACTGGTTCAAATCAAAAGAGCCCACCCAATTTAGCATTTAAATCCTTCAATGTAACCCTTATGAAAAGAAAATATATTTCCCTATATTTAAGTAAACAGGATATTTTCCAGTTTCAACCAGGACAAAAAATTGTCTGATCACTTCGAAAAATAACAGCACACCTTTTGCCAATCGCTGCGCGATTTAAGGTGTCATTGATGTCCATAAAGCAAATGCTAAAGGTGCAGTCACATTTCTTTCCATTTCAACAGAAATCCACACGGAAATCCCCCCCACACAGTTTTCACAAAGTGTTCAAGTTGGTGACGCAAATTCACAGCGTTGACAAACAGAAAGCTGGTTGGTTTGCCAGTGACTTCTGTGTGAGCTGTGGTTCATCCATCACTACAATATTGACAATGGACAAGTCTGACAGCAAAATTTCACCGAAAATTCACCAATGTGACCACACCTTAGCCCAACATTGATAGTGATGTTTGTCTTAGCAAGCATGACTAATAACATTTAAAAAAAGGAGTTGAAACAAAGCAAACAGACTCAAACCTAATTCATCATTGAAAAAATGCAAAGCAGACAGTTACTCGACAAATATCTTACCAGTTATTAAAATGCACTGGTTGAGTTGACTCGCTGACAGCTGCAAGATAAGAGCACAATGTTGCACTGGTTATCTCTCAAGTGCATCCATATCACATTCTCGGCCACAGAGATTCAAGATTTTGGGACAAAAGAAGACAGAGAGAGCAGGTAAATGCATATCTGGGCCACACATGAAGAAAGGTTACACTACAGATGTACCGGCTGATAAGCTCTGTCCTTTCTGTGACTGGGCCCTCTTACCGCTAAAGAGACGCTCTTCTAGCGCGATTGTTGAGCCGCCATCAGCTTTACGCTACAATTTTGCTCTGTGCGGCCGAGGTCAACGCACCTCCATCGTCCTTTTGTTGTGGCCTTTCTGAGCAGCTAAAGATTACTGTTACCAATATCCTTCGGGATCATCCTAAATATTTTTGTCTCTCCAGGTCAACGTCGTCCTTATGAAAATAACTCTTTCAAAAGAAATCGGGCTTTGTGTTAACTAGCGCCATGAACGCCGCACATGACGATTAAAGAGCTAAAGGTGAAGTCTCCGTTTGATGTGGGGAGACAGAGACAATGATACTCATTATCACTGGCGCTGCAAATGTCTCCACCTCTGGATTGGATCAGGTGCTAACAGGTTGACATGAGGGTAATATCTAGCTCGTCTGGGGTAATTGAAGAGCAGCCATATAGACCAGATTTATAGGCTACATTTTATGGCCAGATGATAACTTTCTCTCGTCTGCTGCGCTGTGGAACTGTTAGGCTTGGCTTTTTGCCTTAAATTAAAGGAGGTTTGGAAGAACGGGAATAAAAATACAACTCTAAAGCACTGACATCCAATCCTGATCTGTGAGGTCTTATGAGGTCAATGCCAAAAATTGTGTCCCATGATAAGAACTCATATGCCAGAACTTTCATTTTAATGCTCTTTACTGAGAACTGACAATGATAAACATTAGAAAAGCTTTGCAATCCTTTTTGAGAGAGAGAGAGAGAGAGAGAGAGAGAGAGAGAGGGAAATATGACCCAACATTTTATTCCACTTGGGAATATACACTCTTAAACAATCTTGGGTTGTTTCAACCCATGACAAACCCAACCGGTTTAAAAATGTAAACCAACAGTTGGGTTTGCCCATATTTGACAACCCAAACATGGGTTGAAACAAACCAAATTTTTTTAGAGTGTATATAGACCTTATGCGCCAGAGAAACAAGCGCGCAGCCATCTTTAGAATATTGTCTTTGAACTTCCGGGTTAGTGGTCGCTCTGTATATCTCTATGGCATCGCTGTCGAAGAGTAATTAGCTGGTGAAATAGATTTACTTATTGTAGAGTTAACAGAAGTTATCACGAGCATTGTAATGTTTAAAGCAGATGTCTTAACAAATGTCAGTAGACCGGGAAGATTTTAAAATGGGCAGTTCATTCATAAATACGTAAGATCGCTGAGGAAATACAAACCGGAAGACAAAAGACAACAAGCGCAGCGCAGAAAAGGGGCGGGGCTACATAAAGTATACAGTTAGGATCGTCCCGATAAGATGATAGAGGAGAGTGGGGTTAGTTGTCACACACATATTCTCAGAGTAGGTATTTCCATTATAAATCATATCAAACACCTGATAACAGGGCATTATGTTACACTGTATTAAGAAAGTTGCCACAGTGAAACCTGCCAGGAACAGCTTAGTAAACAGGAACATTTATGTAAACTTACTGAGATATAGCCATTATGAAAACTTCCCCATGTTACAATACCCCCAATCTTCTGTTTTTCACTAATGGAACAATTGTAGACAAAGCGATCTAAGGAAAAGTACAAATCTTTTTCTTTAAAAAAATAAAATAAAATCACTTCAGTCCTGTAATAAAAAGCTGTCTAATTTTAGTGTCTGCAGCGGTCGAACAGTGAAACGAAGCGTTCCATTTCACTTGAATGATCATCTCCATCTCTGTATCTCTTGGTTTGCAGCCATGGCAACTGTCCGAACAGACAAAAAAATGAATTACCATCTACAAGTACATTTAACTAAAGATGTCATTGAATCTCGACTTAGGCCCTCGCACAGCACGGCTCTTAGCAGAGATTGTTATCTACTGGGATGTGGATGGACCTCAAAATGCTTATTGAGCTGTTTTACTGGGGGAAATCCTTCAGACTGATGTAGACGATGACAGACATGGACAGAGCGCTGTGGTCCTTCCACATTACTGACTATAGACAGAAAAACACTGTGGAAATGCAGTACTTTAAGCACAAATTAAATAACATCTGAAGAGATGGGAAGATGAGTGTCTACTTAAGCCAACATTTATGTTCTGGTTTTACATTCTCTATACACAGACAAAAATGTAACAAAATGTACCATGGTAGTATTATTCATTATCTTTATTGTGATTTCACTTCAAAGCAATATGCTAATTTGCATAACTGGCCAATATTAATTTTGTTTTTTTATATATATTTTGGTATCGTTCGACATTGAATATTTACATTTGTGCATGCTCATTTCCCACATATATATTTTTTTTTAATGATCAATTAAAGGAATAATTCTGTCATAATTTTTAGAAATTTTGTCAAAAGTTGTTCCAAACCTGTATGAATTTCTTTCTTCTGCTGAGCACAAAAGAAGATATTTTGAAGAATATGGGTGACCAAACAGCTGGCGAGCCCCGTTGACTTCCATAGTGTGGAAAAATAATACTTTGGAAGTCAATGGGGTCCATAAACTGTTTGGTTATGTTGTGATGTGTAAATACATTTTTGTGTTTAGACAAAATACTATTATTGGCTTATTATCTGCAAGAATTTTAATATTGGTGAATCTTTTTTTTTTTTTTTTTTTGTGAATTTACAGTCAGCTGATTATTATTGCAAAATAAGAATCTACAGGGTCATACAAAAGCCTATTTTTTTGGTGATATTGACTGACTGTTCATTATCTCTTACATGTATAGTGCTGTGAAATGTATTACAAAAAGGCTAAAAGTGACATACACAAGTGTTGTTTGTGTGACTGCGACTAAATACACTCTAACCTACTGGGCTTTTGTCTTTTTGTCATGTTATCTAATGCGTCCATCTTTGACATGCAGCACAGCCCAACACACAAACAACAGTGTGACCATTATCTGCATTAAGCCAGTGCAGCAGGCATTAGTTCAATACAAAGCCTTACGCCCTATATCTGGCCTGGATCAATGCATTGACTTTTTATGCGCTCACAAAAGCAGAGAGGTTGAGAGCGGATCAAACGGCCCACATTCCCACGCCGTCACTTGGGCGTTCTGCAGGACAGCACGGGGTCCTGTCGCACGTGCATCTGCTCACACGCCCAGCCGACACAATCAGCCTGTGATCTCATGACCACGAGACGTGTTTGAAGCAGTGCCGCCGGAGCTCACAAAACGATGAGATCTCTGTGAGAAAAGGTTGGAATGGGTCCCTGAGGAGAACAGCTGAGGAAGGGGAATGCTTTGTACAAGATACTGAGATACAGTGATACACTTCAACAAGTGTATGACAGGGTTTTATCCACATAAGGGACATGTTTGTTTGATTTTAAATACACAGAAGGCATCATTTTGAGTATTTATGGGTGTTGCTGACATTTCTATTGACTGTCAAACTCTAAAAAGGACCAAAAAAGCACTGTAAAGCTTTGGATACATCTTTTCTATGATTAGCATGATTTAATTTTAGAATTAAAATGTATTTTGACATTTTTGGGGGCATAAAGTAAAAAATGTTAGGGTGATGTCATAATGAAGAAAAAAAGCCTTGTTAAAGCAATGAAAATGACCTTATTAAGCTGTCTAGTATACTGTAAAAATGATATTTCAAAGTTCTCAAAAACTAAAAAAGTTCTAAAAAAGTATATTTTACAAGCAAACACTATTCTTTGTAATTATTTGTGAAATTACTAGCAATATCTGAATGAAAATTGTTTCAAAGTAAATCCTACACCAATTTATTTCAGTGTATTAAATAAAAATGACAACAATAATAATATTTTAAAAACAAAAATTGTATTTTAACAAAACAGCTTCACTAATATTTTTTTTTTAATATTTTATATCAGATAATGACTTTATGACAAGACAAGGTTACAGGTTGTAAAATGTGATGCAGCTCCAACACGATCTCACGGCAATTCGTACAAATTTTATGAGGTGGCTAATTCTTACGAATTCATACGAGTTGCCAAATTCGTATGAATTCTTACGAATGACCTACCTCTGACCCCGCCCCAAAACCTACCCATCACATGGGTTAGACAAATCGAATTTAATCACTCGTACGAAATTGTAGAAATTGGTCGTGAGATAGCGTTGGCTCCTCTAAAGTCTATTGTTGAGATTTTTTTTAAATTAATAATTCAAAATGACCTTCTCTGCGATGGCAACTTTACTTCCATGAAAATCTTTTGTGCACCATAGAAGAAAGAAAGTCTTACGGGTTTGGAGTTAATGATAACAATGTTCATTTTTGGGTGAAATATTCCTTTAGGTTGAAGGGCAGATACAAAATACGAAAATGTACACGAAATTATGTACGAATGAATAAATAAATGTAATGTAATGTGAGAGAATAAAACCATTTCAAGCTGTAGCGCATCACACAATTTCCTGCAAACAAACAGAGCCTTGAAAACTAAGTGCTTCAATGCAACATTCTCATAAAAGCTCTCCACAAACTAATGAGTTTGTCCCTCTTGTTTATTATCTGTGGCTGGACTGAAGTTTGAATGCATTACACTAAAGAGGCAAAACCCACAATTAAAGCCATGGCTTTCCAATCCGTTCACGAACCACAAAACACCAGGTGAAGAACAGCATATGCATCAAAGAAAGACTAGATCCAAAATAGAATTAGATCAGGAGTCCCATGTTTAATTCAGCTCAGAAAGATTAGATGTTGACTGCAGTAGATTAAACACATGTGGGTAAATGATTTTTGATGACTGTCATTAAGAAGTACATAGGGGGTGATTAAAAAACGCTTACATGAGTTACGTATGGTTAACTTTTACGGGGGAGAAAAAAAAAACTTTTTTCAACTAAAATTGAAA
The DNA here is from genome assembly GCF_951802725.1 of Rutilus rutilus. Taxonomy (NCBI): domain Eukaryota; kingdom Metazoa; phylum Chordata; class Actinopteri; order Cypriniformes; family Leuciscidae; genus Rutilus; species Rutilus rutilus. Next base: position 11,292,916 of record NC_140212.1, on the reverse strand, counting down.
CAATGTGAAACCCCCAGGCCTGTCATGGTGGGCTTGTGTATTAACATCAGAGCGACTCAAACTCAGCTCAAGTGCCTTAAGACTGCTAAACAATGAGCCGGATTGTGCCTGCCACTAGCAGATTTTGTGAAATGTGCCTAAATTAACATGTGATAGTGATTTAATGCTCAACACTTTCCCTTGTAGTGTGTGTGAATGGAGTGGTGGACTTACACAAAAGCAGCTTCATGGATCAGTCATTAGCACACCATTATGGTTGCTTTTATGGGGGCTGTAAGCCAAACCCCATTATGAGCTGAAGTGAAAGGAGGAATGAATGTAAGAGGATGACTAACTCTGTTAGTCCAGAAAGATCTGCATGTTAACAGCATAATCTGAAATTCTTTTGTTCATATTCTGCAGTCATGCAGAAATTGTCATATTGTCACAAAAATACAATGGGGTCCAAAAGTCTGAAATAAAAAAAATAAAAAAATAAATTAAGATTGTAAAACAAACAAAAAGTTATGAGGTGATATATATATATATATATTTATATATATATGTATTTCCTCATTAAAAAGTTTTCCTCTAAGGCAATGATTTAATGCTTTTGAATTATATTGTAGTGCAGCTGGACTGAAGTTCGGACTGAATACTCAACTCATTGTCTTAAATTTTAGAAGAATTTAAAGTGGGTTTGGGGAGTTGTTCATAGGCAACAATAGTTTTAGAAATTGCTGTTTTATTGCATATTACATTTGTGTGGTTACCCTCATTTAAATCTGTAGTGCTGGGTTGTCAAGCATTGACACATTTCGACTGTGTTGAAATCCTGAAGTGAAGTCAATAGATTCTAGCTTTATAGCAAAGAGTCCGGCATCATAACTTAATTCAATTTGTGATCTATCTTGCGGATGTCTTTTTAAGTTTTGTAGTACAAATTCATTTAATTCACATGATCTCTATGTGAATGAGTTCACAAATAAAGTTGATTCAAAGCACTAAGTATCAATGTGACTAGTGATGGAAAAAATTAAGTGCTTGAATCAAAAACTGTAAAAAGCTTAACACTCGCCTTATTGTCTTTAATTGTGTAAAATGTTTTTTTTGGAAGGAGTTCATGAGAAACTGCAGTCTTAGAATTTGCTGTATTATTGTATGTTGTGTTTGTGTGGTTACCCTAATTTAAACCTGTATTACCAAAAGTGTAATGATGGGTTGCCAGCTGTAACTACAATGCTTTTCGTTTGATTACATTCCATACTGGTGATGTCCACAAAAGTGATCAAATCATTGCCAAATAAATCTGACATAATGCATTTAACAATCATGAGCACTCATGATTGGTTTTGTATGGAATGAACTGTTATAGGGCAGAAGTAAGCAACATTGCTTCAGGAGAGATTAAAAAACACACCTGCCTGTAGCCTTAGTAATCCTGAAGACACTGATTAGTTTGTTCAGGTGTGTTTAATTTGGGTTGGAGTCAACCCAGCACCACACAGAGTATACTCTGCAGGACAGTGGCTCTCCACGACCGACGTTGCCTACTCCTGTTCTGGGGTAACATAAATAGTAAAATCACATCTCCATAATACATTATGATATATATTTTGGGGTTTATTGCAAATAGCATCTTTTTAAAACACATCGGTAAACCTTGTTCTCCCTGCAAGGTGATAATTCAAATATAAGTACTAAAAACAAAAACTAATTATATGAGAAACAGCTTTTCAAAATTCTGAATCAACTGAATTAAATTGCTTCCCTCTTTTGAAAGTGCTTGCCTTAAGCACTTTCAAAAGAGGGAACCAATTTAATTCAATATATATAATTATATATAACCAATATAATTCAGTATATACTTATATTTGAATTATCACCTTGCACCTACACACACTGGTGACAAGTATCACTTAATATGAAGTGTATGCATAGTGTTTTGTGTAGGCTATTTAATGAGAGGACTTGGCCAATCAGGCTAATTACAGACAATTGACTACTCTAGATTATTTTCACTATACACACCTGTTCCCCATTAAAACTCGAGATCAGTTAAAGCTATGTGAAGCCTGGTTCACACGGGACGATTTTTAAATTGTTGGCCGATTTTGCAAACCTGAGAGACCCCACACACGGCGATAAAAAAATCACGGGTCTAACAGTTTTGGTCGTACAGTGTGTGGTGCGCAGCCACACGGCAAAATCAACACATCACACACGAACCGATTTGACTCCGGAGCATTCCCAGGTCAGACGGGAAATCTCGCAAAATCCCTCGAGATCAAACGTGACTTCAGAGTAAACGAGGACTTTCTGGTGCGCCATGCCGCCGGCTGTTTTGAATTTGTTTCCCGGTGCTTCCTCGCCTCGTCACCTCGCTTTCTGATTGGCTACACGCCACAGTCCACAGGCTGCGTGCTCGTTTGTCCCCGGGGGACACCACACACGAGGAGAAATCGGGCCAAAAAAATCCAACATGTTGGATATCCCCGATTTGAGATCGGAGCGGTCCCGACGTCCTTCCGAGCAGACGAGAGCAGTCTTAACACACCACACACGGCAGGAATATCTGATCAGATTATTTTACGATAATCGGAGCATCTTTAAAGGGATAGTTCACCCAAAAATGAAAATTCTGTCATCATTTACTAACCCTCAAGTTATTCCAAACCTGTATGAGTTTCTTTGTTCTGCTGAACACAAAGGAAGATATTTGGAAGAATGTTTGTAACCAAACAGATCTCGGTCCCCATTGACTACCATGGTAGTCAATGGGGACCGAGATCTGTTTGGTTACAAACATTCTGACATTACAAACATTCACTGTACGACCATGGTAGTCAATGGGGACCGAGATCTGTTTGGTTACAAACATTCTTCCAAATATCTTCCTTTGTGTTCAGCAGAACAAAGAAATTCATACAGGTTTGGAACAACCTGAGAGTGAGTAAACGATGATAGAATTTTCATTTTTGGGTGAACTATCCCTTTAAGATTGTCGGAAGGGGTGAATCGGGGCTAAATCGGCCGAAAGCACCCAGTGTCCGCGAAAAACTTCTGTTTTAAGCATATTGTTGTCGTGACACGAGATCAGTTTTGAAAAATGTATTGGACACGCTTCATGTGTTCCCTTTAAGGTCAGCCCCCTAGTGGCAAACGATCAAAATGACAAAAACGTTTTAAAACAGTATGGCGTAACTAAGCATCTTTTGCTGAAATCACAAGTTTGCTGCACACTCTGAAACACTGGGTCGAAACAAAGCATTTGTAAAGTTTTCAAAGCTTCAAAGCAGTGTTTTGAAAGTGCCCATGACCTAAGATTTGGGTGATGCTGTCATTCAATCAAAAGTACATACAGAAATTCGTTTTTCGATTCAAAATTTTCTTTGTGTTAGATAAAAAAAAAAAAAAAAGCATTGCAAAATTGAAGCATTTTCACAACTGGTCTCAGACATTTTGGACCCACTGCACATCCTCCACTACATGAGCCAATAAACTTTCCTTTACCACTGCAAGTACCTATATTCTCAGAAGGTCTAGCCAAACATCCCGGATGACTTCACAATTCCACTCTTTGCAACATCACTGCCACATATCAGCGAAAGGAGGAAGCACATGCCACAACAGCAAAGCAGTCTGTCCACTGCAGAGCCAAATGATAATGGCAGCATGTTTCTTATTTCAGGCCTCTCAGAACACGCGGCTACATCTGTGATCAGAGCTCCGCTCACACGATTCACTTTGGCTACAGGCATCCATTCTGGGTCAGACGTAAATCGAGGGTCAGTTATTTAGAGATGCAATAAAGAGGATCTGTCTTTAATTAAACATACCCATCAAAGCTTTGAGGTCGAGTACCTGGGTTTTGTTCCCAGAATGTAGTCTGGCATGTTTCTGTGTATTTATTATTTCAGTTAGCTTCCCAGACACTGCACTGACCTCCAGCCACACAGTTTTCAATGTCTCAAAGAGATCCAAGTATAGACTAATTAATTATAGAGTGGTTGGTCACTTGGCATTGGGAGGCGAAAGCTGCTTCCGATCCCTGTGGCGATATCTTATTTTTATCTCTTGCAGACAAAAGGAAGAAAAGATGGTGCTGTTCTTTCTGTGGATCTGTAACAGTCTGAACTGAGGCTGAGGCCGGTTTCATTTAATAGAGACACAAAATGACATCTTGCCTGGAGGATGGTACATGAAGCCTATAATACATGTAAGTTTGTGGTATAAGTAGTATATTAGAATATTCTTGTATAATACTGCAAATTAAACTTTTTTTTTTTTTAAGAAAAAATTGGTTTAAATAATTCTGTTTTGAAGTGAAACATGCAGTTGATATGAGTCATCAAATATGAGCTGTATGTATAATATGTTGTTGTTTTTTATTTAAATTTAAATAAATGTTTTGTGTGTGTTTGGGAAGACTTGGTAAATCAGGCCAGTGAAACAATTAACTATCACTCTCTGTTTTTCCATTATACACACCTGTTTGTCATTAAAACTGAACTTAGATTATAAAACTGTCCCGAGATCAGTAACAAAACAAAAACAAAAAAAAACATGTTAATTAGACTTTCATTGATGCATCAGATCAAAGCCCCCTGGTGGCAAACCAATCAAATTAAAACAAGAAACAATTGATCTATTATTAATAAATAAAACAATTCATCAGTAAAATATTTATTTATTTATTTAATCAAATATGCACATTCAGATTCAAAAATATTTTCTACATGTTACTCATTTTCAGACTCGGAAAACTGTGAGCTTTTTTGATAACTAATAATCATAATTCTTTTTAGGTTTTGATGAATATTAAATAGATTTCATGACACTCTTTGAGATGTGTGACGCTATACATCAGCATTATCTATTAATATTTCCAGCATACTTTGCATGGGAACTAATAAGAAGAAATTATTTTTAAATTATTTTGTGTTTTTGAGAAAGATTGGAAAAAGGAGGCGACTTGTTAGGGATTAATGTTCATTTATGTGAGTATTTAAAAGTATTATTATTATTATTATTTTCCTATCAGCATTGTGTTAAAGAGTTGTGCTTAGGTTGCGGATGAAGCTTGTTATACGTGTTATGTATGTTCTAACATAACATTATTAACAATTGAATCAAGTTAAGCTAGTTTTTTTTTTTTTTTTTTGGGGTCCTGAGTCTTCCCTTGAAATGCTTTAAGGGGTCATTCTCAAACACAAACACCTATCGGAAACTATCAGCTATTCAGAAACTTTCAGCTTTGCATGCAAACGCCGGATATGATCAATGCCAATTAAAGCAGATAAGGTGATGTGTCTGTCCTAAAGGAACCGAATGGCATTAACTAGCTCCATTACATGTCTGTACAGCATAAGACACTCACTTTAATGCATCTATTTGCATAATGTGCTTCAAATTCCCCTGTGTGGGTGTCTGTCTTATCTGCTCTAACCTTGTAAAAGGTTGTCAGCTCTTTGAACATGCTTACACCCAACAAAGGCATTCATGCATTTGAATTAATTTAACTTTAATTTAGCTGACTAGAAAGATTGATGCAAACATGTACCTACAGATACAACATATAAAGCATACGTACAGGCAGATGCCCATAATGAGCTCAAGTGGAGTATACTAAGGGTGTAACATATGCCTTACAGCATATGGAAGAAAGACTTCTCATCTACAGCAAATAGATAAAAACGGACAAACAGATAAATATGTTGATTATAATTGCAGAAAAAAAGACTTTACAAAAATATATTTATATAGGAAATGCTTTATTATACAGCATAATATAAATGTTGATATCTTTGTATTTTAAAAGTTAAAGTAAATTTGGTGAAAATAATATTTCAATAATGAATTTCCTCATAAATATCTTAAATGCATTTATTCACAACACCTATTTATTTTAAAAAACGATACAACATACATCAGTATTTAAATGAAAAATGTCTTTATCCATTTCATTATGTATGTTTAATATATATATATATATATTATAATTCAAACTTCTAAAAGTTTTTCTAAATAATCCTAATTAAACATCAATTTGGAATCTGACTTTTTGTCTGCAACAACCTACTTAAAATTGATGGCTGAAATATGACTAATAATCACATTCCTTTTCAGCCAAGATGAATATTACATAGATTTGTGACCCGATGCTCCTGGAAGGTTGCAAAGCTTCATCAGTGTCTTGCAATTAATATTCATGAGGTAAAAATTGCCATAATAACTGCAGGCGATGCACTTAAACACTAGATTTCACTCAAATCAGCATATATCCAGAGCTTTTTTAAATATGTATGCTGTACTGTTTGTGGATCTGAGAGCTTAATAAGAATGACTAGCCAAAAAAAAAAAAAAAAAAAAACGTGAAATTAAGCCACAGTGTTCTTGAAGCGTCTTATCGCAGAACAGAAAAAATAAATAATAATCTACATCTTTAAAGTACAAGGAGCTGAAAGCACTTTTTATGAGCCAGCAATTAACATCAGTGAAATACAAGTCAATTAGGGGTGAAGCATGACAATCTACAGTAGCTTAAAAGACTTCCACATATATGTTTTAAGTCTAAGCACTATGTCCATTGCAAAAGAAACCCATGTGTTTTGTATTAACAATCAAAGTATATGCAAGAAAAAGCACCATTATGTTCAATTTGTTTGCCAATTACAGTTTCTGAGGCAAAACCAAATATCAGAATGGAAAACCTGAGCAGGTCAGACCTCTAAGAGGCCCTGTGCTTATAGTCATCCTGTAAGTCTCGCCCTTGACCCCGCGGAGCAAGGGATTGTGGGTAGGGCACTTTTGTTAAGGATGCCCCCCTGCGGATTTGCAAATGGCTGACAGAAGGAGATTGATTGATTGCAGTGGGAAGTTAATCTGTCCCAGGACCAGTTAAGCACAGGGCTTCCCAGCACACCGGGGGCGGCTCTGAATCAAGAGGACCATCTCCAGATTGCAGGGCCACATCGGTGTAATTGGAGGCTGACCTTTCTGTGTGTCCTACTCAGTAATAATCAATACCGTCCCCTGCCTATAGGAAATATGAGATGATGAATTCATTATAAATTAACTTCCTTTTGTGGATTAGTCAGACAGAAGAGGGAAACATTTTAGAGGATGAATCTTAGGGGATTTGAAAGGACACTTCCTATTAAAGAGTAAAAATCAACAGGTGTTGTCAACATGGGGCTATTAAGTTTATTAAACTGAATTATTTGCAAACGTTCTTGTTCTCTAAACTTCTCAGGCTCGGATGGATGATTAACTTCCAAGGGCCTTTTTTTGGAGAAAGGGGAAGTTTTGTGGCTTTTAGTCCAGATCACCTAAATGCTAAAAAAAACCCTTAAAACAATTCACTTTTACTAAATAAACAATTATAATCTGCCTTATCTAGAAAAACCGACCAAAATTATTGATGACTCATGTTGCACTACAGATTTTCCTACATTTAAATGTACCTGCCGCTAATACCACCTGCAACTGACTAGCAATTAGCACATTATGGCTCATCTATATGTGTAACTAAAGCCTATTGGCTATTGTTTTACCGTTCAACAGGCCCATGTCCAACCCAAACTTCCTGTTTCAGGTGGAATTATCATGGTTTGCAGTGAACTCTTTGGTTCATAGCAAAATATTTTCTTTTTTTGCCAATGAGCAACATCAGTTGTTCAGTTGTCCATGCGGGTAGTGATCCGGCATGCTGTGCAGTTGTGTTTTGGGCGACCTGAGTTCGAATCCCTTTATGGTCCTTTACTCTCACATGTCACTTCCTGTCAAATATCAATGTTAATGGCTTCAAACAGTTCATAGTTGAAAAACGTCTTCTAGTTTGTTTGAGTTTAATCTGAGACCAAATAGGGTTCAAATCTGGACTCTCAAGCCACTTCTTGGTTGTCTTAGCAATTTGGACAGGAACATTGTCTTGTTGAAAAATAACATCAGATCATTCCTCTTAAATTTTCATTTGTGGGAAGCAAGCCATTCTGCAATATTCTCCTGCACTCCAAAGCATTAAATGACTTTTCACAGTGAAGTAGCTCACTATCACCAGCAGCCAAAAAGCCTCCCCACACAATGACACCTCTTCCTCCTGTGGTAGAGATGCATTTATTATTATATTTCTCAGCAGATTTTAAAAGACACCGCCCTGGAGCATCACCATGCAACTCGTGTTTCTTTGTGATTCATCAGTCCACACACAACTTCCATTGCCAAATCCGTCTTAATGCTAGTTAACACAGCTGCTCATTGTTTGTTCATGTTAGTTCAAAGTGCATTGTTCACAAATATGACTTTTGGTTTAAAAAATGTAGGCCTATTAGTAAATGTTGAGAATAAAATGAACTACAATTAATAAATGCAGTAGAAGTTTTGTTCATTGTCATGTTAAATAATGCAGTTAACAAATGGAACCTTATTGTAAAGTGTTACTGGTTTTACTCTAATGTAATGTTATGACATTTAAATGTACATTACTCTAATGTACATTTTAAATAATGATATTTTAATAGCCTTTCTATTTAATTCAAAGGGAAAACGAGTTGTTTTTTTTCTTTCCCCATTTGGCAGATATTTGTTCTTGCTTTAAGAATGTCACATAAATTAAACTCTTTAGGGTTTTGATTTTGCTGCTTACGATCAAAACCTTGCTTTTGATCGTAAACAGCAAAATCATCCCTATAGGAAAAAAATATATTTTATTTACGTATGTCATTTGTTTGGCATCCTTGGACTCTATTGTGATATGAGCCAGTGATTTCATGCAGTCTCTCTGTCATTCCCTCTTCACTAAAACTATTCTCCATGGATAGGCTGAAAATCCCCCCTCATGTCATCAATCATGTTGTCTGTTCAGCTGCCAGACGTGAGGGCCATGAGCACTCAGATCTTTATCTCTATTAGAGGCTCTTCTCTCTTTGCCCAAATGTTTTCTCTCCTTCACTGAGCACCGTGCGCGCAGCGGCCCTGTTTACTCTGCTTTATTCGCCCTCTTCAGACAAATCTCCCTAAACGAAGCGGAACGCAAACTCAGCGGAGGTCCTGTCACCCGATGTTGGATAAGATGGATCAGTCTCCTGTCCTATCTGCTCATCTTGGGTGGATGTTCCCTGCTGTGCTGTGGGCTTCTGAGGGCCGGGGTGTATTTTCTGGAGGGGGTCGGTTCAGATATTCCATATCAGTGCTGTCAAAACACTTTGGCAGCTGCTTCCCACACTAAAGCCGAAACCTCATCGAACTCATAAATCACATGAGCCGTGACACAGGTCTGTGGGACGCTGAAGGCCAATTTTCAGTTCAGTACAAGGAGTTTCTTTTCCTTTGACATAAATCTCAGTTCATTCTTCTGTGACAGACATCTTACAGATTATCTTTACGCTGTTTTTTCTCTCTCTGTGCTACAAAGTCCAACTCAGCCTCCCTCGGCCGTTTATCCGGTTGGTCCAAAAATGTTCCAGCACACTGTCGTAAATTTCAAGGGGCAAAACTAATGTTTTATTCAGAAGGAAGAGCATGCGTTGCAGGTGCTCATAAATTTCTCATGATTTATCCAGATAGTGGAAAGTGTTTATTAAAGTCAGGAAATGATCTGCTTATATTATTCATGGCCAGATAGTTTTATTTCCTTCTAGCTCTAATACTGAATGTGATCTGTGCATTTTCAAGAAGTGAAGTTTATGTTTGTGGATTATAAAGCTGAGGTTGCACTATGGAAGTAATGAGTGTCAAACATGCGTGTTCACATAATCCCACCAGTCAAAATGATAATTGCATATACACAGCTGCTTACCTCATTCCTTATGACTATTATTTGGGCATACCTCCATCCCAACTCCCCATTCATCATCTTTTTTTTTAAGTTTAATTTCCTCCCAGCCTTAATGGTATTAATGATCAGAATCTGTTTTTAAGAGCTAAAGATTGTTTATGCATTATTAAGTCGATCTTGAAATGCATCTAAAAGCATGCTGATTACTCGCTATCATTAATGCATATACGCACAAAAGCACTCACATTTCCTCCATTCTTGAACTGACTCGGTGCATATTAAAGTAATAGCAAAAGTTATATGATTGAACTGTGTCTAGGCCTCAATGATGTGTGATGATTCAGCTGGCAGTGGTGTTTGTCCCGGTTTACTTCTGCATGAACCCAGATCAGGGCAAAATTACCAGTGCAACTTCTCCATGACCATCAAACAAGCACATCAAGCACATGCTTTATAGAGGCAACTCTAATAGACACTGAAACAAGGAATTATATTTAACAAAGATAATAAAAGAATGAATATATGAGAAGAATACATTAATATGAAACTAAAAATGTGACTGAAAATGCATGAAAATGAAATTCAGACTTTGAGTCTATTGGAACTTACAAACACATGCAAGTAAACACATCTCTCTATGATTGATTGATTGATTGATTGATTGTATTCAAAATCCAATTGCTAATAGATGATTAAATTACATGACTACTAAATGGAAAGTCTAAATACTTATAAATATCATCTAAGCTGCATCTCTTCAAACCCAACTACCTTGCTCCCATTCTACTGCACTGGGCATTCACTGCAAACGATTTTCATCCATGTTCCTGATCTTAAATTAGTCCCAGTCACTGATTTCCCATGTCAGGATAACCTCTTGAATTTGCATAAGCTAATGCACGCACCTCATCTGACACTCTTGGCTCCAGAGCTCTTGCCACACAGGTCTAAGCTTTTTATGTCTGTCTGTTTGGACAAGAGGTGGATGATGGCGTCTGAAGTCTGCCAGTGTGTCCCAGTTCTTCTTTAGCTCTGCTGCCCTCACGGTTCAGCTCCTCAGGTCAACAAAATATTGTAGCCTGCAGGCTGTACGACAACGTCCCAAGAAATAAAGATTGAATATCTTGTAGATGTTAAAACCGTTTGCCGGAGCCAAGCTCAGTCAGAAATAAAAGATCCAAGTTTCTCTTCCTGTCTGATATTATCTGTGGTCTATATCCTTAAACTGAAGTGGCTTTTCCAGCATTAGCTTGCTGTAAAGCCTGGCCAAACGCATTTAGTCATGGTTCATAAATGAGATTTGTCAGGTGATATGTCCGCTGAAGAGGTGTTTTGTTGAAGTAGAAAAAAGCTTCCATCAACAGAGACATCTCATGTTGAAGTAACTGCATTTTGGTTGCACAAGACAAATCTCAACAGATTACGTGTCAAAAATTGCCTATAAAGATACTTTTATAAAAAAGTCGATCACCTGACACCTCACAATTTGCACATTGGATTTAACGCATGATTTACGTGATTATACCAAAAGTCATTTACATGTAGGCCTATCTGGTCTGTAAATGTCGTTTCTTGAAAGGGTAATTGCATTTCCTGCAATCTAAGTTGTAGCCAGTCCGTATAGAACCTGTTTTCCAGTCCAGTCATGCACAAGGTTATATCTGCAAACATGAGAGGCCCAGGATATGCTTTTCCTTGACCTACACAAAGGTTAAAATCTGAGGATCCGCAGTGATGAAGGACCACATTTGGACGCCGTCTCTCCAGACTAATTCCAGGGTTAACAGGCTGTAAATTGCATTGCCAAGACAACTATGGTGGTGGCGTCCACTCAGTTTCACATTCCATTCCAAGAATGCCAAACAGTCGAGCAGACTTGAGATGAGGATCACAAGATGACCTCAGAAACAAGGCCAGGGCCTCTGGGCTAAGTCCAAGTAGATTTTACTGGAAGAGTATCCTTAGCAAATATCCAAGCCTCAACCATTATAAAAAAAAAAAAAAAAAAAAACTTTTTTGCATAAACCAACCATATTCATTAGTCAAATCTCATTCAATCAAATTAATTCATGGGACATTATAAATCGTGAAGTTTGCTCTCCAGTTCCATCATAATGTACATCAAAGCATAGCAAGCACCTATACCCCTGAACCACAGAAAATATCAAAGTTTATTTTCCCTTCTGTCTGAAGCGTGCTCTGCATCTTAAAACAATTACAGATCCGAGACATTTCCAGAAAGATGTGTCACAGAGCAAAGGAAACAACCAAGTGGCAAGTGCTATTGACAGTGTAACCAGCCTGGAAACAATCCCAAAATACAAATCTATAAAAATAACACAAAGCAGAAACGTTCCATACTCTTGTGATCAAACAGTGCACTTCATTTCACTTGAGGTACTGCAGAGAGATTTATGCTTACTCATATTTCAAGGTGACTAATGATGGTGCATATTTCTGTGACAGAAAAAAAAAAGATCTTGAAAATAAATAAATCACCGGGTAAAACAAGGTGGCGTTACTTGGAAGTTGTCCTACACTGCGTCCCAAACAGATGCAACGAGATAAGTTTCAAGCAACAAGCAATTTGTTGACTGAGGATGAAAATGTTGCATGATGTGGTAAAATCACAGCCAATCAGGACAGTGAGAGTGATTTCTCTTGGTTTGAGGGCTTTCTCACACCCACAGTGCACTTCACAATTAAAGCTAAAAACACAACCTTGTTTTGCAGTCTGATGTGTAAAAAAAAAAAAACTTAACATCCAATTTTTTTCTAAGCTTGTTTACATTTGATATTTACATATTTATGTATTTAGCAGATGCTTTTATCAAGTAACATTGCATACATCATCACGACATACATATACATTGCATTAGTTAATATACTCCCTGGGAATTAAACCCATGGCCCTGACGTTGTTTAAGATGGGACAACGCGACAAGAAACAGAAACCAAGTGACCGACAAAATGTAGTGCCTTTTGCAATGTAAAACTAAGTAGTACTAGAATGTTAGAGTGAGATTTTTAGCCAATCATAAACTAAACCGTGCTTATGTCATGAAATACTCCTGAGCTTTGTACAGTTGTAGGAAAAATCACATATGTTTAGTTCCAGACCAGTGGTGATGGAAAACATGTTAACTGGGGTAAAGATACATTTTTGCTTTAGGGTATGTTTACATGACAACAACGTACTAAAAACAGAAATGTTTTTCCTTCGTTTTTTTCGCATACAGACAACAACTTTGTCAAAATGATCCCCGTTCACATGGATCACAAAAATGATTAAAAACAATGCATTATGCATGCCAGGCCAGTAGTTTTTGTTTTCCATGCGTTGTCAGGCCGCCAAACCGCCGCTGTTGTGTAAATGAACGGCCAAAATGCATAAAAAGATTTCTGTTTGTAGTTGAAAGCGGTGTTGTGTAAACGGCCCCGTAGTTTCGGTTGAAAACAGCCAGAGAAAATGTGGTATCCCAGCTAATACGGAAAATTCTCAGTACTTTCGTAATGTTCTGGCAAGGTTCTCTCACAGTTATGAACAAATGTTCTTCCAGTAAGGTTAATAGAACGTTCGTTCAAAGTTTTCTGGTCTTTAATAACGTTTAAAATGTTGCCACAAAAACATTATTTATACAGCGTTCATTTTAATTGGACGTTACTCTAATGTTTTTGAAATGTTACTAATTGTTTCAGAACGTTCAGAGAATATTAAAAAGTAACGTTCCCATAATGTTTACAAAATTATACAATTGAATGTTCCCTTAACATATCACCAAAAAACTGGATGTTTTGAATGTTCAAGGAACATTAAGAAATAATGTTTTCAAATCATGCTAACTTATTGGGAACATTAGATTAGCTGGGATGTCGACATTATTTTGTACATTTGCCAAGCTGTTATTAAAATTGTGTTTTGTATTTGACAAATCAATGTTACCGTCACGATAAATATGCAAATCCTGTAAAACAAGCTGTATTAAAAAGGCTACAAAATTTGAATTTGACTCCAACTTTCAAGTGTTTTCACATGAAATCTTACGAATGGCTTACTTATAGTTGTCACTGCACATTAAACGGAGCAAAAAGGATTTTAACATTGAAAAATTACACACTTCACCTTTAACTCTGAGTTGGAATAAAGTTTTTGTAATGTCTCTTTGCAGCTTAACTGCATGTAACAAAGGTAAGAGGTTATCAGACATCCTGGTCCATATTTTCTCTGAAACGTAATAATTTTAGCTGTCTGGCTGCATGACCTGCCTGAGCAAATCTCTAACGGCGACGACAAGTTTGAAAAAGATTTGGGTCCCTCTCATTTCCTGAACGATCATTCGCATCATGACCACAGAAACCAGAAACATGGAGCGTGATGAAAAAAGACAAATGCACGAGTGCCTTTCCTTGGGCCCCTTTCAAAGCCATGCCAAACTGTCCACCCCTCCCCAAAGAGCGCTGAGTTACTGCCCTGCAGTCCTCTTAAAGCGATTTTCCCCTAAATGTCGAAGAACAGCTCACAAAAGCGCAGATCTGCCAGCAATACTCCTCCCTGACACTAGTTTTATTAGAAACATCTGGAGGCATCGTTACAAGATAGAGAACCACTCAATACATGCAAAGAGAGAAAGAGCAAAGGAGTGGATAAATTAGTTTGCAAGAGAAAGTAAGAATATTAAGTAGCTTGAGAGAGCTACAGAACAACAGTTCTTCTTCATAATGGTGTGGTTGATCAAGGGGGAAATGGCAGCCGTTGAGATAACAACAGTCCCATCCCGAGGCTAATAAGATCTTATTAGAGTTCTTAACTGTCCTGGCCGACTCCACAGATGGATTCTATTAGGCTCATCTTTACACCATCATCATGCAGGTCCTCATCATAATTGCTGAACAAACACGAAGACTCTCATGGAGTTACTCTTAACAACTGGGAATACTTGAATAAAAAAGACATAGGGAGAAAGGATGGGTTGCATTAGGTGCTGTATGAGTGGCTAGAAGAGTAATAAAGCCATAGTATCATGCCTTTCCCGCTAGCACAGTGCAAATAGCTAAGGAAATGAGGGATGATGGCTAATGTCACTCCATTCCCTACTTCCATTTGTACATGTGTGTGGAGAAAAAAAGGAAAGGATACTGCAAGTACGTTATGGGGTAGTCATACACTTGATAAGGTTTATGCAAATATAATATAAATACACACAATTAAATAACATTTTTATATTATAATATTTATAATTTATATTTTTATTAGATTTTATGAATAAAACAGCTCGTAAACATACCTTATCACTAGAAAAAAAACCTGTCAAACATTAAAGTATTAACCAATAATTAAAGAGATTTTTCCTTATATCACTTTTTGGCATTAAGGTTCTTTAAAACCCCACTGAATATATAATTTATTTCCTAAGAGTGAGCACAATTAAATAATATTGTAAAACTTTCCTTTATATTATATTATATTATATTGAATAAGACTCTTGCAGACTATTTTGTCTTGTTTTTTTATATCTAGCATTTTATGTAGGCCTATCCTAAATACAGAAAAGTAAATATAATATAATATAATAATTTTGAATCTATTATAAATTGGTTTTGTTATTTATTATTCATCAAAACCAGAAGCTGTGTGACATTATACCCCTTTGCCCACATTCGTTGTGGGCCTATAAGTAATTTTGTTGAAGTCTAATATGACTGCACCTTTAAAAAAGAGTATAGGGCAGAGAGAGAGAGAGAGAGTGGGAGATGGAAAATACATTATCATGCATTGTAACAGCATTTTCTCCAGCTAACATTGTGTGGAATGTGCACAGAGGCCTGATAAGCCCTGTATGGAGGTTTGGGCATGCTGGGAAAAACGGCCGAGGGCTTTGAACAAACCTGGCTTACTGCGTCCCCGCTCTCACTCTGCCCAAAAACTCCAGAGTGAAGGGAATTTAGCTGATTGTAAAAATTACATTCACACCACTTTCTACTTTATTGCATTTGTGCATTACACAATTTTACATCTAGTAGCCTTGATGTAGCAGCGGAGAATTAAATGGCCTATAAATCCAGGCGTTCCGTGCAAACTGGTGGAGACTCTTTTACAATAACATTCTCATTATGTACTGATGAATAGTTATACTGAACACATTACAGTCTGGAACGTGTGTTTTAAATATGCGACTTGTGACTCAGAGAGACACTGACAGTCACTGTGTTGGGAAGGTTAGCAAACAGCAATTTGTGAGAACATGAAGATGTAGGAAGAAACACATGGTTCTTGTTCAGAGAGAGAGAGAGAGAGAGAGAGAGAGAGAGAGAGAGAGAGAGAGAGAGAGAGAGAGAGAGAGAGAGAGAGAGAGAGAGAGAGGGAGAGAGAGGCAGGCATTCCATTCTGCATTTGTTTTTTACAACTGATAATCTGACTATCATTATATTTCAGCATAAATATATATTGTTATAGGGGGTTCTTGTTCTGTGACACTTTTCAGACTACTTTCTTCGATTTTTCCACCAACAATGTTTAAAAAATGTCTGACTCCTTTGTTTTGCTAAGGCTAATTCTTAGATACAATTTTATGATTCCCAAATATGGATATTAAATAACTTTTTTGACATTTATTTCCACAATTTTTGACAATTACAGCTGGTAAAGAAATGATGAAATGTTAATTTATGTTGTGCACAGGCACAGCTAATGTCTGTATGTGCATAACATTAATGTAATCTGACAAAGTCCTTTAGTCTCTACCCATAGGCCTTTGCATGTAATGAGTCATTGCAGAGATGTGCAGTCTGCTGCCATGAGAGGTGGAATCTCTGTCCAATGAGATAATAGTGTGTGGGCTACAGATAGACAGATAGAGGACACGTGTGATGTCTTCAGCCAAAGTTCCCATATCTCACATGGCTGTACGGGTAACCCAGAGGTCACAGATTATACTCTATCAGCAGGACCAGAAGGAATCTCTGACTTTTTGGCACATTTTCTGCACTGATTTTTTTTTTTGTGTGGAAAAGCTGTTGAATTTAACGGAATGGATTTTAACATGGTAAAAGTGTTGGTATACACATTTATCGGTAGACAGAATCATAATCAAATTAGCCAAAATATTAAACAAACAACCACAAAATCTGTAGAAATGTAAATAACTGAGTAAAAAAAAAAAAAGTGTTATCCCTGCTCTCCTCTATTTATTTAGACGTCTTTTCCATTCTGTTGTATCCCTTTACCACGACCACCACTTTTGTGTGGATTTTACAAAAACACTGGTTGATAATCTGCTGTGTTAGACATTCTGTTTCCAGCCTATAAACATATGTTGCCACAAAGAAATGGCATATGAGGACATGGCATAGATTTTGAGTGACTCTGACAGACCAAATGAACAACAGACCCCGTTTAGAAATTAAACACAAAACAAATACACGCACATAAATAAACACAGTAAAATAAACAGTAAGATGTTGTGTCATTTTTGCTGATGTCTACACAGTGAAGATGTATTATTAACTACATGGCTATATATAGAAAAACCATTTGGAATACAGATTTTGTTGTTGTAAACATAAAATAGATACAATCTGAAGATATTTTAAACATAGACAACTTGTTTACGCCAGTAAATGATAGTTTAGCATACAAAATAATCTAAAACCTAAATAACTCTCACTACCACAGATCAGGATTCTACAATCAGATCTGTCATCCTGGACTTTTGATGCATACCACCCTTGATCACAGGTCAGTGATCATTTTATAAAGAAATGAAAACCACATGTGTACAATCTTCTTCAGTCCACATCCTTGTTTATAGGTAGACCTGCCAAACTGGGTGGCCTGAAGCTCCTGATATAAGACCTGACCTGCCTTCAGCCTCGGGGCTTAACGTTTGTTATAGGCTGCACTGCCAGGGGTCACAACCTCCCATGTCACGCTCTAATTATGATTGTCACATTGATGAGCCAAAGATGGGCATGTAAATAGTTTGTGAGCAAACATTTTTTTTTTTCGTTGATAGTAGGGGATGAATGCCGTCTCAAGTGTCCTAGTGAAAAGTAAGCCAATATTTAAAAAAAGCACATTTTACCATGTTTGCCATTTTACCAAGCCCATTCACACCAAGAACGATATAAAGATACTATAGCGATAACTATATTAGCATCCACACCAGCGAACGATATATTCTGTTTATTCTAAGAGCGCACTACAGTTTTGTCGTCTGCCGCTTTAAATGCTCAAGCTCTTTAAAGCAGGATGGATTCTGATTGGCCGTCAATGTTTTAATCGTTCATCAGCTGGAAATAAATTTGCTCTGAAAGTGATTCCACCTCTGTACATTATCATTATAGTTATGCTGTGGACATTTAGAACCATTTTTAGAACTATATCTTTATCGTTATAGTTATTGGATGTAACTTGGATGTATCACCTTGGTGTGAGCGGGCCTTTACTCCTAAAATCTGGAAAAAAAAAAGCTTTTGAAAAACCTATAGCTTTCTGCGTACATGAAAAACTTACAGCAACACGTACATACAAACACCCCCAGATTCATTCTTTAGTGCCATGCACACCATGTCAGGAAAAGAATTAGTCTCTTCCCCTCCTTTCATTCAAGGCCATCTATGATCCCATTGGGAGACTGTTTCATATTGGGCAGTTCAGCCTTTGGTTTTATAGTCAAAGCTCGTAAAACACGAGCAGAGGGGAACGGGGAGTGACTGTCTGCCACACTTACATCAAATATGCTGCGCTCGGCTGAAGAGGTTCAGCGCTCTGAGAAAACACTGAATGAAGTGCAATGAAGTGCAAGCCTATGTTGTTGCACGTAAATCAGAGACGGAGACGGGTCGAGGCCATTTTTATTTCTCTGTGAAAGATTTACACAGCTAAACAAAGAGAGACAAAGAACCTACAGTCTTTGTTCAGCTGAGAAAGAAAAAAAATAATGATAGAATGTAAGTATACTTAGTGTTGCTTGATAATGCAAGCCTCACTGACTAATGCTCAGACTTGAGATTAAGCAATCAGATGTAAAATGGACTATAAAATGAAAATAACATTGTGCAGACAAAAAATACCATAGCCATTTCTGGACTAGAAGGTGGGTTCTTTTGACTTGAGCCACCAACTACTCAGAATACACTAGCAACCGCATAGCAACTGCACTGAAACATCCTGGCAACTATCCACAATAACCCAGCATCATGGAGGCATGTTGGGCATGTTACGATTATTAGTGCATAGCGAAAAGCTGCCACTATTTCAATTTTAAACATGCATGTACCAATTTTGAACAAAGCTTTCAGGAAGTTCTGAAGTTCATAATCTCTAAATGTGAGGTCACATTTTTTGCAGGCACAATCGAGTCATTTCTATAGGAATCCACACAATCAGGAATTTTGTGTGAGTGGGAAAGATGTCCCCATGCAGATTTTGCAATGGGTTCAAGACCAACAAAAAGTTGCTTGGTTTGAAATTGAGTTCATACATTGCTACACTGTTGACAATAGACTCAAAAATGTTGCTGAAAATTCACTAATGTGACCACACCTCAACCCTATTCTGCATGTCTACACTTTATGCCTTGTTACTTTTTGTTTTTACATGTTTGATCATTATATTGTTCTCTATGAGCAGAAAGTCATGGAGGCTATGAATCTGTGTTTGTGTAGTCTTGGCAAAGTCCCCCACACTCCCAATCATCCCTGTTCCAAGAATAAAACAGCACAAAGCAAAATGAGTTCAATTCATTTTTCACTTGTATCTGATTCAAAGAGCAGCTGTTCATAAATATGTCTGCATTCTCTAGGGTTTGGAGGAAAACGGGGCTTTTTTTTTTTTTTTAAGCACACTCATTGTTATGTTAGTTTTAGTTCCTCCTCCAACTATAGGGGTTTGTGAGTGTTTTTACTGCTAGAAAAAAATATGTGTTTAATCTATGTATCATTTTCCAAAGCCCCTGCAAGACTGCTAAATGCAGAAGCGTCTTTGAAGACTATTTGGCATAAGTAGCCAAATGCATGTCTTACAAACACAAGCACCCTCGCCCCATTAATCAGTCAGATTAATCTCTGAGAAAACAAAGGAAGAGACTCCTTAACCCTTTCCAACAGAGGTTGTGTCAGAAAACAGACGTTGCAAGGTTATCATATTTCATCAATCCATGCATTCATCCATTTCATACTAACCTTTTCTTTTCAAGGGCCTCATTCTTTCTAGGTTCCTCTTGCGCATCACTGGAGTTCCTGTCAATCATCTTAGAAACACTTGTTACCCTTTAGGCTTGGATGGATTAGGGTTAGCGTCATCTCTGATAATCTTGCCTATAAACACAAGACGGTTAACATAGACTCAGACCAATAAATACGTGTCCTCACAAGTCTGTATTAATCAGTATAACTATTTTACCATTATAATGCACATCAATGACTCAATTTTAAAGTGACTCAGATTAGACAATAGCAGCTTTTATTCATCTTGAGCCAATGAAACAAATTATCTTTATATAAATCCTTATGTATTTGTGTTTAAAAGAGCTGCTTAGTAGATAATTCAATCCAAAACAAAGCATTACTCTCAACCAATGAAATGTTAAAACCTTGTCAGTGAGATCAGGGGCATTCTGGGTTGAAAGGTTAATGCATGCATGCTACTCACCAATGACTAGCTGGGGCAAAATCTGTTGTCACGGTAAATAGTGCCGTCTATTTGTTGTTCAGACAGGTGCATGTGAAATCCATATCCCAAAACAACTAGGGGGCATCAGCGAAAGACAATCCTTAAAGAGAGGAATAGAGAAGAAAGTGAATGTCCACAACATGAAAACACTGAATCAAACATGCCTAAAGATTAAGGCCCGACCTTTGTTCACAAATAACTTCTCAGTAGGAAATGTTGTGCATGATTCATTTTAGGGTTAAAGAGAGCTCTGGGGGCTACATGAAAAATGTGATGTTGTAAAACACAGACTTACAGATCTTGACAAGAGTGGGCTGCACTGCAGGTGTCTGCCAAGGGACATACAGTAAAGTGCCCGCACACACGGAATGTAAGAGTCATAGAAAGTTCACGAGTATATATGAAATCCCCTATGCTAAATATATATATGAAGTCTGAATGATATACAGGGTCAAAAAGTCTGAGACCAAATGCTGCTATTTTGCATCCAATTTAAACCTGGAAAGAATATGTTATATTAATATTAAAAATATTTAGACTACTGACACACTTTGGTTGGGATATGGTCCAGAAGAAACATGATAACCAACCTAGAATGATCAAGGGCCCTTATGTGTAAAAAAAAAAAGGACAAAAAAAAAAGAAAGAGAAAAGTAGATTAAGGCTCTTGTGACCATATAAAAACCTGTTGTGTGAGTTTTTATTTCATGTTCAGTAACTTCAGTATTCTGTGTTGTGCTTGTGGTAAGTTATTCATTAATTGGCATGTGCACGCACAACATTCAGCCCCCCATACTGGGGGTCTGACCTAACTCCAGCTGTGAATCAATGTAGCAAGTGAAAGAGGTTCAATAATGCCTCATCATGGTGGTTTCAATGCCGTATTGATCTGTAATGCCACAGATGCTCTGCAGTGAGAGTTTGAGCCTCACGTCACCTCTTGTATGCCACGAAACTCACTGCCTTTGCAATATTCTTTTGAAATGAATGTGTAAAATCATCCAAACATGTTTAATAATGATTGAAGGGATAGGTCACCCCAAAAAAATAAACATTCTGTCATCATCTACTCAAAGCAAAACAAACACCATAAAACCATCATAAACATTCGTTCATAACATCTGTATGCTCCAAGAAATATGACAGCTTTGTCTAAGAAATTTTAAGTCTTGACTGGCAGCTGTGGTCACCATTCCTTTCATTGTATGAAAATAAAAATTGGACATTTTTTCCTTAAATTTCTCCTTTTGTAGAAGAAAGAAAGTCATTCCATTTTACAAGACATGAGGGTGAGTATATAAAGACAGAATTTGATTTGTTGGGCAAATTATCCCTTTAACTTTCCCAGGCTCGTCTCACCAATAAATGACACATTTTAATTGAGACAATAAAATTGCAATGTTGACCTAAAAACATAGCAAGACCCATTCCTGTATACATTAAATAACTTTATATACTGTAAATAATGGGGCTGTAAATGCCGATTTAATCCTTCAACATCATAAATTACACTTTCACATACAACTGCACATAATAGCTGACCCCTATTAGGGCATATAACATATTTGCATTGACTATACATCACAGCAGGGGGTTAAATACAGCTCTATGCCCTATTTTAGAGCAGTACAGCCCTGGCACATGACTAATCTAGCAAATGAGGTTAATTGCAGCCATTGTTTAAAGATGCTCCGGTCTCGTTATTGTATTATTTGTGAATCTAATTTGACAGCAGGAAAATAACTTTTCCAAACCCAATCCCAAACACATATACAAATAGAAGAACCATTGGAAAAGAGGATGGTGAACAGCCCTTTTGGAACAACACACACAGTTAGTGGTGACACACAGGGTTCTGTTGAGGACAAGTTGACACCAAATCTCTTTGTGAACCAATGGTTCGTTAGTAACAGCTGCAGTGTTTTTATACGGGCCTGAGGGCTGCATTATCCATGAACCAAAGTGTAAACAAATGACCAGGGCTTGGGAGGGGGAGCCTGGATCTTCCCTGGGGCTGTGCCAACATATGGAGGACAGAAGAACAATACTTGCATGTATGCAATAATGTTCCGGCTGGTTTAGACTATTTAATTAATTTTGGAATATTCATGGTATATTCATTAACTGCATTTCGTTGCCTCACTGCATTTCGTTGCCTTGTACCTGTACTTGTGTAATGACAATAAAGTTGAATCTAATCTAATCTAATCTAATTAAAAGCAGAGAAGGCACCAGATGAATCATTTAGGTGTAAACCCCTTAAAAATGTCATTAATAATTTATTAATTTGAAAATAAAATTTTTAATTGAATGCATGAATGGGAATGCATTAATTGAATAAATGTTTACTTTATGTTAAGACTTACAATATAAGTCTTTACATTTAATATATATATGTATTAAATAATATAAATCACTTTATAAATTGACATATAAATATATTATAAATTAATATTTTTAAATGTAACAATAAAAGTATACATTAATAAATAATGTTTAAGTGCAATATATATTAAAAAGAAGTTTAAAAATGAAAATACATCAATATATTATTGAAAATCTAGCTTGACAGCCATGGTCACCATTCACTTCCACTGGACATTATGGAGATGTTTTTTACAGAAATACCACTAAAGCTCTCTTACAATCATTAGACTCTGTTTATCACTCTGCTCTAAGATTTATAACTTGCACAAAATATCACACTCATCATTGTGCACTGTATGAAATGGTAGGTTGGCCTTCACTTCACATAAGAAGGTACAAGCATTGGCTCATACTTGTGTACAAGGCATTAGTCGGCCAGCTTCCTCAATATATGAATAGTTTAATAACTTTTAATAGTCAAGGGTATAATCTACGTTCAAGTAGATATATTCTTTTAAATGTTCCTTTAATGAAGACAGAGTTTGGAAAAACTGCTTTTATTTATAGCGCATCAGCTGCTTGGAATGAGATCCAAAGATCATTGAAACTTGATGTACTTATTTCAATTAATGAGTTCAAGTTATATCTCAACCAAACATTCAAATCTGTCTGCACTTGCTCTTAACGTTTAGTCTTGTTTTATTGCTGTATATGTGTGTGTTGTGTAACTTGTTTTATGTAGTTATGTATATTGTGTGCTGCTACCTTGGCCAGGGCTCACTTGTAAATGAGATATTTATCTCAATGTGATTATTTCCCTGGTTAAATAAAGGTTTAAAAAAAAAAAAATAATAATAATTATACATTTCTCATTTTGTGCAAAAAAGAAAATCATAAAATTTCACAAGACATGAGGGTGAGTAGACGATGAAAGAACAATTAGCTGGCAAATGTTTTTTTTTAAAGGCTTTGCACTTAAAATTATATATTACTGTATTGTCTTTAAATACATTTTATAACTACTATATATTTGCACTTAAAAATTATTTTAAAAAGCATTTAAAGTTTTTTCATCCATTTTATCCATTTGCCAGATGCGTTTCTTTATCCAAACTAATGACATTCTAATTATTCATCAGAAGTAATTCACATTGCAACACCCTTCTAATTATTACATGAAATTAAAACTTCCATGTAATTACGACTCAACGTATTTTGCTCTTTTTTGACTTATTTAACTATACACATGGACAAAACAACCAGGGCTGTGTTTCCATAAGCATCGTGAGCATTGGTGGCAATTTGTCTACGATCTACTTAGGCTTACAATGCTTTTGGGAAATGCAGCCTAGGTCTCCTACATGTGAAATGTGATTAAAGTCTTAAATTCAATCATTTTAAATGGTTTAAGCTAAAGAGCTACGCTAAAGGGTTAAAGATGCAGACTTGTGATACTGCCGTCCCTGTGGTCACACATTTGGTTACTTTGGCCATGATGTGGCCACTGAGCGGCCAAAAATGAGCCTAATAGATGATGTATGTTGGTCTGTCAGATGGAAAGGCGCCTTGTTGGCAATGTTCATCCATCATGATGCCCAGCCATCCATTTAGCCTCTGACACTACACCAACCAAACAGCCTAATCCAATTGCTCACGCTAAAGGGACAAGTTTAGGGTGATAGGGTGACTTTTCCTAAGGGTGGCTCTCTTTTGACTCTAAAAATATAAATGTATTTTGTTTAGAATTGTAAAAATGTAGTCCATGAATGGGAAAATGATAATGAATGAACAAAAGGCAATGATCTTTTAAATAGAATGTGTGTCTGAAATTCATTCTTTTAATGTTTTCCTTCAGATCCTTGCAGGCTTGTGCTTAAACATTGTGTCTCTCAAATCAATGTGTGGGTGTGTATAATGATTTGTCCACCTTCTTAATGATGAAGTCAGACCCCATTAGTTTACCGAACGCCTCAGTCTCCTCAGCCACTGGGGTGTCGCCACTGTTTCCCTCTGGGACTGACGACCTCTGACTTTAGCAGAGTAAAGGTTGTCTCCGTGGGGAACCCTGCAGCTTTGGGGGCATGTTCCTGCAGAGAGAAGAAAGAAGCATGTAAACACACAGTTGGAGATATCCAGAATACACTCAAATGAGACAGTGAGAGTGTTCATACCAGTCAAGAGCCAATCCCACCCAATCCACATCCAACTCACTGATGTATGTCTGACTGAACTGTTTTGTTTTACGATTAATCTCTTATGAAGTATTGCATGATTATATCTTACACATCCATATTACTTTCATAGCTGTGAACAAATGAACAAATTGGTGCTCAAGAACCATTTCTTATTTTATTATCAATTCTGAAAACAGTTGGGCTCCCTAATATTTTTATCTTTGTGGAAACCATGATACTTTTTTTCTGATTTTTTTCCCCCATTTATGTTCATTTAAAAAGACAAATAAGACTTGTATGCACTGTTAAGTGTTAGTATGTAAAGCTGAGACAAGATGGCTGGTGACAAACAATGTTAGCTTCACTCCTAATAAAAAAAATATATATTAAGCTTTATTGATTTCATATTTGCCCCTCCCTTTTCATCATCCAACACAAGCGTTTTTAGAGCTCGGAGTGTTTTGTCGAAACCTTATTAATTTCAGTAATAAGTAACAAGTGATCAATGTTGTATTCCTTAGCTGTCAAGCTAAGTGCAGAAAAACACATACAGTGCTGTTATATATGGCAGCCATGATGAAGACTTTCACTTCAAACTGGTAGGAGCGGTCTGGAGGCCCGAGATCTGTTTATGCTTTGTTTAAAACCCTCTCTCACATTTGTTCAGCTGGTTTGCTTTTCTTGGCATTAAACCATGAGGGCCCAGTACCGCAAAATCCAAATCCCCCTCAACCAGGTCCTCTCTTGGCTCCATTGACAGTCTGCACCTTGCCAAGTAGAGATGAGGAAATATACATATATATGTGTGTGTATATATATATATATATACAATGTAAAAAACACATTATAGGTCTAACTTTAGCATTAGGAAATTTGATCCATGCATATTTGTTCTGCTCCAGTTCGTAACAACCTCTGATGCTGTTGAAACCCCGATAATGCATTGCAACATCAGGGGAGTCCATGAGCCCACGGCAAGTTTTTTTGTGGTTACTTGTGGGATTATTATTCCCTGTGGAATGTGTATCTCTTTGTTTCAAGGGCATCTAGTTTGTGATTCATGGAATGGAGGGGTGTGTTGGACATGACTGTAGTCATTAAGTCTAAGTAAACAATGACTCTGTAAGTACGTTGAAAATAAGGGCTCTTCTGTTCATATGATAAGAGGATGTTGATGGAAAGGTAATGCGAAGCATGTTGACGACCGATCTTTGTGGGTCTTGGCTCTTTTGCCGTGGCTTTCTCTTTTATTCTTTGTCGCTCCCTTTGTTATTTTCCTTATCGTTGTAAAATACAATATTTGTAACACACCACACTGAAGGATCATGTGACACTGTAGACTGGAGTAATGGCTGCTGAAAATACAGCTTTGTTTCACAGTAATTTTATATATGTAAAAATATTTCACAATATTATTGTTATGGCGATTGATTCAAAACCAGTTCATGATATCCAGATTATTTCCAAATGTCACACGTCAGGTGCGTTGGTGGCGCCGTTTCAGATAAAGTGCCGGCATGAATTGAATGTGAAGGCGCCAGAGGTCTCACCTATTCTCATGGCTGCTAGTCCATTTGGCGTGACCCAGACTGGCTGGGGTTTTTTCATAAGGGCATCATGACAGATGATTAGTGAGGACACATGCAGTCAGACTGTGGTATGAGAGAACGTGGTGTCCTGGATAGCAGAGGGTAGGTGTCAAAATGTTTATCCATACCATAGAGAGAACATATGACAAAGCTATATACCACTCTATCCTCAAAGCTCCCAAACAGCGTATTATTAACTCCACACGTCATTTTGAAAGGACTGCTGCAAATCACTTCATCTCTTCATGGAGCCTTGAATAAATCATCTAGTTCATCAATCCAAACCAGATGAGCTCTGAAGAGGCGGATGAGTCTTTAAATCAGGCCAATATGAAGTGACATTCTGCATTCTGTGTCAGGGCTGAATCAGACATTAGACATGCCCAGAGTCAAGTCTGACACTTTAAGCCTGTTCAGTAGCACTCAGAGCAGGTCAAGCAGATCAACACAGTACACAAAATGAGATCACAGTGAATTCCATTGTCACTGCATGTCATTTTAATTTGGCACATTGCTCCTTAGATTTCAAATATGACTTCAGAATATATTTAATAATCAGCATGATCTTTTTGCTTTGGTTCATTAAGAAGTCAAATTAAAACAAAATTAAACATTATATATAGGTTATTCTTTTCTCCTTTGATCATGTCTTAGAGCATCAAGTGAGTCTGGATTGCCAATAGCGCCCCTCAAGAAAGAATGAAAGAAAGCAAGCAAGTAAGTAAATAAATAAATTTGTTTATTGTGTTTGTGTATGTGTATGTGTGTGTGTGTGTGTGTGTGTGTGTGTGTGTGTGTGTGTGTGTGTGTGTGTGTGTGTGTGTGTGTGTGTGTGTGTGTGTGTGTGTGTGTGTGTGTTCAAATAACAGGAAAGGAAGAAAAATAGTCTCAACGGCTTCGTTCCAGGTGCATCTGGTATTTTGTACAGCTTGGCATCCAGACTGAGGTTGCTAATGGATCGATATGAATTACAGAAGGAAGATTCCTAGACAACATGTAATCAAGTTCTAAAACAAGTTTCTTGTGCCCATTGTAAATTCTCACTGTCCTGAATGCAAAAAAAAGACAAAAGCACACTTTTCCATAACAACTTTTGTCTCAATAAAAAGCAACTTAAGAAAATGAGTCACACTGAATTTCATGACACCAATTTGCTATGGTTTTTAAAGCTAGCTTCACATTTCAGCACATAATATCTGAAATTCAGACAGGAGCTTCTTTGCATTTCTTCGCCTGAGATACATAAATGCAAACGGTTTGCTGTTTTTCCTCATAGAATCCCAGTCACTGAAATAAAGATTGCTGAGAGTGAGGAGAACGATTAACATTTCCGAAGTGTATCTATAATGATTTTACAGTGTGCGCCTATCCTCCGGAATAGTATGTGAGCAGAGCGTAGCGCTGAAGGAGCAGAGATTACATTCTACACACGTTCAGCTGTTTTCGCTGGCACAGGTCTGTGTTTACATAGTTGTGAGAATGGTGAGAGATGCCATGGTGGAACGCTCCGTTGTGGAAATCCACTGTGCTTTTGGAAACTGAAAAGCCGTCTACCTCAGCCCTGAGGTGACAAGCCACTTCCAAACTGGTTAACAAAGTTTAAAAGCCAAAGCTTTTAAACACAGGCGTGCCTTTGGAATTTTCTCTGTAAAGTAACTGTCATTGCAGTGTGGTTTGATTCCACTTAATCTGTGAGATCAGACCGTTAAAGATGACAAGTGCCTTGTTTGGAGAATATGATTGATATAAGCAGGAAATATGTCATAGATATTCATAGTGCCGAGTTAAGTTGAGAATCTACTTGTGTGTTTGTAAGTTGGCACTAGGAAGCCATCTGTCAGGCCAAATATGGCAATGAGAATGTATACTGGATTGGAGAAAGTGGGGAGGAGAAGGTCCTCTGTGATTAATTAGAGATCCTGATGGCAAGGACAGGTGCAGTCTGGAGAGAAAGGGAGAGAAAGACTGGTGAACAGTCCTTTGGGAACAAAACACTCTAACACACACAACATTCTATCTGAGCACTTAGAAAGGGCACCTCGCTTTAAGCACCAACACTTTTAGATACATAGACCCTCGTTTATCATAATGCCATCATGTTTTGCCCTGCTATTCTCAGCTAAAGGTAAATGATCACACTGGGGAAGAATATATGTGTCTGTTACTATCTGTCTGTCTGTCTGTCTGTCTGTCTGTCTATCTATCTATCTATCTATCTATCTATCTATCTATCTATCTATCTATCTATCTATCTATCTATCTATCTATCTAGCTTTGTGTTGTGCCAACATTCAAAATGAGTTTAGACAAAGAATATTTGGAAATTTTGGAATATATGGTTAAATTTGTCAACCCAGCACATTAAAGCATTTATTTGAAGGAAAATGTAATTATTCTGTAATCAATAATGATTGAGTGCTCATTTGTTTGTGTGTAACTCATGAGTGAGAAGAGCAGAGGTGTGCTGCTCATTATGTAGAACAGTGGCCCTTAACACTGACTGTCACACTACTGTGTGTTTCTAAATGTCTCTGACCTGCAGTGTTGGGGAACATGCATTACAACTTACAATTAATGTGAGTTATGTAATTAGATTACTTTTTTCAAGTAACTAGTAAAGAAACTTCTTTTAAATGTACAAAATATCTGAGTTACTTTTTCAAATAAGTAATGCAAGTTACTTTGTTTTCCCATTTATCGACTGACACCTCTACTGTCCGCATGTGGAGAGAAATCGTGAGTGAGGTGCAGAGGCAACGTGTGTGCTGTGTCAACATGATGGTTATTGTAGTTCTAGACAAACTGTGAGCACTTTTTGACTATTGTTCAAGTAAAAGATTTCCTGTATCATAAATCGATTAACTTTTGCTTAAAAACAATGAAAAACGCCCTAATCCTAAACGCAACCTTTCCTCTAAGTTTAAAAAAAAGGTCACTCCAGATTGAAAAAATTGGAACAACCATTAAACAAATTTTCCTGCTTATAAGTAGCACTTCCTAAAACTTTCTGCAACTGTTTAGAATTTTCTAGAACTGTTTTTCTAGAACAATCCAAATCTTGGTATAAATATATATATATATAGAAGAGACGGACAGAGAGAGAGAGGGAGAGAGAGAGGGGGGGGGTGTTGAACTTCTCCAGCGTCCTATTCTTCTGCAATCAAAAATGGCAGCACAGCTGATATGTTTAGTTGAGCTATGCTATTTACTATACGGGTGTGAATTTGCATTTCCTTTTGCATTTGCACTTTTGGTGTGATGTAAAGGGCCTTTACATTTGCCAAAAAACAGAACTTTGAATGGAAACATAACGCAAAACCAACGTAATGCATTACTTGCCATAAAAAGTAACTAAGCAATGCAATATTGTAACTCTTTTAAAAGTAACTTTCCCCAACACTGATGGCCTGGCTACACTTCAGCCAACAGTCGCAGTGATGAGCATGCACTTAAGCTCCTACAGGTTTGTTCAGTGTCAGTTCTTGTTTGCGTGTGTGGCAGGGAGAAAATCAGAGAGGGAGATGACACAGAGAGACAGATAAGGATAAGTGCACGTCTGAACAGATGAATGAGCGCAGATAAAGATCAACTTCTACAGAGAATTGTGTTTGGAATGGAAGATGGAGAATAAAATGAAAAATGAAAATGGGATGGAGAAATCTTAGAAAGAGGGCCAAACAGAAGACGAGAACAAAGAGAAAAGGAGAGAGGTTGTGTAAATGATTTAGTGAGAATAGGAAGTCCAAAAGTGACAGTGAAAGTTTTCATTCTGAATTTACTTGATGGATTTGGCCTGAATGTATTTAAAGCTGCAGTGTTTACAAAAAAGATTTACAAAATGTAGCCTATATATTAAGCGAGTATCATCATGAATCCATTTTCCAAACTGTGTTTTGGTCTTTTCATCACTACAGTACACCTATAATAAGTGTTTATATCCGGACTATTTTAGATGGGTCGTACCAGTGCGGAGTAGCCCAGTACCTGCGTGACTCGTCATAGACATAAACAGAGAGAAGTAGCTCCGGCTACAATGTTCTTCCACAAGACGCATGCAGTTCGGTTTATTAACCAGTAAGTAGCAGACTGCAGCTTTAAGAAAAAAATGGCTGATGTCTCACAGATAAGACCAGATTTTGGTTTCTCTACAATTTAAAATAACTGTTTTCTATTTGGATATATTTTAAAATGTAATTTATTCATGGCAAAGCTGAATTTTCAGCAGCCATAACTCCAGTCTTCAGAGTCACATGATCCTTCAGAAATCATTATAATATGCTGATTTGGTGCTCAAGAAACATTTATATTAATCATTGTTGAAAACTGTTTTTGCTGCTTAATATTTTTGTGGAAATCCTCCACTACTATTCAAAGGTTTGCGGTACATATATTCTTTTTTTTAAAGAAATTAATATTCAGTTTTAAATTCAGAAAATTTTGTTATAACATGATAATGACAAGGACTCCAGATATCGCCATCTTCAGATATCAGAGATAGTGCTCTATCCAACAAACTCACGAAATTTTTGTTTAAGAAAAGGCAAAGAGAAATGAGATCAGCTTGAATCTGGAGAAATGTGGCGGGTAAGGAGTAAAAAAAAAAAGAAAGAAAAGAATGATAGATGTGTGGCGAAAGAAAAAGAAGAGAAAAGATAAAGTGCCCAAATTCCACAGAAAGACAGACATACTGAGTGAAAAAGATTAAGAAGTGGTTATCACACAGTTACAATGAGGGATAGACCAAAACAGAGTGAAAGAGACAGAAACCTCTATGACTGGATCTGCTTTAGGAACATGGAGAAAGGGCTGGTCTCAGCAAGGCCCCATGTAGAGTGTTTTCCGTTTTCCCTGAACAGCCATTTCTCAAAGCCTCTCCTAGAGGTGAGGACAGAGGCCGTCTGGCACATGCTCAACAGATGTCTCTTCAGAAACTGTCTTTTAACTACAGGGACAAAACTATCTGTATTCCCAGCCTGGACACTCCAAAGCTGAGAGTAATTACCCTAGAAAACCAACCAATGGATGAAAGATTAATTTCAGACATAGTTAGAAATGATAAAAAAAAAAAAAAAAATCAGATGCATGCATCATTGCTTTATGTTTTGAGAGTCTGTTTTATTTTACCTGTCATCCGAAGTTGAACTATTTGTATAACCCTGATTACTTTGAAATTTGTGTTCATTGCTCCAGGCTTGAATTATTGGGTTCATGGACAATGGCAATCTTTCTTACAGTAGGATCTATGATTAAGCCCTGTAATGCATCCATTTTTACCGGCTGAACTATAAAACACAGGGTTTAACGTCAGGCTCAGACATGTGTGCGCGAATGTGGACTCTGCTGTGTCGTCACACATCCTTAAAGGGACAGTTCACCACAGAATTTAATTTATTATCATTTATTCACCCATACATCACCTTCTAACTCAAAAGAGCTTGTGCAGAATGTACAAACTGGAAAGAAAAGGTAGTTACAACAATAATGTTTCGTAATGTAAAATATATTTGCAAGACGGAAAACAAGATGTCTAGGGGTTAATTAACCAAAAAAGTGTAACATATCATATGGTGCTGCAAATGCAATTGACCTTAAACGAGCCATGACGGAAAACTCCAGAGAGACCAAAGAAACAAACAAACTCCAAACACACTAATTAAACAATTATATTTTTAACCTATCAAAATGGTCCAAACTGGCACAATGGGGTGAGGAAATAAACGTTGTAACTAAATGAGAAAGAAAGAAAGAAAGAAAGAAAGAAAGAAAGAAAGAAAGAAAGAAAGAAAGAAAGAAAGAAAGAAAGAAAGAAAGAAAGAAAGAAAGAAAGAAAGAAAGAAAGAAAGACCATGATTAACTTTAACGTCAATTAACTTTTTCTCTTCTAGATCCTCTGGTTGCGGGTGGTCACAGGTAGAGGAGGAGGATAAAGGTTCAGGGTTTCACGGCTGCAAGTTTCACACCAAAAGCAAAGCCCTCCCTTAAGAGTGTCCTGTGACCGCTGGGTCAGGAGAGGGGCAGAAACTCAAACCCAGAGAGACTGAATGGGGAGAGCTAGACTTCCTCCTGATCTTCACCTCAGCCTGGTGCAGACAGCCTATTAGAGGCGCTCACAGTCTCACAGGCCGGCTTATCTCAGAAACATGAGAGAAGCCGTTTGTCAGGGGAGCGGGGTGCGATCCTCCCAAAATCTGCTTTGGATTTTGGTTACAGCCTTTGGTTCATTTTAGCTCTGAGTACTTGCAGAGGCTTCATATAATTGAAGTGTGCTTTACATGGTCTGAAGACAGTCACGGTTTTGTTTGTTTGTTTGTTTTTTTCTTCTAAATTCACCAGTATAGTAAAACTAAATTGTAATCGAAATTTTATATGAAGGATTTTTGAAGCACTAATGGTCAAGCATTTGAGAACAAGAAAAAATGGTTAATGAGGTCTGGGTTACTGGGACTTTGTAGTGTTTAATCTCCACAGTCAAATACCAAAAAAAAAATAGTTGGCTGAGCTCTTCAAATGCTTAGTTGTCAGAGCATCACAAAAACAAAACAAAAGTACAAAACACAACTAAACAAATTAACAAGGTTGCTTAAAAAAGTCTCAAAAAAGTTATCTTCATAGCATCTGCAGATTAAAAAAAAGAAAAGTTTTAGGCTGTTTGAAGTCCCTCAGCCCTCATAAAGGCTGAGAGAATCTCAGTTTGGTGTTCAACATCTTAGTTTCTCTCCTACATTTCCTTCTCCGCATTTGCATTCCCCCATTCCCTCCTTCCTATCCCCTGACTCGTTGGCCTCTGCTTTGCCCTTGGCTCTCTTATACGACTGTGACATTCCACAGGACAACCTGGAGCTCTGTGACGCCCTTCACTTCCTCCCTGCCAAGATGGGAAAACAACCTTCACTCCAAGAAGCCTTTGGGCTCTGCATCCAAAACGAGAAAATCAAGATCAACCAACACATGCTGCAGATTAGAAGCAATTCACAGAAATATGAAGAATTTACTGAGGCAAAACAAAGGTTTTAAACTCAAAGTTTAGAGGTTTTAAAAATAAAACAACTGTCTGAAAATGTTAGAAAAGCGCATGATCAAGTGAACAAGTAGTCAGATGAGATGAATTTGAGAGAGACTTTGGGGTTGTGTGGTGTCTTCTTCCATCTTTCCCTCTTTTTCACTGTTTGTCTCAGTTTTCCTCAGTAAACATCAACCCAAAAGATGAGACCCTGCCCTATACCCCCATCCTATCAAACCACACTATTTTACTACCCAAGGCCAAGCAGGAAACAATTTAGATATTTGCTTGGTCCTGTCCACAACCACCCAGAATTTGTTTTACATTCCAATCAATGATCTAGCACAGTTCCGGTTAGTCTTCCAAGTATCAGTCATAGTCTCACCCTGGGTTTTGTTTGTTTAGGAGGTTTCATAAGTACTGAACTGAAATCCATTGGGTTAATATTGGTTTAAAGAGTGTCAAGAGAGATAATGATGTTAATGAGAGATCTGGCATTAACAGCCAGAGTTGATGCTATGGTTTTAGTCAACAGGATGATGAACTGTAAAGAAGTGAAGCAGAGCCATTGACAGCAAAGAACACAAATCAGGTGTAAAACCGCACTTGTCGAAATGCCAAATATTTCACTATCCCTCACTAATGAAAGACTGGAAACAATGTGTGACCAAGCGTTAGAGCCCCACAACTCTGAAACAAACATCTCCAAGCAGCACTTGGCCTCGGAGTTCACTGGAAATGAAAACTCAATTTGCACTCATTATATGGAAAACTCCACAGCAGTTCAGTTGTACTCAACTGGAACCAGAGAAACAGAGAAAAACACACAACTGTCAAGCCTGGTCCTGCACACTGACTTTTGCAACCCTATAGATCATCATAATGACGCTGATTGTTTAAACATGCAGTTTTCTCAAAACATAATTTTAAGAAGTAAAGTGGAAAATAGATGAGATTTTTATGATATTGTAATATGCTGATTTGGTGTTCAAGAAACATTTCTTATTAAATGATTGTGCTGCTTAATATAAACAATATAACCCAAATGTATGCTCATAAAATAATTTGCAATGGGGAAAAACTTGAAGTAAACCGGAAGCATTTGGTCTTTCTGAACACATTGTATGTTTTTATCTTTGTCTTAATATTTGACGGTGAAACCTTAAACAAAAAAGAAAGGAAAGCAGCAAATTGCTCTAGTTATAAAAGTTCCCTCTGTTAAACAGACTGTCCAATTACAACAAAGATAATCTGACCTAATTGAGGAAAGTTTGCAAAGCCTTGGCTTGGTTCTTAGTCCTTGACATTAAGTCCCCTGAAATCATCTGCATCCGGACCTCAAAAGAGCAGCTGACTTCAGTATGTGCAGCAAACTTCCGTTCTGTCAATTATGTCCAGAGAAAAACGCTAATTAAAGCCTCTCTAATAGGGCATAGAAGGGACCAGATTGACTTTATGTGATGGGTAGACCAGGCGGTGAAGTATTTAAGTGTGCTTGACCTGTTTTGAAAGTAAGTCTGGATCCTGCACCAAGAGTCTAATTAAGGTTAGATTGGAAGTGAACTCAGTAGGAATGAACTGAAGCATCAAGACTCCTAAAAGGGATTAAGGAGGAATACAATACAATGACTTTCCTTCACAGGTCTGACAAAAATAACAAATGGCAGGAGCAGTCGAGTCCATGTATGTGTGTGTGTGTGTGTGTGTTTTTCAAGACCCCTAAACATATTTGGCACACAACTCATCCTGTACCAGAAACAACAGATGCAAAATTTCAAATCGGATTTTCACATGGTGGATGGTAAAATGAGAAAAATAATCCAATGTCTAGCAACCACCCAGAACACCCTAGCGAGTTCATATGCAAACACACAGTGTCAGAATATGTCAAAATGTAGATATTTCACAGCCACATGAGTGAAATTAATTACACAAAAGAGAACATCACGTTAAACATTTGTTTGGAATAGAAAGTAGGACATTTCAGCTGACTCAGACTGCGTATAGAGCAATGTGTTTTACCCAGAGTAATAAGAGACCCTCTCTGCACATCAACAGGCTCTTTGTTTTGGTCAAAGGGCAGAGTTTAAGTGTGTGGGGTACACAGAAAGCAGGGTGCATAACTGATGCTGGTCTGACTTATGAGTTAACACCCCCTCCCACCCCCTTAATGAAACATTAATGACTACTAGCCATGCATTCTTGCCAGGGGCTGAATATGCAGGGAATAAAATGAAAAGAATCCATTGGGTTTAGTTTTACAGAGACATGAGTCATCTGAAAAGTCTATAAACCTCTCACATGCAACAAAATGGATTACTGGGTCACAACCCAAACCTCAGACTATCGATTCGACAACAGCGTGAAGGAGTGATTTCCCTCAAATCATCACGCATATAACGTATAACTCATGTGCCACATGATATGTCGTGGCTATTTGAGTAGATCCGATTCTGAAATTCTAACACTCTTAATGTAATTAGATCACTTGCTACTTTTGGCAGGGTCAGATTCTTCATTAGATTGATTAAGTGTGGCACATGTGTAGTTTCACTGGCTTTGAAGCCATCTTAAACCACCTTTGAAGCAACAAGGACACAGAAATCGATGTCATGTCAGTTCAGAAAGCAACCCCTGACCTGCACAGCATTTAGAAAACAAAATACCTGTGATTTGATCTGTCCTTATGTTGGGTTTGACAGTGTTCTACTAAGGGTCAATGATGTGACATTCGTTTTGTCTTCTCTATTAGTATATTCAAAAATACATTAAAAATGACAGCATGCATGCATGTTTTTAAATTATGATTTAAATGTATTCTAATTCATTAAAAATGTCAGGGTGATATAACTGTCTTAATATCATCATGAAGAAAAAGGCCTCATTAAACCTCTGGGTAATTGAGCATGAAATGTTATGTTTTGTTCTTAAAAATATATTAGCAAAACTGCTTCACAACTTATTAAACTTTTGTCTGCCAAATCGAAGTCATGTGATGCCACTAACATGCAGGGGGGAAAAACAAAACAAGAAATAATGTAATATAATAGACATGTAATAATATAATATAATAGATGGTCAAGGGCAATACGACTCAAGAAATATCAGATAATTTGACCTTTTCATAAAAAAGCAAGGTTAGTTCAGGATGTAAATGTCATGTGGAGTTACTTTATGAATTAATAATTCATGATATTTGCAACAAAAAAACTATTTACCTTCATAAAATGTATTTATTTTATATAGGCTATTTAAATCCATTTACTGTATATATTTATATAGTACACTACTTAAAGGTATAGTTCACCCAAATATGAACATTTTGTCATCATTTACTCTCATGTTGTTCCAAACCTGTATGAGTTTCTTTCTTCTGTTAAACACAATAGATATAGTATTTTGAAGAATGTCAGTAACCAGACAGTTGACAGCAGCCATTGACTTCCATAGTATTCAATTTAATTTGGGGGGAACCCTACTTTTGAATTAAAGTGTATATGTATTTTATTTTTCTTAATTGTTAATTACACCACATTACATTTTTAGAGTTATTAAAAAAAATTTTTTTTTTTTTAAATCATAGGAAATCAACATGAATTAAAAGAGAACATATTGGCACATGTTTTAAACCAGACTTTTCTTTATCGTGGACAATCTTATATGGCACTGAGCCACACACTGCGTTCGTGAAGCACAAAATGGCAGTTAGGGACAAACTGACCCCTCACTCTTAGTCAGATGTGTGCTCTGCCGAGTTAATCTGCACTTCCCTTCGCTCCCAGCATGTGTATAGTCTTACCTTTTATGCCCCACTGTAAATAGGATTAGTGTTTCAGTTGTCTGTGGGATACATAAAGGCCTAAAGCGCTGTTAGGGGTCCTTGAAGAGCAGGTGGAGAGAGGAAAAAGAGATAGGGAGAGAAAACGATCTTCAAGCTGACTCTACGTTTCCAATTATGGGAGGTGTGCACAGTATGTGTGTCAGTGTGCAGAGTTAAGATGAATAGGGGAGATAAGCCTCTGAGATTAAAATGTATGGTAGAAAGGGGTTTCTGTTGTCATTGTGTATGTGTGTTGGGGGCAGCCCTGCGAATTAGGTCAGGGGCCCAGGCCGTCTGCTGTCAAGAGCTGCGGAGCCGGTTCTGTCAAGGTGTCAGAAAAGTGATGTTTCTGTACTCTAAAGCTGTAAAGTGAACGTCTCAGCGCAAACACACACAGTAACAAGGTACTGATGGACAGGACAGACAAGACTGTTAGCTGAAGAAACTCAGCTGGGTAGCATTAACCTGTCAACATTCCAGTTAATGCATTGAACTAATTGCACTTTGAGTCAGGAATTATTGATGTGCAATAACTATTTGATTGATATGAATCAGAGATCTGTCACTTACTTTAAATCTTCAATCAAACACGGTATAGGGTGGAGGGTAAGTGCCCTTGAGCGAGCCACTTCACTTCGGGGAGCCTCAAGAGTGCAGTAAATCTCTCTCCCTGCCTCCCTATTTTTCTCAGACATTCACAGTGCCAAAGAACTGGGATGTTTTTTGCCCTGAAAATATGGCGCTTCAAGACTTGTCGCATCAGGTTTGATGCCAATGACATGAAGTGTTATTGGTTCACACATGTCTTGTCATTGAAATCA
The DNA here is from genome assembly GCF_951802725.1 of Rutilus rutilus. Lineage (NCBI taxonomy): Eukaryota > Metazoa > Chordata > Actinopteri > Cypriniformes > Leuciscidae > Rutilus > Rutilus rutilus. The sequence continues at coordinate 11,254,716 of NC_140212.1, read as the reverse complement.
GTACTGGTGCGGTGCGTGTTGACATTTAAATACACAAGTGCACATGGTATTTGAGAGCTACTGATGCTTTTTGTTTGTGGACTATTGTCGTTTTTGGGGGAAATGCAACAGACAAAATGTTGCTTTCTCGATAAATAAATATGGAATAACAATTCCAAAGAACTGTATCATTGCACAAATGTTACAGCAAAGTGAACCTATAGGGAATTTTTAAAGCAAAATCAATGTTTAATTCCAGCTTAGTCTATTATAGTATAAAATATTCTTGTCATTTTTCTTAAAATACATAAAATTATCTAGGTTTTGTTACTGTTAAAAACTAAAGTGTATTGTATAAATGGACTTTAGAAACAACTATTCAAATATTGTCAGAGAGATTTTTATTTATGATCATTTATGGCTGTAGCCTATTTATAGTGCAAATAAAGCATATTTTAGCGTCCCTATAAGATAATTAGATTATATGTGAACGGGCTAAGATTCGGATTTCGCCTCTATATCGCACCAATCAATGCGCATTCATTCGTCCGATGATGTTTAATTTATTTTGGACCCCACAGTAAGAGAGAGGAGAAGCAAGAATGTGAGTGTGTGGAAGGATTGGTTGGGCCGCGCGTCTCAGCCAATCAGCGCAGAGTATCGCTCATGTCATTTCAGCGCACTGAACACACTGGCTCTTTAACTGACTGCATACTGCATGTTTACTCATCGCAGCTGGGATTCAAACTCGCTTTCTGCGTCTCCACTATGCTGACCCGTTGGTTTGCGCTATTTGGATACTGAACAGCTCCACGTCCTCTACAAAGACCACTGTTTACTTTCTGTCATCTGGACTCGAGCAAATGACACCAGTTGTGAATATTTTTAACAGCAACGGAATAAATCAGCACATTTCGTCCCCGTAAGTATGCTTAGTGCATTCTGTATGTTGTTTAAAATGTTACGGGGGTCGTAAATATCGACTTCTAGTATTATAACATGCAAAAACAGGGACAAATCAGAAACAATCTTTTTTTCAGATGCGTATGCAAGGGAACAAATGGGAACTAATAGCCATACGAACTTTGTGTGCGCGTGTGGGTCAGTGAAAAATAAAAAGATAATGATGAAAATGATAAATATTTAAGTTAGGTTCTTCAAAAAATGTAATCGTTTTATTCATGTTGGTTTTAAAGAAGCGTTATTTAAAAATAACAATTTGACATTTACACACAATTACGGGGATCTAAAGTGGCCCGCTCTGTTTTATGTTTATTTCCCCCACACTAATACAAATAGGCTTTCTGCATGTTGGTTTTACACTGACCTGACTTTGTTTTTAAAGTATTAATATTGTCTGGCAAACCAAAGTTGCTTCAATTTTCAAAAAATAAATAAATAAATAATAGGCAAAAAAAAACCTTTTTTCCGCCTTAACATTTTCATTCAGAATGCATGCATGCATGATATTTAAAAAATGTAGCCTATTTATTTGTTTTGCCTAACACAATAAATGTAACGTTAGAGGGGAAAAAATGAGCCACTGACCCATAGTCGCTTTAAAAACGCCCTGACTGAATGAACACAAATAAATCTGGATGTAACGTTAACATTAATTGCAATTATGTGAGAAGGAACTCAGTACATGGACGTGTGTAACATAACTTAAACTGTAGTAACACAGCACTTTACCTACCAACTAGTGGCTAGTGCGTAAAGACGCTCGGTGGGTTACAGCATATGTCTATAGTGTGAAGCCCTGCGTGTCTCCAGATGTGTGTGTACACACACTCAGCTGTTCCTTGTCACTCAGGTCACTACCGGCATTAAAGTGTCTCTCTTTCCTGTCAATCAGGGTGCCGTTTGTCTCCTGACCTGTAGCTCACGAATCCATGACCCAGGGACTCACCTTTTCCATAATAAAAGGAAAAGAATGCTGTTAGTTGTTAAATACTAGCCGTTGGGGACCATTTCCATATAAGGCAAAAGAGACTTTACCTTCGCGGTTCTCTGTTGAAAGATTAGTTTGAGCGCGAATTTGACTGAATGACGCACATAGTTTTACTACACCTTTCGAAAGAGCATTATTTTGATAAAATATACTCTTAAACCCCATAATATCCGTATGTATCTTATTTTTTGAACGTGAGCGAGTTTGCTGTAGGCCTACATTAGGTGTTGGTGTCCCCTAGCGGTCGCTCGCTCTGCTCGTGCAGATTTGGCCTGAGTGACGATGTCGTAGTGTCCGTTGCTCAAAAACCGTTGCTCAGCAACAGTTACGAAGAAAAAACATCAGAACTACGGTTAACTTTATGAAATGTAACTTATTAAAACAAATTTAAAACAAATTTATCCATTTCATAAACCTAGTGCACCCCAGATATATTTTATCCTATAGGAATGTTTAACCCGAAAATAAAAACTCATTTAGGCTAATCACCCTCATGCTGCATGGTTTGTGAGTGATAGGCAGAATGACAGCATTGCATCAACGAAAATTAATGATGAAAGTACATTTTTGTCACACATAAAAATAATAAATAAATAAAAACTGTCATAACAGGTGTATAACAGTGAGTAAAATGCCAGAATTAGGTCTTTTTAAAAGCAGTGCCTGGTATTTTAAAAGAGACTCCATCTGGGAGTGAATGACAAACCAGTTAACTAGACCCCTGGGGGTTCTCAGGTGACTTGAGTGGAAGTGGCAGATTTCCAAATGTGGCACCGAACAGGGATCTGAGTTTGTTATGTAAAGACTCGGTTAATTGATGAACCATTATGACCACATGTGAAGCTCGGATTCAGCTGACGGTACTAGAGAGTGATGTAGTGCGTCCTCATGGGTTGGTCTAAATATCTCTCAGATGTGTTTGAAGTTGTTGTCAAAACGAGTACAAGAAATCAGGATTGTATTGAGAAAAAGCCATAAACAATTTAGTCAGTGAGTGGATATGTGAATTTCCATGTGGTTAAAGATAGGAAAATCTTGTAAATGTTTGTAAAATTGCATGTTTTGGAAATAAACAAAACAAAAGCAGCATTATTTAAACTTTTAAAGTTTGGGTCAGTTAAGCTAGAGCCGTGTTTGGAATTTATATGATAAATAAATTTGTCTAGTATGTGAAATAGAGGAATATTTGTGTGAGAACAAGTCTGTGTGTGTGTGAGTGTAGCTACTAGAACGACAGAAGGAACGATTCTAACCCCAGATCCCAGCCCACAGGATATGCTCTGAGGAGTGCTTGTATATGTATCTGTGTTGATTTACTAGCGGTGAGCAGAGGAGGTTCACAGTGCCCTGTTTATGCTGGGAGGCCCTGACGTGTGCTCACCTATGCAAATCACCCCACACCTCAAACACATTTGGCAGCTTTCTATCTCTTCTGTTGCCCGGCCTGTGAATGCTGCCAAGCATGGAGAGGGGGACAGAGACAAGCTTCTCTTTAGTTGAGCTGAAAGAGTCAAACAGTCAGGTCCTGATACAGGCCAGCTGGTATTTAAACTAGCAACTTTAGACAACAGATATTTCCTCAGATAGCAACGAGAACAACACCCCTGTGAAGCCAAATAGTCTAAAGCAATGCAAGTCAATGCTAGTAGCTGTTTGATTTAATATATACTTAATGATGCCATTTTGGTCTTTGGTGCCAGTTTAATCAAATCGACAGTAAACAAAGAGAGTGGGAAATGATCAGCAAATCACGCAAGCCAAATTTAAACTTGGATCACCCATAAGCACCACAGCTCAAAAAGTAGGAGGACATGGTGCTCATTGCCAAGTCATGACTCTGGCATACTTGTTTTCTATTATATATACCGATCAAAAGTTTGGGGTCAGTAAAGGTTTTTCTTTTTCTTTCTTTTTTAAGAAAAAAAATCTATATTAAATCAATCAAAGATGAAATAATTATTTTGTAACAATGTACAAGTCTACTCTAATTCAAGTCTATTCTTTCCATTCGCCAAAGAATCCTGAAAAAACGCATTTTGGTTTCCACAAAAACAGCAGCACAACTGTTTTCAGCATTGATGTTTCTTGAGCAGCAAATCAGCATATTAATGATTTCTGAAGGATAAGTAATGGCTTCTCATGGCTAGTTATTTTAAATTGCAATAATATTTCACAATATTAGTTTTTACTGTATTTTTGATCAAATAAATGCCACCTTAAGAGACATCTTTAAAAAAAATTAATTAAAAAAACTTCACCGACCCCAAACTATTGCACAGTTGTGTTGCAAACAGCACAAACCCTATTGAAAGCTACGGAAAGTTGATCACATGGGAGCGTATAAAAACTGAGAAAATGGAAATTACCCGCCATGACTGACAGCTTGTAGGTCAATGCACTTGTCTGGCTCACTGTGGGAGATGCTTGAGTTGTTTCTAATTATTCGGTGCCTGAAAATGAAACACAAATGTCTGGCCTTGGCTTACTCACGAAACCACATCATATTCACGAGTTTTTCATGTATCACATCCACGTGTTGGGGAACAGCGGGTCTATATTAAAACGTCAAATCGCCACAATCCAACTTGAAGGAATACACAAGGGAAGAGACAAAAACTGAGCTATGAGTATGAGGTAAGAACAAGTCAATCTTTTGCAAAGCCAATGGATAAGTGTAATTGATTTGATTATTTTTCTTCCTTCTTGTTTAGTTTTTTGTAAATGCAAGTGAGAGCAAGTTGATTTGGCACCGCAGTAATTACCCACAACAAGCCGTATCAGAGCAGGAGATTAAAGGCAGGTAATGATTTGGCTCAGTCAGACAGACGGTTGCCGGCAGTTGCCTTATAATCAGAGTGTGAGGATGAGACAAGGTAAACATGTACGGCAGACGTTCAGCAGCCAGCCGCTTCTGACAGAATGGAGATAAGGGCATCTCAACTGCTGAGGAGATGATCCTGACAGCTGAAAGGCGGCACGTTGCCTGAATTACAGTTGTTTGGATTGAGAAGTAGCACAGATCAATGCTTCCGCCGGCATGATAACCGATTTGCATTGTGATTAATACATTTACATCACAACTACAAGAGCAAAATGCAGATTTCGTGGCGTGTGCGCAAATGGATTTCCCGCTTAATTCCTCCTCTGATTACTCTCATGTGAATGGTCACATTTCCAGGCCTTAAAATGCTGATTCAATCAGGACATGCCTTTTTAAGTACATGTAAACTTCTTTTTTTACCTTTCCTTCTCTCTCATGCACATTTGATGTCTCTTGATCTTCCTTACTAAAATAAAATAGGTGAAATATTCTATCAGAGCCATGGCTATGTGCTCCGATACATTCAGCCATGGATTTGACTGCAACATTTGCCAATACTGTCCATCCTATCATTTCATATTGCATAGTGTTCTGAATGCAAAAACATAAAAAATTAAAACCATTATCTAATAAGTGGAAGCAATTTTGAGCAATTGGAAAAATCAAGGAATTTTCATAGGTCAAAAGGCGTAGAGAAACAAAGAGTGTATGAACAACTTACTTAATATGCAGCGACACCTATAAGTATTTGAACATCAAAAACAAAAGATAAACATTTCAACGTTGAGATACTGTAATGGCTTTTTCCGCATAGCGTGGGATGGAAGACATGCTCATAAATTTTCTGTGGCTTACTAATGAATGCTTGGGGCTTTCCAGCACACTGCAACCAAACAGAGATTTTATTGTGTGCTTGTTTGGCTAGTAAAGGTATGGGGGTTTAATAGCTAGCATAAGTAACAAGTTGTAAAGAATCATCCTGTGTGCTATGAATGAACCCCGGAAACCAGACCGTTTGCTTTTCTATGAAAAGAAAAACGTCAGGACAAGATTCATTATCTAAACACATTCAGCTGTGAAATGCAACATGCAAAGGCTTGTTTTGGAGTCTCATCCTTTCTGCTTCGTGGTTTTCATGCCATGAAGCTGCTGAAATTCACACTGTAACTTATATATGTGTGCGCACGTGTGCAGTTTACTTCGCTGAGAAACCCAGAATACCCCAAAGGGCCACTGGGCTGGCATCTTTTTGGAGACAGAGGGCTTTACCTTTCAATAACACTTGTTGCTCCTCAGAGAGACTTGATGAAGACCATTATGCATTGTACTCCCATGAACCATATCTTCAATGCCTAATGAGCTGAAATGTATTTCTCTCTCTCTCTCTCTCTGCATATTCATTTAAACAGATCTCACGACATATCATAAATAAGATGACAATATACAGACCAAAGTAGAGCAAATTATGATATCAGTGTCTTTGCAGCACCAAAGATGTGGCGTATCTCTTTACAATAACTACATGCCCACAAAAAAGATTAGGCTATGGAGGAAGTAAAGCTTCAGCCCAGGTTTAAGGAACAGAACAGCATTATTTTGTCAGAGGGGCCCCTGACACAGACAGGCATTATGTGAGGATTACTATATCATCCTATGGTGTTGAATTACATATCATCACCGCCACCCCAATGCGGCACTATTCTAACAGGTATAAATAGCCTTGCAGTGAAAGTAAAGTACAGTCTTGTTGGTCAAAAAGTAGGGTTGGTGATTAGCACCAGGCTTGTCATGTTACTACCAGTTGATGGATTATGTGAAACAGAATGGATTGTATAACAGCGTATGTGTGTTTTAAGCTCAAACAATCAACCTGCCCTGGGGGTCTAGTGTCATCACGGTTGCATTCTCCCCTCTTCGGTTTTCTGGCTTGCATTTCCCTGCTGAGAGAGGAGTAATTACCTTCCAAATGGGGATGATGCAAGATAACATTCACAGTTGCACAATTTATCATCAGAATGACTGAGGTCTGTGTTTGGCACTCTCAAAGTGGTGTGTAGGTGGCCTCCGCTACGTCCCCATATCGCTTACTAACACTTGACCAAATGTGCCAAAAATAGGCTTGCTAATTTCAGCAGATGAACATAATGGATACTCTTGGTTCAATTTAAGATTTTAGGACCACAAATGCCATTTGAGATTTAACATCATGATGCAAATGAAGCAGTGACAGATGTTTACCTCCGTACATTCTTAAAATAAAGGTTCTTTACTGGCATCTATGGTTCCATGAAGAACCTTTAACATTTATTGAACCTTTCCACAAAAGTCTCTTATAGGTGGAAAAGGGTTCTTTAGACTTTCAAAATGTTGTTCATTCATACTAAGATTGTATTTTAAGAACTGTTCATTGAAAGGTTCTTTGGGGAACCATTCTTCTATATGGCATCACGCTGAGAAATTAGATGGAGGCGGATCGAAATGTAAGCTTGCAGTAAATTGTAAGAAAAAGGCAGGTTTTAAGCCGACAAAATGATTGGAGAAGTCCTGCATATATCACCAGAGAAAAGTCTGTCAGCTCACCAACATCAAGTTATGACATTTTGATTCAAAATCTGAAGCCAACTTTAAGCCATTCTAGGTGACAAATGGCACAATGTAAACTAAACTAAAATGCTACACAGTCAAAGTATACGGCAAAAGCTATGCATTTGTTTAAAAATTATACTCACCGCTTGACTGAATTCAAAGTCAGTTCACTCGGCAGCCATCTTGGAAATGCCCCTACTTCCAGTTATGCAAGTACAGCTCTTATCTATTTGAGTGAAGAGCAAAATCTTTAAAACTGTATGTATTTAATAACTCATTTCAAATCAGACATTAAAATCTGCACAAAACTTGCAAAAATTAGCCTTTTTCAGGTTTGTCAAACTAACACACATTCAAACGTAAACAGACATTGGCTCCTTTAATTGTGAGGTCAGACCATTCTATTACAAATATGGCTGTTATTATAACTGTAAAACTAGACCACAGCTGAGCGTTGCGATTTGTGAAAGTAATACTATTTTGTAGTATAGATGACTAGCCAAAAGATAGAGTGACTGAAGTGATCATTAAAACTCATTAACAAAAGTTGTTTACTTAGAGGGAGAGCCTGCAAATCTCCAAACATTAGCTAGATGTGCTTCGCTCTTTTTGTTACAGCCACATGAGTGTAAACTGACGTAAGACTGTGAGGTTCGTCAACCACATTAAGTCAATGATCTCTTCATCAGCACCTGGTTAAACGGCATGCCAGGACCCTGAGCCAGGAAAAACAGACTAATGAACTAGCAAAACATATCAGGCTCATTGCTTCAGCATGTTGCAGTGTATCCTCGCTAATAAAAACAAATCGCACGGACTTGTACCTCTGCTTGTGATTCCTGTCTGTTGTGCTTCCTCTGTGTGTCGACCTGGGAGTAAATTCTCTTTAATAATCACAGTCAGCAGCATTAGGAGCAGATGTTCTGTGTTCGTTTGGTATGAGGCAAATGATTGTAATTAGGAGATGTAGAGGTAAGGGGCCGTTGCGCTCAGTGGAAACCCGGTCGAGTTTGAGGAGGGTTGTAGTTGGGCTGGGTGGTCTTCAGCTCTCTACATGAGGCCCTCAAGACATTTTTCAGACCACCTCTAATTATACATGATTTTGTGGTTTCAGGACTTTAAAAATGTCTTCTCATTACTAGTAATGAATGCACATATACAACATACAACATATACATTTACAAATTAAAAATTGCTGGCTGTCAGACACAAGCCCTGTTGGGCATTGCACGCACGCACGCCTTATCTATGCAGTCGATTTGATTCGGTCTTATATTTCTTTCACACTTTCACATGTCATTTCTTGATCACATTCCCATTAAAATCTCCATGTGTGAAAAATTATATGATCAATAAGTTATGACGTTTTTACATTGCTTTAACTCGTTAAAATAAGTGAATGAGTTATTCAAGATTCAACAGATTTTTAAGTCAGTTTAATATAATTTAAGTTGAAATGACAAACAACCAAGTTGATTGTACTTAAAAATGTATGGCAGCTTTTTTTTTTTTTTTTTTTTACAGTCCAGACTGATATCTCAATCCATATGGTGTCATGAGGCAAAAAATCTTTATAATCTTAAAAATAAGCTAAATTATCTTTATGCAAAAAATATAATTTCTTATATAACTTCAAAGCAAACTGTTTTTTTTATTATTATTAAATGAGACCTGGGTATTATTGTAGCAAACAATAAAACAAATTTGATAGTTTTGTGCATGCCTTTTATGTCATTGTTGAACTTATGTGTATATCTTCTGCAGGTAAGCCCACCTGTGTCTGGAGAGGTTAGCGTGACCTCTCCTTTTTTAAAGTGGAATGTATCAGTTAACAATATCAAATTAGGCAGGCAGGATAGGGCGCAGAGGCCAGTAATAAAACAAGGTCCATTATGAACTAAATGCATGCACACACGCAGCTGGAATCCTGTAGATGAGAAGCCAGACACGCTCTGCATATATCATCATTACTATAATCTTCTCCACATTATACTGTATACTTTTATAATGCAGTCACACCTAAATGCAATTACAGTATTTTAAAGTCTTAATTACAGTATTTTACAGTCAACAAAGGTTCAGGTCAGGATTTCCAAACTGAATGGACATGCTCATTCATCCACAAGAGGACACAATCTATCTTTTTAGCCCAGAGGACTCGTTCTTTTCAGTCTAGTGCAATACATATAATTTATGTGGCAATCATCTTGAATAATGTTGTTTTTACTGTACTGCGGCATGAGAACCATCAATACTGGCTTATGTAACAATACGCTATAAATCCCCATGGGATTAGCATAGGAAGGCAATGTTTTTTTTATTCTGAGACCTTTATGTACTTGTTAATTGTTTGAAATGGTGGCTGATTTCTAAAGGTTTTAAATTAGCTTTTGTGAAGTCCTTTAAAAAAAAAAAAAGCTCTTTATCACACAATGTGTCTCTACACATTACAGCGTGTCTGTAATGCCGGCTAATCTGACCTTCTTTTCACTTGAAATCTATTCAGGAACACGACTGACGCCTTTTTATTAGGCTTCACAACCCCGTGAAGGTGTCTTGCAAATATTTATTGCCGTGCTATAAAGTTTTGGCACACATAAGTTTGCCGTTTTCTTTTATGGCCCTATATCTCACACCAGCTTGTGTCTTTTTACTCTTCCGTGACTCTGAATATTAACAGAGCAGTGAGAAAAGCGCTTGCTAAAGCATTGCTGATGGATGTGGGGCTTTGACTGGCAGCAATGGTGAGACTTTAATCACTTTAATCAGACTTCAATGTCTGTAAAGCAGTTTAAAGGTGTGAATCAAGTCAATTCAAATTCAGACTTTAGGAGTCAGTTCAGTGTGCTAAATGTGAATGGGCTGATAATGGGTGTGAATTAGGACTTTGTGATTGGCTTGTTGATCTGCACTGTGTAGAAAATGGTGAGGACAGCCATTGGAGATATCAATGAACGTTTGAAATGGAGATGCTTAGGATTAAGTTTTGTGACTAATGTTTTACTGATTATCTGAGATCATTTTTTGCTGATTCTTTTGTAAATGATTTTTAGACCACCTAAATAGCACATAAGTTTGTCAAGGAAGTAAATGTATACCTATCTAGTTTCAACGTGCACAGAGACGGAGCGCAGAAATGACCTGAATGTGGTTTTAAATACCTATGCCATAGCTGAACTGACACGAGATACCATTGGAAGGCATAAAAACTTTACACATTTTCTTACTAAAAATCTTTTTATTTATTAAAATCTTTTTTAAATAATATTGAAATTATGGAAAATCTTGGTAAAAAAATTTGGTAACACTTTACTTAAAGCCTTTACGTATACTGCTTTATAAAAGTATTTTTAATGCAGTAATTATGCCTTGTAATGCACCTTATAATGAATAATTGTAACCACAGTTATAATATATTATAATTCTTATCTAATCATTGAACACACCTTTAGAACGTGTAATTAACTGAAACAAATGACAAAAACAATTTCAGAAACAGCAAATATTATAATGCATTTTAACTTTGGTTTATGTAACTTAACTTTATGAAAAGATATAATGTATTAAAACATACATTATGAATACCTTTATAATGCATTATACATAAGGGCTTTAAGTAAAGTGCTACCAAAAGGGTTTACAAGCTAAAATAATAATCCCTAAATCATTGTTGAAAAAACGAATAATATAATTTTTTTTATTTTTGGCTGAAGTCGAACTTTCTTATTTGTTGCTCACATCTTTTCTCTACTTTCTTTCAGCGATTTAGCGCACAAACCATGCGTAACCAGGCCAGTTGCATAATGAATATTAATGACAGTATGTGACGTTCACCCTAAATGTTTAAAAACAGATGTTAGTAAGTGTCCATCCCATTGCTAAATTAACCATTTGGCAGAGGCATCTGCTTGATCTTAAAATCATAATTTTACACAACTGACTACATTTCTGTTCGTCATAATGCAATTACATGGCAAAAATGCTCAGACAGGGAAAATATGTCAGAGCGAGTCTGAGTCAATTCTCAGCTTTGCCCTGAAAGAGCATTCGATGCGTCATCGCTTCCTCCTCCGTAATCTTCAGTGTTACTAAAATTACAATGACTGATCTAAAGTGGCATTCGAGAGACTGACTGCAGTTGTCAGGTGTAAACTGTCCTACATCAGAGACACTCTGATGTGTTGTCCTGACAGTGTGAATTAAAACACACACGCCGTGAGACACTCTGATTCGGTCGTTATCAAATCAATAGTGCAATCACCATCCTGTAGAGGCAGCAATAAAAAAATAAAATAAGAAAAAACAGGTTATCAAAAATGATTGATCAAAGCCTGAATGCAGAGAAAAGAGATTATTGTTTAATCCAAAAACCCTAGCTTGGCATTCAACACTTTATTTTTACACAAACATGACCTTATTTGCTTACAAATGTTGGTTTTGCAGTAATTGGAGCAGCTGCGTGTGAGCAATTGTGCCATGTTCCATTAGTTTGATGCCTTGTCATTAACATGGGAAGGAAAGAGCGAATCTAAAGACTTGGAGAGATGAGCAGAGGGAGCAGGGTGTGTGCGGGGGTCAGGGGTCGCTGAAAAAAAGTGTCATTAGTTAGGTAGCACTGACATGTGAATGCAGCAGGGCAGCATCCATTCTTAAACACTTGTCAATTGGTGTGGCAATGAGGTGAAATATGCGTTATCGCTTATAATGGCTTTCCAGGGGATGGTCGGGCCATTTTACAATAGGAAGAGGAGGATGTGAACATTAGGTGTTTCGCAAGTAGCTTCCCTTTCCTTTAAGATAGCACAGAGGTAACTGTGCAGGGTTTTGGGGTAATAGACAGCAACTTAAGCTTTCTAAGGAAGCAGGAAGGGTTGTGCTCTCCCATCCTTCACATACACTACAAACACATTGAAGAACCTGCTCCAGGAAATGATGGGAACATTGTCTGCTAATTGCGGTTTCTTTCTGTCTACATCTGGACAAACAGTCGCAGTAATGTGTCATTTCTTTAGATAAACAAGGTTATTACCCAGTTCTTCACCCGGTTTTATATTTCGCTTTTGCTAAGAATCGCCATGGCATTTTCTGCCATTTCAATGGTGTTCCTGATAAACATCTTAAGCAGGGAAAAGGGTTTCTAACAAAGGTTATCTTGATAGGTAAGTGGTTCTTCATAGTTTCTGCCAAAAACCAAAGAGGAATCCATCTTGGTTTGTTTGTTCTCTCATTGCTATCTTATCTTGCTGTCTAAAACGACCTCTCACATTTGGAAGATGCTCAAACTCAAGTTCTTCACGGTGACTTGAAATTTAACTGGGATGATTTGGCAATTGTTCAGCAATTTCACACAGGCTTAATGTGGCATTTCAACTGGATCATGATGAAGTAGCTATGACCAAACAGAGATGCATGTGAAGATGGTCCAGCTTTTGTGTTTTGCAAGCAAAAACAGCACATTTATCACAAGATGCTTAGCTTGGAGCTTATGCTGCAATCCTTAAAATGGTTAGATGTTAGCATTATGAGAATAAATACAACCCTAAAACTTATTGATTATACTTGTTAACCATTATTCTTAAAGGTTCTTGAGAGAAGACGACTTCTCAGTGGTTTTTCCTTTGTGAGATTCCAGATATGGAAAGGAATCAACACAATAAGGTCATTGTATTCAACTGAAGTGTGGAGGTGAGAGATGGCCATTGGGGCCATAGTCACTGTCAACACACTGAGCTCAGTCTCAAGGAATGAAGAGGAGGGGGATATTATTGAGCTTATGGAAATGCCTTGGAACTTGTGAGAAGTGACTCACAAGTAGGGTTGGGAACCAACCCGCATTACCGTTTATGTCTAATATGAGAACAAATGATTCTGAATTTATTATTTTTAATGAATTAACCATATACAGAGCAACCAGTGTAGTCTGATTCCCTAAAGAATAACCCTGAGTCAGTTCTTTTTAGTGAATCAAACACAAATAACTACAAAAACTAAGTGTAAAAACGTAGTTACATTTAGATTATTGGTTTTGTCAGTAAAAAAAATACTAAAGGAACAGTTAAGGAGCCAGAATTGGTCACACTAAAATTGAAATGATTTGATCATTTACTCATCCTCATGTCATTCCAAACCTTTATGACTTACTTTCTTCTGCAGAACACAAAACAATTATAATTTGAAAAATGTTTTTGTAAGTAAATGGGGTCTAATGTTGTGTTGGACCCAATGTCTTTCATTGTAAGGACAAAAATATTCTTCAAAATATCTTCTTTTGTGTTCTACAGAAGAAAGATAGCAATTCAGGTTTGGAACGATGTGAGGGTGAACGCCTCAATTTTGGACACAAATGCATAAATGATTGTAACAAATGCTTACTTGAAATGCAGGTACTGAGAGGTACAGTAATGTTATATGATTCATTATGCCATTCCAATTTCTGATTATGTGAGGTTAACATATTTCCTGAGCATTCTTCCATTCTTCCTTGACATGCCAAATGTAGCTAAAATAACAGGAACTCTTGGCCATTGGTGGAAAACAACAAGCACTTGATGCAACATTCAATGCCAAATGAACTCCTCCAGGATGTACTTGACTTTGAATGCTTAGGGACTAAACAAATGGCTCTGTGGATTGAAGAGAGTTTGTTGTGGGATGTGGACAGCTCTCTTACAGCAGGAATGTGGATGAAGGTTGTTTGGGGTGGGGGTGGATTTCAGTTTGAAGTATAGGGGGAGGGCTTAAATGTGAAGGGGGCTGTCCCGGGGCTGGCTCTGACTACAAGGAGACATGCTACTTGGCACACACATCGATACATTCATTTCAACGTTTTGAGAAACACAGGACACAACTGAATTCTCACCGACTATCCAAGCTACAAATTTTCAGGGGAATTTAGATGGAATTTACCCGGTAGACATGCTTGTTAGACTGTTCCTCTGCAACTTGCACTAATTGGAGGCTTTTCCTGAGTGCTGCAGGATGCATTACACACAGGTAAGATGCTTCTCGAAATGCAATCAAGTCTAAACTAGTCTCACACTGTAAATATGAAACTAGACTTTGCAGTGCATACAATCACACAATCAGACTGATTGGGTGATAAGTATTTGATGACAGACAGAAAGCAGCAGTTAAAATAACATGTTATGATCATATGCAGGTTTGGCATAAGGGAGCCGAGATCAAAAATTGGTAAAAAAAATGGGATGTGAAAGAGGATGACAAGTGCACTTGGAATATATCAGGCCCCATTTACATCTGATGTTAAGATTAATTTCGGTGGACAGCTCTGAGATTCAATAATTCATAGGTAGCTAGTCGGAACTGTAAAATTCAGGGACATTTGGGATGATTTTTCTTTCTTTTTTTTACATTATCAACATTCAGTTACTAGGAACCCTTTTTAATACTGCAGATTCATTTCCATTTTCTTTGAACTTTGCTGAACTTAAGGGAAAGGATTTAACAAAATGTGTAAATGTAAAAGTGCATAATTGATCATGCATAAATCGAGTATTGGGGGATATGTGGCATTCAGTTAGTAAGATTACATGCAGGTATAATTGAGCTACAGTGGTTTTTAGTTTGGTGGCCAAGATTACATGAAACAAAGCGTACTTGAATATTTGAAATATTAAATGCATGTTGCACATCATCTCATGTTTTTTGCTGCTTTCACTCTACACAGAGGTCAACTGTAGTCAGATTATTGTGATTAATTAATTAAGCACTATAGGTTTCATTCAGCTCTATTTTTGGTCTCTACACTGCATGAATCGATGCTTAGCTAAATCGATGCATGTAGCATGTCAGACTCACTTAGCTTACTGGACATTTGCATTACAGAAAATGTTATATCCCAGACCTGACAACAGAGGCACTGTGAAGCCCAGGCTTGTTGAATCTTAGCCTCAGGTGGAATGGTTGTAATCCAAACCTCAGTTAATCCTGACACCAGTCTTTGTTTATTTTATAAGTGTTTCATATTTGACACGGTAAAACCCGGTCAGCGCTCACTCCCCTGTCTGAGGTGCCCGTCAGATCAGTGGCGTACATCTGGAGTGTGTTTATATTTCTCTACCGTTGTGACTTTTTTAAAAATGACCTCTCTTCAAATGTACTTTCCTCCTATGCATGTTTCTTTGAAAACAGGGCAGGGTAGAAAGTTCTGTTTTTGTTTTTGCCACAAAGACACACATTGTGTCGGTGCCAGAGAGTGACAAGGTGTAACGTGAGTGCTTGTGTATGTTGGCCCTGGAAGCCACAGCAGGCATTTCCTACACTGCAAGATTTTTTTAAGATAGCTGGCAGAGAAAGTTCCAAGGGTTTGATGTATAAAAATTTAATCACACACAAACAAAAATATATAATCATAAAATCCTAGTCTACTCTTTTACTCATTGCTTAGTTTGAAGGATCCATATATGGTGCTGCATGGGCGTATCTGACCGTTCATTCCCATTCAGGTGTGGTAATTGTGGTGAGAGGTTACTGGACACTATTGTGAGAAGTTAATTTGCATTTGACTGGGGTCATAGAAGGTGAGCTGGATTGTGATTGAGGCAATCCAAATGACATTTTCCATTGAGAGAACAGGGAAATGTGTTATCTGTAAGATACCCCTATCGATGCATCTTCGTATTGCAAATCTATTATCTTTGCTTCGTATCGTATAAATACGCAGAATAACAGATAACTTACAACATGCACAAGACCAGAAACCATCTAAACTTATACTGGACAATGAAGACCTAAGATAAAACATCTGTAATCTATCACATAATGGGCTAAGAGTACATAGGACTTTCCCTGTGACTCGGGGCAAACTGAGAAGGGGGATCATCAAACTCCAACCTCAACCCAAACAAGGGCGTTCATACACTATACGGACTCATTTGCAATTCAAAACATTTGAAGTAGGAGTGTTCTTTTCAACACCTAGGGACCAAAGGCATTTTATCTGACAGAAAATACTCTGAAGTGCTTAAGCATCAAGATAAAGAAGGCCTGGAGAAAGAGCCACGAGTGTTTAATCCTGCTTCATGTACACATTGACATCTTATCTGCAAGCTTAAGGCTTGGCCTGAAAGGTAATACTCTGACATTTCAAAGCACAACTTCCCCATCGTTTTAAATATCTGGCAACTCTGAAGGCCCAGATAGATAAAGGAAACCCCACAATGGGTAGCAGCACTGGAAGTCGCTCACCATCTCGATTTTAAGATGTTCTGAGAACATTCTTCCACAAAGGATAATGCATATTTCATAAAACAGATGCAGCTGTAAACTTTGGGTATAACCCAATTTAATCTTTAAAAACGAATACCTCTTTTTATTATCTGAACAGTGCCCCCATCTGATGAGTCTTGAAACTACATCAGGGATCTGGCCCATTGCTCGGGCACCGGACATGAACTCAAGGGGAGCCAAAGTGGCACTTGGGTTTCAGAGGAGTTCAACCTCTGATGACGACTCTGGATGCGCTTTGGAGGAGTACACATGGGTTCCTCCTGGACTACGACCCGAGCAGGTAAACCTTGAGCCTCATATCTCCTTATTTGTGTAGATTTCTCATCAAAGTTGAGGGCAGGCAGCCATAACAAGTAAAAAGCATATCACATTGTTTATAATTCTAATTATCTGCAGACATCCAAAAAATCAGGAAGAAACGGTCTCTCCCTTTCTGACTCTACAGAAAGGGTCTTTAAATCAGATTCTCAGCCAATTTAGGCTTTTGATATAAAACCAGCCAGTCAAGCTATTGAAGTTTGATGGCTGCCTTCACACTTGGGTATGAGATTTTCAAGAGGATCTGAGCTTGTACGTGAGGTTTAGGCAGTGCATGCATCCTCAGTGTTTCATCTATCCTGAGACAAAGCAACACATGACCTTGCAGGGAGCCAACAGCTCTTAATGAATCTATTCTTTGACATGTGCAAAGTCTGGCAAGCTTTCTATGTGGAAACTGGACACTCTCAACCTTGATATTGTGCACACATGCGACCTACAGTATATCTGACTGACAGCGTGTTGATGGGCAGCACAAAGCCAGCTGAAAGTAGCCAAAAAATTTTAAAGGGCAGAACAACTAGTAAAAAAATACAGAGAACTGACGTGAGTAATAGGAAAATTAGGGAGATCTTGCAACATTTACATGTTGAAAAGTCAAGCATTTTCCTTGCCATGTTGAGGAACAAGAATATGTGGTAATTGCTTTGAACCTTCCCTGCGGTGCACAAACTGTTGCCGGCATTTAATTTCCCCAAAGAAAGGAGTCTCTTAATGACAAAGTGAAGTCATTAATGGCCAAATGCTTAAACAAACTACTGAGATGATCTGGCATTAAAAGTAATAGCCTTGTTTTCAAAAAATATACCAAATGACATTTTAGTCATTGTTATTCCAAGTTAACTACTGAATTAGATCAAGTTACCATACAGAACTTTATTGTAAAGTCTTTCCATTTTAAACATATTTCCACTCTCAAAGGTATGCTCCTCAGTGTGTTGGCTTAAACTACCCGCATTTTACTTGTGTGGTTCAAGCACCAGTCCCAACAAAACAGCCATTTAGATAACCTACTTTCTTGCCCTGCTGTATGCAGTAAGCAAACAGAACTGAGCCTGTGCCGAGGGGCTAGCTGGCACTTTCCTGACACAAGGCAATACACAAATACACACAGAACCAACGAGGGTGTAGGTAGGACTAGAGTGAAAGAAGGTCTGCAGTGAAGTTGAATGTGTTTTTCTAACACCCACCTTCTCCTCGTTTTTCAAAACATAAAGTGGGAGGCCTGACATCCTCATGAAAGCTCTTCCCCCAGTTCTGTGAAAGGCACTGCAATGAGCTTAAAAAAAAAGTAACTTGAAGGCAAAAACATTCCTGAGAATTTAGGGCAATTTGTATGACAGCTCTCCATATCAAATCCCACTCATATCCCATATAGACCCAACCCCACAGTTACAGAAATAACAATCTGCCTTCATCTAGATAGTAACACTTAAACACAAGGAACATTCCAGCAGACATCTATCTTTGTGTCTTTGATGACGTACCGCCCCATAAATATTCTTCAGGGTCGCCACTGACAGACACCACTGTTTAAACGCTTTATCCCAGTCAATGATATACCCACTTCCCCCTTGTTGGGGGAGACAATCGGGAGAAGCCTGTATGACAGGTTGAATGATGTAGCACCAATTGAGGCTGGTGTCTCATTTCAGCTTTCAGCTGTTGAAAGCAAACCCTAATCCTCTCACTCTCTGTGTGCCTTCTTTCCCCATCAGGTTCAGATCTACTTTTCTTGCCTGCCAGAGGAGAAGGTGCCATATGTCAACAGTCCTGGAGAAAAACACAGGATCAGACAACTACTCTATCAGCTGCCACCACATGACAATGAGGTATGAGGGGAAAAAAAGAGAACAATGAAAGTGACAGAGAAGACATTTATGCTGCTAGAATACACAACAGCTTTACTAGAGGACTTTATGATCTTGCAGATAAATGTTCATACAAATCCTTTTCGAGTTTGCATATAAAGATGTTTTAGTGGTATGCATCACAGAGGGACATCTTTCTCCTTTACACTAGCAGCAATAAAATGTTTTATGGTGCTTGCTGTAAGACCTGGAACTGTTTACTTTAGCAAATTCCTGGCATGACTGTGGGTTACAGATCTAAAAAGCTCTTCACGTGTGGCATCATTGTTTACCCCCCTGCAGGGCCAAACAGAGCAAATGATTTGTCTTTTGTCATTTTGTATGAGTTCCACAAGTCTGTTGTAAACTCTTTGATTTGTGTACTTTTCAACTTAGCCCCAGAAAAGTGGGACAATCGAAACAACTTTGGCTTCAAGCCTTTGATAAAACTTACTGCAGCTATTCATCTGTTCTTCATTTAGGCACACAAACAATTTTTTTTATATACCTTTGCTTCAACACAGATCCGATACTGCCAGTCCCTCAGTGATGAGGAGAGACGAGAACTCCACATGTTCAGCATTCAGAGGAAAAAAGAGGCACTCGGGAGGGGAACCCCAAAACTGCTTCCCAGAGCCCTGCAGCACATTTGTGAGCATGTATGTATAAATGTTCCTGCTCTTTTTCCCACAAAGTTAAAGGTAGTGCACAACTGCCACACTTGGAAGATCTGTAGTTGTTTCTGTGACCATTAATTCTGGCCATATCAAGTTTACTTTGATGTTTTCTGCTTCATGCTACATTCCCTTGGAAGCAATGTTGACTTGTCATGGCAAATCAGACAACTTGGAATCATGCAAATGGTCCAATTATGGCCTAAAGACAACCAAAGCACAGAAAAAATTCATGGAAAAGATTAAGTATTACAACACACAGACTTTGGCCGAAGACCATCTCCTTCAGGGGCTGGAGTTAGCACATGAGAGCCAGTGCAGAGGGTTGTTTCCTGTTGAGAAGACTATAAACACAAACCAAAAAAGTCTAGCATCATAATACCTCAGAAAAACAGATGTATCCCTTCACCACAAATTGCCACACACGACATTGCAGAGCAGTGCTAATCTCGGGTCTCTGGTTTCCGTTGCCGAAAAAATTTGCGGGACACTCAACACCCCTGTTTCCAAGGCCAACGGCCATGTAGTAATAATGGGAAGCAGCTGTGAAATGAATACTTTGGCAAAAGTACTTATAAAAAGACTCATGATCATGCATTTGGCCATGCTCAGTTGGTCTTTAGAGGACCATTTCAACAGATATGGGGGTCCATTTTAATTAAAACTTAAAGTCTCTTTTCCAAAGAAATATGAAGAGTAAGGTCCAATACAATGTAAGATGACTTTGTATGACTAAAGCAGCCATATGACAGCCCTTGATTCTCATAAAATCTTACTTTGAATTGCAGTGCAAAGAGAACATCAAGGGTGGAGAGATGGCAGTGTTTGCTTCACGAGCAGGCCCCAGCCTGTGCTGGCACCCAGCATGCTTTACTTGCTCCACCTGTCATGAACTTATGGTAGACCTCATCTATTTCTACCACAATGGCAAAATCTACTGTGGTAGACATCATGCAGAGCTTCTGAAGCCACGGTGTTCAGCTTGTGATGAGGTGAGGATATACATCCTTTTCTTAAGAGCCAATACACAAAGAAAGAATTGGCCAAGAAGAATTTAAAACAATTTCTCTCTTCACAGATAATCTTTGCTGATGAGTGTACTGAAGCTGAGGGACGTCACTGGCACATGAAACATTTCTCTTGCTTTGAGTGCGAGACTATTTTAGGAGGACAGAGATACATCATGAAGGATGGCCGACCTTTCTGTTGTGGATGCTTTGAGTCCCTGTATGCAGAGTACTGCGAGGCCTGTGGGGAGAATATTGGTGAGTTACCTCTGTAAGAACTGAACTTGTATGGCAGGAATGTCCATTCCTGCACCTGGAGGGCCACTTTATTGCAGAGTTTAGCTCCAATCCAGTCTAACATACCTGCTAGAACAGGGGTTTTCAAACTATGGGTTGCAACCCATTTGTGTGAGGCAGAGTGGGAAAGGGTGGGTTGCGCAAAGTCACTTGGCTAAATTTACGCTTCAGTGAATGAGCGAGACACACACACTGTGCTGTGTTCTGCATGAGACTGCATTACACATGGAAATTCAAATGTCACGAAAGGCCCATTTCTTGAGTCCTTTTGAGGTCTGAGGTGTGAAAGACCAGTGCTGCAACGTTACATGACACTTTAAGGGCTCCCTGTAGTTTCCCACCAAAATGAAAGCTTGATGGTTTAATCAAAGTCTGTAAATGAAGAAATTAAAATGTAAATTTTAGTATTGAAACGTTACAGTTGTACTATAAAATACAATTATTTGTATTAAATACTTGATTTCTGTATTTAGTACAGTACTACAATACAGTACTATTGGAGCACCCCATTTTCTTTCATTTCTTTTGCCATGTCGGTGTAAATCAGTTGAGGCAGCAGACTGAAACTGTTATTCTTCTCATTATTTCAACATAGACATAGGCTGCTATTTTTATGGGTTATTATAATTTTTGATAACGTACCATAAGTCTTTTATCCCTCCGGTGAGTTTTTAGATGGATTATACTTGAATAGGTGAGTCCTGGAATAGAAACGTTTGGGAACCACTGTGCTAGAAAGTATCGAGTAATTCTGAAGACCTTGATTAGCCGGTTTAAGTTTGTTTAATTCAAGTTGGAGCAAACCTCTGCAGGAAGATGGCCTTCCAGGTGCAGGATTGGACACCTATGTTGTATGTTTATCTGGTTGAAAAAGTACAGCGTTTCTCACTTTTATAAATTTACTTTTATTCAGGTGTCGACCATGCTCAAATGACATATGAGGGTATACACTGGCATGCTACTGACAAATGCTTCTGTTGTGCCCAATGCAAAACTTCCCTGCTGGGCTGTCCCTTCCTTCCAAAAGAGGGCCGGATCTACTGCTCTAAGGACTGTAGCCTAGGTGAGGATGTCCATGCTTCTGACTCTTCAGATTCAGCCTTTCAGTCCGCCAGATCACGGGAATCTAGGCGTAGCATACGAATGGGCAAGAGTAGTCGCCCTACAGAGCAGTGCCAGCAGACAAAACTCTATTCCGCAACAGATTGCAGGACCTCTAGTTTCTGTGGTGACAACACAGAGACTATGTGTAATCAGTTGGAGAGAATCAACTTGGCAGAGGACAACTACTGGAGAGACCGAGATGAACAGGAAGCCCCTGAGGACTCTGTGGAAGATTGGGCTGAGCATGAGGACTATATGACTCAGCTGCTCCTGAAATTCGGAGACCGTGGTGTCATCCACATGGAGGACACCAGGCCAGCTGAGCCATGGATGACGAAAGACTCTGAGACCAACAGGACCAAACCAGAGATGAAGATCAGCGGCCACAATTTGTCAAGTAAGAAGCACCACACCGATATGTATTGGGCCCAGTCTCAGGATGGACTTGGAGACTCTGCCTATGGTAGTCACCCTGGCCCAGCTAGTGCTAGAAAGATTCAAGAGCTGGAGATGGATCAGGGAGCAGTGCCTGGATTCTGGTCTGAGCCTAGGCAATGGTATGAAGACTCGCTGGAGTGCATTACAAGTGAACTCCGGAAGGCAGAACACAACATTGGAGATTCTATGGATTCTCTAGCTCTCTCAAATATTACAGGTAGGAACATCTTCAAACAGTCTCTATCAGAGTCATGCATTTCTTGTCCCTTCTTAAATTAATCAATTACTCATATCTTTAATTTCTCAGGAGCTTCAGTGGATGGAGAGAGAGAAGACAGACCTACCATCTACTCCCTCCAAAACATGAAAGAGCAGGAGAGAGAGATGGAAGAGTGTGATAACATTAGTAACATGGGCACACTTAACTCCTCAATGCTCCACAGAAGTGCTAATTCATTGCGGAGTTTAAACTCTGAGCTGGACCGTGATGAGACACTGGAACAAGGAGGGAGAGAAGACAGGGAAGAAGAGGACAGAATTCCACCTTATTTTGGAGAGGAACTATCCTCTCCTCTGCATCTTCCAGTACTGAGAAGGACCAAGTCTCAATCTCAGACCCAATCCAGACCTCAGCAAGTGAAGTTCTCTGATGATGTTATGGATAGGGGATATTATGGCGGACTAGGCTTAAGGCAACCACCAATGAGCGAGAGGACACACAGACGGACCTACCACATGGAGGAGGAGACACAGAGACGTCCTGCTAACAGACATCATCACAAACGCAGACAGGGCCGGAAAACACGTTCAGAAAATGCCTTGCACCTGCCTTCCAAAAATCAGGGTAAATTGCATGTTGTGCCTCAGGTAATTGGCTCAAGCATACCAGAACCCAGGAATGGCATTCTTCTAAACCACTCGGCACACAGTCAGCACCCTTATCATCAAACCACATCAGACTTTGCGCAGCAGGGCATGGTGAGAAAAGACCACTTCCAAGACTTTTGCGATGATGATGATGATGATGACGACGACTGGTGTTCGACATGCTCCTCTTCATCTTCAGAGTCTGAAGAGGAGGGGTTCTTTCTTGGCCAGCCAATTCCTAAGCCCCGATCCCAAAGCTTTCATTATTATACAGAGGACTATCCAACTCGCGTGACCGCTTTAACACCTCCTTTCGGATCACGGACCAAACTGAAAAAGAAAGGTCACAAGGGCAAAAACTGCATAATTTCTTAGACTTGAGACTGAAAGCATGCCTATTGCTGCCGCTGGAACATAAACATGACTGATCCTAAAAAAGCTGGACAACAAAACTTTTTTCTTGCGTTTTAAGTTGTCTTTACAATTGCAGAGTGTCAGTTGTGTTGCTGGTATATGAACAATGAAAGCAACATGTAATATTTCCTTGTACATTGTATAGCAAAAGCATTATTCCCAAAAGCAAAATTACTGGGTAGCATGTAGACTAACTGAATAATTATTTAATAGTGCACGCAATGTATATTTGTTAAATTAAGATTGGAATACTGATATTTTTATATCCAAATATGTTAAATGATTAATTACAATTCCTGCCCTCAGATTTTTTTAGAAAATTGAGGTCTGCCATTTTTTTGACCAGGGGTTTGCAAATGCAAAATATATATGCACTATTCAAGTTTGATGGTCTTGTTACATTACTCTGCAGGTGTAATAACTGCACCCTTAAACATTTCTCTGTCCACAATTTGCTTATGCGCTTAAACAGTGTTGGGGTAATCTTCCCTCTACTATGTACATTTCACCACAGGTAACCATAATATCCCTTTTTAACATTAAGATGTCAATAAAATAATTCAAGAGAGATTTAATACATTCCCTTGCAACTTGATTTATTTTTTCATTTATTCACTGACTGCTTGAGAAAACTACAAAATATATTTGATTACTAAACACAGCGACTTTATTTAATTGCAAACATGAGATCACAAAAAGGGTGTATTAAATCAAAAGGAAAAACATGCATTATAGTAACTTCAAGACAAGTTCTTTAATACTATACAAAGAAAAACTACACAAATACTTGTGTTGGGCTTCATAATATAGTGGGTGGAAATCTTGATTTTGAAATAAAATGAAAATGCATTATTTTTAGCTGCACAGCTTAACCATTCTACAGATAGCAGCAATTAACTGAACCCATAAAGATTACTTTCCATAATTCATTCATCAACATTTATCATTGCTCCGTAAGAATTTAAGTGATTTAATTGGCAACATGGAACCCTTTCAAATTTATACATACTTGATAAGGACAACCAGCATTATCTTGTAAATCTCCTCAATGGGTTAATAAACCTTAGCTTCTGCAATAAACAAGAAACAGAGCAAACCCTCTTCTGGCATTCATTTCCTTGTGTTTGCAGTCTATTTTCTTTTTTATTACTCCTTAATGTTGAAAGGTTACAAAGAGATTATACAATCTATCATCAATGGATAAACGGGTCTGCATAAATGAAAAATATAAAGAGGTTTTCCTTGCCCCGGGAAGATTTATTTTAGGGGGACACATAAGTCATAAAAACAATGAAGGACTCTTGTGTAGGTTCAGAGATAAACAACAAAACTGCTGGTCAAGTAAAATGGGGTCATCTTAGACAGCAGGTTCAGGCTGTCGTACCACCTCATCGAGTTCAGCAATGAAGTGTTGCAAGTCTGCAAGGCATCGCTCACGGATCTCAACCAGGTTCTCTTTTAGTGGGTTCTGCAGGTGCTTCTCTAAGGTGGGTTCCTTGGACACAAGCATCTTCACCACCATGCCAAACGTCTCACAGTCCTGGCGATAGACCTATACAACAACACACACCCCAATGTTTGAAATTATAATGCCGCAAAAATGTCCAAGAAAATGTATGCATCTGCTTTAAAATGAGGATTGTGTGCATTCAAATGTTAATGGAAAATCCCAAATCACCACATTACAGTATATGTTCATGTCTAGCCACTACAACTCAAAAAATGAGAAGGAACTTAAAAGAAAAGGTATTGTAAAGAAAGTTAAATGTGCTGTATTGAGTCATTTTTATTTCCATTTGGCTTTCTAACCAACACAGAAACACATGCCTTGATATGCTCAGACAATTTCTTGAAAATAAAAATGAATCCTGGAGCTCAAGAATACGATTTTTTCACCGGCTTGCCCAGGTATCATACTTGTATTTTACAATCAGAGCATGGTCTCAAGAACCATCTAACTTTTAATCTAACTTATTCTGTTCACAGAAGTCATGAGGATAGAGCGTGGTTTTGTTGCGTATGTGGGAGAACGTTCTGTCTTTCTGATCTGCCATCCAGACGATAGTACAAAGCCCCAAACCAAAACTCTCAGAGCTCAGTTATGTTTACTGTGGTTGGATAATCAAACACTTCTGGACATCAAAGCAATGCTTCAGACCCAGGGGAGTCTGCATAACCTCTGCAATTACCTTCACTTACACACAGCCCTTAGGACATGTAACTTATAGCTGAAGATCATATCTTGAAATTTACAATTTACATCATGATACCGATATAAAATCAGACTGTCATGAATGTACGATGGTACAGAGCAACACAATACACCCAACTGAACTAAAAGAAACTGAAACTGGTTAAAGATCTCAACATAGCTTTTGACATGGCCCCAACATTGCATAACCAGACAACAACATCTGGAAGTACTTAAAATATAACAGGAACTAAAAAATTGGGCATAATAATAATGTTAAAATAAAGACAATTCATATCCTCAGTGATTCCCACTACCTGCCCCCACAAGCTCTAGGTCTGGAAAGAAATGTGCCCACCCAACTAATTGTGCTGACTAATAATTTTAGCAGTGAGCTCCTCATTAGCTTTCACATGGGCTCTTTCCCATGGCTGAGTCAGGTACTAGTAAAATGAGATCACCTGGTTCCAGGAATCACAGAGGCCCACACACAAAGCCCACAAAGTTCTTGTGTGAGAACTGCCTCTAATAGTCATTTAGTCAAATAGGTTCAATGAGAAGACTCCAATAGTCAATTAGAACATTCCAGAATAGAATGGATAAATGATGTAGAAAGGAAGTTCTCTGTAACCCGAGGCTGCGCATTATGAGAGACTGCAGTTACAGAGTCAATCTGTGTGACTGTTTAAACAGCATTAACGCTCAGCCAATAAACCTTATAGCCTACAATGCAAGAAGCACAGCTCACATAGAAGTCTAACCAAACCAAGCAGCATTCTGTTGGTCAATGTGGTGAATTTGTGTGAAAAAGTTGAAGAAATCCGTGTGGGGAAATGTTTCAGAATTTCAGCAAGGAGAGGTAAATATGACCACACCTTTAGCCTCTATGATTTTCGAGTCCTTACAATCTATGGGATTTATATCAGCCGGACTGTTTAAACCAATAATAGCACAAGTAGTGTCTCCACAAAACACACGATTTGAGGTGCCATTTATACCTGCAGTACAAATTGTGCTAATACTTTGGGGTTAATAGTTTGTTTAAATCTGTAACCAAATATGAGTAACAGGTCCTGGACCTGCAAATGGAAACACAAGATAAAGTCAGTATACAAGCTTACCATGAATAACTTTTTTTTTTTTTAAGAAAAGACCGACAACTACATGTGTGGCCTAATGTAATTCACAATGCCATCCGAGTACAGTATAAAAGACTTCTAGGCTCAGAATAAACCACCACTAAACTCAGTAAGGAAGGATGTTGGCCGAGGTTAACAAAGTTTCGAAAGACCACAATTTTTAAAGTGAATGCTACTTTCTGCTGCTTTAGAACAATTAAAAGAAACATTTTAACAGCATCAGTTGTGATTCATGAACCTAATTTTAGGAAAAAATATCTGAACACCTATTGCTGTGTCCTATTATGAGTTGCTTTATAACTTTGAACATACAAAGCCACTAGAACCACGCTAAGATTAACTAATTCATAACAATGCCAAGAATGCTGGGAAGCGATTTCCTGGTGCATGCTCTACTTCCATACACTTCCTATGAACCCCACCTCTGTTACCCAATCAAACAGGAAGGCTGAACGGGACCTTGCGAGTGCGTGTGTGTTCTTGGTCAGCCTTTCATGTGTCATTTTTGTACTGTGGGAGGCTGATTCCTGATTCCGGGTAAAGATAGCAGAGAATTATTCAGGAAGGGTGGGAGAGACAAGGAGGGAAAAGTGGGAAAGTATCTATACACTAATAACTTTCAAAGTGGTTCACTGAAAGTTCACTTATAGTTTAGTAAGACCAAAGCTGGTTTTATTATATAAAAAGTATTACATTTTGGTGCATGGTATTTCAACATATTCAGCTGTACGCCCAGCATTATAGACTAAATATATGAAGGCTACAGCTAACATCAGTTAAATGCAATGAAATTCTCCAATGGAATCGTGTCTGTCATCAAATTTATTGTACATGCATTAGAATAGAGATGCCCTCAAAGCTAGCAGACATGCACTAAAAACCACAAAGCACTAATTTACAATCCCAAATTTTTTTTAAAGATGCATATTCAAATTGATAAGAGCAAAAAGAGGGATACTCTAATGTCTGTGTTCTGGAACAGGAGCATAGAAAACATAAGTATAGCAAAAAACATGTAAGGGGATGGTCTTTAGAGGTAACTGTGTATCAGTCTATTATTTTATTTGATCTGACATTTTTAGATCAGACACATCAAACGCGATTAAAGAACGAAGGAATCAAACATCCCTTATGGACCTCAAAAGCTAAGCTTCAGAGCCAGATTAAGCCTCACCGTGGACTGCAGAACTATCACAACAAAGATGCCCTACTTACAGTTCTTTAGCAGCAAGGAATTCAGTCTTGTTAGAATTCACACGGGCTCATTTGTAAAATAAACCTCTTGCTGGTCATAACAAAACATTCTAGATTCCTCTTTGAGCATGACTTGAACTGAACTTGTTTGAAGAATACGCTCACTTTCATGAAGAAACATAACTAGTAAATAAAAAGGCAATAATATTGATTACAATAGAGAGAGAAAAACTAAGGGATAGTTTTTTCCATAAATGAAACTTCTTTCATCATTTACTCACCCTCATGTTGTTCCAAGACTACATGGCTATTTATTTGGTGCCAATTTTAGCTGTATATGGCAGTCTCATTGATCAATATAATAACGTTGCACTACTTTGCTCTTTATCTAAATATGTAAAACGGAACACGCGAGAGAGACCCAGCATGCGAGAGAGCGAGTGAATCAACGGTTTCAGTTTCAATCAACGGTTTCAGTTTCCGCACAAACACCGGGACTCACACTGTTATAGTCTGGTTATAGTCAGGTATAGTCAGTGACAGCAGCTTTACGTCACCGTTCGTTCCAAGTTTATGGAAACACACGGCCGGTTCGCGACAGGCTCCATTTTGTCTGGTTGAGAACAGGCTCTGGCTCTAGAACGCAAACCATTCTAGTGGAAAAGGGTATCAGTGAGTTGAACCCAAGAACCAGATCAGTCTCGTTCATGAATGGATAATTCAGATAAGCTTCTGAACTGAACAGTTTAAACTTAGAACTATTTGTTATCGAATCAAAGAGCTGACTTGTCACATAAACTCTCATGATCGAGTCAAGGAGAGCTGGGCCGATTTAAAATGTCTTGTTTTTCACACAAAGCCATCGTACGGTTTCAGAAGACGTGGAATCATTTGAAGCTTGAAATCTTTAGACCATGCTCAATAGTATTGCATGGAAAAGATTGACCGGCACATTTTTAAAGATTTCTCCTTTTGTGTCCCACAGACCTTTATATGTATAATGTTCAAGTGTATATAAAAAGCATGCTGTATAGAGCATGCAAGCTAAATGTTTGTTAAAAAAAAGGTAAAGTAAAGAGTGTAGAGATGGCTAGACCAGATTGAAGGAGAAGCTAAACATCTGGTGGACACTTAAACAGAAACACACACACTTTGTGAAATAACAGGCTTTGGCCTGAAAGGCATCCACACACTGTCACTAAAGTATGTGTGTTCAGGGCAAATCAAAACACACTTCAACATCAATTGAAGGACAGAAAAAAACTATAAAATCCTGAACAAATTACAGAAATGTAGATATGTCAGTCATTCATGCAGAAAAATATGCTTAAGTGATAGTTTGAGAATACAAAGAGCTATTCAAACACAAAAACAGACTGATTCAAAGGGCCTCCTGTGAATTAAGAGGAAAACTTGGCCATGCATACACAAATCAGATGTTTTTTTTTATGTAAATAACCCAATAAAGCTCAAGGTTGGATCAAAAGCAGACAGTTAAAATCTTGCAGCGTCAGCACCTAGGCTGGTGCTCAATAGGAGGGCTGGCTCACCGCTCCTGGGAGATCCCATCTCTCATTTAATAGGGCCAGTAAAGAGGAAGAGGAACTTAAGTATGATCATTTTGAAGCTGAGACAGTGGGTGTTTTACCCTTGTATCTCCTTAGTTGATGCAGTGACCAAAAAGGAGGGGAGAAAAGAAAATGCATGCAAACGTATTTTAAATTATGGTGTTATGATGCTGTCTCTCAATGCATTAAAGCATTCATTCACCTAAAAATGTAAATAGCTGAACTTTTTTGTTTAACTCTGGCAGCCCTATTAATACAGCATCCAAAACAGGAGGCATTAAAACAAAAATGACAACACACTCTTGCCAACTATTTGAGATATTCTCAGACCCACGGAAATAAAAGATGAAAAGCAACTGGAGCGTTTCTCAAACCTTCTCAATTTCCCGAGCCTTGGCAGCAATAGCTTGAGCTCGTCGCTCCTGAAAGTCGTCCATGACGGATGAAGCTTCATCCACAGTGGCCTGAACTTCATCTGGGGGCCCTTCCACCAATGGCATTTCCTCCTGTAGTTCACAGAACCAAGCATTGTTAAAGCTAGAATAATCCAGAGACATGTTCAGCATGAAACTGCTATAAAGATGCTGGAAATCATCAATCAGGAAAGTAGGAAAGAAAGATGCCTTTTCCCCAGATAGAAAACAGGCAAAGCTGAACATCACTGTGTGACAGGATGGAAACAAGTTGGCTCTATTTAGATCTACGTCTTGGACCTGAAAATACTTTTTGTCTCGTTTCATACCAATTAACCAAACTTAAACCAATAACAATAATTTGTTCTAATTGGGGAGGAATATAAATTTGAGAAAAGAACTCCAAAAGGCATTACAAACAAATATAAGCCCACCACAGCGAACTACATGCACTTCATTTGTTCTTTGTTCTTCAAAAAATGAATCCCCAAAACAAGTGTGTTTGTTGAACTTAAGAGACCGCCTATCAGGCCTAGTTTACACTGGCAAATTCTTTTCATCTAAGGCACAAGGTTATGGCTTATGCCCCATGAACAGAGCTATGGAAGAAGATCAAAGGCTCAAGGACTGAGACGTCCACTAACTAGAAACAACTTTCATCTGCACATGGTTCAGAGGTGAAACTAAGTGATCAAACAAAAGAAACACACACACAGGTTCTTTAGTAAGGCATTTCATGTTGCTTAGGTTCTGGATAAATCTATTGGAGATGTTCAGATGCATTCATCCATGTTTAGGTGCAACCTCCCACTTCAGTTGCTTATATGTGTGTGTGTGTGTGTATGTACATATTATACATTGTTATATCTTATTTATTATAAATAGCATTTATAATATTATAAATATTAAGATTATATCTGCACATCACACAGAAACAATAAACCATTAGGGATTTTTTGGTGTTGTTAGCTACTAATAAGACCTACTTTAAAATGAGGAAAATATTTTTTTAAAGCATTTTGTCCACTATTTGGGTGACAGAGATGATATATTATAGTTGTAACAGATAAAATGTACACACAATTATCTGTAATTAAACCATTTAAAAAAAAAAAAACCCAGTTCTGTCACATGCCTTGAGAATCAGTAAAAGAGCTCAACTTGCATTACAGATAAAACTCCATAAATCACAGAGATTCAAATTTAATTTAAATCATTTTGTGAAAAAACTAAAATTAGCAAAAATATTTTTGCATGATTGTTCTCTGATTCAGTTGACCTAAACGCACAAAACAGGGAAAAAGAGGAGAGTACATGAGAAATAAAGTTAAACAAATTTATTTTAGGCTCTCAGAGCTCCCTAGAGTATGTCCAGAGTGCTCTGAGCCTCCGATAAGATCTTGTGATAAAGGCGAGAGTTGAGCTAATGGATTTCACCCTCTTTTTTTAGCCTTGCTGCGGTCTGGGTGGCCCCATGATATCCACAAACTCTCCTTCAGCGACCCGCCGTGTTTTGTGTCAGAACCGTGCTTACAGTCTGAATAAACACGACACGGATCACTTGCCTTTCATGCGCCAAACAGGACCCTTTAAAACCCATCACATGAGGAGAGAGAGAGAGAGAGAGAGAGAGAGAGAGAGAGAGAGAGAGAGAGAGAGAGAGAGAGAGAGAGAGAGAGAGAGAGAGAGAGAGAGAGAGAGAGAGAGAGAGAGAGAGAGAGAGAGAGAGAGAGAGAGAGAGAGAGAGAGAGAGAGACACACAAGCAAACAGCTTTTAAAATGAAGGAAAAAAATCTCCAGTCACAGAAGATTTGTGTTTTTTTTTGCCATCAGCTGAAATGGCTGGCATGTCACACTTATTATTATTTTTGCGGATGAAAGGGAGTGTTCTGGTAAGCACATCTGTTTGGGAGCTGTGTGTGTGCGCAACTCACCTTAGTGACTGATACGGAGCTATGGGGCGAACCGTCTCGTGATGCACTCACGGAGGGGACGGGGGGCCTTTCCTTGTCTGTAGAAGATGAAAGACTGGGATCAGAACGTAAGAAACAAAGCATCTGTTGTAGGACGCAAGCCAACATTGCAGCTATAGTTTGGACTTGGATCAACATCCCCCAGAAAGCCATGGAAAAAGGCCTTGCTTGACTCATTTGGTGCAGTAAACGTTTTCGCATGCTGGAACGGATCCTGCTCGCTTTCCGAATATCCAGCTGGCATGCAGAACCAGGTGGTTCCCTCACTGCTGATCAGGGCTCTTCCCTGCAGGCAAACCACAGCCAGGTGCCTGCAGTGTCACCCCGTGACCCTCTCCGTGTGAGCTGTGGGCTCAACACCTACGGATTCGTTCGGAAAGAGACGGAGTGCTCGCCAAATTGATTCGGAGCGGAGAGGAGTCTATGACTAGAAGTTATGTTTAGATTTAAACAGATTTAAGATTCAAATCTAAACCTCCTTGCGATGTACATGGCATGCTATCAAACATCTGGCAAAGAAAAGTAAAAAGGGAACGGATAAAAGCAAGAAAAGAGTGGAAGGTTTAGCAATCAGACACTGGAACACACGCCTGTAGACTTTTTACGATCCCCAGCCAAAGGAAGTGAGAGGAAAGCAGACAAACAAAACGAGGCTCTACGATGGTGCGATTAGCAACGCTTTCTCTCATGTTACTGTGACTGCAGGCTGACCTTTAACTTATAAAGCAAAGCGAAACAAAATCTCATTGTGTGTGAGCCATAAGCTTTCTTTATCAGGATTCAAGAGGAGTATGACTTTTTTCTTTTTCACAAATTAATTTATTCAGCAAGGATGCATTAAATTGGTCAAAATTAAAGACGTTTATAATGTTTCAAAAGATTGATCATTTTTGCTTTTGAACTTTTTGTCAAAAAAATCCTGAAAATAAAGTGTCTCGCAGTTTCAATATAGAGTATACAGTATTCAAATATTTTTAAATAACTGTTCTATTTGAATTGTAATAATATTTCACATGATTACTGCTTTACTGTTACTCTTCACTAAAGAGACGTCTTTCAAAAACCAACCCCAAACTTTTTAACGGTAGAGTAGCTTTGCTAGCCTGCCTCTCGTATTAATTTATTTATTTGGCAAGTACTGAGTCACACTCATATTGAGTCCTACACTCTTATTGACAGCTTAAAATTAAGCCACATATTTAAAACTTTGTGACTAACAGGTGATAGAATTGTGCTGCATTCTGCAGGCTCAAATTCAGGTGGGACTTTTGATGCATAATAAATATGACTGGATCATCTGGATCACCCTTAAAGACACTGTTTTACTCACCCGGTCCTCTGCCTAGCCCAATCGGCTCCTCGTATCCTGAAACAAAAAAAAACAAAAATTGTACATCATAACAAAAAAAACAATTCAGGTGTTTTTGATGCATTTCTTTCATCAGTGATAGAGGTTAGATCATACAGTGTCATGCAAATCCTGCTCCATCTTTTTAGAACAGCATAATCTAGAGACTCTCTTTTGGAGTATGTCAACCAAACCATGTGCATCCAATATTGGCTGCTCAAAGCGTCTCTCTGGAGCTTATTACTGAGGATCTCATTATAGTAACAGAGAACAGGGAAACAAACACAGATGGGAGTCTTTATTAGGACAGCTTGAGTGACATCATCTGTGATCTGAGGTCTGCAGTGGACACTTGGGTACAGTCATGTCCAAGCATGTCTATTTTCAAACACAACGACTCAAATCAAACCTGTCTAGGAAGCATTTAGGATGTTTATCTAGTTTATATGAGGAATAAAGCATCCAGGCAAAGTCTTTTCACTCTGCGGCTTGGCATATTAAAATGGCACGCAAATGAAGCGTGTAAATTAGTCAAGAAAGCCTTTAAATTAATCAACAGGCTTTCCCACGTCTCAAATAGTCAATGACAGTTCAAATACTACACTGCAAGCTGTGCACTGATCCTTTGTATCATCTACAGTCTGTGTGTGTGGGAGATTTCATTTCTACAATGAAACGGCGAAAGGCTTGGAATACTGTCAATACATGTGATGTGAACACCACTGGCATTAGTCAATTTAATTTAAATGATTTATGAAGGATCTTGTGACACTGAAGTCTGGAGAAACAGCTGCTGAAAATTCAGCTTTGCCATCACAGTAAAAAAATACATTTAAAAATAGTAAAATATAGAAATAGTTCTATTAAAATTTAGTAGTATTTTACTATTTTAGCTGTATTTTAAACAATTAAATGCAGTGTTGGTGAGCATAAAAGACTTATTTAAAAAAAAAAAAAAAAAACAAACTGTATGTGTATGTAATATAAATCACTGAAGTGAAGACTGAAGATGTTTCATACTTTTCCCCTGCTGGGGCAAGATAGGGTGCGCTTTGCCCCGCTCTGGTGAGTAGCTGCGACTGCTTATGCTGGACCCCGACCGACTGTGAGGGGAAGGGGGGACGTCCCGCCGGGCTGGAGAGCGTTCACGTACTGGCGGGAAGGGTGCCTTTCGTCTCAAGTTGTCCCGCTCCTCCCTGTGACAGAGCACAAACACATTCAAGTTTTAAGTATGTGTTTCCTAGGAGAACAATATGGTGCATTTTACATAACATGTCTGAATACAAACCCCCGGTCCAGGTTCATAATGGCCTGCATGAGATTGTCGTCTCCAGCATCGGGGGCTATTGCAGGCAGAGACCTGGGCTGAGGGTAAGAACCCTGGACTCGAGCGTTCGGAGGAGGACCAGCGCGATTACTCGGTCTGAACAGGGAAAGGAAAAAGAAGACAAATATTTGCATTCACATTATGGATAAGAAATATTAGCTAAGATATTCTCATTAAACAGTTAACAGTTAAGAAAATGTACCTTAACATATACATATATATATATATATATATATATATATATATATACATATATATATATATATATATATATAATAATTTTTTTTAATCAAAGTGTGTGTGGTTTAAGTAGTTGCCTACTGTCCTCTGACAGTTTAAGACAGTTTAAGGTCATTTAATCTTGTTTATATGAACCATGCCCTGTAGGGTCATACACTGAGTGTACTGAGAAGGACTGGTGTGACTGGGATGGTCATTTCAGATGTCTAAATAAATACTTTATATTTAGGTTTTTGACCTGTACAATGTCATATCTAACACTTATGACTTTCTATCCTCTGTGGAACACAAAAGAAGATATTTTAAAGAATGTTTAAATTGTTTTTGTCCATATTATGAATGCCAATGGGGTCCAAAACAACACTTGAACTCACTTTCATTCTATGTTGAATGATTTCTAAGGGTCACTGAATAGTCAGAAAATCAGGGTCAATTATGATTTAGTAATGTCCATAAAGACTTATTTGAAACCTATTAGTTATGCAGGGCACCCCTGGTCCTGATACAGAGGAGATTCTCTTAAACTAGTCTCCACACTGGGCTCTGCCTCATTTAAGAATTTACCTATATGTGTAAGACCATGCCAGAGGCTTCACATCCTGCTTGTAAATTGCAACTCAATATAAACTGCACAAAGAGGAGGGCAAAATGAGGCTTGTAAAAAGTTGCAGCGCTGCCTAACAGAGCAGCACCGCAGCTCTGCCGAGTTCACCCGCAACCAAGACATTCATTAACACACATCTGTTCTAGCGGCAGTAAAACCCCCTTCAGTTTACTCTGCTCCCCCTCGACTCGGTTTCCTTGCTAAGGCCCTCCGGTCGCGCAGGCCGATTACGTGCCACTTATATGGCCTGCCGCGCAGGAGAGCGGGACGTAAAAGAATCACAGGCACCTGGTCCGAGTGACCCTGGCCTGAACCCCAGCCAGGTTCCTCTCTCTCAAACACACACGACAATGTGTCCGCACACAGTGACCTCGCAAAACTTTAATGACCCTCACATCTGTTTGAAGTGCAGGTGACCCTGTCTGCCCTGGACTAACAGAGCAAATTACCACATGTCTGTCTTTACTGCCAATATGAAGCCAGGATATTAGCCCAAGCCAAAAAAAAGGTTAACCTCTCACTCCCAATCGCAAGCCATCACATTAGATTAAAGCACTGAAAAGGTCAAAACAAGTACTTTAAAGCATGTCTGACGTCCAAGATTATACGAATTAGCAGGAAAATGCTAATTTGACCAATATGGCCATATAAAGAACATTTATTTAAAACGGAATCTTTAAAAATGCCTGATTTTAATATGAAGAGAGGCTTAGACAAGCATGCTTTACTGACTAAATACAAAAGCGCCTCCAAGTGGTAAGACTGGGTTTTGTCCAAATATTCTTTTTGGTATTATTTTAAAGTCTATTTTTATTTTTTTATAAATAATAAAATATACACAGAATGGAATATGTGTGTGAGTGTGTGTGTTTAAAATTAATGAAATAATTAATAGCATGTATATTTATTTATAGAATAAATATACTATATATATATATATATATATATATATATATATATATATATGTATGTGTGTGTGTGTGCACAATTTATAGAAAATGTATCATTGTCAGCATGCTCAAAGTTTAGCCAGTGTCCTCATTTGTCAAATGTCTATGACGAAATTTAAACCCTATGCAAGTGTATTCTGTTTCTACTTTTAACAAAAATACTGCATTCTTGTACAGACTCTGAAATTGACCAATTAAGAAAACCATGATGTCACCATTTAAAAGTTTTGCTGACGCTCTCTTTTAGAAGGGGTGGACCAACACGAGGTTCATTTGGCTGCCCCCTCCATCCCTGCTGTGAAAAGTTGTGATTAATTACTGGAAAGAGTCAGATTGAAGGGGTGGTTGAATATGATTTCACTTTTCTAACTTTATTTAGTGTGTAATGTTGCTGTTTGAGCTTAAACAACATCTGCAAAGTTACGACGCTTAAAGTTCAACACAAAGGAAGATATTTTCTTTTAAAGAAATTGCTTTTTAAGGACTACAACAAACGGCTGATAAGGACTACACAACATTCCTCCCGGGTTAGTGACATCACTAATCCTAAAATTTACATAAACCACGCCCCCGGGAACGCGATTTATAGATTATCAAGACAGAATATGCTAATCAATGACTAGAAGATAACTACACATAAGCAACATAAATTTACCAACTAACCATTCAGAAATGTTGTCACTTCTTCTTGAGTCTCTCCAACTTTCTGACTCCGGTTTGAACATAAAAGGCTAAAGGTTTTTGAAATTTCCAGTAAATATCTGTGTGAGGTAAAAGGACACAAGCTATTGAAGCTCCGCCCCCTGTGACGCAAGCAGCAGCTGTGTTTTTGCTCACCCTCAAAAAGTGACAACTTTAACATGCTATATAAAAATATCTGTGGTGTATTTGAGCTAAAACTTCACATATACACTCATTACATTAAATACTTATTTTACATCTTGTGAAAAGGGCATTATACCACCCCTTTAAGACATATGGAAAACCACTGGGATGCTGGGTGACTGTCTGTGGGTATTTCCAAGGGAGCTGAACCAAAAAAAACAAACAAACAGAGAATGTAGGACAACTCAGAGTTTGATTTATGCTCTGTATTAAGAAACTTCACTTTGAGTGAGAGAAGAAGGGAAGCCAAGAAACAAAGTATAAAAACAAGGCATTAAAGCTGGAGGGAACACAGCTTGTTTCCAAGAGGAACAGGTCTGCCATCTACTGGGGAAATTAAATTAGTTTTAATGAACATCACTCCCTACCCTTGACCCCGTTTACACTCTGTATTAAGATCCACAAGTGGTCAGCACTAAAGAAGAGTGTAAAGAGGATTCAAAATGTTTTTTAAGGTCACTCAAACCACATTTGGAGGTTAACTTTCGCAAAATCTAATCTGAATATATGGCAAGAGAGAGTATTTCCTCAATTTCCTCAAAAGAAATAAAAGAAGTCTTAGTTTAATCAGAATAAGCCCATCATATAATACATATTTTCCTTTATGGCAAGCTGTACTCGTGAAATACCTAAAGTCCATTTGGCGACCACCGTGAGGTTCCTCTCTTGGCCCTCTGTAGTACTGGAAGTCTTCCTGCTGAAATGCAAAACACAATGATATGATGAAAATGCAAGACACACAATTGTAAAGTGTTGAGTGTTTTCTATATCTGATCTTTTAATTTTACATATCTTTTTCTTTTTATTGAACTGATTGATAACATTACAAAGAGTCATCTCAGGACAATCAAATAGCGATATAATAAATATTACTAATATTAATATCCCTATAATACAAACAACACAAAAGACACTAACACTAACTTAAAAAGAAAGTAGAAAATACATAAAAAATGAATCCGTACCTGATCTTTGATGCTTACCCTTCGACCAGGTGGCCCACCCCTGTGGTCATTTGGAAATGAGTGATGGCTGTCTCCATGGTAACCTCTCTGATCATCTCCATGGTAGTTGCGAGGGGCACCGTTTGGGTAAAACCGCGGGCCATCGTATTCAAAACCACCACGGCCATAGTCCTCGTCCGGCCGCCCAAAGGGAGGTCTCCTATCTCCTTGAGCTCCTCTTGGAAATGGACCCTGGAACGTCAAAAGAGCTCAAGCAAGGCTGTTTCTTTCACAGCATGATCCAAATGTCTGATCATGGCCAAAACAATTATGACAAATAAGTACTTACCGCTCTGTCTGGAGGAAACCGGTCCTCGTAAATATCTCTAATATTTCGATCTCTCCTAAAAGCCACTGAGGGACAAACAAACAGACACAGATGACAAATTAACATTATTTAAACCACTGTAACAATATGGAACTTACACACGAGTTATCTAAAAATGTTATTACATCAAAGTTAAATTATTTTAAACTAAACAAATTAAAACAACAGAACAGGCATTTATGACAACCAGAAAACCAATAAATAACTTTAAAGACTACATAATACTGACACATATTTTATATTTATTAATATAATCATATTTAATTATATTTTATTATATTTTAATCAAACTTTAAAAAACATATTCCTCTAAATAACTTACTTTTAGTTTCCGGATGGAAAGTCGATGTCTTCAGTTGTATGACGATTATCTAGTAACAAATGAGACAGAAATATGAATGTACCAATACCTAGGGCAGATAATTATTTATAGCCCATAATAACCATTTTTCTGGTCTGTTCCATGCTGTTGGAATGACCTGCCCAACTCAACCAGAGCGGTTGAGTTTTATATATATATATATATATATATATATATATTATATATATTTATTTATTTATTTATTTATTTTATTTTTTATTAATTTTTTTTCGGCAACACTTGATCCATTAATACTAACACTTTATCTTATATTCTATATCTATTATCTATCTTTATATATGGGAAGGGTCATAGCACTTGCATATTGTTGTCCTATTGTTAGTTTAACTGCTTCTATTGTTCTCATTTGTAAGTCACTTTGGATAAAAGCGTCTGCTAAATGAATAAATGTAAATGTAACCATAAGTATTACTGATAAATATATAGAGTTTTACCTAGCAGAAAATAGAAAACATGGCAAAAACAAAACAAAAAATAACATTCACACTGACTTATTCACGTAACATGCAGGCTTTGTATTGTAGAAAATACACATTTTTAGTTTAAAAATAAAATATTAAAGGCTAGATGGCGTTGTTGGCGCACAACCCCTTTTTTTCATGAATGTATTTTACAATGCAGCAGGGCCCCGAGTTCATTATTGTTTTTGCAAAACACTTGCTATTTGATTTTGAACACAAATCGTTACTGGTTAAATGTAAGCAAATTCAGTCTCATTATGCCGCTAAAATACACATTTCCTGACGTAAGAGAACGTTGCTATGCAACAAAAAACAACGATATGATGTTGATACGCTGCGCATTGACAAGCTAATTCGGCTGAAATGCTGTATTGACCAATCAGTAACTGACCTAAAGCTAAACTTTTTAGGATTTAATTGAAATAATAGCGTATAATATTATATTAAATTATCATCTGCTTTCAACATTGTGCTTATTAGATCGATAAGTACAAATGCTCAGCATAATCGAAACCTATATGTTTGTATCACAGAAAGCACGCGCTCATCCGAAGCTTTCTTCACCTGTTTGTTTGTGCTACAATTCACAGTCAACGAGGAATCAACTCCAATTTATAATAATTTGTGTTTTACTCATATGCACGTATCTCCAGCAAACAAACTCTTATATTTATAATAAACTCATTTAAATCAGACTGCAATACCGTTTTTCACCAGTACATACAACACATGCATAACCCCAAAACAAGCGTTTACATACCGTTCACGTGCTTTGCTTGACATATCTCCTGTCAGTTTACCATTTTTTTTATCTTTCGTAGTCAAAAAACTTTTATGAAATAATAATTTTGAGACCAAACGTGGCGAAACACTCAGCCCGTTGACAAACAAAACTCCCCAGCCTCAATCAAAAACACGTTTCCGGATCCAGACCAAATATTTTTTTCAAAATAATGACTGACAATCTATAAAAAAATAACTGCTAAATTCAAATTGATGCTATTGTTCACTATATATTTATTTTAATGTCTTTTAATGAGTCCTGTTGATTTTTATTAGTAGAAATACATTTTGTGAATTTGTTTTCTGAGAGAGACTGCTATGTGTTGTGACAGCGGCGTCCTTTTTTAACTTCCGGGTCACGCTGAGCTGCTGATATTTTGAATTGGATTCACACGCTGGTTAAACATCTACATTTTAGACAAGTTAGACATGACAAACGCAGTTATTTTCATCATCGTAAACATGCTTTAAGTAAGATTCTCGTGGTTAAGTAAGTCTGAAATGTGTTTTATTAAATTGCCCGTAAGCTCTTTTAGTAACGTTACCATATTTTGCTTTATGTATATATTTATGTTGTGATAAATGTTATTTGTTCCTTTTCAGATATCAGATAAAGATGAGTGGTGGTTTAGCGCCCAGCAAAAGCACTGTTTATGTGTCGAACATCCCATTCTCCTTGACAAACAACGATTTGCACAAGGTAACGTTACCCTGTTGCACGTTACAATTATGTTGACAATAAGTGGACCCATTAATTATATAGGGCAGAGTGGGGTAATATACATAATTATATTTCAACTGAAATTAGAATAAAGCATCTATATCATATAGGGACAAAGAAATAGGACTTGGTGATAAGCTGTCTCATGTCATAGGGAAAGTTGAGTCATGTGTGGAATACCTGTGCAGTTTGCATAACAATCTAAGGCATAGAAACATACAAAATGTTCCCTCATTGAGTTTTCAAAGTTTCTCTAACATATCATGTTGTGGGAAATCCATTATAATATTCTTGGGGTTCTTATCAGTGCTCTGTCTAAAGAAGAAATCCTGCTTGATGTTTTTCCAGTAACAGAAAGACCAGTAATTTCATGCACTCGGATGCAAAGCTCACCATCACTAGTATTAGTTGAGCAAATGACACATCTTACCTTGAAGCATCTGACACACTTCACTGTTTATGTTGGGCACTCTCTAAATATATGATTAAGTGTCTTAGAATAAGGGATATCTACTCCCCCTATATTACATTATTTTACTACAAAATTTGTGCATTTAATTTATAAATATCGTTTACTTATTTTTTGCAATTTCCCCACAGCTATGCTCGAAATATGGCAAGGTTGTCAAGTAAGTTTCCTTTGGTCTGCAGTGAAGAGATTGTTATACTCGTATCACTATATCAAAGTATATCTTGATCATAGTCACAATGTCATTTTCTGAAGGGTGACTGTTGTCAAAGATAAGCAGACACGGATGAGTAAGGGAGTGGCGTTTGTGCTGTTCCTAGACAGAGAGACTGCTCATAATTGTGCCCGCTCGCTAAACAACAAACAGGTATGCTGTTTTACCATAACATTAAGACTTAGTAAGTGTTTGATTAAAAAAAAAAACACATGGAGCCAAAGTGCATGATTGCTCTTTCAGTTGTTTGGGAGAACGGTGAAGGCCAGCATCGCCATTGACAATGGGAGAGCTACAGAATTCATCAGAAAGAGAAACTACACAGACAAATCCAAGTGTTATGAATGTGGGGTAAGTTGTCTAATGTCTACTCCATTGATATTGTTGATGTGTTGTATTTATCCTAGATAGATAGGACAGAACTTCCTATATGAACAATTTCACCTGTTTACTAATACGGTTTTAGTGAAGTCTTGTACAATTTAAACTTTATGGATGGAGAAAAGATTTTGAGATTCTCACACTGTTTTGTCATGTCATTTGTCTCTGCTAGGAAGAAGGGCACTTGAGTTACGCCTGTCCCAAAAATTTACTTGGAGAGAGAGAGCCTCCACCTAAAAAAGAAAAGAAAAAGAAGAAAAAGGTTCAGCAGCCTGAGGAGGTGTAAGTACTTCCTAGTAGAATTAATCATTTAAACTAGTACCTAGTATGCGCTCAATGCAATTCATATTTTATATGTAATGAATTGAAAATAATATAAGAGAAAATAAATATGTTGTTTTTGTCATTTTAGAGAACCAGAGGACAGTGAGGAAGAAGGAGAGGATCCAGCATTGGACAGTTTAAGTCAGGCAATTGCTTTCCAGGTCAGTGAATATTATATAAACTATGGTTCAGTCTTCATACATTAATATTCCCAGTAAAAATGGGCTCAAAGAGAAATCTAACTTTTTGCCTGTCATCATCAGCAAGCACACGTTGAGGAGGAGGAGAAGAGAAAGAAGCAGGTCACAGAGGATGCGTCTCGCGCATCTACATCAGACGACACCCACAAGCCCAGGATCAAAAAGAGCACCTACTTCAGTGATGAGGAGGAGCTCAGTGACTGATTCATACTTTTATGTGCTCAGAACAGACTGCCTCTTCTCAACTGCTTTTAGGTCACATATTGATCTAAATTTCTAATTTTGTCAAACTATATGTCGTCATGAAAGGCAGAGAAAACTTCTGCTTACCTTGATCTGAGATGTTGGTTGTGATATTATGCTCCTCATTCAGATAATTACACCTCTAAATATTTGGTATATAGTATTGTGATTGTTTTTTTATCTTGTAAATATAGTTTAGTTTTGTGCATTTCACATATACATTATTATTTTTGTTCCAGGAAGCATGGAAAATAAACCGTTTTAAAAGAACTTTCTGTCTGCTCTCAGCTGTCATTTGAAAGCTTTTGAATGCATTTTATTCACACACTGATATGATTCAAACACACTGGTCTTGATATACCCAGTAATATTTCATATTATTATCAAGTGTCTGCATTCTCAGTAAGAAAGACATCAAAAATAGCAGTATACTTTACATTAATTGCATGATATTACTTCATATCATTAGCAGATGTAAGTT
Source organism: Rutilus rutilus (assembly GCF_951802725.1). Lineage (NCBI taxonomy): Eukaryota > Metazoa > Chordata > Actinopteri > Cypriniformes > Leuciscidae > Rutilus > Rutilus rutilus. Next base: position 11,211,338 of record NC_140212.1, on the reverse strand, counting down.
TGTGAAATTTCCACACATTTCATGAATATACATACAAAAAAAAAAAGTGGAATTGAATACGTCTAAAGATTAAAATCATACAACAAATCATAATTTAAATGAACGATTGAACTGACATTGTTCATTGTAGTACAAATTACTGAGCACATTTGTCAGTCTCAAGTTCAACCAATCAACCCAGTTATCAAAGTTATTGTAAAAAAAAAAAAAAAACATGCTAATATTCTTTTGGGAATGGAAAAATGGGAAAACATTTGGCTAATTTAGGCTGAAATTGCAACCATCTTAACCATGTTTTTGTATTCTTTGCTTGTTTAGGTTTTATTTATTTTATAAACAGTCTATTTCCTTTTGATATTTGTTGTTAGAAAATAGCAAAACACAAACCAAGGTTTTAAGCTGCATTTAGACCCATATTTTGGTAACATCATTGGAAAACAATAGAAAAACAAAATGGCTAATTTAAAAAGTTTTCACTGACCATTTGCTAAAACAGAAAAACACTTGACTTTTTCGAGTTTAGGCGCTGTTTTGTACCCTATTCGTGGGAAGTGCCAGGAACGAATGACTTTAATTTAAGAGGGGTGCAGTAAAACCCACGACCCTACTTTTGAGAAAATAAATCGACGCTGGATTGGTCGAGCACAGTCACGTGACCACCGCTGCGCTGGAGTTTTTCTACGACAGCTGGGAGCCGCGCGAGAGAGAGAGGACAGAGCGCGAGAGGCGGCTGTGCCTGCACGCTTCGCACAAAGTTTCTGCAGCATGGGAGACAAGAGGAGTCCGACGAGGTAAAAACAAACAGAAAGAAACTCCCACAGCCGTGGCTTCAAGACACTCGAGGCCATCTCAGGACTCGAAACAGACCATTAGGCAGCGCGCGTGAATGAGAAAGACGCAACAGAGTGGCCACCATGGCGGACTGGCTGTTTTATCAACCTAAAGTGTCATTTCATTAAACAACGCGTCGCTTGCGCAGGCCTCCCGCTGACTTTTTGCATGGATAAAATCACATATGTGTTACGGAGCTTTCTACAGTCCGAGATGTGATGTTCTTTCTGTTTGTTTTGCTTTTTGAAGGCCGAAACGGCAAGCGAAGCCCTCCTCTGACGACGGCTACTGGGACTGCAGCGTGTGTACATTCAAGAACAGCGCCGAAGCGTTCAAATGCATGATGTGCGATGTCAGGAAGGGAACGTCAACGCGGTGAGTGCCACACGATATCTGAACGCTAACAATTCTCAAATCTAGTGAGCTGCCTAACTGGACGTAATATTTGGACTTTATTCGGTAGCCAGAATAGCAGATCTGATAGCCAGCTCACTATGTTTTGAGACTCAGCCATTAGCCGTGTGTGTGTGTGTGTGTGTGTGTGTGTGTGTTAATAATTACACAGTTAATACAATGTTAATAACCTCAGGAACAAATGTGAGCAATCAGTGTCACATTAGTGCTACTAAACAGCTCTGTTAGTAAAACATCAATGAAATCCTTATCAATTTAGGCTATTTCAGAAGTAATTGGCGTGTATTTCAGTTAATTTGTAATTCTAGACAAGTAAGTTACATTGGCAAGTCATGACACAACCTATAAGCAAATAATTGTAAGTTGTTCTTTTGGCAGTTCAAACAACTTTGGGATTCACCAATCCTACCGTTAGTATCTACTCATAAGATTAATACTTGTATCATTCAATGTTTCCAAGCATCTTGATGTAATGATCTGTTTGGTAAAGACCAGTTGAAAGCATGTTAGTGATTTGGAAGGATGAAAAGAGCCCACCTATTGCAATATGTGTAATAGAGCATTTTTAATGAAGAGGAACAAATTCAGCAGGACAAGCAATTATCTTTCAAAGAATTAATGCTTGGGTAAAGCTGTTCCTAAATGTGCGGTCAGATTTACTTTTGTACAGAGAATTTTCATGGTCGAAATCAATGCGTGTCATTTCCCAACACAGATTTCGCAACTGGTTCAAGTTGGTAATGGGAATTTGCCGTGTTGACTAACAGAAAGCTGACTGCTTTGATAGTGACTTCTGTGTGAGCTATGCTTTATATGTTGCAACGCTATTGGCGATAGACAATGGACCTTTTTTGCCCATGAAATGTCACCAAAAATGCATTGGTGCTGCTGATTGTTTCTGACAATTTCACTGAAATTTTGCTAATGTGTCTACTGTCTAGGGCTGGAACAAACAATATCTTTTTTCAATCGATTAATCTACCGATTAATCGAATAGTCTAACGGTTATTTTTTTCCCTCCTGGTTAATCTATTGATTTTTTTTCTCTGAATAGTTGATTAATCCTTTAGTTAATTTACGTACTTGGGTGTTTACTATGGCTGCGTTCACAGTCGCTTTTGGGGGATTTACAGCAGCAATTGCTTACAAGTGTGATTCCTAAAATGTTTTGTTCATTCAGGAGATTAAAGTAGCTGCTTGAATTTGTTCATTCAGCTGTATGATCAAACAACCGCATTCTAACTATCCTAAGCGACAGTGTCAAACATTGCGGTGTCCATAAAACCGTGAAGTTTTACCACGATCGACAGCGCGTAATTAAATAAATGAGTCAAATTGAGGCACGAGTTTAAATAACCAACAACAGCGTTGTATGCTTTGTAACCTGTCGCAGCCACGACAGCTCGTAAAAAGCAGAATTCTGTATTATCTAGTTCTGTGTAAAATTTCACTGTAGTAGTCCAAATACTAACGCTGCCGTCTCGTCGTTTTGAGGTAAGAGAGCGCCGGGAGGTTTTTACTTTTTAGATGCTTTTGCAAGTTGTGCTGCTTCGGTTTGAAATGTCTAAAACATTTCCACACTTTAGATCGGGCTCTATTTTTGTAATAACTGCTGATTCTCTGCATGTTTCCCGGGACCCGCCATCATTGGGGAACATAAACAGTGCGAGGAATCAACGCATTCCACGCATATCAACTAATTTACGTAATCGATTACGTCGAAGTGTCGTTCCAGCCCTAAATGTGATTGCACCTTAGGTCGATATTACAGTGACTGTATATGGAGGAAAACAAGAGTACAAAGTCAAATAAAATCAGAGATTTTAATTAGTTGTAGTAGAGAATGAAATGTCCAATCATGCGCAATAGGCCTACGTGTTTTTTTTCGGAGAATGTACAGTCGGTATCAGCCGATGCTCTGCTTTTATCGGCCTCACAGATAGCATCTATCCTGTGGCACAGATCCAGGAGAGAGCGCTAACGACCTCATCAAAGAAGACATTTAATGGGCTCGTATTTTCTCACCTTCATCTTATCCGTCATAAAAATCCTGTTTTGGAACAGCCAGCGACTGAGTCGGCAGTCAGTTATTTCCCTTATGTCATTAAGATGAGATCAGGTCAGGAAGTAAAGCATTCCTCATCTGCGTTTCGGAACATAAACGCACACTAAAAGCAGATGATGATGATGATGATGATGATGATGACAGACCTCAGCTCTCAACAACAGCACCAGATAATGATCATCTTTCTTTAGGGAGATTGTTTATAAAGCTTTAATTATCTTTCAAGTTTCAGATCCCATTACCACTGCTGAATTAAAGTATTACAGCAGTTATTTGAAGCCAACAAATGTTCATTTTCACTGCAAAAGTGCGTGTGGGAGGGCGGAGGATTTTTATGTGGGGGTGGGGTGCTGTCACTCGTCCAGGCCACCGCAGCAGCTGGCGTCCAGACGGCCTGAACTCATTTGCATTCAACGGCTTAATCAAGAATGCTGTCATCAGAGGAGGCATCATCACATCAGGATGCGCGCACACACACACACACGGACACTCATACCCATAAATAAACCCATGATTGCACATCTGCCCTGTTATAATGCCTCGGAGACGGCCACAAATGATGGGTTTTAATGATGATGTCCTCTTGATTGTGTGATACTCGGAGGCCATTCATTTACGAAGAATGGAGAGCTTCTTGACACACCGTGTGTTCACTTTTCTCCTGTAAATCTGCTGCGTTTGGCAATTGTATACGTAAACGCAAAGACCATGCATTGATTCTGATTGCTGCTTTTTGCTTCATTATCTTTCCAAGCAACCGTCAAATGTGAACGACAACAAGGTGTTTGTTTGTATAAATTGCGGTTGTGTGCAGCGGATTGCAGATTAATGTTTTATAAGGGCACGATTTAGCTGAGCCTGACTGATGTGTGGTGATTGTTACAAGGGTTAATTTAGAGCATGTTTGTTGGCCATCTTAACAGATATTTCATTTGGGTCAGAAGACATGTTTTTCAGCAAGATATTATGAAAAATGTATACGTCCTTTTTTTCCCCCCGTCAAATCAATGAAAGTCAGTGGGGGTTCTATGTTGTTTTGGACCCCATTAACTTTCATTATAAGGACAAAAACAGGTGTAAGAAACACATTGTAAGAAAGTCATACAGGTTTAGAATAACCTGAGGGTGAAAAAAATGAGTAAATATGTTTTATTTTAAGGGGGATTATCTCTTTAAAATCACGCAATACAAGCCTCTGAGTGAATGTTTTTTTAATGTTGCTTCAACACTGGCTATATTTGCTCTTGTTCGAAGAGTGGTTTGTTTACTTAGTTTGTTACCTTGTGCTGACAGACTGACAGTTAATTGATGAAGCTGCAGAGCTTCTTGTTGAGCATTTCAAGCCATTCCCCCTTTGACCCACAGAACCTGCCGGCAAACCTCTAATTTCAGTGTACCGACACTCTTTGCCCCCAGCAAAAGTATTCACTCTACAGTATTATACCATTCAATTACCACACATAGAGAGAATGTCCCCTCTAGACCAAACGCTTTTTTTCTTTTTTACTTGACCTCTCGCGATGACAGATTGAGCAAAAGAACGCTGTATTTTGTTGTGTTTCACATTGGAGCTCTGTTTGACTTGACATTAATGTACATTTGTGCTGTCACAACAAATTTAAGGCAGTCAATTATAATTGGTTGACATAACCTGTGCGCTCTATAGGGGTATCACTTAAAGAACTGGACCGACCAATCATCCCTTATGACTGTCAGTGTCGGTGAGGTGATGATGACAAACAGGATTTCGATTGCGAATGATTACTGAGGAAAGCATAAATCTAACCATCATATTTTGCAGTCAGAGTCATGTTTTTTTAATGCTCAATGATGCAAAAAAAGAAGCACTATGGTAGAAATGTGAAATATCAAGGAAGCTGTGTATAATTAGGCTGTAATTTTAATATTTTAACTGAAATATTTATTTGTATATGTATAGGACAGGAGGCACTATATTAGTCAGTTGCTACAGTGTGCCATTTGAAGGAGTTCAGCATGTGAAATCCTCTCTAATTGCATGTGTGCAGAAACCCAGAGTGCTGCACTGTGAGTTCTCGTCTCTTTGCCCAAAAAGGCGAAACTAATGCAGTCTGAGAAAGCGTTCCCAGCATGCCAATGCCAAATAAACCAAAAGCCACATAAAACATCCACATTATTCAGTAATTACAATAGCCTGTTATCATTTATTAGAGAAATTTTGCATATGTTTTGCAAAAGCACATGCCCATACAGTCTCAAACGGGTTGACCTCATTTTGATTCTGACAGTTATGAGCCTTTGATGAAAGGAGAGAAAGCTGGATCCCAAAGCGAGGGAGAAGCAATGTGGAACTGCAGTGTGGGATTTTGAAAAGCAGCTAAAAGAAAACGCAAATGCTTGGAAAGAACAGCCGAAAACGGAGTGTGGAGAGGTGGGACAGTGGGAGGCAGTGGGCCATCTGTCAAACGGGGCTTGGCAGTGGAGCGAAGGAAGGAGCAGTATGGAGACTGCATGTTCACACAGTGTAGCGCATTAATCATGGTGTCCCCTCCCATCGCTCAAGCCCATGAGTACACAAGCCTCCCCAGTACAGTCATTACACCATAATACAAACATGCAGATATGAACACATCTGAGAGACTCTTGGCTCAGAGGAGAGAACGCAGCCCTTGTGTCCTTCTTAAATTAACACAGTAATGTGGGAAAAATGTTTTTGTTTGTGCACTGCTGTAAGAAAAGACATCTTTGTAGACACATTTGGTTACTGTGCTTAGATAATAGCTGACATTGACATGATTATATGACTTTTTTTTAGTAAAATAGTTTATTTACTAATGAAACTGACTTAAATGTATGAGATGCCAAGTTACGTTGTGAGAGCCTCCGCATTCAGTGACGTTTGCTAAGAATACACAATATATTGGTATTCTTTTTTTTTTCTTTTTACATTTTTAAATATTGTATATACGCTCGTCCAAAAATTAAAGTCCCTGTTTGGATTTAAATAGCCAAATGCTTGAGTCTATGATTGGATGGTTATTGCAGTGATTGTTTCTAGCATGTTATGTGTTTGGCAACAGTTCTTCTAACCCTGATTGATGGAGTGTGTAGCTTTTAATTTCTTAAACAACCATGTAGGAAGACGCATCATGGCCATATTCCAGGATGACAATGTCAAGATTCATCAGGCTCAGATTGTGAAAGATTGGTTGGGAGGGAGCAGGAAGAACAATTTTTACACATGAATTGGCACCTCTGAGTCCAGACCTTAAATTCATTGAAAGTCTATGGGATGTGCTGGATTTCTGTACCTGACCCGACTCGCTTCTCACCCAAAACCGACATGCATAATTTTTTTTTTCAAAAGGAAAAACCCGACCCGAGACAGACCTGATCAAATTAGACCCGAGTCTGACATGACGGCATTTATTTTCTAACCCGACTGGCCCCGAACGTACTCAGCATTGCACAGCCTGCAGCCCCACGGTCAGTCATGAACAATCCTGGTGTCCTGCTGACTGATTTGGCCACTGTTCCATTACTTTAATTTATTTACTTATTATTATTATTATTCATTTATATTATTGCCTGCCCGATGGATACACGTTATTTCTGAGTTCTGCTTTCAATTGTGACCAGTGGATTGGATAAATAAACGTGATGGCTCGATAAAAATTAAATCGATAGTCTAATAAATCATGGATTCGCTAGTGTCTGCAACACTATTTACCTCATGTCGGGCGACGGGCTCTGCACACAAAAAAGAAAAGCCCTGTATGACCATGCAACGTAATGACGTGAGTGGCTTTTCCAGGTGGATCTCATAGCTATAAGATGGATTTCTGTGTGCGAGGTAACAAACGTTTGTTCCTTTTCTATGTGCGTTTCTCAAAAATGCACTTAACACAAATGTGCAAGTAACGCGCTGAAGTGCTGAAATATCAATCAACTATAAACTTTAATTCAACTATAATCACTGGCTTCCGCAAACGGCCGTACGCAAGTCGAGTTCCGGCAGAAGAGTGACCTATGACGTAGGAGTAGCGTAAGCTTAGGGCAGAAGAGTGACCTATGACGTAGGAGTAGCGTAAGCTTAGGTGAGACTCAACGCCTCTCGCGGTTCAAACTAATAGGGCCGGGCAACAAACTCAATCACATCTTTTCTTATATCGAAATCCTTTGACATTTCTCTTCTCTTAAAAAGATTCTTGCTTTAGACTTCTAATTCGCCACTGGTGTTTTGTTTTGCTCTATCCTCTGCACTTCTGCACTCGTAAATACATCATGTGTCGGGTCTTAGATCACACTTCCGCTGGAACTAGACTCGCGGAAGTAGAATTAGGCCGTTACCGGAAGCCAGTGATTATAGTTTATAAACAGGGGCTGCACATTACAGGGTGCGCATACGTAGTAAAAATAAACTATGCACACCAGAAAACGTGGAGGGAAGCGCTCTTGAGTACCAACATTTTTGGGGACAGGGACACGTTTACTTACTGGAGTATGATTTTTCTCCATCTCTGGTAAGATAGCAATCATGATGATAAGTGTGTTCATTAATTATTAGTGGTGCAACGAATCGGAGTTGATCCGTGATCCGTACGGACCAGGCCCCACGGTTCAACGTGCATGTGATGCGTGGATTAACTGCTAAGTTTAACCATCATAGAGTGATGATTGGACGTGTTTTGTCTTGCCAATTTACACATTCAAACAATTTTAAATGCAGAAGAAGAGGTGAAAATAGGGACTCGCGTGCTGTTATCACATAACCCAAATGCTCGCACAGAGAGAGCGAAAGGCGCGTTTCAGACAGCACTCTTAACATCGAATTGATTCCTCTGTTTAATTGCGCTTAATCGGACACATACACACAAGATTGTCAAAATACCCGTCTCGGCAAGTATTCTCACGATTATGTCATAAGTGAACAGTTGAGAAAGAAACCGGATGCGTCTCAGTATATTTGGTCCGTACATTCATTCGGTCTTAAAGTGACAGCAGCCTGCTGTTGTCTGTCATAAATGTTAATCAAATAAAAAAACATCATCATCTACCATGTTTGAGAGAAAGGAAGATCAGAGCAGTCAGGAGGAAAGTGATGACGACAGCTTGTAGGACAAGTGTGCCGCGTAAAGTCTGAGTACCAAGCAGCATATCCAGGTGCTCCCTTGAGAACCAGACCAAAAAAAGTTATTTGAACCCCGGTTTATGAATATAGATATTTTTCTTACAAAAACGCATCGCTTCGCTTTAGAAGGCCTTTATTAACACCCTTGAGCCGTATGGATTACTTTTATCATGGATGGATGCGCTTTTTTGGGCTTTAAAATCTAGGGGACCATTCACTCCCATTATAAAGCTTAGAAGAGCCAGGTTTTTGTGTGGAAGAGTCATATACACCTAGGATGGCTTGAGGGTGAGTAAATTATGGGATAATTCTTATTTTTAGGTGAACTAACCCTTTAATACCAAGTGTAAATGGGGCCTTTGACTAAGTTATTTTATTATGTCCATTTTATTTATTTAAAAAGTAGCCATGTAATAAGCAGGATTATATAAAGTCAGTGAGTCATTATTGCAAAAATAAACCCAGTATTGACCAAATAGTTTGGATTATATAAAAGCGTAGTTGGAGCTTGTATGCGTGAGACGAAGAGTGACTAATGACTGAGTAATTTCACAAAATCTCTCACTCGCTCATAACAAACATTCAGAATTAAGCAGGATCAGCAATGTTAAGGCCGAATTACTCTTGTCTGGCATGGAAGAAATGCATCACAAAGTGGTCGATTGATTTTCTCTGAATGGCACGTCTAACAGTGCAGAGTGTGACGGGTGTGACAAATCCACAGCAAGCAGCCAGGTCTTGACATGCAGCGAGGTAACAACAATAATAATGGCCATTTTCACTTGCTTTGGGCTCAGGATCAATGCTAATGACCAGTTCTTGGCTGCTCCGCTTTAAAGCTCTGGATGTCCTAATTTCACAATGTGTGACTTAATTAGCTATTCCCAAAGCACTCGGGGGTTATGGATGAAAGCGTAAACATTGCACCAGTGCACAGATACTGAGAAGCTGTTTTTAAAATCACTGTGTGTGTGCTGGCAAAGCAGACAGCAACTATGCTGGCCTTCATACTGCTCTGTTATGGTCTGTTTTTGGTGTAACAGCTGTTGTTCTTGACATTAGAGCAACAGTCGTTCTAAACACCACGCTACTGAGGGGACTTGACCCCGAGCTCTGATCTGAGATCAGTATGGGTGGTTCAGCTCGTAGGTCCAGATATAATCTGTAATTGCCACAGCGGTCGGGTCGTTAATTAGGGGTGCAACAACTGATGCGTTAAAATAAGAGCAAGACCGTATCCTACAAACAAACCTCAGTAGAACAAGGGCTGTTCTAGCGGTGGCCAATTGGTAATTTACATCCATTGGTTCAATCAAGAGCTGGTGTTTTAAATAGATTTTTATGAGAACTATTATTATAGAATTGTTCATATTTTTTTCTCTCTTCAGTGTGGTTTAGTTTTTCTTAGTCTATCATTCATGCCAAAGTGGATGTTAATTTTTATAATTTAAAATGTAATTTTCTCAGCACAATAATATACCATGCATCTAAACATTTTAGAAAATGTTATAGCATTTTTTATTTATTTAAGGTTCATGTTTAGGCATGGAAAGCTAGTATATTAGGGATATATTAGCTTGTATTAGGAGGTTAAATTACCAGGGTTTTTGTTTCCCTGCTGTATAAAGGAAAACCAATGAGTGAAATTGTCTGTTTCTCAACTGTTGAGAAAACACATTCTTCTCCGATTACTCTATGTAGGCAAGATTTCTCAACTGGCTACAACACTTGCTTGTTTTAACTTGTTTTCCCCCCACATAGTCCTTTTCATTTGGCCCTAGTGAGCTTGTTATCCCGATTTGAGAAATCTCACTTTCTCGCATCTCACACTTTCTTATTTTTTTCCCCTCACAGGAAACCTCGTCCTGTTCCCCAACTGGTAGCCCAGCAAGTCACACAGCAGTTTGCTTCACCCATACAGCCTAAAAAAGATAAAAAGGAAAAGACTGAGAAGGACAAGAATGAGAGAGCACCGACACTGAAAAAGAACAGCCACAAGAAAATGAGGTGAAACATTGCAAATACTGTGTTTATGAATTTACTAAGTAGTTCCTACTCCCCAAACTAATTAACTAGTTGTTTATTTTGCATTTTACGTAGCACACCTCACACTGTGGAAAATGTATATGGTTGTTCTCTATTTCAGTATAAAATATTTTACCTGCCACAATGTACTGAGAATTATGGAACACTTTTCTCCCTTTAGTGACAGAGGTTTTACACACACAAAAATCAAAGAAAAAGAAAATAAATGTTTCTTGAGCACCAGATCAGCATATTAGAATAATTTCTGATGGATTATGTGACATTGAAGACTGAAGTAATGATGGCTGTTTTACTCCATTTTAAAAAAGGACTGTATTCTTACTTAATGTTAGTATGCATTTAAAATATGTTAGGGTTAGTTCCTTATGAAAAATGTTAAGTACAGAGCTTTGTTCAAATATACGTTTATGTATGCCAAGTAAGTCTTCAAATCAATGTTTCTGATGTCATGATTAATCTCTTAGCTCATTAGTTTGGTTCATTGCCTACCTAAGTCTTTTTTAATTGCCTATGGATGAGAAAATGCCTGCAAAACCAAGGCTGCTGGTCTTTACATAGTGCTTTATTCAATACAGATTGTTTTAAAGCAGCTTCACGGTAATAAACGGGTAAATGAGTGTTAATTTAGCAAAATTCATAAGTTCTACTGAAGACAGTAGTGTCAGAATGTTTAATGTTGATTGAGTTCAGTTCAATAACGGTGTCAATGTTGCAAAGTTCATCAATTGTGAACATTCAATTAATCTAATAAAGCAGCTCTACAGAAGGCAATAGTGTCATTATTCAGCTCAAGTGAAGTCAAGACTAGCAAATCTGATTTGTTCTTTATTGCTCTCCGTCCTGCAGGCCCAGGTTAAAAAATGTGGACCGGAGCAGCGCACAGCATCTGGAAGTGACAGTGGGAGATCTGACGGTTATCATAACAGACTTTAAGGAGAAAACTAAGCCCTCTTCCAGCTCGTCCTCCAGCGCGACATCTGGAGACCACCACAGCCAGAGCGGATCCAACTCAGACAACACAGAGAAGGGGATCTCCAGATCCTCGTCCCCGCGAGGGGAGGTTTCCTCACTCAACGGAGAGTCTCACTAGGAACCCGTGGAGTATGAACATTTACTTCCAGTCTCCTGCACCTAATATATCCATTTTAAACGAACAGACACAGGAGTGCGCTTATGTATGTCAAGACTTAACGAGACACAGACTTAACCCAGCAATATAAGCCATCTCTCTCTACTACCACAGTTATGGGATCTGGAGCATAGGATTTCACCATGATATTCTTGTCCTGATTTGTTACAATGCCTAGTAGGTCAGCTCGAGATAAACTGTAGAGTTTGTAAGCAAATTTGAATTTGATGACATTTAGACCGTTTAATTAACATGGTGGTATTATTAATTTAGATAAGTGTTGTTGTCTGTTTGGATGTGGACATTGACACCCGTTCATGTTCTCTTCACTATAGTTTCGTAAACCATTTTTTTAAAACCACAGTCTGTAATTGTTGCAACAGCACACATTACATCCTGGGAATTGACCCTGGGGCTTAAAAACATGTTGATTCAACTAGAACGTTGTACTAAACATACTTGCTTTTACATTAATGACAGTTGCAGCAGTTGCGTATTGAAACTTTAATATACTTTCAATGCATTACGGGGAGAGCGTTAAGCCCTCTATGAATAACTGTGATCGAAACAGTACTTCCTTTTTCAATTGTTTGTTGCACCTGCTGGTACTTTTGTACAGTTTTACGAAAACCCCATCAAACGCAGAAATTCATTGTTCATTTGTTCTTGTTCATGCTGTTTTATTTGACACTTGTCATGGTAGATTGCATCACATTTGTGTGGCTAGTTGTTCTACCAGCGCTGTTTTGTGTTAGATTGTCTTTATATAATTCTGTTAATTCCATGAGAAACACAAAAAAAATTGACAAAAAAAAAGACAAATGAATTTGTAAGATGTTAAATTCATCCCCTACTTTATGATGAATGGTGGTATATAAATATATTGCAGTATAGGAAATATCTCTTAATAAAATTTAAGATTTAGACTCCTGTCGTCAGCAAACAGATTTATTTCTAGGGCAAACAAAGACCTTAAGGGAGTGATTATCAAATTTGTTTTTTTTTGTGTGGTGAAATGTCTTTTAATTTCTTTGTGAAATGCACATGACATGCATGAGGGTGATATTCAAAGTGTTGTGGTTTTTACCTCACAATGAGGAGTGATGCAATATGTGACATACAGGTTCAGTCAGAGTCAATGTAGAGCAGAAAGCCTGTTTTGCTGGTAGACAAATCCAGTTCCTCTGTGCTCCCCTTAGGGAATATTGAATATTCATGATGTTGTGACATTTTAGTCTACATGTACTATTGTTACGTTTGACATTTATTATTATAATATTTTAAATGTACAACTACAAATTTAGTTACTAACCATTATTACACAAGTCATGCTTTTAATTTTACTAGTAGGTACGGTACTAAGAATAAAAAAATAAAATAAATTAATGACTAGTCATAATGGCTATTAAATTCACTTAAATAAATCCTACTTGTAAGATTAAAATGCATGTTGTAAAAATTGCTATTATTAATAATCATTTAAAATCAGTGGCACATAATTCTGTAAAATTCAACTACAGAAAATAGCTATAATAATGGAACAAATACAGTTGAAATAAAAATAGAAGTTAGTAATTAAAATACTTATAACTTTGCTAGTAAATTGAGGAATCAGTCTTGAAGGATTTGTTGTAGTAGGGGTCTTTCTCACGCCACTTGTATGTGGGGGATGGTGGTGGTCGTTAATGATAGAAGCTTGCCTCATTTGTGCGAATCGGTTCTCTCGAAGTTCATTTCAAAGAACCGATACAGTTGTTCTTTAGGAAATGACGTCATTTCGTGGTCTCAGACAGCCTGGCAAGCATTTGCTCTAAAACGTTCCAGTAAAGTCATATGTAGGCACATAGGTTTTTTTTTTTTTTTTTGTTAAAGTTTTATTAATAAGTTTAATTATAATTTTATGTATCCAAGTTCAGTTTGTTGCAGCCATGATTTAGCTCATAACTATTAATTTAGAATCTAAATGTATGTTTTGCATGTTTTATTAACAAAGTGCTATTTATTTTAAATGCTATTTATATAAAAAAAAGTCATTTTTATTAAAACTGTCAATAACGATTTTTTTTTACACATATTTCTAGAACGATTTATTCGTAACATTTCTGATATTTGGCTACTCCTAAATATTTTATGTTCTATGAATCAGTGAATCCGATTCTTGGAAAAGAACCGACTCAAATGAACGATTCGTTTCGTTCACGAAACGGACATCGCTAGTGGTCATTAGTGGGGCGAGCGAGTACACACTCAGTGTACTCTTTTTAAGTGAAAACTGCCCTTGCCCTTTAGAATGCGTGGATATATTCGTACATTTAGTCTGTGCATAGTTATCGCTCTTCTATCGTTACTATTTTTGTTCAGTAAACATGATGCTGAGAGTTTTTTAAAGCAAGTTAGGGCGCCGCTGGAACCGTCCGTCGCAAAGAACTTAAACGGAGTAAAATCAAAACAACGACCCACTGCGACCAGATCTCACAGACTCGGGTAATCAGATTTGTTTCGTTCCTTTTATTTAGATAATGTATGTTTAACAAGCGGAATTCGCGTAAATAACTTTTCAAAGTTGTGTTTGTCTTTTTTACAAAATAATGTTTGAACTCAATTTTGGAAAGTTGCACTGAAAATACTATCCCAAAATATCGAAATGTGACATTCAGTTTGAGTTTATGCCGTTTCATCCGGATTCTACATACGAGGCCAGAAATACAGGGAACGTTCACCACTACTGAAATCCACTTGAAAGGGAAACGATGCACATGTCAACAGCCTGTGAAATTCCACACTGACTTGAGACACTCTTTATGATGGAAGCTGTTGACACCTACCTGTACTGATTCATTGTCAAGAGAGAGTGCTGCTGGCATCATGTCGAGAGCATTGAGATGTTGTTGGGCAATGACGCAACATAACGAACAGCCAAATCACGCCCCTCTCACGCACACCTGTGTTTCAGGTGATAGGCTGAGCTTACAGACAAATGTGGCATGAATTTGTGCAATTAATTTCACCTAATTCTGAACAAAATTGTAAAAAAAACACACACACAAAAAAAAAAAAACAGCAGACAGAATACTGTACCCTCCATTTAACTAATAAATGACAAAGAATGAATCAACGTAACATACAGTTGCATTATTGGCATTCCACTAATATGGGACATTATGGTATGCCATGTTTTCTTTTTTGTTGTAAGACCAGTTAGATATGTTTAATAAATTATTATACCAAAGTTTAAATGTAAATATATTCTTATCATATTATATTGTTTAATTTAGATGTTTATTTAATGTTAATTGCCAAAATGTTTAATTGCAAATTATTAGGAAATAACAACAGTTCATTTAAAATTTAGTTAAGCACCATTAAGCAGCTCCTTTCTCTGACCGTTTGTGGTCTTGTTTACTCATCCATCCCTTTATCAGCCCATCTATGTGGTTTTTGTTGTGAGACCTATTAAAAAGATTTACTAAACTATTATAAAGTTATTTTTAAACATAAAATATCTTTATCACATTATCATTTTTTAAATGTTCATGTCTACTTAATTTAATGTTTATTACAAAAAATCTAATTAGAAAATGATTGCATGTTATTATAAAATACAAGCAACTTTTAAAAAATAGTTTCCAACCATTTCTAAATAAGAACCTCTTTTCACAGACCATTTGTTGGACAATAAGTTGTGATATTGTTTATTTATCCATCCATACTTTTATCAGCCAATCTATAGGGTTGAGTATAAAGCTAAAACTGACTGTCCATTTTCAGAGATGTTGCACACAAGGTGACTTCACCTGGACAGCGAGAGACGTTGATGCAGCTGGCTGTGGTGGCTTGTGGAGAGAGACACAGGGAAGCTGTCAACATGCTGAAGACCACAGCCATGCTCAGCACTCGAGACTTGAGATTTCACATCTTTGCAGAAGAGCAGTTACACACCAACATAAAAACAGCGGTTAGTATGAGTCAGTTATCATTTCTGACATATATATGCATGCACGTCTATATTGTTGCACAACAACGGGGCACATCTCTCCAGTGATAAAGGGGATGTGAGCCATTTTAGCTGAACATTTTTCCCCTGTATATCCCAAGAGTGCAAGCTCTATGCACTTTTAATCTGCTAGACTAGAGAAGCATTGAGAAACTGTTGAGATAAAAGATTTACTCCATTTTCCTCTTGCACAGCTGGATTCCTGGCCCGCTTACATCCGAGTGAAATTCAGCTATGTTGTTCACCCCATTTCATTTCCCCATGAGAACCATGAAGAGTGGAGTCAGCTTTTCAAGCCATGTGCATCACAGAGACTCTTCTTACCGGTGAGAATTACTGCAGGATTGGTTACTGAAACAGCATGTTTAGTTTCAAATATTGTAAGCAAAAGCTTTTTTTTGTCATTTATGATCATTTACAGGTACACTATGTAACTTTTGACCCTCTAGCGGTTAAAAAACACAAAACTGCATGCATTTTGCGGAAGAACATTGTTTTGGTTGTGCTTTGGATCTGGGGTGACTGTGCGGATGAATATGGTTATCCTACTGCTCATAAAACATTCACTTCTAGGCTTAAAAGACCAGTTTAGATGGAAAGGATCTCAAGCTGACTAGCTGAAGACGCAGTACTTCCTTGAAAATACTACAACAACCATAATGTCATGACCCTTCACATTATATAATGGTTAGAGAGCTACATATGGCAATTTATCTGTTCAATAAAATACATTACTCCCCTGTTGAGTTAATAAAAATGACATCACACTTTTACGACATTTCCAATCTCAGAAAAGCTAAGCCGATGTTGATTCTTGTTTTATTACGAGCTCTATCACATTCTCTTTTTGTCCAGCAGGCTCTCCACTGTTCTGCGAGATTCGAGATTTAGGTGATCCATGTCTCTCTCGTTGTGACAACTAACCTATACCACTCCCACACCACACTCGCGTCAAAGTAGCCTGAGCAACTTTTCTCTATTTATAATCGAGACACACATGGGCAAGTGACGTATGTACACAATTTCCCATGAAAACCATCCCAACAGTCTAGATTATAAACACTTATAGGCTTACCATAGTGAATCAGGGTTAGACAAAAACAAGTTTGGAAAAAGGATTGATGATTTATTGATTTAAATACTATTTAAAATTAGTTAATCTTGAACAAAAAAAGTTCTAAAAGAAGATATTTTTAAAAATGTCTGTACTCAAACCCCATTGACTTCCATAGTATTTTTTTTTCCTACTATGGAAGTCAATGGGGTCCATCAACTGTTTGGTTACAGACATTTTTCAAAATATCTTCTTTTGTGTTCAGCAGAAAAAAGAAATTCTTACAGGTTTGAAACAACTTGAGGGCGAGTAAATGATGACAGAATTTTCATTTTTGGGTGAACTATCCCTTTAAAATGGCAGTGACTACACCTAACAATGCTGTGCTCCTTTCCTTCTATAAGTAAGAATCATAAAATATGCATTAATCTTTTCTGAAGTGGTGGTTTCTTTTTTTCTGAGAACAGAACATTTATTTTTGAACTCAAAAACATTGCAGTTTGACAAACTATTTGCAATTTCTTTCTATTCTCTACAGATGATTCTGAGGGAGGTGGACTCCTTACTCTATGTGGACACCGATGTCCTCTTCCTGCAGCCTGTAGAGTTGATCTGGGACATGTTGGCGCTCTTCAACTCCACTCAGTTAGTAGCTATGGCACCAGAGCACGAGGAGCCACGGATTGCCTGGTACAGTCGCTTCTCCCGGCATCCGTATTATGGAAGAACTGGCATCAACTCTGGTGTCATGCTGATGAATCTGACCCGGATGCGAAGGACACATTTCAAGGTGAGTTAAGAGGGCCGGATCCTGAGGTCAGCTATTCCTATTCGTCTCAGTAGCAGGAACACATGCTGAACTTCATGACCTGGATGACGCCATCTTTGCTTCATAGGCAAACCAATCATGTGAGCTGGAAATGTCATGTGACATTCTGTATTACTATATTAAAACTCCTGGCCAAACTCCAAAATGATATAATAATTAATATAACAATATAAAATACAGATAAATAATAAAAATCAATCTAAAGATACGTATTTTAAGTTTGGGGTCAGTAAGCTATTTAAAAATATTTTTGAAAGAATTCTCTTGTGCTCACCCAGGCTGCATTTATTTGATACTTTTTTTTTTGTGTGGTAAAAACAGGAATATTGTGAAAAAATTATTACAATTTAGAAACAGTTTCTATTTGAATATATTTTAAAATGTAATTTATTCATGTGATGGTAAAGCTGAATTTTCAGCATCACTACTCCCGTCTTCAGTGTCACATGATCATTCAGAAATCATTCTAATATGATGATTTGGTGCTCAAGAAACATTTAATTGTATTATCAGTGTTGAAAACAGTTGGGCTGCTTAATATTTTAATGAAAACCATAATACATTCTTTTTAGGACACTGAATAGAAAGTTCATCAAAAGAACATTTTTATTTTATTTTATTTTATTTTATTTTTTATAGAAACACTTTTGTGACATTATAACCCCAGGTTTCACAGACAAGCCTAGTCCCAGACTAAAATGCATGTTTGCTGTTCCTCTTAATATATGTCAGTGCCATTGTTTTGTCTCAAGATGCACGCCAGTAACGATTTCTTCTAAGGCATGTTTATTAAAGCTACTTAAATGTCCTAATTAAACTAAGGTCTAATCCTGGCTTAATCTAAGCCCTGTCTATGAAACTGGGCCTTAAAGGGATAGTTCACCCAAAAATTACATTTTGTCATTTCTTACCCTCAACTTGTTCCAAATCTGAATGAGTTTCTTTCTTTTGTTGAACACAAAATAAGATATTTGAAAGAATGCTGGTAATCAAACAGTTCAAGTTCTAATCAGTTCTTATCAAGACTTCCATAGTAGAATTTTTTTTTTTTTTAAATACTATGGAAGTCATGGCTACCATCAACTCTCTGGTTACTAACCTTCTTTAAAATATCTTTTGTGATCAGCAGAAGAAAGAAATTCATATATATAATGTTGTAATTCCATTTTAGTCCAGAAGAGGACGCCAACTGTCTCCTTTTTTTTTCTCTTGGCCTTTAGATAGAGATACTTAACTCTTTTATTCTTTTCTTTTTTACTCTTTATGGACAGAATGACATGACCTCTGTTGGTCTGCACTGGGACGAGCTTCTCATGCCTTTATTGCAGAAATACAAGCTTAACATTACCTGGGGTGATCAAGACCTGATTAATATCATCTTCCATTACAATCCAGGTAAGCCCATATGGATTTCTTCTATTTCTTGTATCTTTATTAGCTTTCAAGTCTCTGTAACAGATGTGTGTTCTCCCAGAGATGGTATTTACCTTCCCCTGCCACTGG
This sequence comes from Rutilus rutilus, assembly GCF_951802725.1. Classification (NCBI taxonomy): domain Eukaryota; kingdom Metazoa; phylum Chordata; class Actinopteri; order Cypriniformes; family Leuciscidae; genus Rutilus; species Rutilus rutilus. The sequence continues at coordinate 11,192,363 of NC_140212.1, read as the reverse complement.
AACTACCGTCCTGACCATTGTATCTACGGCAGCAACTGCATCCCGGCTGAAGAAGAAGGTGTTGTCATTTTGCACGGAAACAGAGGAGTGTTTCACAGCGACAAACAGCCTGCCTTCAAGGCTGTGTATGATGCTTTCAAACATGTGAGTTACTGTATCATTTTAGAGGAGTTTAACACTAACGGAAGTTTCTAAACCTTTTGTTGAGTTCCAACCAACGTGTCTTTCCAAAGCTAATGAATCACTCTTTACTTTTTCTGGCAGTACACATTTGGAGAGGATCTCGTAAAATCATTCTTGTCGCCGCTGGAAGTGGCGCTGAATGGAACCACACACACATACTGTGGGAAAGTTAGTTATTTCTTTACCAGAGGACTTGGAAAGTATGTAAAGAGGATCCAGAGAAGGACTCCACCTGGTGGCTGAGATGTGATACTGTCACTGTAGCTGAATAACGACAGAAATGTATTCTGGGAGACTGGAAAAGAACGTCACCGCCTTTCCAGTCGTATCTGTGCAGTGTTAGTGGTGAACGTTCAGTTCGAAACCTTGAAGCTGATGTAGGACGTGCTGAATGATGAAATGTGCATTTAAACCTTTCAAATTGCCATTGTCATTTCACTTTTTTTATCCTGGTTAAAGGGACAGTCAGCAAAAAAGGGAGATTGACATCATTTATTCACCTAAATGTCATTTCCAGGAACAAATAATGCGAATGGACGTTCCTCACACTGTATGACTTCTGAAGACTTTATAGACAAAAACTCACTTTTATGATTGTTTTTTAGTGCTTTTGGATGTACTGTACCTTTAAGAGTGTTATTGAATGTACTGAAAGATGTAATAGCATTAATTGGAAAATACTTGAAAATGTAAATATTCATTTTACATAATGTTCATATGAAATAAAACTATATATGTCATTAATCAGATTTAGACTTTTTTACTATCAATATCTATCATTCTCCACTGAAGAATTACATCAGTAAGGATATATTTAAGGATATATATATTTTTAAATATATGCTGAAGTGGACAGTTCATAAGATTTTGCATTTATAATGTGAGTGAAAGCATATTCATGAAAAAAAAAAAGTCGACTGGATCTTAATGAAGGGCACTTATTTCATATGGAGACTAAATATAATATACGATCAAAATTGTAAATGTTTTGGATTTTTTCTTTAAATACAACTTTCCTCCACCAGGGTGCAGCATTGATTCAGGTTTTTACAAACACAGATAGTGTCTTGGAATGATTACAGTGGCTTTGTTCTGTGATAACATTGACACAGCAGTAAATACTGAACAACTTCCTAACAATAACAGCTTGATACAGACTTTTTCAAGTGAACATTTGAGGGAATTTAAAAACACACCTCAAGATAAATTCTTGGAGTATAAGAAAGGAGGAAATAACCCCCGGGAAAATCTATAATGGGATCGTGGATTAAAATATCATTACTTGGCAAACCTTAAAGCAGTAGATGTCAATGACACAGGAAGACCTGATTCATTTCTAATCCAGAAGTAGTCCTGCATAAAGACCATTTGAAGCATCAGCAACCTGTGCTTGAAGGTCGAGGTGACTTCACAGACTAGTTACATCTCATGGATCAATGTAGCAACAAATAAACCATGTCTGGACCACCTGAGGCACAAGAGCTGATTTACAAGGATGTTCAGGTCAAAGGCTAGACATGATACAATAATGAGGGTCTGTCGGCGGTCTTCCTCTTGTACAGTATTACAACCTGGATGATGGTACTATGAGTCTATTTTCCAACATTTAAAAGAGAAAATGAGTGAGGATTTATCTGCATCAAGTTTCAATTCACCTCTTGCATGAAAATAAACAATATTACAGGCCTCACTGGGAGATAAAGTTTGGAGACTTTTAAAAGGAAAATATTACCAGTCTACCAGTATTCATTAATTTAGATTTTTACTTCTTCATTTAATATTTTATATACTTACCCATTTTTTATTTAGTTCAAGTTGACAAGTTTTTTTTATCAACTAATGTTAACAAAGATTAAAAATACTCTAATAATTGTGTTGCCCATTGATAGTTAATGTTAGTTAATGCACTTACCAACTTTAACTAATAGGACCTTATTGTAAAGCGTTTTCATTATATATATATATAAATACTTTAATATGTTGAGTTATTATTACAAATGATGCATCCCAGTTCATTTATTGCGTAGTCTAAACAAACTCCATTTATAGATGTCTCCTTTCATAGTGTGGCATTATACTATTTACATCCATGTTCACTCTTAAAGGGGTTATATAATGGTACATGCACTTTTACAAGTTGATTGTACTGAAATGTGTGTTGGCAGTGCCTGTACACAACCATCATAAAATGATAAAAATCCATTCAGTGGTTTTTTTTTAAATCTTCTTATATGTTTTCCCCCGTCTCAAATCAAGCCGTTCGATTTTGTGACGTCACAAAATCGACGCCCCTCCCACGATTGTTGTCAATCATAGTCCGCGCGGACCGGTTTGGTCATTGTTGATACGCTGGAGCACTGTCTATGAGCAGAATGGCATCTAAGCGATTGTGGTGTTCTGTTCTTGGGTGTAATAAGGAACACAGCAGTCATTTTGATGTTCCTAAATCCGAACCGCTGAAGACGCAGTGGCTGAGTTTTGTTTTCGAAGGGAATATTCCCCACGATCAACGTCAATGCTTTCATGTTTGCGCGAATCATTTCACACACCAGACTGCTTTATAAACGAGGGTCAGTAAAGCTGGTTTTGCTAAGAAGCTGCTCCTGAAAAAAGGATCGGTACCAACTATTCGTGTTCCTGCTGCACCTCCAGAAGAAGAAGTGAGTGTAACGTTTTATTAACCTTTATATTAATATTTATATTAATCTTTGCAAATCGCTAGCACGCTTCACGATGAATGCGGCTGTTTACACTCAGGGTACATTACGGCATGTTTTCTATGTACGACGTTCTCAATATAATTCATAATCCCACGTTTATAATGAACAACAATTGTGTTATTGTGTTACAAAGGGTGTATGCACAGAACAGAGGGGCGGGGTGAGCAAAGCTCATTATCATTTAAAGACACATGCACTTAAACGGCGTGCTGAAAACAGCTGTTTTTGACCAGGTAAAATTAGTGTTTTCTTACAATACCAATGAGAATTTTTAATTAAAGTATATTACAAACTTTTAATTTAGACCCTAAATAATCATATTAGCTTGTACAAAAATGGCATTATATGACCCATTTAATCGCTTCAGTTCAGGGACAGGAGAGGCATAGAGGCTAAAACAAAAAAATGTGTTGGTCTATTGTCTCATCTGTGTGTCCTCCATCAAACACTGCCTGTCTGAATCAGACCCTCGTTTACAATGGATCCTCTATCTTTGCTTTCCTTTCCATCGTTTCTCCCTTGGACAATATTTACCTCAAGTGGCAACAAATAGATGTTTTTTTTTTCTTCTGCTCAACAGAAAAGCAGCCTCTGGTTTGGTGAAAGACACCTTATCTCTCGCTCCTATTTCCCCCCAGTGAGTTTTTCAATTAGGTAATTACAGCCATGTGAAAGGAGACTCGGCAGAGAGCCCCGCTGCTTTGTGGGAGCACCTGTCCCCCACAGACGCCAATTACCTGGCACGTGAACCATCTCCATTGTGTGGCCGCTCGGAGGGGTCCGAGTCTGCAGGACGCGCAAACCAGCCAATACGGCATCTAATCAATGAGCAAGCGGTGTCTGGGCACAGAGAAAGAGAAATAAACGAGCAGGTTGCTTTTCTCACTTGCTTATGCATTTGTATTCAAATTGGAAAGCCACAATCACACAGTGAAGCTTGGAAACACATTTCATGACTGATATCAACATTATGCTATGAATTTATCACAATATTTGCTATAGGCTAAACATTGTTTTGGTGTCATAAAGTCTTAAAGAAACAGTTTAATGAAATGAAAACATTTACTTACACTAAAGTCATCCCAAACCTGTATGACTTTCTTTCTTCTTTTTTCCCCCCACAAGAAAATATTGAAAAACAGATAATGCAGTATAGCCTACTAATTTAATTAAACCTTTCTGACGACAATATTTGAAAGACCACTTGCCCTTGTTTTCAAAACGTATTACCACACTTAGTTTCTGTAAATTAAAAGAGGAATATTATTATTGTTGTGTAATTATATAATTACTATTTACTAATTAATAATTATATAATTCCAGTTGTTTTAGGAGCTGAATGTTTATCAGTGAACAGTTTCTCCCTGAAATATTATAGAGCTTATCTTGTAAAAAAAATATATAGTATATTTTTTTACAAGATAAGCTCTAAAATATTTCAGGAAGAAACTATATATATATATATTCTTTATAAAAAATTCCATGGAGTTTTTATTACTTAACATGACTTTAACAATTCTATGTTCACATACATACATATATATATATATATATATATATATATATATATATATATATATATATATATATATATATATATATATATATATATATGAACATAGAATTGTTCTATGTTATATTATATGGAATATATATATTCCATAGGTATTCCTATATTTCTTAAGAAATCATATATTCCACATACATCAGTTGTTGAAGGGGTGAATTAAACTTTGTTATGTTGTTGTAATTTTAATGATTATTTCGTTTTATTTTAAATCATTCTAGGTCATCTTGAGGTTTGAGGCCCTTTTGAAAGTTTGCTGTGGCCCCTTGGTTGAGAATCACTGAACTAAAACATCAAATTTCTGATTTGCCAAAGTGTTAATGTAAATGCTTTTGGTTCTCAAGCATTTATTGGAAGCAAACAGGCAGAGCTACAAAAATATGTGGGATGTGAAATCATTACACTTGTGTCTCATTAATAGTATTATTCATACAACAATGACAAGAAATTAATTTGAATGGGTTTCCCAAAAGGTCTGTCCCATTTACTTGCTCTCGGGAAACACAGCCCAGATCAGTACAGTACAAACCCCCTTTAAATCTCACCAACAGACCAGCCTGACAAGGTTCGAAGACCAGCAATCCTTTTAGAGGAGAGTTTGGCTGAATAACTTCAGAAGCATTAATAAAGTCATTTAAAAATCGAGAAGGAACTGAAATATCTGTCCATATATCTATTCATCCATCCATCCATATACAGTACATTTGGAGTGGAATTGTTATCTAGAGTCATAAATAGTCTTATTTTTTATTATTTGATAAATATCAGCATTTACATTTTTCTGTGAAAAAATCATTATAGGTTGACCACTGAACATTTACTTCTTCCAAAAAAACAAAAAAATCTTATTAACTAGCAGAAAGCCTTTAAAATTATTATTAATAATAATAATAATAAAAGGACTAAATGAGAGTGGACAATCACCAATCAGTGGAAGAAATGACCAACAATCAACAGGAAACAAGATAAAGTAAAAGACAAGACAAATCAACCTGCATCTCTTACAGTGGAAAACAACCTTAAACAAAACGAAAAATACAAAATATATGATTAAGCAGTTTCCTGCAATATGTCTCAAAAATGTCAGTATTCATCACCCTGCTACTGAATTAATGTGCTTATGGTGACCTGAATAAAGATCTTCTCTCTTACTGTATTTGGAGCAAGAGACGCCTTCTGTCTCCCAAGTGAGCCAATTTACGCTGGAGTCCACTTCACTGTGTGCCGTATCGATTCAGTCTGAACTCTTTTTCCTGATAAAGAAAGCCAATGAGCTGGATGCAGATGTCTGCGGGGTGAGATGCAAGGAAATCTCATTCAGGAAATGAAAGCGAAACTCAACCTGTGGGCTTCAAAGTGGCAAAACATGTCAGTCAGCTGTCCTTGCCCAAAAGGCAGTTCAAAGCATTTTTTTAGGTGGATGTCAATGAAGAGAAGCATGTGTGTGATTACAGTCTGCAACAAACCCATCATCATGTATATGTTACACGAATGGAAATTATTTTTTGTTAAAAAAAAAAAAAAAAGAGGACCATTCCTTCAGGATGCTATAGTCATGGGTGCTGTGGCTGGTACCTGAGCAGAGAAAAATACCAAGGACATCTTCAGGGAGACAGATACACTTTGATCTGAGTTAGAGCTGAGAGACACTAGGTCTGACAGGTTATATAACTTTCGCTTTTGTGACTCAGTTCGTGACTGACTGCATGTTGGGGCTGGGAGAATGGAAGAAGAAAAGGGAGGAAAATATTACATTCAAACTAAACATGTAAATAGTAATGACTGGATACAAATGTGATGTTTATGTCCTTGCTAAGTTATAGTAAATCAAAAAGGATATTTTTTGGTACATGATTTACATTGAGTATAATACTCTCCGAAAAATGGTACACAAGCTGTCCCTGGGGCAGTACCCTTTCAGAAGTACATTTTAGTACCTTATTTACCCCTCAAGGATGCATATTAGTACCGATATGTATAATTACCTGAAATGCATATTAGTACCTAAATGGTGCATATTAGTAGCTTATTGTTGGGTGTTGCCAAAGTGACAGCTGTTGTATAATTTTTCGGAGAGTGAAGCATATCACACCGCGGGACCCTGCTATCACTTTCCCAAACATCAAACTACCAAATGGTTTTCAAACCATTAAACCTCGAATGCACTTTGGTAAAAGCAACATCATTTAAACTCGGTAAAGCGAATGGTGTTATGAACACAAAGTCTAATCATGTCTGATTTCAGCTGTGGATCCATGTGAGCGATGGGGAGGTAACGAAAGTGCTGTGCTTGCCAAAACGGTGAGCATTTGTGTGATTCATAGGATCATTTAAAAGAAAAAAAAAAGAAAAACACTGCAAAATGTGCACGTGCTCTCAGAGACTCGGACCCTTTCCATCTTCACGTTAGGCAAAGGTAATTAAACTGTCACGTTTGCATTGCAAAAAATGCAGGAGTCACCACATTCCCCTAACGTCGAGGAATATCTGTCACTGGTGGATGACTTCTAAATGGTCCATTTCCTTATCTGAACCTTTGATTTGTGCGAAGACCCGTGTCAATAAAGCCCTCCACGTCGCATCTGATGTTGTCTCAAAATGAACATCTCCAATTAGACACAAGCAATCATTCATTTGATGGCTTACCGTTTACGTTCATTGTTGCAATATGTGTGTGAGATAATTCGTTGTACCTTGAGGGAAATCTAACTCTTAATCACTGCATGACAATAATTACGCCTCCTTTGTGTTTATGCTGATAAACTCATCATAATTTGGCACTGGCAACTACAGCTTCATCAAATTTTAGACAAGACAGATTAAAAACAGATAAAACCACAACCTGAATCATAAAAAAAAAAAAAAAAAGTGCGCACGAAGAATAATGAATTGTCATTCAAAACACTTGAGTTAGCGGTTAACGCTAGCTTAGCTTTGTATTTAGATCTTTTTTGCCTCAATGCGATTGACTCAAGCACACAAACAATAACATGAGACTTTGAGGGGCTTTCTGTGTTCGTTTGTGACGGGATATACGAATTCTGAAAGGCCCGTGTAGGCCTTTGTTTCCGTACTACGCGCTACTATGCCGTCTCCCCACTCATTAAATTATACATGAATAGGAAACAATTGAGCCATAATTGATAGGCCTCTCCGTTCATTCTCCTCACAGACACTCTTTTTCAGCCACGTAGTGACAAAAATCACAAAGGCTGTCTTCTCCGCCACCTTTTCAGTTCATTCAGACTTGGACTGGTACCATTGTTCTGGCCTGGGCCTGATAAGGCACTGATAATGTTAACCGGTTATCACATTTGCAGAAAAGAGGGCAAAATAAAAGACCCAAGACAGCCGGCGAATTAGCGACTTTGATGAATCGTCGGTTTGAACACGAGAGATTAGCATACTGATTGGACTGATTATTTGTAATTGCGGTTGGAAGTGAAAGCGGGCCGCACCGGATCGTGCTGGTTTCTGTTCCAACCAGCTGAAATCATGAGCTTTGTAATGATGTTGAATTAATCTTTCTTATCCTCCTCGCCGGGTTAATATTATTGCAAATCAGGGGTTTTATTTGAAAAATTGAATTGTGAAACTGCAACAGACGTTTTGTTTTTTGAGTGCACACTTCACAGGCTTCATGTGGACACATGGCAGAGTCTTAAGGGGCGGACGAGATGCACGATAAGGGAAATCTACGTGAATTTGTGCAAGTGCTTTCACCTGAGGTAGAGCAAGTGTCCTTCAAAGCCATCTGTTAGTTTTTGCAGCAGCTAATTAATTTGTCCTTCACCGGATGTGTCGGTACAGCCAGGAGAATACAGATCCTGACAGATGCTGAACACTAGACAGCCCTGACGCCCGGGAGATTCTATGCACCGTCTAGAGGATATGGAGACACGGAGCAAGATTAATCAATCACGATAGTGCATGAAGTTGTTTTGACGAAAGAGACACTCAAGCTGAGGTAAAGCTGGGCCTTCAGCATTGGGTACATTTGCATAATATTACATTTCTTACGCAGCTGACTAGTAGCAATCATTACTTTGTAAGTTCAAGATGATTGATGTTTGGTATTGATGCCCCACATCATCTCAGATACCACTAGAGAATCTGGCCAAGAACATTATCATATATTACTTTCTTTAAACAAGCTCTGCATGCAGTGCAAACCAGTGTAGATTGCTTCCCAGAATCCATTTATAAACCCTTCCATCTCCAGTACTTCAAAAAGACCACGGCAGATAACACTAGAGACAATGGAAAGAGGAAACATAATGTCTGCTGTTCAACACCGCAAGCTGTCGGAAGAGTTCCGTGTCTCAATGGAATTTAGCAGCGATTCGTTTGTAAGGAGCGATTCTGAAACACCTACATTTTCATATCAGTGTGCTAACATCTAATATATATTTAATCAATCAAATTAATTAAATATGTTAATTATGGGTGATATTTACCATTGTGCATCAGTTAGGTCCTCAAATGCATAGACTCAGAATGAAACAAATGGCAGAATTCAAAATAGCAAATGCCTACTATTTATGCCATGTTTTTATATGACAGAAATAGTAAAAGTATACCATTTCGAATTCAGCCATTGTCTTCATTAGTGAGTCACTGATTCATTAATTCACCAAAGCCTGAAATCATTACTTAATCATCTCATTTTAATAGAAAAGCTGGGACAAAAACGAACCATAATACAATAATAATAACAACAACAACTATAGGAAATATAACTATAGAATAGTAAAATATAACTATACAAGCATATTTACAATATAACAGTATAAATTGTTCATAAAGATTGACGTTTCTGATGCTGCGCATACATAAATACTTATACTTTTTTTACTGTAAAATAAAAGTTTCAGCATATCTCCAAACAACGGTGGAATATCATCACATTCAGAATAAGGAACATATGGTTCACAAGACCCCTGCAAGTCTCTTCCCAATATTTATGCAAACGCACACACATACGCTCTCAATCTCTGTATGTAGGTCTTGCTATATTTGCCCAGTTTTGCTTTCCACAGCACTTTTTCTGAATAATTACTCCCTTTCGAGTTATGAGCAATACTCACTGGTTCTTAGAAAGAAACACTCAGTGTATTGAGGTCAAAGAAAGCCTGGAGATTAGATCTATGCAGATACATGATTACATTTTGCATTTATAATAGCTGAAACGAGACTTACACAAGTGGATAAAAAGTGTGGAAGAATTCAAGGACCTTCCATACATCCCCAGGCCTGGAATTGGAATTTGGAATTGAGTGAACAGCTGTTCTCAAAAGACATTTACTCTAATGAACGGTACATCATCATTATTGCAGTGCACTACAGGCTGTTGTTGCATGTAGGCAGTTAAAGTGAAAAAAAAAAAAAAAAAAACTCTTCTAATTTACTCTAATAGGAAGTTAAAATGTTGAATACAATAACAGTCTACGCCTCAACCATTAGTTCAACCCGTTTAAAAGGCATCTTCTTTTATTTCTGACAGCCTGAGGTCATGAAACATAAAAATGATTACGACGTTAAACAATCTCTGCTTACATGCTTTTAATGCATTATCTAATAATAAAATGAGCAACGGAATAGTCATCATCTTGCCTTAAGCCACAGTGATGAACCAACGTCTTGCTGGAACAAAATGCAGGTATCAATTATGAAGCTCATTTACTAGCATGACTGGCATTATCAGATTCTCAGTTGATAAGAAATAAACTATACGGCACATAAAAACACAGTCACTCTATAAGCTAGATAAAGAGATGAACAGGTGTAATTGTGGAAAAATACCTGTTTATCACAGATTGTCAAATGGTATGGGATTGTAGCATGATCCACTAAAACAACCAGATTTTCCAGAAAACTTTCCTATATACAAACTATATGTATGATGGAAGATCTGCCACCCCTTTTTTTAAATTTTTTTTTTATCCATTTATAGGATGATGGAGCAGGTGGCCACTATAGGTGCAAAAACACACATGAGTCTTAGTGTGCCCTAAATCCTTCTCTTTTCACTGGGTTTTGCTTTTTTTTTTAATCAACCATCTTCCCTTTTTGCAGCCATTTTTGCAATTATAACCAACAAGGTCAAGTCCCACATGTGTAGCTTATTACATGAACTATGGCTATGATTAGAGCATTCTGGGAAATGAAGTGTTCTTCCAGTATGGCCCATAAAAAAAAAAAAAGTAATTTAGTAAATGTAAAGAAATACATAGGCTATAGATTAATTACAAAATTTTGAGGAAGAAATTTCAAACATTTATTTGTATTCATATCATCAAATGTGTCTGGAAATACCCCATGTGTGTATGATAACATTTATCATAATGTTAACATGATAACGTAAAAAAATATAAATAGAAACTACATTTAACCCTTAAATGTATACCTCAGATCTTTAGTGTTCCAGGAAATCATTCACTACCCTCCTCCTCATTCATTTTTTTAAGTTAGACATCAACCTTCTTAGTATTCCTTAAAGGGATAGTTCGCCCAAAAATGATATTTAATCCATGATTTACTCACCCTCAAGCCGTTCGAGATGCATATGTCAATCTTTTTTCAGACGAACATATTTTCAGTTATTTTAGAAAATGTCTTAGATCTTTCAGTGGTTATAATGTGAAGCAATGGGGTCCAGCTGCTTCAAGACCGAAAATGTGCCTGCATCCTTCACAAAAGTAATCCATCCGGCTCCAGGGGGATAAACGAAGGCCTTCTGAGGGTAATCCGTGCGGTTTTGTCGTAAAAATATACATATTTAAAACTTTATAAACGAAAATAACTGGCTTCCGGTGGCGGTCGGCGCGCATTCATGGAGATGGAAGCGTCGTGACGTAGAACGAACGTAGAGTTTTGTTTTGCTCTGCTCTCTGGCTGCGCTGTCACGTTCGTTCTACGTCACGACGTTCTACGTTCCTTTGTGAAGGATGCATGCACATTTTCGGTCTTGAAGCAGCTGGACCCCATTGCTTCACATTATAACCACTAAAAGATCTAAGACATTTTCTAAAATAACTGAAAATGTGTTCGTCTGAAAAAAGATTGACATATGCATCTTGAACGGCTTGAGGGTGAGTAAATCATGGCTTAAATATCATTTTTTGGCGAACTATCCCTTTAATTAATTCTTTGTAAACAATATAACGAGAAAATAAAATATATAAAAAAAGCCTTTTTTCCCATTCATTTAAAAAAAAAAAATTACATAGGGTCACTAATGACCCGAAGTGTGTAACAGTGTAAGTATACTTTTTCTGATCAACAATAGTTGAATCTTTGATGACGTGCAGTTCACCTTTATTCCACAAGGTGGCAATGTCTGATACACAAATGATGAAGTGATGCTTCACTCATAGTTACCACAGGCAGAAAACAAAAGAATAGGCAGTATCATCAGCAAAACTTGAAATGGCTCAGCAATTTATTTCAGAGCAAGAACTGAACGCAATCAAATATTGTGTCACTGTCACTTGATGGTGGATCTGGCGAAGAAGCTGTCAGCGATCAAAATATTGATTTTAAAGATGTTGAAATTGATAGTTTTGAGAATATGTTTGAGATTGTGAATATGAGACTGGGAAATGATCTCTGACGAGGACAGTGATGATGGTATAAAACATCTGCTCAAAATGAAACCATCCAAGCTCCAAAAGGTAACAAAATATGCTTTATTTTATTCTTCTGTAATTGTAACTCTAATTTCAGGAGAGTTTTATATTATCGCAACAGGTAGAGTTCCATCTGTGTAAATTTAGTTCTGGGTCGCTAAAGACCCGAATATGTAATAATGATTGGCGAAACATTCATGCATTTTAGGGTTAAAACAGTCCAGAAAATTAGTTTCTACTTGAAATAGAACTCTAATTGTACTTCCTTAAAGTTGATTCAAAATTCTACATGTTTGTGATTCATTCAATTTAACTGGAATATAAAAGGCATTGTTAATATGTGACATGGGACCCTCTCGACTCTCCATTAGCTTGCATCTTATGGAGCCTCTTTTATTTTTTTATTAAAATAAAAGCTTCTCCAAGACATATATGCACTGATCTCATCTTCACTCCTAACACAAGAAGTTACTCAAGAACACTCCACTTAGCACAACAGTCTGGAGCCGAAGTAATGTGGCGCCAAAGTAGGCCTATGTTCAATACATTGGATCCAATGCAACAAGTCTCATTTGCAGACCTGCTTGCATCGACTGACTTTTGGTTATGAATCCAATCACAAACAGAACTTTCATTGAGTTTAATTAGCTGAATCAATACCTCCATGTAGGACTGTTCATCTTTCTGTCAGATAATCTGATTAGTCGGCACATAGAGCGGCTGGGCGTTTACTTATACACTCACATCCTTTCCTCAAATGAATCTTTTATTGATCACAGAAGTGCATGTCTGACTCTTGCATTATGCATCCTGCAGTTTGTGCACTTTTGGAGTGATTTAACACTGTATTTAATGTAGGAAAAAAGTGCCATATTTCAATTAAATTCCTTCTAGTTCAGAAAAAAACTAGCATAAGGGTTAATATTTTCGGTGCTCTGCTAAAATGTTAATTGCATATCAAACAATGAGATAAAATAAGTCAATAACCTGCCACAATGTGAACTATCAAACATCAGTCTCCTTTCAGCAATAAAAGTCTGGCGATCACACTTCTGTATCCTGTAAAGTCTGAATCAGCCAGTTCAATCTTCTTGAGTGGATCTCTTAATTTATTTTCATTCGCTCTTCATTTTTTCATGGTTTCAAAGGGATTTCAAAAGGATTTCTATGAGAGGGGCGCCATCTGCGCTCCTCATTCGGAACAGGAGTGGGCACTCAGACCTCACACCTCCATAAAGTTTTTCACAGAGAGAGAAAAAAGTGGAAAACCAGCCATTTTGTTTATAAAATGAGTCTCACTTACTGCACCAAAAACACTCTGAAGAAAGGAAACTCCATATGGCTGATTGGCACATGCCATTTCATGATTATTAGATCCAGCACTCAGAATATTGGGGAGTGAAGCTGAAAAATGTGCACCGCAATAGCAATTATTTAAATCAGTCCTCTTTTAAATCAATATCAAAATGTGTATGTGTATAAATGCATAAACGAAAGTATTCATTTTAGCATGGTTATAAACATTTGTATATACGTTTGGCTGCGTCCGAAAGCTTTATAATCCAATGTTAAAATCCAAAAATGTCCGAATCCAATGTTAGTTTCACTTCCTGTCTCTTGAGATACCTTTATATGATCGATTTTTGAAGGCAGCATAGATGTATCCTTCATTGCCTTTGATATCACACAATCCTGTGCTTTCCATTCTATGACAGTTGACCTAAAAAAATAAAGATGGCATCTGAAAGTTGCGGTTGGTGTTCAGTTTGTATGTAAATGTGTCAACGTTTCCCACTTTTGATTTAATTTCTAATGAGAAATGACTAAATATTTGCTTAGTTATCACCAAAACTCACGCTATTTTGTTGTAGATCATTAGACTGTTATGTTGCCTCAGAAATCAGTCCAAAATCAGTTTCTTGAGGTGCTTTTGTGCGCAAACGCTTCACGTTAAATGGTTCAACGGTGTAAGAGTTTTTAAAAATACAAATGTTCCATTTAGTCTCCCAATATGAGCTCATAAAGCAGCATGCATAATAATTATGATTAATTATCAAAATGGTGTTTAGATGGAGTACAGCATGTCACACCACAGGACGTCAGCTACCCAAATGCATTCATCTACAGTAACTAAATACCTGGATGTGTGCTTTTATCAGATAAAAGACCCATAAAGACTCATTTAATTCAATTGAAACCAAGAATTTCTGTATTTGTAGGATAAGCAACAGAAAGAAACACGTTCTCTGTGTTGCCATCCTTTGCTCTCTCCGGGGTTTTGAGCAAATCTTTTTAAGGCCTGGCGAGCTACAAAAGAGTCAGACAACAATGAGAGGATCTATGAGGCGTGCCAAGAAAACCTCTCACCTGTGCTGGATCAATACAGCTGAACTGAGCAGCTTTTTAAGAGAAGAAACCTGAACATCTTCAGTAAAGGAAGGGAGAAGTGATCTTTTGTCATAAAACATTACTGTTTCCTTTCTGAACCAACATCCATCCATCTGCCAAATTTCTGCAAAACACGACCTATTCTAAACAAAAGAACAATAATGATGCAGCGGCATTGATCCACAATACCAAAATCGCATTAGTTCCCATTAATATCAGTGTGTTACTCCAGATTTCCACTCTGGATAATTGCTTGAAATGGCATTTGAAATACAACAAAATCGAGGTAAGAATACGTTGAATGTTGCATTATTTTGAAGAGAATAAAAAGAAGACAAAATGAGACTGATAAGTGTGTCTCTGTGTGTGTGTGTGAGCTGCTGGCATGTTGTCAGCTCAGCTAATTATTACTGTGCTTCTCCTCCTGTGTGCTCACGTTTTTGACTGCCAAAACTTGCTGTGCTAAAAACTGCACCTTAACAAACCAATGAGAGCTGAGGGGCCGGGAGGGGGTTGATTGCACCTGCTGAGATCTGAGCGTGGAGGCTGAATGGATTTTCAATGGGCCTTGCACTACATGCAAAGTTATAAATGAATGCCGCCGCATTACAACTGGCATAAAATGAAACTTTCACTGGACATGCAGTCACTGTCCTTCATGTTGCTAAAATCCCCAACTCTCATTGACAACGAATAACTTCAGGTCATTTCTCTGCTGCCTACGTTTTAGGACCCTTTATGTGTGACACAAAGTCACCAAACCTGCCAAGATCTACAGCTGTCCTCGTCTATTTTCTCTCTGTCTCCTGTCTATACAAATAATCCCTTCTTGCCTGCAGAAAATTATTCCTTTTGTTCTCAGTGTTTTCCTGAATGTGAAACATGAATCCGTAATGCCGCGTGGAGGATTAGAGTCGCTGCTGTGTTCAGGAAGAGCACTGCCTTAGTTTCAGGTTGACTCCATCTCCATGCACAAACAGATGCTTACTGTGGGATTAACACCCGTTGTTCAATGAATCTCAACATGGGCACTGATGTCTCACAGTGTAAGCCTTCAATTATGCCAGACACTGTTTTTGTCTGTTTCAGGACTCAAATATGGTAGTTTCAGAACAGAAGACTCACAGTGAGATGCACAAGAAAATCATGTAACATTATTGTAGTATAACATTGTAGTATTATTTTCGTTTTAGGTTTCTGCTTTGAATTCGTCTATCAGCTTTTCACCTCTTATTTCTTACGAACTCAGGTTTTCTGTGTTTGACAGCTTGTTAAGAAATGCCAGAAAATAAATGTTCTAGCCTTTGTGTCCATCATCACCAAAGTCAGATGTCCATATAGAAAAGACACGCTACTGTTCTCCTCCCACCCCGTCAACTCTCTGTTCTTTTGTCTGTTCATCTGCCCTCGTTTTTTTGGATTCACCCCATTATTTCTGTCATGCTCTCTCATGTCTCTGCTTTCCCAACGGGCTCAGAGATCTCTGAGAGCTGGAGCTTCAAAAAGCATGCAAAAGGATGTTGCAGAGGGGAAAAAAACTATCAAATACTGCTGAGTTCAGCTCAAGTTCACCAAAAAAGAGGAAAGTGACACTATACACCTCAGCAAAGAAAAATCATTAGACAATATCAGGAGAGAAGTTGTGTCAGGTAAGTTACAGCGTGTATTCAGTCTGTCTAGACTCAACATTTCATGGTCTGGCTGTCATTTCTTTGCTTTTTTTCAGTGGTTATTTCATTTTTTTCAAACAATAAAAGTATATATTTATTACATAGCTCCCTGAAATACTTGAATCTGATTGGTCAGTTACAGCATTCAGTTCAATATTCTCTGTTGTCCGCATGATATATACACCCCTGTTCCCCCGAGGGTATGCAAGTATAAATGATAACAGAATGTTTCAGTTTTTGGTGCACTGTTATTTTAAAGTATAGATAAAGCTCTTCTGCTAGGTGAAGTGTGAACATCACAGAAACTGACAGTAGTGCTCTCCATTATTCTTTGTAGTAAAGTAGAGAGAGAGAGAGAGAGAGAGAGAGAGAGAGGAGAAAAAAAGGCACTTGCTTTGATATCCCTTCTCCCGTTTCACAAGTCTCAGTTCTGTCGGTCATAATGAGCATTTATGAATAAATAAATGTGAAAGAGAACCATAACGAGGTAAACGTCTGGCACACATACATAATACAACATTCTTTCGCCATATTCAGTCTGAGAGAACATCTTTCCACATCAGGGCCGTAACGCAAGATGAGAGCAATTTCTGTTGCTGGTAATTAGGAAAACGTCATAAACGTGAGAGTTCAGCTTATAGGCGGAAGTTTGAAAACATCAAGATGGGAACAACATGGGAAGAAACTAATGATTCAACAACTAAAAATGGAGATGATTCATGATGAGAAGATGGATCCACACACCTCTACATGCTGAAATATTCAAGAGCTCCCATGGCATGATTTTTGTTGGCTGATTTATCAGTAACACAAAAGAGCCTTCTATCAACTGCATCACACAGGTGGTTATGGATACATTCTTACAATTAGAATATTGTAAATGTTTACTCAAATTAAGGAGACTGACCCCAATAGTACAATTAGGATGTGTTCAAAAGGGTCTCAGTTCTAGTGACTCAATGCAGCTAAGATTTTTGGCACCCGTTCATTAAATTTATGGTATCACTTTGAAACAGAGACAGACAGGTCTTTACATGCAGCACACATTCACACCAAAGATGAAAAACATTAGACTTCAAAAAGCCTCTAACCTCCCTCACACACAAACCATCCTATAACAGCCTCAGGCAGCTTTCATAAATTCAGAACAATCTGCGTAAAAATAATCTACACATATTACATTTCATTTCGATTATTGGTTTTTAGAGCATTTGTTGTCATACTACAAAATAAGTAAAAATGTGCCTGGTCTAAATATCCTTAAAACAATACATATCCTTGAGGAGCAAAGTTGCATAAGACAGATAGTATATTTGCCACAACTGGAAAATAAAGTCATTTAAACATAAATGTAACATCGTTTTTTGAGGTTTATGCCAAAAAATAAGACTGAACAATTTGCTAATTGTATATAAGTAAACTTCATAATATCTTATTCAATTTTTGCTTTTGTTTAGATATTTTTAACAGCAAAAATACTAAGAACATGATCTTTTTTTGCAGTGCAGTGTTTGAAGGGCTGATGGCAAGATAACCATTTATACATCCATGCAACGAATTACATATATTTATAATCAAACAGATCTGATTTTAATGCTACTGTCTGACAGGATGTCAGTTTAACAATGACAGGTGTGGTATTTGGGTGAGATGCGAACCGGACAAATGCCAATTTTGTCTGACTCTAATGATATAATCACAGTTTATCTCAGAAATGCGGTTCTTGATCTCGAGCTTAATTAGGTCAAGCCGTCAATCAAGAAAAGTAATCAATCAAAGCCGAAAGTTACAAATATCTTTGTATGCTGAACAAAACTAGAAAATCTGGAAATCATTATTTGAGAAGAAAGGATAGCAAAAATGTTTAACTTATATAACAATAATTTATTATCCTTTGTTACCCCATGTAGCACACCTAGAACACGTAGACCCGGCTACAAAGATGTCTTACACATCAAAAAAAGACTAAAAACATGACAGCAAGATTACTCAGGGTGTCTCTTCACAAACTGTGGTAGAAAAATGAGCCTCTATACAAGGCACACTGAGAGTGGTAGGAACTCCATGTTTAGCGCTTGACTGAGATACAGACTGGGTCATTTGGCATTATAAAGATGGAATAAAATAACTTATTAGACTCAAAAATATAAATAATGTTCATACAGAGCAGTACAAAAATTGTACGTATTGTATACAATACCATTAAAATGGTAACATCGTGTGGTATGTCAAACAACTCTTGTAAACCCATTTAGCGGCAAAGAAGACCTTTACCCATGAAGATCTTGTTAAGAACAGTTACAGATATTTACATTTCAGATTTAAAAGATGTAATGGCAGCAAAAGCCGAAATTCAAGTACTGTATTTTATATCGCATGAAAACTTGCCATTTATAAAATACAAATGCATGAAAACACTACATTAAATGACAATGTAGTGTGTAAAATCCTATTAAAACCATCTTTATACATTCTAGTATGAAAACACAGCGAGGTCTGTAACGGTAGTGTCAACGTGTCAGTGTATCAAAAGAGTTTTTGAACATTCACATTTCTTGAAGTCTTGAGTTTAGTTGAAATGAGTTTTCACAAAACATGAAAAATATCTGCATCTTCACCTTTATAAAATGGCTACTTGGAATGAGGCAAGTACATAGGGTCGAGACCGCCTGTGGTCACGCTCTTCACTAAACTGTGGTGACTGAAAGGAAGGCGTTGTGAACTTTGGTGCCCTCAGGTGCTCGAGCTCCATGGCTCATGAGCTCTTGAATGGTCATCCAATTGTCAAGGATCTTCTTGTTTCGTTTCTTCAGCATCTTCTTATGGCTGAGCTCCAGAATGCTGACTTCCCCACTTGCCGTCCCCATGGTCTCCCTGAGGCACTCTAGCCGGCTCCTCTGCATGAACTCCCTCCTGCGTCGCTGTTCTCTTGCCCGAGCTAGCTGCTGCTTGCGTTCTTCTTTACTCCAGTACCGCCCCATCTTCAGCTCGCTGACTGCATCGTCATCTGTAGTCATCCCACCGCTGCGCTCCTCCCGGATCCGTAAGGCTCGTTCACGTAGGATACGGTCTCGTGCGGGCCGACGTGCCACATACCTGGTTCCGTCTGCTCGCACTTTAACTTTCCACTCAATTCGGCCAGGTTGTGAGGGTCCAGGACGTCCACGGAGGCTGAGGAGGCTAAGCTGGCTCTGGGAGTATTCCAGAGAGGAAGAGGAATGTTGTTGTAGGAGCTGTAGGTAACTCTGGTAGTGGCGTGTGCTGGGAGGCTGGGTTGTTGTGGTGGTGCTGTGGTAGGGCGAATGGTAGTGCCGAGCGGTTGCAACCCTATTACGGTTTCTTTCTTTCTCACAGCGCTCGTCATCAGCAGGAAGCGCTGGGTCTGACTCCGAGGGGTTGCTGGGGCTTTGTTCCAAGCTGCTGGAGAAGGCCTGGCTGGGTCCTTGTGAACCGGGACTGGTGATGGGGGTCTGTAAGGGTGGTGTGGAGCTGGTGCATGTATGGCCACGACTGTAAGAAGGGCTACTTTGGCTGGGTAAAGACAAAATGGGACTATTGTAGGGACTCTGCAGGTGTTGGGTACTCCGCAGGTTCCTCTGATTAGTCAGGTGGACTCGACGCTGTAGCGAGTGGTCGGGAGATCCTTCTGTTCCCAGTGGAGTTGAGCGGGAACTTTCGGCTGTATTGTAGGCACTAGAGCTGTCTTTATCTCTGAGCTTCTCACTTTGAAGTCTCTCAGGATGCTCGTTAATATCTGCAAGCTTGCCACGGCGCAGTCGACTTTCCTTATCCGTTCGGGGCGAGTCGTGCTTGCTCCTGCGCAACTGGTGGGCTTTCATGATGCTCTGGCACTCAAGTTCAATGCTGCGCAGCTCTTCGTTGAGCATGTGCAGCTCCCGTGCCACTCCACTTCCACCCTGCTCCGTCAGGCTACACTCGATAGTACTACTTCGTCTGTAGACCAACCCGCATTCTCCACCATTACGGATCTGGCACTTTAGCTCCAGGAGTTGCTGGAAATGGTCACATTCCACCCCATTCTCGCTCAACCTGCCCTCCTGACCCGTCTCCTGCCTGGCTAAGCTAACGGTGTCCATAGGAACCAAATGCGAGCCCGCTTCCCACCTGTCTCGAAGTTGTTTTTGAGTCTGTGTTGGGGGATGAGAGAGAAATTCATATTCAGAACTCTCCTCAAAGCTGCACTTCACACCACTGTCCTTCTCCAGAATGGAAGAGGAACATGTTGCTGTATCTGTACTTGCGGAGGCTTCCTCGTGTCTTTTTGACTGGAAAACATGAACAGATACAACCCCTTAATGCATGTCAGAACATAAAGACTTGGTGCTAAGGAACTTTTGGCAAGTATGGTCATACTTACCCACTTTGCTTCCTTTTTCTGCTCTTCTAAAATCTCCATCTTCAGCTCCTCTAGAAAATCATGATGGTCCTCATCGAGCCAGCTTCCATCCATCTAAGAGAGACAAACCCAACAGGGTTAACCAGTTCTGGACCAACCATTTGGCTGGTTACCACGACTCAGTTAGTGTCAGCTAGTAGATGTAATAGCTACACTACTTTCTCCTTTGACAGCCATTCAAAATATTTTTCACTGTTTTCTGCCTTTGACATCACAACTACAGTATACCTAGTCACTACTGAAGGGTTTAACCATCAGCCAATCAACATTTTACTGATATCATTTCACATGGTTTTAGAGAACATGGCATTTATGGCTCAGGTGATTGGCTCAATAAATAAAGCCACACAAATTAAACTGTGGTTTTAAAGTGGGTTAAGATTAGCAACTATGTCCACTAGTCTCACCTGTCCTTCAGGTCTGGTGACGAGTAACACTATGGATCTGGAATTTTCATTTGAAAGGAGAGCAACAGCCTCTTCCCTGTTCTGTACATCATGACCATTTATCTGGAAGAAACATGGACACAGAGAGACAATTACATACACACAAAGATAATGACAGAGTGTCAGGAATTTCACACCAGAAGCACACTTCATCAGTGGCAGAAGTGGAGCAAAATTGCATTTCCTCATACACACCAAAACTAGGCTCCCTTCGTGAGATAACAACCTTCAGTCAATTATGCATTTACTGGGGGGAGAGACTTTGAATCGATTACTAAGAGTGTCGACTGGGCTGCAGTAGCCACAGCATTTCTAAAAAGCGTTGTGGCGGTACACGCCCAGACACACAATTAAGCAGCCTCTGACAGGTGCCGTTCATCTTTTCTTCTATAGAGTAATGGCACTGTCAAAAGAAGATAATAGGGGTGGAGAGAGTGAGACAGACGTGCACTGAACCATTGTATTCATCTCCCTCAATGTTACATCCACAGATGCCTTGCGTCCTTTGTATCTCGTTCTTTCTTTATCTTCTTTTGCTCATAAATTCTCCAAACCCCTAACCCTACTGTCTCTGCTGAATGTCACACCAGCTTGGTCTACATTCTGCAAAAGCAGATCCAGTCAAAACTGCTATTTAAGAGAAATTTATCA
Organism: Rutilus rutilus; assembly: GCF_951802725.1. Classification (NCBI taxonomy): domain Eukaryota; kingdom Metazoa; phylum Chordata; class Actinopteri; order Cypriniformes; family Leuciscidae; genus Rutilus; species Rutilus rutilus. The sequence continues at coordinate 11,170,693 of NC_140212.1, read as the reverse complement.
TGATGATCCAGTGGCTGACTTCGTTTGTTCAAGATTTGTACAGACACACACACACACACACACACACACACACACACACACACACACACACATACAAATATCTACAGTGGGAAGTCTCAGACCACTGAAAATCCATTATAAATTATATCATATTATATTATATTATATTATATTATAAGTAAGTAAAGAAAAATCCAATAAAAAATCCAATTCAATGTGTTTTTGGACCCACTGTATCTACCAAATTAATAATCAAAAACATCATCTGGATTCATAGGATGGTTGTTAGCGTGAATGAGCGTGTGTATAGGTGTGTAACAAGATTCAATGTATCCCACCTGTAAAATTCTGTCTCCCTCTCTGATGCGTCCATCCCTTGCAGCTATGCTGTTCAGTTCAACCTATCAACAGTACAATAAACATGGCATCAATATGTAAATTGTCATAATTCATCTCAACACACCAGCAATAATTCCATGACTTGTCACAAAAAGAATTAATTATTGTAACAGATTAATTTGCATATCTGTTCTATAATGAGAAAAAAATCTATTCCTTTCAGACTATTTACAAAAGAAGGCAACATACTGCCCCAATATAATATGTAAGGATTGGAAGTGAATACTGCACAGAAAATATAAAGGATGTGGAAATATTTTTCTTTTTCCCCTCATTTTTACAAGATTTCTGATTAAAACAACCATATTCTTTATGCATTGTCAGAATTTACATAAGAACGAGGCTTAAAAATGCTGTACATTATACGCATAAATGCATTTTTAATTAGCATAACTTACTTCCACAGACATGTATTAATAGAACATTTCTGTAGGTTGTTCATAATACATTTTCTGGAGATGATAAGAAAAAGAGAAGCAGTTCCCTCCTGTTTGATGTCAGGTGCTCCACATTTACATATCCCTGAGCAAGAAATGGTGTAAGAACAGGCAATATCTGTACAACAAGTGGAATTCTCCCTGTTGAAATGCAGTCCCTGTTTTCAGCCTTTGTTTCCTTTAGGTGCGTCAAGGTGGTGAGAGTGAAAAATGTGCCATTTTACACTCCGCAGGAGACAAGAGGGGTGCCATTTCTTACTAATTAAAATCAGCAATTAAAACACTGAAAAAAGAACTGTCTGTATGCAGAATAATTTTCCAAACTTGACTTGATCTCTTCATGCTTGACTCAGTCCTGGTAGACTTTCGTCTGCTATTTGAACTTTGGAAAACAGGAAAATTTTCCATATTAAACACTTTTAATTTCAGTGAAGGAATACAGTGGTGTGGAACAATGAGAATGGATCAGACTCAGCTTTTATCTTTTAATTACTTTTCACAAAATTTAAATTGATGTTAAAAAGGGTTTGGTCCGGTTAATTTGATTGCCTGCATCAAATTTGATGCTTAGTGCCACATCTTACAGGTGACTTCAACACAGATCGCCAAATTAACATAATAACATTTGTTCTTTTTCAGTAGATCTTTGTCTGTTAAATTGAACTGGTGCATAAAAATCCACAAAATAGAGTCTGAAACTATAAAGTCATTTTTTTTTTCCTTTGCAACACTTGTTTTGTCTGTGAAAGGAGATGATTAACCTTCAGAAAAGGTTGAACTTCAACAACATTACCTATTATACTGTTCATCTATGTCCAGTTTTACAACCCAGACACTAAAGATTTTGGAAACGTAAATTTAACCCCCCCTATTTGTGTGATTTTTTTTTTTTTCAAGCAATAAACTTTAAAAGTAAATGTGTAAAATAAAAATAAAATAAAAAAGTACCCACCTGACCAACGAAAATGGCTGTATCTTCTTCATCATCAGTACGATAACAGAGAGTCAGGCCCAGTTTTTCCTGGCTGTTCATTCGACAGAGCTCAACCTCCTGTAACAAACACACAACACACACACACACACACACACACACACACACACACACACACACACACACACACACACACACACACACGTTAGGTTTCATTATCTTTGTGGGTACTCTCCAAAGACATAATGATTTTTATACAGTACAAACTGTATTTTCTATCCCCTAAACCTTTTTGCATTTTCACATTTTTAAATTAGCATAATTTAGTATGTTTATTAATCCATTTCCCTCCACCATGATGTAGGTGATCTCGGGTTTTACTATCCTTGTGGGGACATTTGGTCCTACAAAGCTCAGACTATTAACTTTATACTGATTTTCCAGGCAGATATTTTCTTATGAAAGCAACAAGAAAATAGCTCAGCTCAGTACATTTCTCTTCAGTTCAGTTTATTACTTAAAAGATAAAAGCCACCTATTGCTTCTAAACTCCAGCACGAATAGCAGTGTTTTAGAGTAGTAAAGTCATCTTAAATGTTTGGCTTCGCGTTAAAATGAAACAATGACCAGTTCCTTTGGCTACAAATGTGTCCTACAGAAGGCCACCGTGAAATATGATATAATCAAGCAGGCCGAGGGGGTTATATGTCAAGACTGAAGCCTGGTGCAAGTGACAGCGCTGTATTCGAGAGACATTCACCTGTCAAAGGAGAGCTGTTAGCCACAGCTCAACATACCACTGACACCGGTCTCAGTTCAGTCAAGCAAAACGGCTCATTTATCGGTCGACGCTCCTGACCGAGCACTAGCATCATACATCAAAAACTCCACCCTCCACATTAACCAGATTTACCACTCCATCTAGAGTTTTCCCTTTTCTTCCACAACCATATACACTGAACTGTCAAGCGTTCATATTTGGCAAATCATTTCTAAAAATGCGATACCAACATGCTCACGGCAACGTCTGTGGTGTGATATAAAAAGGCTAACTCTTTCTCATATTTCAGCTGAATCTGGGTTACTGCCAGTCCGCACAATGGATGCAATTCATCACCAGAAGCTTTAATACGGCTTCATATTGATCTGCTCTATAAGCTCAGTGATACTTCATATTTTCTGCAGGTCTATTGTTCAGACCACATGCTCATCAGAAAGGATCAACCGACGTGCCGAGCAAAATAATCCACACAATCTCCCTTAAACTAGTGCGGTAAGCGACGGAACTGGAAAATCATAGTGATAATTTAACAGATCATAGTAGTAATCTAGGATTTGTTCCGTATTCAGGGAGCTAAAGCGGTTAGTTTCCTCTTGGCCCTGATATGAAAAATTTGCTTATGATTGACAGAAGTTATCTTGCATGGAAGGGGTTCATCCAGACATTTTTCACTGCTTATGCATACTTCACATGGCAACTTCAGCACTGTGCAATTTTGATTTTCCAAGAAGGAAATTGTCACAAATTCGCCTACAGATGTGGGATATTTATCATAGATACATCCCAAAATCTCACTCTTTTGAAGGAACATCTGGTGACAAGCTGTTTTTGTACCTTCAAACACTCATAATAATATTAATGATTCATTAACACGCATGCATTTGTTTTCCAAAATGAGCAAGCGACCCAGTAGGAAAGAACATTAATGTCACTAAAATAAAACTAATTACACCTCAGTGGAGTGTAATGCCCCTGTTTATTAGCCAAAGGAAAAATGGCATCGTTTGAAAGCTCTCCAGCTGTAACATGCTACTTTAACTCATTAATAGTGAATGAATCTGCCTTTTTGAAACTCTTATTTTTAAAGTTTCACAATTAAATGAACCCAATACATCATTTGATCATAGAACTCTTTTAATTCAGATTCTTTTATTGATAAAAAGGTAACACTAACACTACTATAGCTTCATTTGTTAACATGAACTAACTTGAACAATACATAGATACAGCATATTAATCTTAATTAATGTTAATCTCAACATTTACCAGTACATTTTTAGATCAAAAGTTGTATCTGTCAACATTACTTAATTCAGTGTAAACTAACAAGATTTTTTTTAAATTTTTTATTAACTAACATTAAAAAAGATTAACAAATGCTCTAATAATATCTTGCTCATTGTTAGTTTATAATGGATTAACTGATGTTAACAAATGAGACTTTAATGTAAAGTGTTACTGATAAAATAATTGGATAAAATGAACAATTGTAAATTATGTGAAGCATACAATATTGAATATGAATATTTGTCAAACTGTAAAAAAAAATGTTTTGTGTGTGCATTGTATCAACATGCATTAATGTATAATGTAGTGATGTATTTATTCATGCCATCATTGACCATTTGTCATCGGGTCACCCGAGATGAATGTTAACACCAGGTGTATATCTCTATATATATATAATAAATATAAATATAAAGCATTTTTTTTTTTCACTTACCTCACACTCGAATTCAACTGCCCTGTCCACCTCCGCCTGAGTGCTGGCCACATATTCTGGACAATCATAATATTCATGCTCCATAGTCTGTATAGAATGACAACTAGAGAAAGACAGAACAAGAGAAATGACCTTTATACTAGGCTAAGATTTATTTCTGCAATTTTATTTGCAGAACTACAGACCGACCCGTTACACTTCTAAGAAGATAACAGAATTTGTTTGTAGTCAGGGGAAGCATGTAATTACAAACAATACTCATTAATCTGTTAACACATCATGCTGGGGTACAATTGCAAATGCACTGTTCCAAGATCCTAAGCAATCTGTGCAAAGCACATACACAGACAAATGAATCTGAATCTCGATTTTGCTGAGTTGTAGCCAGACAAACAGATTAGCAGCATAAATAAACCCAAAGCAAAGCACATGCACATAAGGAGCCAAATAATCAGATGTGGCCTATCATCCCCAGACACAAGTCTTATTGGACAAACTCAAGCAGTTGAAAAGCCGTAAAAGGGCATTAAACACCAAGAGAAACCTCTGTGCCAGCACGTTTGATATTTTAGCACTCCATTAGGTTTTAATCACCCTGTATACTACTCATTACAGGAAATGGATAAGGGAAGCCACTACAATAATTACACATAGGCCCTGGCATGACTTTTATGACAGCAGTGGGGGATGGCTGTTGCCTGGTGATGAAGAAATATTTGATAATAACATTTTTGCTGATGTTAGTATGCATGGTCATTAAGAAAGAATCACTCGTTGAGGTAGCATTTGTCAAATTTTTTTAATAAAAATGAACTCTGAATTAAATAAATAAATAAATAAATAATGTGTATATATATATATATGTATGTATAAGTTCATAATATCATTTCTTGTAGTAATGACATACAATAAATAGTACAATTAACTTTACAGGAAGAGGATTAGGTCTGATCTAAATGTAATTAACAGTGTTGGCAGCATACTGTACCTGTCTGACAGCAGGAATGGGCAGATGTCTGGCACAGGTGGGGTAGTGGGTCTCATCTTAGCCAGAGCCATGATGTGCTCAAAGGTGATGTCCGTCTGAGTACACACGTCCACCACACACACTTCCTGTAGGCTGTTCTGGTTCCGGCCGGAGGGTCCCCGCCTCAGCACCTGCACCACAATGGGTTCCTTTCGCATGGCCTCCACCGTTCCCTCATGTCCAGACTTGGAAAATTCACGTCCATTCACCTAAAGAGAAGAGAAAACCACAAATCGCAATAGATTTATTCATAGATTTAGTTTTTTTATTCATATTTAATGTTTTTCCAGATTCTTAAATGAGCTTGTGAATGTAGCTCTGATATATGGATTTCATAAGTGACCAAACAGTCTGCGTAATCACAGTGACATCTGATATGTTGCACCTGACACCTGTCAAAGCCGCCCCATCAGAATTCACTCACCCGCATCAGCAGGTTCACTGCCAGACCAATTAAATGAGCTTGTTATAAGCTCAAAATACTCAGCCTTTCAACCATTTATTTAAGACAGAATCATACCCAAGGGAACACACAAACCCCTTTACCTTTATGCTGTAGGTCTGCGTTATAAATGACACGTCAATACCCTACATGCCGCTGCTGAAAAATGTTTTTGTGATTAGTCTTCCATGTGTGAACTTACTTTACTGGTTCACAAACAATCAAAGTGTGTCAGAACGAGACCAGAAAGAGAAGAGATAAACCAGATAAAAGATATATCAAATGTATTTAAACTTAGTGAACAGACAGGGATATCAAACCTTTATTTGGTCCCCAAATAGCCTTAGTATTTTGCAATTCAATGCAATAAGATTTGATCTTACAGTTCAACTTATTCTGGGCTCATCAGCTAATAAAAAAAATAGGTCACATTGTCCACAGTGAGAGAGCAAGTGCACATGATTTATTTTAGACTGAGCAGTTTTCCTTAAGCTATGTGGTTCCTGTGAGGCAGAACAAGAAACTAGTCTAATTATACAGGGCTTCCTTAAGATTCCTTATCCTCATTTCTCATTGCTCGTGTGTGCCAACAACAAAGAGTGGCCTCTAGACCTTTTCCATCTCTTCTTTTGTTTTAGGGGAGCGCATAGCATTTGGCACCTCAGGCTGTCAGGTAAAACTGCTGTTGAACGACCTCAACATTCGACACAACATGACAGGAACCTTTGCTCTCAGACATTCATCAAGTCACACTTGCATCCTGCACTGTTCCTTATGGGAAGACTGAAGAGCAAGTTGGATCTCACTAGATGGGCCAGTTAATCCGGTGGTAACTGGGAACAGTCCAACAGTGCAAACTCAACAGATGTGATCCTCAACTCTAAGAATGATACTTGTGTCTGGTTAAAGTTAAATGTATTTAGGCACAACCAAAAGGTCTGGTGAAGAAATAAAGAAAACCAAAACATTACACCAACAAAATAATACACCAAATGAGATACCAATACCACTGAGATATCACATAACGAAGTCACTCAAATTACTGGACTTTAAACATAAATTAAACCTAAAATAAGCATGCCAATGTTGGTTTTCAAGGCTGGCTACTTCTTTTATTAAGATAACAGTTGTTCCTTCCAAAGAAAGTGGTATAAAATCAGGCATAGTCAATGAATAGCCACCAGAGTAGAAACAGCCAATTGATTTCTATTATCTTGTCTAAAAGATCAGCAGGTGAAGAAACTCTGAAGTTCATGTTGGTGAACGTTGATCCACAGCGATTTAATTTAAAGGTCATTAACGTCAATGAAACGTGGCAGTCGCACACCAAGAAAGCTTAACCAGCCCACCTCCACATTCCTCCTCAATACATGACTCTGAAAAGGTCAGGTGCCAACTGGGTTTGATAACAAGGTCTGGAGCTGGAATGTACCGCAGTCACCTCAGACCTGTCATATTGATTTCAGACTTATAATACCAGCTCTGCCTCAAGAGGACCATGTAGTACATCTGAATGCTGAAGTGGAGGACAGAATCACAGCTAACATCAGTGGTGGAGGGTAAAATGTGTGTGTTTATTGTCAGAGCTGTCATATTTGGGTCAGTTCTCGTCAGGTGACACATATCTAGAGGCTTGTTTATTTTCTCCCAACTGAACGATTTTGCACAGGTGAGATAAGCACAAAGAAGTGATAAGACTGCATGTGTGTGTGTGTGTATGCGCGCGTGTGTTTAACACATGTGGCATGTGAGATAAGAATTGGATGAGAACCTCTTGGCCATACAACCAAACAGTGGAAAATGCAACAGCTACAGGCACATGCACACACAAACAGCATTACGTCAACCCAAAATGTGCCAACGGTTGTTTGGCAAACTTACTGTGGTAACAAAGGATCTAAATAACAATAAAAGCCCAATGAAAAACGCTAGACTACAGTCTTTTATATGGCACATTTGTAAGGGAGTCACACTATGAGTTTCTTAACACCGTGAATCCAAAAGGAATAAAAGAATGAGAGCATAATATAGTGAAATCTCACCTGGGAAGTGTCAAGCAATCAGAAAAGATTCTTCAGGGTATTATGTGTGAGCAAAAACACAATATCTGACTCACGCTCCCATTCACAACCCCAAAAGCATCTTATCTTTGTATTGAGCACATGGCGAAACACCCAGTCACCCATCTATTCACTGCAGGTGCTCAATGACAATGCCACAGAGAAGTCTAATTGAAAAAGAAGACTTTCTCATTACTAGAACTTATCATTTCTATCAAATATCCGAATTTAGCATATTGCTTTAGAGCTCAGCCTCTCTCTTTCTCTACACAGCTGCAGGAGTCTATAAAACGGCCATCGTCGACAACCATCATCTCGCTTTAACTGTGGAAAAGAAACCACATAGACTCTGTCACAGTCTGTTATTATTCTAATTCATTTTCTTCCTTAGATTTACTCAGAGACTGATAACTAACTCTCCATGTCGTTAACTATTCAGATATTCAAAAAGAGACTATTAACTATTTGCATATGCTATTTTCCATGTCGTCTCTGCACTGATTAATCAATGTGGTAAGAAATTAATGAGAGGCAATTAGTACCCTGACGAAACGCATGACTGAGTGAGAGATCAGTAGAGAAAAAGAGAGAAAAAAAAGTGCAAAGACTTTCTGTATAAGTGAAATCTGGTGCAAATTACTGTTGATGTGTGGCAGCAAAAAGGGAGTTTTGTCTCATTACAAGTATAATCCAAGCATACTAAATAGACTGTAAACAAACAACAAATTGAGCATATCAGTCATGATAATAACTCGGGGTAATGCATTAAAATCACTACAGCTACGCCACATACCCACATTATTCACCATTATGAACTTGGTGTGAAAAGTATTAATTTGACAAACCTTAACTCTTTCCCATTGATGGATTTTTTTTTATTTTATCTTTTGTCATTTATGACCATGCTTGGTGAAATATTCCAGTAGCACCTCACTGCAGTACACGAGATCCAGGGGGCGGAGTTGGATCCAGATCTAAGGGGTGGAGATTGGTAGGTTTAGGGGTGGGTTTAGGGATCAGGGGGTGGAGATGGGTAGGTTTAGGTATATGTAAGGAGGGAGAACACGGAATCTGTAAGCTGCAGAACACGGAATCCAGGGGGAGGAGTTGGATCCAGATCCAACTCCTCCCCCTGGATTCCGTGTTCTGCAGTGAGGACCATCTTAAATATTCTGGCAATCCATGTTTTCACAGTCATATGGTAGGGGCGCAATTACGCATCTTCTGTTTCTTTTTTTAATGAAACTTACCCACATTCAAGTGTTGATAAAATAAAATAAATTAATGAAGCTTTTAGGGAAACCAGTTTGAAAACAACAATTTTTGCAATTCCTTTGGTGATGCTATTACAACCTAACACCACTACAAACTTAACCGTTAATTATTCTTAACCTAATTATACTATATAAATAAGATGCAACTTCTAGAACGCCGTAAGCACCTGCAAGCACAGCCCCTCCCCCACGTTGTCATTTTTCAACATACATCACATATGCACAGTATTCCCACATCAGTATCTGTGATTACACAGTATCACCATAGAGATTCAACCCTCTCTGCTGCCATTGCTTATGCATGTGCTTTTGTGTTAAATTAAAATTCCTCTTTAGGGACAAAGAATTACTCCTCAAAGAGGTTTTCGGCAGCAATATGCCACTGACTTGTTCTGTGGGAATCAGGCAGTGGGAGTTTGACTACACAACACAACGATGACAGAGTTCACCCTGCAGGGAAATGTCTACCTTTCGCAACATAATTAAATTCTCCATTAGCAACAACCTTGGGTTGATCCTCCAAGCTAAATAAATGCATCTCATTCTTCTCTATTTTCAGGTACAAAAATAAATAATGCATTTGAAATAACAGGCACATATATCACAGAGAGCTGTGTGTATGTGTAACTAATGAGTCCTTCAGCAGGACCCAGCCATGGATGACATGGGTTATGACAAACTGTGTCAACAAAATGCTTATTTAGCCTCAGTACATCAATGCAATAACCTGATGCAAGCACTCTCCATAAGCACGATCATACTGCATGCTGTCATGGAATACATCATGTGTACTGAATCTAGATGTAGGGAATTGTTTTTCCATTACTTGTCAACAGGAGTGTGAATAAATGAAATGTTCTCAGATTGAGAACAGATTTTTGACAGGGTTGTGTCTCTTTGTCCACATGTTGCCTGCTCAATTTCCAGGCCTTAAACCAAAGTGTCGCAACATGTCCGGGCTTGTTGCTCTTCCATGGTCACTTATATATTTAATTAGGGTTTCTCTGGCACTAGAAATTGGTTTCCCAAAAACTCCCCCCATCTGCCATTTGTCAGAAAAACAGATAGTCTCATGCCATTGGTGGAGCTGATGTTTCTATATTGAGCTGGTCAGGATGTTCAAAAAAAATTACAACCACATACTATCATGCTACTCTTTTTACCATCTTTCTATGGCAGAAATAGTATGAGTAGTACGAAGGTATGTGGTTCCAAATTCAGCAAATGTTTTGATAGGAGAAAGTATTTTAACACTGAAAAAATGCACACTTTGACTTTAAATACCAGCCTTCAAAATCACTGATCCTTATTGAAGCAAAAAAACTGGACCAAGGCCTGAATTTAGCTATTGGTTTTGCTGTGCAGTCGAGTTCACTTCAAGGTCCACCAATAAATGTCAGGGCGAAAATGCTGTGGAACAAGCCAACATTAATCATAACCAGCACGAAAATAACACAAGGCTATGTAATACAACAATACAAGTAAGAGTGACCTAAGGTTCAGAGCTAAACTTGCCTTTTTTTTTTTTTTTTGTACATGCTGACTCTCACTTGGCCTAATGCTGAAAATTTTGATTGTTCCTGAAAGGCAATGAACCTGGTGTCTTGGCCTTAAAATGTTTGAGAAATCAGTCAAGCGAGCCAAGGAGAGTTATGGGTACTGCAGTCAGGCTGAGAGAGAGCAAGAGAGACAGATCTGAGGGTGATTTGTGCTTTCAGTGGGAATGCTTCATTATTTTATCTGATTTCGCTGGCAGGAGTGTCCCACCATGCCTTACTAATGACTTTAATGAAGGACTCTGCTCTTGAGAGATACCAGCTCTGTTCCAAAGCCTATGAGCTAATTCACTACATAGGCAGCATAATAAAAAAGGCATGGGACCTCATAAGCGACAGATTTGGAACGCTCTAGGCAACTCGATATGTCAAACAAATTAACAAACATTTTATTTCAATAGAGTTTCATGTCAGCTTGTTGCTGGATAAAATATTAAGTTTGTAATTACTAAAAAACTATTTTTAGTTCATTTCAGTATTGAAATGAATTTTTGACCTTCCTCTGGCTTCATCAACAATCTTGATTTTCATCACAATGCAATGCATTCTGTGGTGGCCTTCAAGGATGATCATGATCAGCGAATAAGTTTAGCATTTCGCTGTGTTTCAAAGTTCAAGTTTGGTGAACTCTGACCTGCAAATTTGTATCATGTGAAGATGTGTGACCAACAAAAGATTAAAGATTTAAATCTGCAGGATTGCAGTGTTGCAGTAGTAGATTGCATATGTTTACATTTTTTATGTTAAATCAACATTGATTGTTTGATACGTTGAATTGTGTTTTATGTGACCGTTGCGGTGTCCGTAGAAATTTTGTGCGCTCAAAGTCTAGTGTTAGGATTTTAAAATGAAAACTTTTCTTCTCAGCTCCTAACACGGGGATCAAGTTGGATAATGTCCTCTGAGTGAAAACTGTAGCACTAGTGTTCTAGTAGAGACAAACAGTCTAAATAGTGCCTTGTCTTCCACGGTGAACTTCATGTGTCTCCATCTCTAGACTGACTCTAATAGACGTGGTGCGTCCAGTGCCAGAGGCTTATTGTCTGTTACTTCCTCCTACACACATTAGACACAGATTAACCTTACATCTGCCATCATTACAGGCAGGAACACCACAAACAATAGCGATTTGAATAGATAAACACACACACACAGGGAATATTTCTAAATTAAATCAAGGCAGGGATACAGTAACTGCTTTCTAATCTGATGTATGTAAGTTCAAGAGGAGGTCAGAGCCTTTACCAAAGCAAGTATTCAACAATGCATAAAGTTAATTTCTGAATTCTTAAGTTAATATACTAAATAACCTGAGTGTGGCCTAGCACATCAATATGACAGAAAGGCTTCTGTCGCTGTACTTTTCGCCTATAAAAGCACAATTGTTGTTGCACACTTGCGTGCCATCTCTTAACGAAAACATACTAATCAAAGTCCCTCCATCCACACGATTATGTGTGAATCTTTTGTCCTGCATCCCACGTTTGTGTATCCAAAGCCTGATGAATGCGTCTGGCAGTTGCGCGTGGGTTGGCACGGGTCTTCATGCTCTGCGTGTAGTTAATGCACCACTACAGGTGTGGCACATGGCGCCCGCCACCACACGGCCAAAACCGACATCTGCTCCCCATCAAATCTGAAGCCGAATATAAAAAGATGAATCCAATAACCAGATATTTGAATGTGAAAACCTGCACCTTCTGAGTAAAACCATGGTACATTGTGCGAGTAGTTTAATGTGTGAACGAAATATTTAAATCAAAATATGTCAAACTTTTAATGAGCTACCAGCCATGAGATTTTTTTTTTCTCTTCCTTACTATGTGTGTAATTCCCGGATCTTCATGCCAATTAGCATTGTTTCTCAAGTGTGGAGTTGGATTTGGCTCTCAAGGGAAGAATGGGAAAAAATAATGCACGCCTTCACACCTGAACAGTCTTAAAGAGCACATCAGATGTGTGTGAATGGACATCCAAACACGCACGCTTGCTTGAAGATTGTCTCTGACGCACACAGCCACATAATGCACATCACGCTGAGATGTTTTGCAGTGCAATTTAGCTCTATTCAGCCTTTCGACAGTCAGTCAGCTCCTGCTTTCACAGTTGCTCAACGGATGACTTGGAGTATGAATTGGGCGTAATTGGCTAATCAGAATATGGAAGAATTTGAATGAGCAGATAAAAAGACTCAATATTTTTCTTAGGATAATGCAAGGATAAGGGTGACACATTTGATTCCATTCATTATTCATCAATGTAGACTTATTCAATTATTATATTATATTAATTATATGATGTTATATTATATTATATTATATTATGTTGAATAGTCACACTTTTGACTCCTCGAATTATTTCTAATATAGATTTATTTAGTCAATTTATTAGATTTATTCTAAATAAATACACCAAAAAAGTTTATTTGAAATAAATAAATGTTAGACTCCATTCAATATTTAGCAATGTATATTTACTAATATAATATAATATAATATAATATAATATAATATAATATAATATAATATAATATAATATAATATAATATAATATAATATAATATAATATAATATAATATAATATAATAATCGCTTTTTAAACATTTATGGAGTTCAAATAAATTATTCTCATTTAAGACAGTATAAAACTGGGTTTGAAACCAACATACTTGCTTGAATAAACAATAATAATTCAATTAGCTTATAACCCTAATATCCTTAATATATAGCCCCTGTGACAAATAGACCCGATCTCTTCTATATGCTTTAATAGGCCAATGCTGCATATGAAAGCGCATAATAGGACATAAAAATTCTAATTTCCAAGAAACGATCTGCTCTAAGACTTGAACCCTACTGATGTTACAGAGAGCAGATCTGGTTACTGAGCGGAGACACCACGGCTTGCCCCACAGATGGGCCGCTTGATACTTAATACGCAAACGGACGGCGCAAGAGACCTCAGAGAGCTGCTAATGACTTTTCAAGCACACTAGAAACCCAACTCAAGTTTGATAGTGTCACAGTATTGAATGAACATACAGGACCTGTCCAAGACGTGCAAGTTTGGACTCATTGACCAAAAAGACCCGAGTGACAAGCAATGACAAGGGGAATCAAGGACATATGAGATTTTATAATATGACGAATTTTACGAGGTGCCTAATTCGTACGAATTCGTACGAATGACCTACCCCTGACCCTGCCTCTAAACCTACCCGTCACTGGGGTTTAGACAAATCTAGCCACCTTTTACAGATAGTGTTGGATCTACTCGATTTACACAATTACATACCAGTCCAACACATTACAACCAAACACAGATATTAATGATTGGGTGGGACTTTTAGAAAATAAACAAACACATTTTTCACACTCTTACTGGTTTAGAATTGTCATTTTTGATATGTAGCCTATCTGATGGTCTTGAACATTTCCACTTCAATGTCATTTCCACCACAAATTTTGATTTTGACGTCTCTGATAACGTAATCAAACATTGAGATTACCATAATTTAGGTTAGTAAATGCTGTAGAAGTAGGCTATTGTTCATGGTTAGTTCATGTTAACTAATGTTAACAACCTTATTGTAAAGAGTTAGCAGTTAAATTTCAAGTTTTACTGTGGAAAAGGGTGAAATCTCAACCTCTCAGACATACAAGTTTATAGTTAAAGAAACCCCTGACTACAAGTTCAACACTTGCACTCATAAGGAATGTTTGACTGATATCAGCTTATCATTGTTGTTGAATAAAGGTTGTCGTGGTGTGCTTGTGTCAGACTCAGAGGAAATGACCTGGGCCAGTTTGTGTCTCACACTGACAGACTGTTACTCACACAGGGGGCCGGGGCCAGCCAAGAGGAACAGACAGGAGCAGTGACCTCCCTGTATATGTGTGTGTGTGTGAGACTGATGAAAGGTGAAATGTGTCCAATCCTGTATGCTACTGCCAGATGTAAGACAGCATGTCTGCACTGATACAAGGTCTCTCTCCATTCTTCATCTCCATATAACAGTCCATTCAAGTGTACTAACAGTGTGAAGTTGACTCTGATAAACATTGCAATTCAGTATCCCATAATTCCTCAGCCTTCTGCTCAATGTCTCACCTTTGGAAGAACAAAAGAAGAGACAGAAAGTGAGTTGGGGGAGGGGTATCATCCCTCATTTCACGTGCCGTACAGAAACAAAACGCCACTGAGATCTATTTCTGTGCTTTAACCTTGCACACACAGATGCTTCATTAGCCTATTTGATCCTTACCAAGTAACTGTGATACTGGGCTGAGCTGCAATGCTCACAGATTGTTTTAATATTGCAGATACATCACACATAACCCATAAATTATCTGAATTTGACTGAAGAGCTCTTGAACTCCACGATACACTGGCAGCTGCACAACAAACATGGTATTTCCTCCCTGGGTCCTCGGCCAGATGGGATATTAAGAATTGTCATCTAGAAATGTACCTGCTAATTGTATGTTAATTACAAACGGATCAATCCACAATCCTCCAGTGCACTATAAACCTGCTATATAGACCCAATCAATGTAGAACAAATCAACACAAAACAACCTTATTTAAAGTCAATGTGTCTTGCCATTTGAAACCCATTTTAATAGCTAGATGTATTTAAGATTGAAATCTAATATTAAGCATGGAAACACATTTTTGGTTGGTTTTATCCATAGGAAAGCAATTGTTATGTACCTTGTCTAGCTTGATAATGTGGCACTAAAAACAAAAATCTACAAGTGAATTAAAGCATCACAAAATTGTGTTAAAAAGTTTTTTTTTTTTTTATGCTAGATCCATCACACTTGTGTTTCATTCGTGTAGCACCCATGTGTGACGGAGGTGTAATCAGCCCCTTTTGACTTGGCAAGTGGGCAGACTCAAAGAGGACTACTTGATGAAGTAAAGACAAAACTCCATAACTTCTTATAATTACCAATCAGCTCTGAAGCCCAGCACTAATTACACACCAGTGTGTCTAGGGCAGACAAGCAGGTCATCTCCTCTGCGGTTCCAGACAAAGAACTTTTATTATCTCTTCTGCTGAAATTAGACTATGATTGTTTTAAGATTGAAAGCGAGGCCAGGATCAGTTTAAGGATATAAAACGACAAGTTTGTGACAAAGGAATATGATGTTCACATATTTTTTTTATGCATCATCATCATTTTTAGTTTGTTTGGACTTCATAGTTTTAAAATGGAATTAGCAAATGAGTCTGTTCTGAAAGGGAAAAACGATGTTACAGTAAACGTAAATAATAAAACGCTCCTAAACGTAACCAAAAAGTGCAACCAAAAAATAGAGTTGTGAGTTAAACCCTATGCAATAACTATCCTCCAGAATGGCTGATGCAAGGTAGATTTTAGCAAAGCAAGCTCGGCCACAGGTGGTGTATAGATATATACATTTATATATGGGAAAAATTGAGAGGAGAAAGAGGGGCAGATAGTAAAGACCTTCAATCAGAGAGTCTGGCTGGTCGAGTGGGTTTGCTGTACGTATATGTAAAGGTCAAGCCTGCACTTTTTAAAATGAAATAACACAAAAAAGAAAAGGTCACCTCATCATTTCACTTGAGATAGTCATAAAGGAAGCAGATCAGACAAAAGTGTAAAATCTCATGAAACTCAATCCACTGAGCGGTAGAGACAGTAACAGCAATAACAATGACTCTGTTTACAATGCTATACAACTTATAAAAATCCTTAGAAATGAGTGCAACCCTACACCAATATATAAAAATTGTGGCCGATACCAATAAGCCGATATGTTTTAGTTAATGTCGATAACCGATAAATAGACAATATTAACATTCTATGCTATCTATACTGAGTAAATTAATAATGTAAAGTGAATTTAGGCATCATAACATTATAATGAAAAACAAATATTCATTTTGTGGCATGCTGCAGATTACCTTTAACAGTGTTAATATATAATCAGTGTTTTAAAGATTAACTTGAATGTTAGATTATGACAAAGGTAATCTAAATGTAAAAATAGAGGAAATAAGCATGCACAATTAATTATCCAATATCAACCCATACAAACTAACATACAACCATAAAAAAAAAAATCTGAATTTCTGCCAATAACTAATATGGTACCGAAATGTGATGCATCTCTAACAAAAGTGACTAATTTCATTAAATTTATTCAACAAATATGTAATTAACTAGGGATGCACAGTTATGAAAATTTTGGCCGATGTCGATAACCGATAATTCTTTATATTTGAAAGCCAATAACCGATATATTGGCTGATAAATCTAAATTTGTATATCATTTTTGGGAGCCTGATACAAAAACAAAAGTTTCACCATTAAATGTCCCACACGGTTAGTTAGACTATATGACAGACTTTACATGTTGCACTGTAATTTCCATTTTAAAGTGATCTCAATCATATTTCAAGTAATTCAAAACCATCATGGTGAACAGTACGCATTTGAAGTGTCTCAGCTGAAGGAAATAAATTTTATTTTATTTAATAATCGGCTTTAATATATCGGCCACATTTTCTTATTGTGCCGATAACGATAAAAATTAACATATATCGTCCGATACCGATATGGTGGCCGATATATAGTGCATCCCTATAATGAACTATCATACATCTGTTCATGTGTGCTTTTGAAATTTGAGATTACCTTGTATATATTCACATGAAGTGTAAAAAAATGTATGCAGTAAACATGAAACCATACACACAGCAGTAGGTAATACGGTGCATCTGGTAAGGAAGATCAGTGGCTGTGTAAATGACATGAGACAGAGGTTTAGATGAGGTCATCTGCTCTCTTTCCAGATCAGGATGAAAATATAAACTCAGCATCTGTTATTTCACTAAGGCAGAAAATCACCTGGACCACTAAGAGCGTAAAGTCTATTTTTAGCCATAATTATGCAATAATTCCATGCATGCCAGAGCCAAAAAGAATGATATGGGTTTTAAATGGGATTTACATGATATGCACACACGCTTCGCCTGGGCTGGAGTTGGCAGGGTCTGGTGATATGATCACCCCAGGGCCTGTACTATCTGACAGGCTTATCATCCAACACGCTCACAAGATCAATCAAAACTACATGTTTCTCTGTCTTTGCCTTCTTTCGCTCCACACCCATCGCGTTTCATCTGCAAGGAGCATCATTCAGAGAAAGGCTCCGGGACAGGAAGATGGATGAGAGTGTTCTGAGAGAGAGACAGAGGACGTGGCCCAACAGTGACGATGCCAATAAGAGAGACCTCGGTTCAGGCAGGAGTGTGAAGCATCCTTACACACATACACACTCGAAACTCAATCTAACACTCTTCACAAAAGCCAGTTCCTTTTGGCAAGTCTCTCTAAAGGTTGTCCTCCATCTGGAGACCCATTAAACTTGAAGGCTGTGATACACTGACTGCCCAATTCACTCGCACAGATCCATATGGCTGTTAGCGCTCTCGGGACCGACATTTCATCTGACCCTCGATGGCCAGGGGGTGCAGAGGTAAACTTGTGCCAGATTTTTTCATGTAAATCAAAAATCTAATTTTAATTTAATCGAGAGTTTGGAACAGATTTTTTAGAACAAGGTGAATTACAAATAATTCTCAATTTGGCCCATGCAAATTAAAGCTGAGGATGTGATTTTTTCTTGTAAATATTTTCTGTTTTTCATTATATCTCTGAATCTGTTGGATCTATAGATGCTAAAAATGAATGTCTGAGTGAGAGTGAGAGAGTGAGTGAGTGGGAGGTGAAATCTCTCAGTCTCCTCCCATGCTGATCCACAGACTGGAAATTACACAGAGCATCTGTCCCCATACGGGCTCCTGACCATGGCCGTAAAATGCACTGCTCCCATGAGCCTCAGCACTTCAGCTGAGTTTAGAGTTTTAGAGATTACTGAGGAAATAAATACATTAACATCCAGTTTTGATTTTAATAGTTGATTGACTCTTGCACCTTGCGAATTTAGCCCAGCAGTAGATCAATTCTTTGCATGAGAACAAAATCTTTAAGTAAAATCAAATTTACCATTTGTTAACCACATTAAGTTTATTGCACTTTTTTGACTATTTTGGATTTTATGTTGATGAAGATAATGCTGAAACTCTGAAAACTCATTAAATTGAGTAAGACCATTTATAGTGTTAATTTAATAAAATTGTTTAAAATATATTCATTTATTTACAAAAGAAATTACTGCTACACTGTAAAAAAAAAATCTGGTAAATTTACGGTAAAAAACTGGCAGCTGTGGTTGCCAGACATTTACTGTAAAAAGTACGGTAGCAATTAATGTTAATTTACCGATCTATTTAAGTACTAATGTCTGTTTTGTACTATTGTAATACACTAACAACCACCAGTCTCAGTGGTGAAGAGAGGGTTAGGCTAACCCTAACCCACATAATAAATCAAAGCTCATCACAAGCAGCTTTTCCACAAATTGAGAAAGTTAATACTAATATTAAGTATCATTCACACAAACACTAAACACCATCATGTTAACAAACATAAAATAAAACAAAATGCAATAAACATTCATTTAACAACATTAAATGTAACATAAAACAAAGAAAAACTATGAAGAAACATAGTTATTTCAACAAAAATACATAAAATGTGAAGTGTCACGCAGGGAATTGTGGGAATATCAATTTACAGTTTTTCACTGTAAATTATACAATGACTTGTTCTTTTTCACTTCCAAAAACGGTACATTTTACAGTAGTAGACTGTTACCTTCCTGTTTTTAACCAATTAACAGTTTTTTACTGTAACAGTCTTTTACCGTTAAATCCTTTACCATCCTTTACTGTTAATGTTTACAGTTTGTTCAATAAAGACATGAAAGACTCATTTTACAGCCATTTTATGCAGAAATCCATGTAAAATCAAGGGTTCAAATACCTTTTCCCAGCAACTGTATATTAATAAACATCCACCATAATGTAACCTATACCTAACTGTCTCATGGGTATTTGCAGTCTTGTTTTTTACAGCACTGCAGAAAATAACACTTTTTTCTCCCCTCAAAAGCTGTCATTTTGAAAGGTTACCTGATATAATTTAGTGTTTACCTCCCCCACAAATCATGTCATCTATAATAAGACTTTAAATGACATCACATTTTACATCATGATGGATAAACAGCAGCCAATCACAGAGATTTTGCCAGTCAGATCTGCCAGCCAAATTAAGGTGAAATAGCTCAGATCTTACAATCCAAAACCTGATCTTGCTGATGGAACACAAACACACAGCTAAGTCCTCTGAGACTGAGAGTAAGAAAGAGCGAGGGAGAGAGAGTACGGGAAGTCATTGTAATGTGGCTAACAAAGAAAGAAGAATACATTTCCATGGTGAGCCCGTTGAGGGGCGAACACTCACACTAAACTCATAAATCTCACAGACCACCGGGGCTAAAAAGGCTGTGCTGCCAAGAATAGTGTCAAAATTGTCAAGGGGCGTGAAATTGCAGTGTAGGCGTGTGTTTGTGTTTATTCATGTCCGCTTGTTGTTGTGACTTCAAGAGTAACACGGTGCAACATCTTCTTTGATTTCTTCTTGCAAACATAAAAGCTCAAAAATTTAAATTGCTGAATACCAGAAAAGGAAACATCTGAGGCAACACTTCCTTGACACACTTTCTTTTCAGCTTGGGAATTTACTCCACAGAGAGTAGATCCAGATTTCCTTTTCCTTTCAACCTTCCTTAGTACCTTCATTCTTCCTGGAGACATTGCACTATTTCTTTCTCTTCCCTTTCTGGTTTTCTTCTATCGAGAGTTGCATTCGGCTGCTAAAACACCAAAGGGACCAACATGTGACATATAAAAAGTCATCTCATGTCAAGAAAAAAAGCAAACCGTAACCCGCCAGACACATTCACACAATGTCTAGGGTATCAAATGTCTTGGGTGTCAAAGCGGCAGCACGCCGCTGGAAAAACGATGCCAGCCCCTCTTCACTCTATAGTGCCACAAAATAGCAAGCGTGTGTACAAGATTCGCAATCATAGGCAGTACCTCACTGCTGACAAGTCACTCTAAACACAAGCCCACTGTTTTGAACCAGAAGAGATCAAACTTCTTTAACCTCAGTTCAGACACCGACAGGGATAATCTCCCAGATTGGCATCCACACAGACAAAAGGCACATTTTAACATCTAATTAGGGACCAAAGACATTTTGTACAACAGCTTAATGAGGCTGCGATAAGAGTATCATGAAAATATTATTTTGCACGCTTGATGCTCAGAAAGGAGCAGGGACTCTGACCTCCTGTGCAGCACTGAAACATGGGGAATTCTCAACTCAGAGAGGAGCGGAGCCAGGGGTTTAACCAGTCTCAGACTAGCATCAACCTTGAACATTAGTGATGACCAAAAAAGCGAAACGTTTTCCCATTGTAGCATTGAACATTGTGCTATTGTGCAATCTGTTGCCGAGGTCCAATGGGTGCCAACTAAAGGTTTGGAAATATAGTGATATTATTCAGTTATATAATAAGCTACATAAATATGATATATCATGATGAATGTTCCTTCTGCAACTATTTGAAATGGTCTTTATTCAGTTCTGGAAATCGCACCTTATCAAGGCTTGCTTCCTTCTTGCAGCTCTCACTTGCAGCTACATACCATAAAGACAAGTTTCACCAGTGTGTGCAATCCCAAATTCTCATCCTCCTACCTGCAAGCATCCTGTACAACAGTTAACAAGAATATTAACAAGAATACTAGCACAGTTGTAAAGGGTGTGTGCTGCAAAACTTGCTTTGATCCCTGACAAATGCTTCCAGGTAAGTCCCCAATGCAGTTGGGGATTCATCACACACAACAAAGAGTTCTCCTAAAGAACTCTTCCCACAAGACTGTGCAGATCCATAAAATTGGACAACTACTAGAATCAAACTAAATGTCTTAGAAGACACTTCTCAAAACGGAGAGGTTGAAGACTCATGGGCAAGCATTCCGACATGTAGCTTTGGGCAACCAGAGTTTGAATCCCAACTTGTTGTCCTTTCCATTCCACCCACCTCAATCTCTTCCACTTCGCTTTCTATCCACTCCCTGATTGTTGTTATTAAATTAGGGCAAAAAAGGCCAATAATAAATCTTTAAAACACATATATCTTTTTTCCCCATCCAATACTTGTAGGGGTACTTGTAGTGTCCTGTCCCTTGAAACAACTGGTCCTACTGGCTCCTGTTATTCTCAAGTTGCTTTGGATAAACGAGTCTAAATTAATACTGTAAAGGATCCATTCTGAATCTGAATAAGTTGCAGAGAAAAGATTGTGAAGAAATGTCTAGAGAAGGTGAAAACTTGTCTTTTAACTCATGGAAATCCCATCTGATCTTATAACTCAACTTCACAAGGGTCTCAGGATATTCCAGAGTAGGTTAAACAAGTCGACTTACCTGGGCAATCTCGTAAAGCAGCTTGTAGTGCTCCTCTCTCTTCTGCAGCGTGCACAGGTTACAGCCCATCTCGCCGTCGCGGGTCCCCCAACAGATCTCTGGCAGTAGTGCACGCAAACAGGCACCCTGGGGATTTCCCTCAAATGTTGAGTAACGTCTTTCATCAGTGGGTACCTTTCACCCGTTCTTCTTTGTGTAAAAATCACGCATTGACCAGGCTGCCTGATGTAGCAGAATTCCTTGTGAATGACTGTGTGTGTGCATGCATCGTACCCCCTCGATCTCCTTGTGTCTCTCTCATCCACACTAGCTGACTAGCAGTCATCCACACACGCTGTACTAAACCCCTCTTCATAGAGACACACCCCCCTTATCTCTCTCTCTCTCTCTCTGTCTCTCTCTCTCTCAGTGCACATGACTACACCTACTCTAGCTCATGAATAACAATGAGTATCTGTTGGATATTCATTAAAAGATGATGTAGAAGGTGCTGTGACTGTGTTAACTGGGTATTTATCACAAGGCATTAAATAAGGTAGTAATGACCACCAACTAAACAACTACAAATACATCTCACATTCAGGTAACCCTAATCTATTTACTGATTGATTGATGTTGTTTTTTTCACAGTCATTAGAGAGTATGCAGTTTTTCAAGAATAGGATGGAGAATACATACTTTCTATTTTCAATATTTTCAGTCAAGTGTCAATTAATTAGTATGTCTAAAGGGATTTCAACCATTTTGTGAACACTGTGTCCAATCCAGACATGATGCAATATTGCAATAACAGAAAAAAGTATGTCTTTTATGTAAATCCGAGTTTTAACCAGCTGCAATTGGTGACTTGGTTTTTATGTCCTCTGTATGGGCCAGCCTTGCCGACTGAGAAATATCATTGGTCTATAAGTGTATATTAATCATTTAATATCTTCTTGGCTGTGACTGTATCGCTTTGTGTACCACATTTGGCCACCTTTAATCTGCCTGCAACCTTCGGCTGCAATTTGCCTCCCTAGTGGTAGTTGTAATGAACTTTCAATGTGTTCATGAATCACGTTGGAAAACAAAGCAAAACGACAGAAAGCAAAACAACCATCCATTTAAAAAAGGTATCAGGACTTGCTCAAATTGGATCCGAAAATCGTATATCCCACAGAATAGTTTGTCATAAGAATTAAAATGGCGCTAGACAAACTGGTTGGGTCACTCTGTCATCAACTGCATTATAATTGACAATATTTTGCCCATCAGCCACCCTGCTCTCAATATTAACACTGACATTTTAAACTATAGTATCGGTTGACCACTGTTGACCACCATCCTGGACAGGGGCAAGAAATCAACTGAAAAACCCTCACTGGATGACCACTATTCTGAATACTATTCTGAGGGGGACATCTGCAACTCATACTCTATGGTGATTATGGTCCTGCTGTATTTACCCACACGTGTCAGTGGTTGATAAATTAGATGAATGTTGAAAGACAATGGTCCAGTAAATATGCGAAAGAAACGGGAAGAGACACAGACCTCTATTGATTGTCCTCAAATTAGTTTCCAGATTCACAGAGAGAGTAAAAGAGAGAGACACGCTGTGATAACAGTATACCATAGAGGCAGTTGTCCACTGGCTGCGAGACTGCTCTCTTGGGAAGCAATAATCCGATTTGCAGAGCTTTAATTTCACTCAGTGGGTTTGGAAAGAATCTGAGCCAACTTTGCCCAAACAGGGGTTTCTCTCTTCTAAATACTCCCTCAACAATCCTCCACAACGTGTGCCAGGAGATACTGAATTCTGGAAGGTGCTTACTAACTCCATTTCCCTCCTTTCATGTTAACTCTTTCCTCGCCATTGACAGAATTTTCCATCATTTATGAGACAATGTTTCCCCCACCATTGACGTAATTTTATGGCTTTCCGGCTTTTACACATCTTCTGAAAGAGAACAGAATCTCCGGATCAAAACAGGCAAAAACAGAAGCAGAAACAAGCGATAAAAGCATTGCTCATGCACGTTGTAGTCTTCAAAAAATCAATTAAATAAAACACGATTTTCTCAGCTTATTGTTCAAAATGTTGCTTTTTAATGAAACCCACATTCAAGTGTTTATAAAAAAAAAACTGGCTGACTGGCAACTTCTTTTGAAAACGTTGGAGAGGAAAGTTTTTAAGAGGCTCCAAACAGCCTATAATCAGAGATGGTTGATCAAGACATTAATAAATTAAGATTTAAAAATAAAGTAAATAAATAATCACAACAATTACTACTAATAATAATAACAACAACAAAAAATATACTATAATATTGTTTGAAAGGTAAAAGCTATAAAACAAACCATGTTTACTCAGTCACAAAACATCACCTACTACTGGTAATGAATCAACAGAACCATTAACCATCAAAGGGTTTCTTTGCCATTTAATCCCATTCCATTTCATTCAATGCCATTCCATTCTATTCTATCCCTTTCCACTCTAATTCAAAGTTCTAATCCATATTCACCAAGGAGGGAAAGGTCATCTGCAGGGATCAGAAGGCGCTGTAACAGATAACATCAGCTGGTGACACCACGGGTCACTGAAGATGACCCCAAAAGGTGACATCATCAGGGATAAAAGTGCCTAGAGATGCTACAAAAAGGTGACCGCACGTATCAATTGGGTGTCTGAAAGCCCTGAAACTGCTTAATAGTATGTCTGAGTTAGCAAAAACAGCTAAAGCAATGCCCGTCAATTGGTTAAGATTAGCATACCTCTACTCTCGTTTTATCTGCGCTTAAGACAGCAGGGGTGCGTGATCTTTCATGTATACCGTTCAGGCACCTTGAGAACTGCTCTTCTGTTCTTTTGCAGGCAAGGGCAGGGGAAGATGTGAAACACCCTTCAGTGTCATTCACACAGTTAAGACGAGTCATCAGTTTAGAGATACAAAATCCAGCAGACATCACCATCTGGGCCTCTGATTCCTTCGAGCATGATACAAGTTGTTCATAAAACTCCCATGTGTTAAAATGATAAATAAATGAAGGTAATTATGGTCTAGAGCCATTAATCATGTAACAAATGGTCTTTACCTATTATTAGGGATCATTATGAAGACAATACTGCATTACGTAATTGACATATATTATTTAAGGGCTATTTGAGACCCTCAAGTGTTGCCGTATGTGAACACCTTTAGATGACCGTTCACACACAGTACATACACTGGAAAACACAGACTAAAATGATGCACCCTGAGCAGGTGGTGTTTGAATGGAGATATCAGCATGTCTGAGGGCTAATGTGCCGTGTATCTCAATGCCCAAAAAACATCAATTATTTAAACCTATGAATCATTAATTGGAGCAAAAACACCAGTATAGCTGTTGTTAGAGCCCAGGTTGAGGGGAAGAAACGTGAAAACACTCCAAATAGAGATGCTTCAAAGAGCGATGATGTTGAAAATGCATGAATACTTTAGCCAGCAAGAGTTTTGGACGAATACAATAAAAATCACAGAACTCAAGACTATCTGTTACAACAATATGCAATATAAACTTATGAAATATTAATACAATGGGCTACCACAAAGATGGGATTCAAGATACTGTAATTTAAACCTAGACCAGCCAGATGTTTGTATTGTAGTGGTCTCAGACTTTTAGATCCAATGCATATTATCTAGAGTTCAATTTGTCAATTTTTACATAAACACATAGTAAATAATGAAAAAATGTAAATTATTTATAATTTTTTATATAGTTTATTATGTTTAGCTGGTCTCTGAAATTCAGTGAGTTATAGTTTAGTTACAGTTTGCGAAATGACACAAAGCCATTTAGCAAGTGCTTAGTTTAGTGATTAGGTTAGGTAAAGTCAATTTTCTACTTCACAATAAAAAAGAGATCATGAATCGTGTCAGTGTGCTAAAAATGTAATTAATTCAGTTTATACAAAAGCATAGACAAATAATTGGACTTGTCTAAAAGTTTTAAACAGCAAGGCCAACCAGAGTATTGCAATCCAGCCACAGTTGGAGCAAAAAAATAAAACTGATTTCAGATGTGCCCTACGGCCCCCCACCCAACCATAGGTGCAAAAGGACCCCAGGTCCTGTTATATGTTCTGATACAGGTCGGACAGACAGATTGAAACTCATCTGCATCACACAGCTGAGTCTCACTTTACGTTGTGGTCAGAATGACCGTCCCATTCCCATACACATTCAGACATAACCTGCCCTCACGGACCGCCCCAGCAGTGGCCCTAGGGCACGATAACCCAACAACATAAACACACACACGCTGCTGGAGCCCTATTCCATCTCTGATGCTTTAACTCAATAGACCACTCCTCATAAAATCATTATGGGGCTTCCCTGGTGCCCCCTCCGGCTTCCACTCTCAGGTGGTCAGATTGGAAACAGCACTGGAGGGCCCCTTTACAGCCAAACAGCATCTGTGCCAAACGTGAGATGCCTGCCATTAAGAACTGAAATAAACTGCTCGCCATGGCTGAGATTGCTATTCGGTTTCATTTCAACAGCAGGTCTACCGTAAACTAATGCCATCCTGTGTCTGACTCCATCCTTTTCTCTCTAGCCTTCTCTTTAAACTCATCTCTGTCTCCCTCTCCTGATTAGTTGAACGTCCGCTTGGTGTCAGGTTGCTCATGGCCAGCTGCCTGCTGTTGCTTCACGTTTGCCCCACATTTATTGTCTTAAATGAGCTACTTCACACTTCCTACGCAGAGTGATTGTGAATCAATCTCACGAAAAACATGTTCTGGTCATATAAAAAAAAATTAAAAAAAAAAATAAAAATAATAATAATAATAATAATAATAATAATATATATATATATATATATATATATATATATATATATATATAATAGGCTATAATATAATATAATAGGCTATAAATTAAAGGATTATTAGGAACACCATACTAATACTGTGTTTGACCCCCTTTCGCCTTCAGAACTGCCTTAATTCTACGTGGCATTGATTCAACAAGGTGCTGAAAGCATTCTTTAGAAATGTTGGCCCATATTGATAGGATAGCATCTTGCAGTTGATGGAGATTTGTGGGATGCACATCCAGGGCACGAAGCTCCCGTTCCACCACATCCCAAAGATGCTCTATTGGGTTGAGATCTGGTGACTGTGGGGGCCATTTTAGTACAGTGAACTCATTGTCATGTTCAAGAAACCAATTTGAAATGATTCGAGCTTTGTGACATGGTGCATTATCCTGCTGGAAGTAGCCATCAGAGGATGGGTACATGGTGGTCATAAAGGAATGGACATGGTCAGAAACAATGCTCAGGTAGGCCGTGGCATTTAAACGATGCCCAATTGGCACTAAGGGGCCTAAAGTGTGCCAAGAAAACATCCCCCACACCATTACACCACCACCACCACCAGCCTGCACAGTGTTAACAAGGCATGATGGATCCATGTTCTCATTCTGTTTACGCCAAATTCTGACTCTACCATCTGAATGTCTCAACAGAAATCGAGACTCATCAGACCAGGCAACATTTTTCCAGTCTTCAACTGTCCAATTTTGGTGAGCTTGTGCAAATTGTAGCCTCTTTTTCCTATTTGTAGTGGAGATGAGTGGTACCCGGTGGGGTCTTCTGCTGTTGTAGCCCATCCGCCTCAAGGTTGTGCGTGTTGTGGCTTCACAAATGCTTTGCTGCATACCTCGGTTGTAACGAGTGGTTATTTCAGTCAAAGTTGCTCTTCTATCAGCTTGAATCAGTCTGCCTATTCTCCTCTGACCTCTAGCATCAACAAGGTATTTTCGCCAACAGGACTGCCGCATACTGGATGTTTTTCCCTTTTCACACCATTCTTTGTAAACCCTAGAAATGGTTGTGCGTGAAAATCCCAGTAACTGAGCAGATTGTGAAATACTCAGACCGGCCCGTCTGGCACCAACAACCATGCCACGCTCAAAATTGCTTAAATCACCTTTCTTTCCCATTCTGACATTCAGTTTGGAGTTCAGGAGATTGTCTTGACCAGGACCACACCCCTAAATGCATTGAAGCAACTGCCATGTGATTGGTTGATTAGATAATTGCATTAATGAGAAATTGAACAGGTGTTCCTAATAATCCTTTAGGTGAGTGTATAATGTAATATAATGTAATATAATGTAATATAATATAATATAATATAATATAATATAATATAATATAATATGAAACAACAATAATTATAATTTTTATTACATTTAATTGTATATTATATTATCGCCTATTATATTATTTAATAATATTTTTTTATAATAATTTATTTTAAATTATTTAATATTATATATTAAAAGTAGGCCTATTTATATTTATATATTATAATACTGTGTAATAATAATAATAATAATAATAGAATTATTATAAAAATTTTAATATAGATTAAGACCTTTACAATTACTATTATTTTTGCACTGTTCCATTATTTTAACTACAAATATTTTCTCAGTTAAATCTTATTACTGTACAGTTTATATAGTAGTGTATTATATAGTAATGTACAGATACATGTATGTTTACTGGATGTTTAACTCATAATTTTGTTTGTCATTCTCATTTCTTTATATTTTGGGGAAAAATATATAATAAATATATAGTATAAAATTATACCTAATATTAAAAATTTATATTACATTTAGAGTTAGTCTATAGCTTTATGAAATATAAAAAAATAACACAAGTCTATGGTATATCCTATATAGATAACTAGCAAACATATGTCTACACCAGCTGTTTCTCAATAATGCCATAGCTTATAACTTGATTACTGTTGTGCATGATAGATCAAATGATGGGCAGAAGCCACAACTCAAGTAAACAAACAGGACAGTGTTTCTCTCTCTTTCCTAATCTTCCTCTCAACTCTTTCTTCCATCTGTGTGTCCAGCGCAGTGAATCTGATATTTATCAGAGGTGTGGTTAAAAGCCAAAACAGCCTAATCTAAGCCTACCCAACAGAGAGAGCTGGAGGCTTGGGGTCAGATTTGTCACACTCCAGCAAGCCCCTCTCTGGGTTTAAAGGAGATATTCAGATATTCACATGTACTTCCGTTTAGTTCCAGCTGGTCGTGATCTCCTCTTCCTCCTCACTGGCCGGGTGGTGCGCGTCTGTTCCTGCGATAAGACGACACTTCCATTGTCTCTTCCTTCCTCCCTGGACACTCTTTTATCCACAACTCAGCCGTATAAGCTCAAACACATAAGCTTTCCCCCTAAAAGCTAAACTTTATCACACCGAGGATTTACATACAAAAGAGGCCTTTATGTTGAAGGTAAGCAGAAGGCGACAATATGCACAGTCAGCAGGGGCTTGAAGTGGCGTGTGGCATCTCTCCTGAGAGAAAGTAAAACAGTAGGAGGTGCAT
Organism: Rutilus rutilus; assembly: GCF_951802725.1. Lineage (NCBI taxonomy): Eukaryota > Metazoa > Chordata > Actinopteri > Cypriniformes > Leuciscidae > Rutilus > Rutilus rutilus. Next base: position 11,141,232 of record NC_140212.1, on the reverse strand, counting down.
TAAGCTGGATGTGGTGGATTTTAAGAGCTCAGGTCTGGTCAGGAGCTGTAGTGCTCACTAAATTCATTTGAAACTCTTTTTCTGGGACCAGCCAGCTAGCAGGGGACCAATCAATACTCCACACAGTCTGGATGGAACAAGGGCTTCGGATCCTGTGGATCTGGCTAAAACAGATCTATACGTCCAATCTAAACAAATCCAAACACACAGCTCTATACTATCAGACGGCCCATTGCTGCAGTAAACAGCCCAATAAAACTTTTACTGGCCTTGTTCCCCAGGGCGAAGCAGCATCTAAATGATACAATGACCTATCTGACACATTTGTGATCCAATTTTACAGCCATCATGGGCCACAGTAATTGTTGAGGAGCATGTAACATGGTTATGGTTAACACTCCTCCTTGTATGGTCAATACAAAGCTAGTTTTGACCCTTCATGCAACCATTTAGTTTTACACTTTTTTACACATTAATCAAATAAAAATATGTTGAAGTGCATCCCATTAGCACTAGATTGTTCAGAATTAAAATCTCCATGTTAAAAAAAATAAATAAAAAGCTATTGATTATATACTGTATGTCTAAAATAAATAAATAAATACATGTTTATTTAAATAAATACATTTATAATACAGATGCTAGTACCAGGCTGGACCCCCTTTTGCCTTCAGCACTGCATTAATTCTTCACAGAATGGATTTAACAAGGTGCTGGAACATTCCTCAGAGATTTTGGTCCATATTGACATGAGTGCATCACGCAGTTGCTGCGGATTTGTCGGCTGCACATCCATGATGCGAAACTCCAGTTCCGCCACATCCCAAAGAATTGAGATTTGGTGACTGAGGTTTGAGTTTAGTGAACTCGTTGTCATGTTCAAGGAACCAGTTTGAGATGATTTGAGCTTTGTGACATGGCGCGTCATCCTGCTGGAAGTAGCCATCAGAAGATGGGAACACTGTGGTCATAAAGAAATGGACAACAATACTCAGGTAGGCTTGAACAATGCTCAATTGGTACAAAGGGTCCCAAAGTGTGCCTATTGCACAAAAAGCCCATGGTTAAAAATATGAAAATAAAATATAATATTCAATATAAGAAAGAAAGAAAGAAGTTAAAAAAACGAGCCATACGGCTGTGACATTGAATGAAGCTTGACCTGAGGGTTGAGCTCACGCCCTTCTTCAATATGCTAATAGTATGGTGTGGGACACTATCAGCTTACAGGCCCATCTACAGCCTCACTGAATACACACACACGAACGCACGCACGCATGCACGCACACACACACACACACACTTAACCTTATGGAACGCACACAAAATCATTCAATAAAACTAGACACTTCTGCAGAGAAAGAACCTATTGAAATGTTTTTGTGCTGCAAACAATGGCAGCAAAAGGAAAGAGCCGAAGGGGAAAGCGAATGTGGCCCTGGGGAATTATTCCTCATTTAAAGATAACCACATAAAAGCCCCAGACTCAAAATGTGAGTAAAAAAAAAAAAAAAAACATCATTTAAAAATGGACTTGAAAAAGGAGAGCTTAATATTTTAAAGCTACGGAAAGATGCGAATGCTTTTCGGGAGAATCTCTTAACATTAAAAATGACGACCTTCATCGGATATCAAATATTACAACTCAACAGATTTTTGAGAATCAACCATGTCTTCTCCAATAACCATGCACTTTACAACTGAGATCCGCAAATACTATGATGGGTAAAGTGCGACAGTAAACATTTTATTGGAAAAGCAACAAACGCACCATAAAACAAAACATCTTTATTACCAGTCCAAAAGCCCTCAACCTGAACGAATGTGAAGTTTTGCTAAGAACCTTGTAAAATAAACAGAATTCCTCAAGCAATGGCCTACCTAGCAAACCCATCTCCAAAGTTGAAAATCGATATTTGAGAAGGGCCTAGCAAAGATGCTTGCATGGAAATCCACTTGATGGAGTGCAGGCTGTTATGATTTTTCTTTCTCTCTCCCTCTTCAAAATTGTTCCCCCAGCCTTGTTGCGGTTGTCATAGCAACCCTGCTGTATGACAGAGTTGGTGACAGAGAGGTGGAGAGGTGAGATTTATCTCAGAAATGGGTTTTGGAGCTGCAACGGTGCTCCTCGCTTTCCTGCGAGTGCTGCGTAAAGCATGAATACGTTTATTTAAAACAGGCCTGACAGATGACATATGCTTATATGGCCACATCTTCACATGCCATGGATGGACGGAGCGCTTGATGAAAGGAATAGCTTTTATCCTTCTTAAAGCACGTATAGAGGTTGACTGATCCAGAGATAGCAGAATAAAGGCTGTAAGTGACAGTTGTTTTATCTCTGAGGTAGTGATTGCTCCTCGTTTTATCGTCGTCGAGACAGATGTCATTGTGCATTTGCCATCAGCAACAATCCCCTTAACAGTGAGTGTGCCGTGCATCTGCTCTTGTTATGCTTTCCATATAATACTTCACATTCACAGAAAAAATAGTTCACCATCAAAAGAAAACTATCATGTCCAATGACTTTTATATCTTTGAACTACACTGTATTTTAAACACACACACACACACACACACACACACACACACACACACACACACACGCGCGCGCGTACATTCACATGCACATACATGCATACATCCACGCACACATACATACTGTACATCCCTACACATACATACATACATACATACACACACACATACATATAAATACATACATACATACATACATACATACATAGCCTACATACATACACACACATACATATTTTAATCACATAGGGATTCAGTGCTTTGAATCCCATCAACAGCCATGAATCATCCGGGGTTTACACAGTATTGGCTTCAGAGCAGGAGAATCAAAGTTGTGAAATGACCCCAAATGGTCTGCCAGTCTCTTCATATTAAGGCCCGTTCACACCAAGGTCGATCACTATAACGATTACAATAAAAAATATAGTTTTCAAAATGGTTCGAAATTTGAAAGAATACTAGCGTCCACACCACACTTATAACAATAATGGCACAGAGGAACAATATCACTGGAATCACTTTCAGGTGTGGACCATTTCACAATGGTGTGGATGCTATCCTTAAAGTTATCTTTAGTTATCGTCCTTGGTGTGAACGGTCCTTCAGTCTTATGTATATCTATTCTTTTGTCTAGTTCATTTTGCAGCTTATTGATTCCAAAAACCACCTAATTAGACATGAAGAAGCCCTCTGATCCTCTTTGAAGCACTTCCAAGCAGACATGACCCCGATAACACATAGAAAGTGTGAGAAAATCTTGCTTAATAGTGTAAATAACATTTTTCCCACTACTGGCTGCCTCTGAATCACTTATGACCAGCATCGAGTTGATGTTTAACCACCTATTCACTCACTATATTCAAGGCTCTTACTCTAAAGACCTTCAGAAGAGTTACAGATGGCAAGCAATTACCCTGGAGGACAATAAGGCATGAAACCTCACAAAAGCTGTCACTGTAAGAGCAGGTATAGACTTTGTGTTATCACACGGCTCAGTGCAGACACATATCACAGAACTCTAGTTCAACAGACATTTGATCTTAAGAACCGTGCCCATTCATGCACAGCATACTGCAAACCATTCTGTAACTGATAAAGTAAATGCAGTATTATAGGCGGCTTAGTGGTATTTTGCCTTAACGCGATCCTTTACCTTCAAATACCTTCAGCAACATATTTTCAGAAAGATAATACTAAATGACAGTGCAACTCCATTTCATCAATTACTCTCACCATAGGCTCATTTGACTCGGTCTGCTGCCTTATGAGAGCATTAGAAGCCTTCCTATTCTTTGTGTCTAATTAAAACCTGATTTATAACATAGCTGGAGACCTCACAGACCATAAGTCCCAGGGTCAGGGGCGGTCAGTGAGACGCCCATCAACCAGGAAGTGAATACCTCACTGATCTGGGAATGACATATGTAATGGAACAAAGAATTGTGGGATCAGGTGCTTCGGCCTGAACTGTACATGGGATTTTGTGCACCTGCAGCCCACCCCCTCGATTTGGTCCCAGGACAGCCATTTGCTCATTGGCCTGTTACGTCCAATAGCAGCTGCAGTAATTGGCTATTTCAGGGCCGTGAAGGTTGAGCTAGCAAGGGGAGACAGGCCAAGCAAGCCAGATGTCAGTAACAAACACAGCCCTCATTTATCAATTACCACAACCAACATGTGAGTGACATAATCACAGTCTGGCCATGTGTCACCAAGAACATCTTACATATTTCCTGTTGAACATGTTTTTGTTTTTGCAGATATAAAGATTAAGCATGATACTTTTAGTAACTATATACTTAAATATATACAAAACAATAATAAAAAAAATCAATAATAAATCAATCAATAAATTAAATTATATGGGTATTCGATATTATATATTTTTTCCCTGTGTTTTTCCTGTTTTTCTCTCATATCATAATTCAGTTGTTCTTATATTTTACATTTTGAAAATCTTTTTTTTTTTTTTTTTTCAGATTTAAAAAAAAAAGTAATGAAAAAAATGGGGGGAAATTACATAAAACAATTTCCACATTTTAAATGTAAAAAAAATAATAAAAAAATAAGGAAAAAATTAAAATGGACAATTTAAAACACTGAAATCTGAATGAAAATGACTTTTTCCCTTAATTTCTGGCCTGGTTTTTGGCATTGCTTCTTGTCTGCTTGAGTAGTTTGTCTCAGCTGACCGCTTCAACACAGCTCAAGCTGTCGTACATGATAAAATATTCCTGATTTCCAAAAGGCACTGGGCTTTTAAATTAAATTTTCAGCTTTGGTGATAATGCCTCCATTTGTGTGCATGTGTGTGTCGGGGTGTCTGTTATCGAAGGTCGCTATCACTATAGTCCTGCTGCTGGTCAGATGATCAACTTTTATGACTACTCACAGAGTACCAATATTACTAAGAGATGTAAGGAAAACACCATCTCAGAGTCTCCTAATTAAAATATTAGACTCTCAGGAATAAGGGTCTCCAGTGATGTCAAACAGATATAGCCGCTTTAATAAGCAAGACTGTGATTATGGCAAATGGAAGAGCCCTGCTTTATTCTTTCTCTCATTAAAGACGATAATTGCACCACACATCAAATAAAAACAGGCAGGAGGGTATAAGGGCCTAAGCATGTTTAATATTGTTACTTTTTTTCCGGTGCAATTTTAACTTGACACATTTGCTAACAGCATAGCAGCATCCATTACGGAAGGCTTGATAAATTACGGAGGTCCGAATTGCAGTGGCAGAATAAATTTCAATTACTCCATTATCTAAAATTGGATTTCTCTGAAACCCACAAATACACACGGACACATGTATCCATCCCCCGAGCACGCACAAAAAAGCACAGATACAAAAAAAAAAAAAACACTGAAAGGTCACCCAGAATAAGGACTTTGATGTGGTCAACAAAGTTGGTCAAAATCAAACGATTCGTATAAAGCATTAGCATCTCGCAATTCTTTGAAGATGAGCAAGTGTCTTTGGACTGCCGCCTGTGCTGTGTTTGATTGTGAAAACTGCTGGTCTCTCTATAATTTGGGGTTATTTCCCAACAAGCATTGTCCACTGATTATCTGCTGGAAAAGCAGTGGATCTCTCGGATAAATCAATTGCTAAAAATACAGACTACCAAAAAGAACAAAAGTACATAGTGGATTTACAATAAGGATAACAGGTTTTGTTTTGAAAAACTTGTCAATGGCTGGGAAGCGTTGTGCCATATAAATGACGGAAAATCTCCAATGGTTAACAGCCACTCTACGTCTACTTGGAGCATTCATGAGAAGAAAAGATAAAGCTACTGTATGTCAGATTTGAGAACAAACTCAGTTGTACCAGAGACTTTGCCCCCCAATAAGGGGAGAAAAAAAACACTTGAAATCTGATCTGACAGATTTCTATAAGGCACAAAAAAGACAGACAGATAGATAGAGAGATCTTTAACTGAAAATGGGATACACAACAAACTCACAATAATGAAGCTGGATGTGCACAAGGTGAACCCAAGAATCAGTAACAATTGATCTTGGACCGAAAGCCATTGCTTTTCAATACAGCTCCTCCAAGATGGTTAGTCTGACTGCTAATCTTCACTAAAAAGCTGTCTGGATTGCCTCCTGAGAACAGACAACAAACTTGCAACTAATGGTGTATCTCCTGAATGAAGTACAGCTTTAACCACAAAAACATTAACAATTAGGCTAAGGTTAAGGATAGACGGATGGGAAATCTATTCACATACCTGAGACCACACTGAGCCTAAAGTCCTACAATAACATAAAATGGGAAGGAAACGGCAGTGCAGCTAATGTAATCAGATAATTAGCATAATTAGCATTGATAACAATAACTAGAATTACCGAAACCAATACCAATTCATTCATTGTATTTGAAATGAAAAGAACTGAAAATGCGCTGTAAACGGTAGACCAATCACAACAGACTGGACCGTCTGGCCAATCAGAGCAGTGTAAGCTCGTGGAACGGAGGGATTTAGAGAGACTGATTCATCCATAGAGTCGTTTGAGAATCATTACGTTTGAGAATCATTACTGATTCATCCCATTATGAGAGGTGTTGATGTAATGGCTTAAAAAATGCTGATTCTATTTTGTGTGTGGATGGAGCTTAACTTGCATCAGTTTAAAGTTTTTTTTATTTTTTTGCCTTTTATTATGATAGGACAGTATAGTATCAAGAAAGTTTGACAACCCGGGACTTGAACTCGGGTAGCAATAAGCTGAAAAACAATGAATATCAGTGCAAAGTGCACTGACCACTAGGCTATTGGGTCTAGTCATTAGATGCAATGTGATAAATATTAGAACCTTATTGTGCAAGAAACATAGGGGGAACAGAATCCGACGGCAAATAGTTCAGCTGTCGAAATCCGTTCCCCCACCCCAATGATGAGAGATGTTGATGTATCGCCTTAAAATATGCTTATTCTATTCTGTGTGTGGATGGAGCTTAAACAGCATCAATTTGAGAAATATTAGAACCTCAGTGTGTCAGAAATATGGGGGGAACAGAATCCGACGGCAAAAAAAACAGCTGTCGGAATCCGTTTCCCCACTCCCATTATGAGAGGTGTTTATGTAATGGCTTAAAAAAAATTTATTTCATTTTTGTGTGTGGATGGAGCTTAACTTGCATCAGTTTAAAGAGTTTTTTTTTTTTTTTTTTTATCATGATAGGACAGTATAGTATCAAGAATTTGATGTGGCTTATTTGATGTGGCAGTAGTCTATTTTACAGTAAAAACTATAATCCATCCAAAACTAGTCAACGAAATGTTGTCTTTCATATTTCGTCTGTAACATATCGTTTTTATGATATATTAGGGCATATAAATGTTAATTTGCAGTTTAATAAGTTGCTTATACAAAGACATTTTATTTCAACATATTTAAGTCGATTTTTACTCATCTCAGTCTAGCAATATAGTTTGGTAAAAGCTGTTCATTCATTCACACACAGAAACGCGATTTAAATGTAAACAGTGGTTTACATACACTATTCCACATCGCTATTAGAACAAAGCACTTAAGAATAAAGCACTTACTATTCAATACTCAGCTGGATCCATTGCTCCTCGAAATGAAAATAAACCAGCACTTCTGAGGTAAATTTTCCAGGATTATTATTATGATAGTATTATTCCTCACAGCGTCGCAACGTAAAGTACACTAATCTGATTAAACTTGGTGTATTTTATTGAGCTGATGTGGGCGTTCAGGGGTTTGCATGTATTGCCTCAGATCATTTTGAATAGTGTGCGCTCTCCGTGGGCGTGGTCACATTAGCAGATAATGAGCTGTAATGAGCTGTACTGAGAATGACTGACATCTCTCTCTTTTCATACAGATTACATAAACAAAGAATATTATTTTAGTTTTGAATTATATTATTTAAAAGCAGACAATTAAATGATTATAAAGATATATAGCTCATGCCTGGGTGAATAGTATGCACTGAGTTTTGTTTAAGTTTAGTGATGTGCTTTCAGAGAACAGTTTATTTTTTCATATTTCTTAAGTCAGTATGACTATAAATGACGGAGTATTTTAAGTCTATTTTGCTGCTATGTGAATTTTTTTTAGCAAAACGCGCTGGCGCGTTTGCCGACCCCACAGGGTTAAGGCAAGTCACCGTACAAGCAAAACCTTCTCTTTTTTTTACACTGCTCAATTTTGAGTTTTTGCTTCAATAACATTTTACAAACTCCACCTCTTCCAAAATACAAGTACTTGTGGGTAATATTAAACTAAAGCCATGCTGGGGTATAGCACCACAAATAGTGAACCATACTGGCACCTCTGACATTCTATGTTCAACATAGCCTGCTGTGATTATGCACCAATTCTTATCTGGTATATATAGTAGATGCATGTTAGGATACTGACTTAAACATTTAAGCTGTTTATGTGAGCAGACAAACTTATGACTATTTAGAATTGGTTTACTGCAGAAACAGCCATCAAATAAACACATAAAATGCACTGAAAATATGGAAGGCAATATGACCTTTCATTCCTCTTGAGATATTTACTGTAATTGAGTGTTATGTTGCCTAAGCCATGAGACATCTGGTTTCATTAAACACACTGAGGCACTCAGCAATATCATTTCATACAAAGCAAACATAATTTCGCCAAGAAAGTGGAGTGTTTACGATGATTAAAGGTGGATAAATGTGAGCAATTTTAATGAGAATAAGTTACTGAGGAAAAACTGATGATTTACCTCAAAATGGTATTTTGACCTTGTCATGGTCAGGGCTTCGGAATGCCATGGGTGGGACGGACCAGATGTTGATCGTCCTCTCTGGAACAGATTCAGCTTCACCCCTAAATCCCAACAGGGTTACTCTTGGGCCAGAGGTCATTGGATAATCCACACACGAAATCTGCCTATATTCAAACTAGAGGTATGAGGCTTGTGTGATGGGATAGATGGAATGGGACTTAGGCATCTGTTACCTGATATATATATATATCTTTTAAAACAAGACCCGATAGCTATAAAACATGTATTTACATGCAATAAAGCTTTTTATTAACAGGCTCCTACCACATCCAAAGCTGAACCTTATGAATAAAATCAATTACATTATACACACACTCTATTACGAACAGTCTCATATATCTCCAACGACTCACAAATAGGCATTATATTAAAGTGCGGGCACTGTAATGCATCATTGTCTGACATAATTAGCCTGACATGGACCTTGTGACCTCTACACAATGCTCTCAAATACCATGAGGTCACCAGCACCTGGTGTGTCCTAGTGAAGCGGTAATAAGCCAAAAATATGAAATATTAAAAACATGAATACAACAAGGCTCAGTTGTACTATTTACATCCAACCTAAATTAACAATGCTTTGATACTTGTGTGAGTTTAAGAGTTGTGTAAAGCTAATTGCTAACACTGGTCCTTCTCACAACTTCCTGCCAAAGCCATAGAAGCAAACACCATAAGCATATCTAGTTTTATATAATAAAAACTATTTGTTATCATTTCAGTTATTAACACTTGACTGAATGACTCTTGAAATAGAAGAACTTTACACAATCTCATAAGTGTGTTTATATGAGATTATAAAACATAATTGCTATAGCCACCATCTAAAATAATACTGAAAGCTTTATATCGTCATAAAAATAGTTATGGCAGAGATATAGAGATATAACAAACATTATTTTTGAAGTTTAGAGGGGTGATAATTGTCCAGCTGATGCAGCCAGATACGTTTTAACCTGATTTATATATCGAATAAACCCGGACATCTATATGGTGTATAGCGTTTGCACTTTATTGAGTCAAGGCCCGCATTTAATGGAAAGTGCTCAGCTCACATCCATGCTCTCGCTCTCATTTTCTCTGAGTGATTAAGCTCAATTAACTCATCTCATTAAGGTTAATGATCTACTCCACCATTCTCCATTTCAAGCTCTTGGGTGGAGGGGCAGCATAGACTGAAGTTGACATCCGTTATCTTCCAGTGAAAAGGGAACAAATCATTTTCTCTCAAATGACTTCTGTATTGTTTTCCTATAATTATAGAATGTGCTTTAATTGTTTGATTCTGCTGTCTCCATTGCTCCTTTATTGCAGAAACATTGGTGGAATGTTGTGTTTTCTTCAGCGGTGGCCATTTCAGTCAATGTAGCTTTTAAAAACCTAATGCTCGTTTATAGGCTATGTTTGGTACAGCAAAATGTACACACCCAGTATAGAAGTATAGTACTTGTGCTATTTTTGCAGTACGTTTCCAGGGCACAATATGTAAATATTCAGTATGCACAGAATGAGGGATAAGCTACTATATTTGGCACAAGGTGCAGTAATCCTACAGAATTAGAAAAGTGCAATGTGTTTGACTTGACCTTCCATTTCCAGTGTAAGGAATGAACCTGAAATGATTATTACATCTCCTTGACCCATTATTTGATTACAATGACAAATATTAAGCCATTATATATAGGCCTACAGGGCTGATAAATGTAAATGTATACAGAAAAATAAAATCATTATTATTATATATTAATGTTTCCATTTTACAGTGAAATTATACAATAATAATAATGTTATTTCTTATAAATATTATTATTATAGTCATTATAGTTTGTCTATATTATATCATATTATATTATATTATATAATATTATACTATATCATATTATATTGACACATTGTGCAGCCTTACTAACAAGTGCAGCAAACCTGGAGCTGGAAAAAAGAAATAAAAAACCTTTTAATTCGCAATCAATTTCCCCCCAAAATCATGCAGCCCTAGTCTATACCAAATAGTACACAGTAGCACTTCACTAATATTCCTTTCTGAACATAGCATTGCCCTTAGCAGAATCCACATATCCCAGCATGCACTTACGTATTCATCTCTATTCTACTGAGGATCCTGAGCTGGAAAAATCACCTATGCAACCATGAATACTTGAGACGAATATCTAATGCTTTCTGTAGCCAGTGGCTAAAAATAAATGTTACAGATTGCAAAAAAACATGAGTTATTAAGGAGCAGATTAGATTACTGTGCTTTCAAGGACATCGTTATTCTTCCCACAAGCAAAGCAGGTGTTTCTAAAATGCACCCTGCCTCAGATGCAGGGAGATTTGGGAGTTTTCTTCCTCTTCGTAGTGAAAAATGTGAGAATATTTCATTAATTGCTGGCAGGTCCACTGGGAAAACGACATTTTAACGCTCATTAACAGGGCATAATGGTGTAGAGGGCAAGTCCTTTCTGCAGTAACCTGTGATGACGTGAGGTTGCGTATAACACACAGAAGAACCTATAATGACAGACATGAGCTGGAAAAGGCTCACAGTGTTTTATTAACTAATCCTGAACAACATTCATCCTCATCTTGTCCCCAAGGTACAATCTTTCCACAGGGGTTGATTTCCTGCTATTTTTGTGTTCTGTTTGAACCGAGGACATCCTTCATAAAGCTTCGCATTATCTCTGGAGACTCCTCTGGAGCTGTCAGTGAAAAATACACACTTTGTTGCCAGACAAAAGAGTGTTTCAGGGAGCATTTTTTCTCTCTGCTGGGGAGACAGTGAAATGGCGAGGAGATTGTTACCTCCAGCACTGTCATGTTCACTAAAAAGAAAGAACGAGAAAGCGAAGAGAAAGAGAAAGGAAGAGAATGAGATTTCTGGGGTGGGCAATATACCCCCTGAATGTGAAACAATAGCTCAGTTCAACTGGTACTGCACAATGTCAGGGGTTCGATCCCCGAGTTAAGGCTTGAAGCCCCCAGAGAAAGTCAAAACAAAAGGCTGGATCTTAAAAGTACATGTAGAAGCATCTATTTATCTTTCAGCTTGGTTTTCTAACATTTCAGTAACCACAAAAGTTAGTCTGGGCTCATTTTCATCTGCAGGTAGCCTAAATAGACACTTTAAGTGCGAAGGTAACCATAGCAACAGCAGACTCCAGCACTTTTGTTAGGATCATTATCAGATAGTTCATCAACAAAACATAAATACTGTCATTGCTTATTGTATTATTTATAGATTTATAGATTTACATTTCACTCAATGGTAGTGTTTTGTTTAGAAAAGTTGTGTCCACAATTATACACTATGCACTTATACAACACAGTCTCACCCCCAAACGTCACATACTGACGCGTCTTGACCAAACGGCAATATACGACGAAAAGGGTACCCCTAAAACGTCCGTATGTGACTATTCGGGTTATGGGTAGGTTTAGGTATGCGTTAGGGTACCGCTAAGAGGCGCTGCTGGTGCGCTTATGTCTTCGTCTCAAATGGACGTTTTAGGGGTACCCTTTTCGTCGTATATTGCCGTTTGGTCAAGACGCGTCAGTATGTGACGTTTGGGGGTGAGACTGTGTTGCAACAACTTATACTATACACTAGGTGTATTTTGGATTTTGGAGTGCACACTACTCACACTTTTAATACTACAAAATGGCATAGAATAGTGCAGAAGCATGTCAAATTGGGATACACCTAAAATCTTTAGGTTTGGTTCATTGGTGCAGCAGACTCAGCTGACTCCAATACAATTCGATATTAGCATGTCGCTAAGCTAACAACACAATACTTAAGCATATACACACTGCTCACAAAAACTCCTTCGATGAAAACATTTCAATGAGCATATTTTAAAATGCATTTTGGGATTACATCTGTGTAGGACACGTGCAAATCTGCCTTAGCATGTTGCTAAGCAAACAAAGCAATGTTTTAACGAGCATAAAAATAGGCTACAGCTCACATTAAGTGAAATACTATTTCACTCCAAATTTCAATGGAATATAAGTGGATTTATAAATATTTAAGATTTCAATGGATTTCTGAAAGAAATCTCCCACATCCTCCATCATGGATGAAAATTTTCAACAATCTCATTCACAATGCATTCTGGGATCTCCTAATCAGCAAAGAACACGTACACCAAAATGAAGAAATTTACATGGCAGCATAAATAACAGTATATATTCCTTCATTTTCATAAAACCTCTGTGACAGAAGAGCCTGTGATGCCTAAAATGCTAATTTACCTTCGATCTGAAAAGGTCTGGTTGATTAGGAACAAAGTTCTAATTGCAAAAACTGCTAATCGTAAGGCTTTAATCGTCTAATCTACCACATAACCTAATTTAAGCGACTCCAGACGGAGCAAGCAACTGGCGTAAAAGCTCTTAACCATTAGTAACAGAATGGACAAACAATACTGTTTTAATTGAATTTACATGCTTCAGAGTCACATCACATTCTCCTAATCGAACCCCAGCCAGTCTTCGCCTTCAGAGTGTCTGCTAAGAGACAGACAGCAAAGTCGAGACTAGAGCTAATTATACATCCCTGTATGAGGAATTCCTGCAGAATCAGGCGGGGGAGCATCTTCCCAGATGATTAATTAGGCACTAGTGTGTGTGTGTGTGTGTGTGTGCGCGTGTGCGTGTGTGGATGAAATGGAAACTGATAAGATTCAAATCAAAGTCTGGATCTCAATGACTGTAAAAGCAGATATGCTCATACATATACTGCCTTTAGGTGTCTTGTCTTCAAACAAAGCATACCACAGAGATGACACACCCAGTATCGTTATATGGGGCTGATGGGGTTGTGGAACGGTGAAGGTGGTTCTCACCACAGCGCCGCTTATTAGTGCAGTCCACTATGTGGGTACATTTTAATGTCTTCTCCACAGCAGATGAGGTTCAATAAAGGCTACATGGCCATTAAAAATGCATTAATCTCAATTAGGTGATGAGTTTGGTGATTTCCCACAGAATATCCATTATCCACTCAATTCACAACAATGGATACTTACACACATGTCTCACAGGTGTTCTGCGTGTGTGTTTTGGTGGGACAAGGTCTTCTCACATTAACTGATACACGTGTGAAAGCAATTCATAGCTAAACAAAGACTAAATAAATACAGTGATGGTTTAAGTTGCAATGTAATTGACCAAGCATTAGAGCTTTTATTTGTCCTTGTTACACATGTTATATGTACTTACTATAGTAATGCAAGTAATATGCATAATTACATTCAATAAACCCTAAACCAAACCCTAACTCTATAGTAAGCACATGTTAATTATTACTCAGTACTTAAATATGACATTACACAGTAACAAAGACACCTTAAAATAAAGTGTAACCGAGTTTTTCTTCCATATTGTGACATACATTCTTGGTTGTTGATTGGATGGAGGCAGGATGGCTGAATTTGTAGGAAATTGTAAGAAATCGAAGGGGTTTAAGCCGACTAAGGCCTGGTTTCACAGACAGGGCTTATAGGATTAGTTCAATTAGGACATTTAAGTAGCTTTTATAAACATTACTAAGAGAAAATCATTACTGGAGTGCAGCTTGAGACAAAACAATGGCACTGACATATTTTAAGATAGTTTCTTTCAGTTAAAACAGCTCAAACATGCATTCTAGTCTGGGACTATAGCTTAGGCTAAGCCTTGTCTGTGAAACCGGGGGTAAAGGTTTGAAAAAGTCTGGCATACGTCATCAAAGTCTGTCTTTCACCGGAAGATCAAGTTGATAAAAAAAAGGTAAGAAGTAAAACATGCATGGATGAATCAATCACAATAAGATCAATTAGTTGCATAATAGAAAACACAGTGAATTTCATGCCAACTTTACAACAATTCTAGGTTCACTTATTTCCATGTCCACGGAAGTTAAACTCATTTGACCGCATCTGTTACAGAAAATAATTTTGACTTAATTTTTTTTCATCTACATTTATTATTCAACAATGTGAATACACCTCTTATATAATAGCCATGATTTTCATTTCTGAACTTTGACATTTACGTTATGACCATAGAATGAATGACCCCTGAAGAACCTCATGACTATTCCAAAGTCTTTTAAAATATCAGATAATTTGACCTGACATGGAAGGTTAGTTCAGGTTATAAAATGTCACATGCGACAACCACCCTGAATGATTTTGTTTTACTATTTGAGGTAGGAGTGCATGGAAACCAACAAGAGCTTAACTTCTTATAAACCCATATAACTCCAAAGCACTACATAATGCATGACTATCACTGTAACACACACTTCAGCTCATCTGGTGCGCAGTGATGAACACGAGTGACATCTCCACCGTCGATCTGTCTCCCTCACAAGCTGCTTTCAGATTGTCAGACCTGTCATTTTGCTTCCTGTCACTGTAGGCGAGTGATGACAATTCCTGTGCCTTGAGTTTACAGTACACCCCCCTCTCGCCTCTCTTTCTCTGTGATGAAGGGGCTTTTAATAAGGTAAAATACTGCTGTAGAGAAGACTGCAGGAATTATCTGACAGGAAACACTCACTTCGAACACACAGTTTTGACATTTTAGACAAATTCAAGCTCAGTAATTCCAACAGGGTGAGAGAAAGAAGTTGAGCTTGAAAAAAATGATTCCATCCAAACCTCTCCAAGGAATAGCTCACCCAAAAGGTTTTTTTGTCTTCATGAAAGCACGAATTAAGGGGAAAATGCCTAAATAATTTCTACCTTAATACATTTATTGTGCCAAGCTGCTCATACAAATACATATCTGAGCCTTCTGGAATCAAAAACTGCCCACAGAATACAAAACAGACAGATTCACTTTAATGCTCCTAAGTCTATTCCCTGTCTTCACAGTCTGTATCCATCCTCAAAACTAATTCAAGGGTTGGATTTTCGAGAGCATCATTCTGTTCCCAGCATGACATGAACAGACCTGCACTGTGTTAGACCGGCCTCAGAGATGCATCTGAACACACACATGCACGCACGGCATCAGACAGACTGAGAGTGTGAGAGTGTTGGCGAGAGGTTACTAGATAAGAGGACAGTGACTCTCAACAATGACATACTGCACTCTTTCATTGTCTCTCTCTCTTTGTCTCTCATATTCACCCTTTCCACTGAAATGCTATGTTGATGCTCATATTAAGCCCAGAACACTAAAAAAAGATGGTTTAGCCCAGTATAATAATTAAACTTACTATAATTATGTTCAAATGTTTCAAGTATATATTACTATATATACTGTATGTGTGTACCATTGTTATAATGAATAAATATGACATAAATAAATATGAATAAATTCCTAATAATAATTTTTTTCCAGATGAATCTCCCAAATGCCTCAGACAATACTGGTTGACATTTTGAGGGTGGAAGGTTTAAGAGACCGATGCAGAACCAAATTTTCCAGGCTCACAACCATCTTTCTTCATGGAGATGGGACTGGGACAAATTGGGTTTCCACAGCATGTTTGTGGGAATAGGGTAAAACATAAACATGAAATGAGGCTATCTTTGTCCATAACTATCACTAGCAAGTCAAAATGAAATAAATTAAAACCAAATGCCATTTTGATGTGCCTTAACAGAGTATTAACTCAATCAAGTACAGCCGGTTATCTGTGCTTGGCTGTTGATGCTTTAGGCTGGATATAATCAGTGGTTCAGAACTCATTTCAGAATTCTGGGTAATCCTTAATTACGCTGGGAGATGATGGTGTTGATTGCCATCCGCCTTGCCAAGCTTCGTGCAGAAGTGGAAAATTGTGATTTGGAAGGAAGAGCCAATGGAGGTAAAGGGTCTCGCAGCAGGCGAATACGGGCAAAGTGCTGACAAGCCAGAGAAAAGATTTGAAAAGCAATATCAGACTGAGCACACAAAAAAAACTCAATATTTTCTCTAAAGGAGGTGAGCTTCAATTGTGGGCCGTAAAACGCAATCGATCACCCCTGTAGAGTCACGAGTTAAATGAATTTATACAACACATTTGGTTCTCCGAAGGCTTCATTTTCAGATATGCCTGTTCGTTGCATTAGGGGTGAGAAATGCTGTTAGATTATCCTAAAAAAGATGTCACGAACAAGCAGATCAGCATGGGATATGTTGAAGTCGAGGCACAGAGGAACACGTAGCGCTTCTTTATACTGTGCAAACAATCCAATAAAAACGTCGGCACAACCAGCAATTACGTACATATATGACACCCCCTGCCAAACCAATAAAACTACAGGGGGTTTGACAAGCGCCGTAACGCTTTGGTGTGTATTATGAATGACAATCCGCATCAAACCGGCCCAGGAGGGTTGTATAAGTCATATATGTCCTCACCGAGACCCCGCTGAACTCTGAGATTCGGCGGCCCACTTCTCGAAAAATGCTTGCCGCTGCACCGCAGGCCCTGCCACACACATAGAGTGATTTATGATCGTCTGTCAGAGTTAATACGGCCTATTTTACATGCTCCCAACCAAGCAAAAGGAGAGCCAGACTCATCCACCAGTGCCCCCATTCTGCCTTTCTGCCACAATGACGTCCCTAAATAACAGACATTGCGATGGCTGATGAAACATTGAACGTATGGAGCACAGATTCACACTTGATCTGCATAAAATGCATCTGTAGGCGGACACAGAACTATCTGGAAGAGAAAAGGCAGACATGCTTTAAATCTCAACTCTCTTGTCTTCCTGGTTTGTGACATCTTTATAACTCCTCTTTATTGAAGTGTGTTGCTAAAAAATTCAAATTAGGTGTTTTTGTATAATGGTAAGTTACAGTGCTGGGAATCTCACTAACTTTGAATTTTGTTCAGTGCAAGAAACTCAATCAAAAGTCTCAATGTAATCGCAATGCTGTCTTGAAGAAACAACTGAGATATGAACAAGATACATGCACCCAGCCAAAACAATCAATTCATATTAAACATCCACACAACTTACAGAACTTGCATTCTCTGGTAATGCACAAACACTATACCTTACATATAGCCATTATAGGCTATTCAAAAAGGACTTCCACAACCAAAACAACAAAACCTCTGAATGATAAGACAGGATTAAACTAAACACACATATCCATCATCACACCACGTCAAGATGGCCACGTGTGGTGTTGGGGGATGTGTAAATCTGTGCTCTGTATGTCACTGCAAGTGCTGCTTCATTATGAGGCCTAATGATGAAGTTTAATTAATGGTTTATGAAGCAAGATTTGTATGGACTATGAAATGTTTACAGGCATACACACACATGCTCATATGCACACAAAAACTAATCTATCTATGTAATGCAGATTAACTATTCTATACAAACTATTACAATCATCTCCACAAATATAGGCAAAATATGGCCCATTTTGAAGTATATTTCATATTTACACAATTAGACGGGCTAGTAAGCATGTTTTATCATTCTAGACATTATAATACAATTTAATTGCATAAATAATTGGAATAAAATACCTACAGTAAAACATGGAAAAGGATTCATTGTTCGGGCTCTATTGGTCTACTGGTTATGTTATGCTGACATCTACTGGATGAATCCGAGCATCAAGGCAGTGAGCCTTTTGTTAAATGGCGGTACATTTGAAATTATAAAATGATTTAACAGGTGTAAATAAAACCTTAATTTTTCCCAAAAAGATTGTGAGATGAACAGAAAAACTTACTGATTTCGCTTCCAATGTTTGAGTTGCTTTTATGGACTTAAAAGATGTGATTGTTTGTCAACTTTCAGTAGGCTACATTTATATAGGACGAGAAGGTAATATCGCACGTGAAGCACGCTGTGTTCAGGCGTCCTCAAAAAGCCTACCACTAATGGCCAGTAGAGGACGTTTATTAGATTAATTTAGACTGCTTATGGATTTTTAAATAGCCTAAATTGAAGTCTGTTGTTTACATTACCTTAAGAGACTAAACACGTTTTTGTACAAAATAAATTACACACATTCCCAAACGTGAATAATCAAGAACTATCTTGCTAACAAGTTAGCAAGCTAAATAAGCTAAATAAGGACTAAATAGTAGGCTACCACAAGGATGTGTGTTTATGTGCTTGAAGAATCAGACTGTTCAGTTCAGTTAGGCTAGTCCTTAAATAGCAATTTAACATAAAGTGAAATTGGTTTGGTGTTTTAATGAACGAGTAAACTTGAGACATTTGAATTGTTTAAAACTAAATACCTTTCATGCTAATTGTTACATAGGCCTAATTTATCAGACATGTATACTCAATAGATTTCACAACAAAAGATTTGTGTCTTTGAATTAAAAAACGTGCCACTAAGAGTAACTATGGTGTTTAGGCAAAAAAATATATCAGCATGATTCAAACATTGTTTTCAGATAGAAACTTTAATGGTATGATTTTAACAGGGTTATGAAATATGGTAGTTTCAATCACATTTATGAGATGAAAACTTGGTAGGAAGACAAAAGAAAAGCAATTTGTTTAATGTTTTCAATGTTTACTGATATACAGATGAAAATTACAGTGTATTAGCAAAATAGTAGCTACTAAGAAAGTCACTTTAAAATCAAACAGTGACAAATGCAGTGCATCTTCTGACATTGAAACAAATGACCAACAAAACATGTTTTGTAATAAATATGTCTTATGAATAACTGATGGAAAGTCATCAAAAAATTTGTTACCATATCCTGATACTATATATTTATTTTACAACATCATTTCATTAGTTGATTGTGGGCATTTTGTAAGGCAAATCAAGAGGGTAAATACAAACAATTTTTTATATTTTACACTCCCAAACAAACTTTATCTTCACCATGAAAAACATCCCTGTAAGGAAATGCAATCAGACTACATTAGGATTGTTTTTCAGAAGCTGATTTTGTTGTCTTGTTGTTTGCCTACAGGCCTAAATTCATCCAGCCCAGAGTCAGCAGCAAGACAGAGGCAACACTGAGAGATTCAGCACCCAGAGCTGCTTTACCTGAACACAATACAAAACAATAATAAGAAAGACAAGTATAACGGTTAGATCTGTGGAACAGTGTCAGTCTGAAAATACTGAAAAGGATAAGACTACATGAGAGGGATTTCCGATCTTGAAGTGAAATATACTTTAAATTATGTTGAACTTTTTGCCATCATCAACATTGGGGTAGGAAAATGATGAATGAGGTGGATCAATTTTTTTCTCTCATCCTTATTGATTAGTGAAAGAAAGTATTCACCTTGTACTCTGATCTGTGATATGGGTCCATCACCTCCCTCACAGCGGGCTCGGACCTCTATGACATAATCGCCGGTCTCTGGCATGGGAAAGTCGATGTAGTGCCTGCCGGTGGTGTAAAGCTTCCCATAACGCTCTCCTTCCTTTCGGAACAAAATCTAAAAGAAAGATACAAATGGTTACAATATTTCTAAAGTATCAATACACACAACAAAATCAGTGAAAATTTAATAAAATAAAAAAATATAAATGATAAATTGAAATAAGAGTATTAAAATAAGGTTCTAGTAAAATAAAATAAAATACATTAAAATAAAGGCATTCAAATAAGGTTCCAGGAATAAAATAGAACTAAATAAAAAATAGTATAAAGGATGAATTAAAATAAAGGCAATAAAATAAGGTTCCAGAAAAAAACTAAATAATAAATAAAATAAATGATGAATTGAAATAAAGGTTTTAAAATAAGGTTCTAGTCATAAAACATTAAGATTAACAAGCCATTAATGAATGTGTCAACAGAATACTAGGTAAAATATAACCGACTCACCTTGTAACCCTCCACATAGGACTCATTCCAGTAGTTATAGATGTGATCCCAATACAGATAGAGCCATTTGCGTGTAAAGCTGACATATTTGTAAACTCTCAAATTACGACTTGGAGCTGGAAAGACAATACACATATATTATCAGTACATTTTAGCTCTCGTTTCAAATGTAAGGCCTGTATAAACCCATGGGCAAGTGATGTGAAGTGCAAATCTCTTACGGGGTCTCCTGGTGAACATTTCACAGTGCTCGCTGGGCGGTCCGAGCCCGGCTCCGTTGAACGCTCGTACCTCTATAAGGTAATGAGAGTCAGGCCGCATGTTCTCCAGGCGCGTTTGGTTGATCATTCTATGCACAATGACTCTCGAGGCAGCAGCCTCATTATCATCGTACTTTCTCCAGTAACGAATCTAGACACCAAATGAAGAGACATGAGGATCAAAACTTCATGATTATTTTCTATTATTCCACTTAGGACTCACCTGGTATCCGTCGACCCACTTTGGCGGTGCCTGGTAGACTGGTAACCACCAGACCAAAGCCTCTGTAGAGGTGACCTGGCGGGCGTAGACATCTAATGGAGCTTCAGTCGGTGCTGAGAGAGATATTACATGTGTTAAAGGTGCTTGATGTTTTGAGTGGTGTATAAAGACCTTAGAAAAAGAACCGTTATGTTTTTATTACCTTAGAATGAGCCATTTCTATCTACATAAACCACGGGTCCCCTTACACGTTTAGTCGCCATTTTGCGACGCCATGTTTCTACAGTAGCCCTAAACGGACAAACTTCTCTACAGAGCGCGTTGCTTGACTGGCTACTCTCTGCTGTCTCAGACGACGATATGTTTGTCCTGTTTTGGGCACTTTAGCTTATTCAAAAGGGTGGGCCCTACCCCTCGGTTGCGAATTGCTAGATGCCGCTAAAATCTACACACGCTTTAAAGCAAGGATACTTCAACTAATTTATGAGCAAATAAGAGGCGGATACCATCAAACCTTCTCACCTAGGCGTGGCGAGAAGACCACTGCTATAAGACTTGGGGGTCCTTCTCCTTTGCTGTTGAAGGTGCTCACTTTGACCTGTATCTCTGTGTCTGGGGTCATGCTCTCTTTGTAGACGTAGCGTCTCGTCTCAGGATCCTCCATGATTGACCATTTCCACTCTTTATCCTCATGCGGCTTGAACGCCACAGCGTAGCCAAATTTTTTACCGAAGAAGAACTGAGGTTTCACAGGCTGCAATGGAATCAAGGACATGAGGGACACATCAGAAATTTGCCACTGAACACCAATCAACATATATAGCATAAATCCTGCAGCATATGAACACGTACAGTCCAGGTCACGATTAGCTCTCCGGTTATTCCCACCTGACCAATGACGTCATAAGGAGCTACTGTAGGTACTGAGATAAGAGAAAGCCTGGGTGAGTCTATGTGCCTCACAGAACTGATTTTACAATAACACTTATATATCTATGTTATTCAATTTGATTATTTTATGAAGTATTTTTAAAATAAATTATTGCAGATCAATTTTTATTAAATACTGAAAGCTGTACTCTTTCTAAATAAACTCACCGGCATCCCATGTCTTGATTTTAATGGACGGACGGCTGTTTTCCCCAGCTCCAAATTCATTGATGGCATAAACACGGAATTCATATTGCATCCAGGGGTAAAGGTCAACAATGGTTGCTGACTCTGCAGATCCATTCAAAAACACAGGAGCTGGGAAAACAACATTTGTTCACTCTTTGTTCTTATCAAGTTTAGAACATGAACACAAGAGCAAAACACACTAAGATCACATTAAGAATGCATTACGGTCTTCGCAAGATCTTCTCAGATGTGACAGAAAAAGTCAAATCGAATGAACTATATTCTAATACAAAAAACTTCCATTCTGCATTGTTTTACTGTTTTCTAAGAAAATTAGTCGGAAATGTTTAAGATATGCGTTTTGTCTCCCTTTAGTGGACTCACAAGTGGATGCAGTTTTCCAGTCCTCTGGATCCAGGGCGTAAAAGTCTCGTGTTTGTACAACATGCTGGATGAGGGGACTGCCGTGGTCTGATCCCAGACACCATCGCAGTTTTACTGACGTGACTCCAATCTCTTCCACACGGATGCCACCCGGAGGACCAGGCAAACCTGAAGCGAAAACGGTCGATATTCACGACAATGTCATGATGGTCTATCTATTTGATGTAAATAATAATGCAATAATACAAACAGTTAGTTGTTAAACAGATAAACATCACCTCATTGTTTTTAAAGAGTCCATATTTTATATGTCTTGATTTTGTTTTTTGGGGACTACTAGAATAGGTTTTCATGCTTTTTCACATATTTTACATTATTACAGCTCACTTCATGTTCTGCCAGTAATGCTCTGTTCAGTTCCTGTCTCTGCGAAGCCTCTCCTTCTGAAAAGTGCAATGTGCTCTGATTGGTCGGCTGGATCAGTGTGTTGTGATTGGTCAAATGCTTCAAGAGTGTTTTCACGCCCTTACCATATTAACACTGGATTTGGGGTGTAAAAAACTACATCTCTTGGACATGGCGACAACACACTCAACCAGGCCTCACCCCTTTTATTGCGCAAACCTTGGGCGGGAATTATTTAAATGAGGACTATTGTGACACGTCCATTCCTGGAAGACTACAAATCGAGGTGTTTCAGGGAGTTCAGAAACAGTGCACACATAATATAGAGAATAACTCCCTTTGGAATGGGCTTTGTAACTTTGCAGACCTTTTCATGCTCAAACAGCAACATCACACACTAAAGAAAGTTGAAAATGTAGAAAAGAATAATAGGTCCTCTTTAACATTTATCTTCAAGTTTTTAATCATATGCACATATCATAAGCTAGGACACACACAGTTGAAATCACCAACCTTTGACAAAAACGTCAGCTTCCGCGGTGGCGTTGTCCACTATAGTCTGAGCTGTGCAGGTATAGTGTCCTGCGTGCCTCACCTGAATATTCTTGATCAGCAGGTCTCCACTGTGCTCATGACCCTGCAAAACACACACAAACAATGAATGTCCTCCTGTATTTCCCATCAACAGAACTCCTGGGATTGTTGCCTCTACTCACCATGAGCTGCTCGTAGTGTTCGAAGTCTGTGAAGAAGTTGATGACGTAGGAATCGACAGTCCAGATGAAGGTGATGTCCAGGCTGGGGTCATATGATGCAGAGCACTGGAGAACTCTACTGTCACCAACAACTGCCTCAGTGTCTGATGGAGCCTCAGTAATCTTGGTGGCCTCTGAGAAAATTAAACAGACGCAAATGCATACACCTCATATTAACTGAGAGGCTATATGGAATATCGATAAAAGTGAAAAACATATAAAAGGAATATTTACAAAAGTGACCAGTCACAAAATCCTATGATAAATACTAATAGATTTACATACATTTTAACCTAAAATCTTTATGCTGATAAAAGAGTAAATAAAATGCATCAACTATCTAAATGCACTTTTCAGCCCATAATAATTATATTTATAAGATAATCTAAATTAATTTCAGCAAATTATGTTAAAATTCTAACTTTAATTAATTAATTATGGTAAATTTAAAAAAAAAAAAATTTGTGTAAGTGAGGAGATTTGAATTTTGTCTGACCGGTGATAGTGAGGGTCCCTGTGCTGTTGGATTTGCCGCGGTCATTCTCAGCGTAACAGGTGTACGAGCCCTCATCACTTTTTGTTGCGTTCAGAATCTCCAGACTTCCATCATCCCAAATTAACATCCTGAAAAATAAGGATGAAAAGAGATGATGATGATAACTGTGGCTAAGCTTCTATCATCACCACAATTTACCTGTAAGTAAATGCATGTATTTAACATGGACTGACTAACCTTGAAGAGTTGGTCAGTAACTCTGAGCCTCGTTTCCAGATGAACTTGGGTTTTGGAGCAGCACGGGGGTTGCACTCTATGACCACACGTCCATTTTCAGCCCCTAGCAGAACCTTCTTCACTGGATTATAAATGAATGTTGGTGCACAGGCTGTGAAGAGACCATTGGAGACACTCAACCTTCAAAAATAGTTATGTGCCTTTTTTAAATACACCTTCAGAAAAGTGCAGCTCTTTCTATTTTTCTATGTAAACTACTACTTCAGAAGCACGACAGTAAAGAAGTATTTAAAAGCTTACAGACGACCCGAAGCTCTGCGCTGGCATAGATGGTCCCCCATTCATTCTCAGCAATGCACTGATACATGCCTGAATCCTCAAACGTGAGGCTGGAGAACTTCAGCTCCCCTTTGCCGTACTGGAGATCAGAAAAAATGTAGCAGAACACACAGGATTGCCTGACATAAAACATACTGAACAACTCGAAGTTCTCATATGGGTTTTCCACAGCAAATAAAACAGGGTATTAACCGAATAGCCATCCTTCAGCCAGCGTATCCATGGTTGGGGCTTCCCCACGGCAACACATCTGAGAGTGAGCTCACTACCAACATCTTTCTCTGTGTCATTGATGTGCTCAGCCCACTCTGGAGCACCTGAGGAAACAATGTAATATAATATAATTAGTTCTGTCAAATCGATTAAAAATCGATTAATCACAATTAATCGCATCTAACATATATAATATGTGTATATCATAGACTGTAAAAAAAATGGACGTAGTGTCCGTGACGTCACCCGTAGGTTTCTGAAGACTGTTTTTGAAGCCTAAAGTGGGCGTGGCCGACCGTCGCCATCTTGGTAGCGCGTCACTCCCGAATTTATTCATTTTTACAGTCAGACAATGAACTGAGGTAACGTGATGGCTAACAGACAGCAGACAAACGGCTAATGATGACTAATGACCACAGCAGCGGGAATCCACCCGTCACTCTAAAGTGGACACCCTTAATTATGCAGAAATTTTAAGGCTTATTATAATTTAAATGGATGAATTATAAAAAAATTCACCCCCCTCACAGTTGTCATGAAGGGAAAAATAAGCTAAATAGACCAAAGCCACTTTTTGCACCAGGCTGTAAACATGTTTTTTTCTGCTGTAAAGTTGGGCATTTTAACATGGGGGAGATGCAGATTTGACTCACTTCTGCATCCAGCCTCAAGCGGCCAGTCGATGAATTGCCGTTGAATTCACTTCCGTGTTGGTTTCAAGAGCAGCCATATCACCCTGTAGCCCAAGACTGGTTGCCCACTGAAGCTAAACAGGGCTGAGCCTGGTTAGTACCTGGATGGGAGACCTCCTGGGAAAACTAGGTTGCTGCTGGAAGAGGTGTTAGTGAGGCCAGCAGGGGGCGCTCACCCTGTGGCCTGTGTGGGTCCTAATGCCCCAGTATAGTGACGGGGACACTATACTGCCAAAAGAGCACCGTCCTTCGGATGAGATGTAAAACCGAGGTCCTGACTCTCTGTGGTCATTAAAAATCCCAGGATGTCCTTCGAAAAAGAGTATGGGGTGTAACCCCGGCATCCTGGCCAAATCTGCCCCTTGGCCTCTGTCCATCATGGCCTCCTAATCATCCCCATACACTGATTGGCTTCATCACTGTCTCCTCTCCACCAGTAAGTTGGTGTATGGTGGGCGTTCTGGCGCAATATGGCTGCCGTCGCATCATCCAAGTGGATGCTGCGCATTGGTGGTGGTTGAGGAGATTCCCCCCTTCCATATGTAAAGCGCTTTGAGGTCTCAGAAAAAGCGTTATATAAATGTAACGAATTATTATTATTATTATTAAGAGAGAGACAGGGAGGTTGCCGCTTGGTGTATATATATATATATATATATATATATATATATATATATATATAATGTAAGTGTGTGTGTGTGTGCATATGTATGTGTGTGTATATATATATATATATATATATTTATATACACATATAGTTATATGTTTACAAACTTTTGTTAGATGCGATTGTTTATTTTGACAGCACTTTATATTATAATAATCTAAGATAATCTAATATAATATTAGTTCTGTCAAATCGATTAATCACGATTAACCGCATCTAACATATGTAATATGTGCGTATATATATATATATATATATATGTGTGTGTGTGTGTGTGTGTGTGTGTGTGTTTACAAACTTTTGTTAGATGCGATTAATCGCGATTAATCGTTTTGACAGCACTTTACAATATAATATAATATAATATTATTAGTTTTGTCAAATCAATTAATTGCATCTAACATATATATATATATATATATATATATATATATATATAATGTGTGTGTGTATATATATACTGTATATATATATATATATATATACACACATACACACACGCATATATATACACAGTTTTGTTAGATGCAATTAATCGCGATTAATAGATGTGGCAATAATATAAAATAATATAATTAAATGCTTTCTGTAGTTGTATAAAAGACATGTTTAACCACCAAATGCATAAAACAGAACTAAACCAGAGTCTGTTGAATTTTGAGTTTGTGTTACCCTCCACATAGAGCCACTGTCGATACCAGTCCATTCCCTTAACGTTGAGCGTCTCACACTCGTAGCTGCCCTCGTCCTCGTACTGAACATTAAGCAGGTGCAGTAAAGCTCCATTCATGCTGACCTCATAGTTGGGCGGGAGATCAGCGTCTAACTTCCTCCAGCGGATATGTGGGAGAGGACTGGAAGGTATAAAGATTAAATTTATATGGTTAGAAACAACCCTAAAACGAGCGAAGAACAAATCTAATGCTATTGTGCGAGTAACAATGCTTCATTAACAAAACAGTACTATTGTATTACAATGTTTTTATGATATGTGCCATGATTATATAATGATATTCTTTGAAATACTGTTAATACTATGGTGTATTCCTACAGAACCATTGTAATGTAATACAAAAGTACCATGGTATCACCGTTCAGACTATATGAACAGCATCCGCCTTTGTTGACTCACTTTCCAAGGGCAAAGCACTCCAGAGTGATGTTCTGTGCTACCAAAGCATAAGTCTTGGGAAATTTCACACGGATATCAGCAGGATATCGCTTCACCTCCTCTGTGTAAAGGGCAGAGATGAAAAGCTAAGTCATAATTGACCTTTAGAAACAACAGTGCTCTCAGTAAGGCAGTTATGAGTAAAATCTTGGTATTGTGGGTAATGAGAAAGCACTCACTCTCTATTTGTGGAATCAGAGAAATCGGCATGCTGAAAACACTCTTGCCGATGGTGGGACTTGAAACAAAACAAGAATAATTCCCGACGTCTGATGCCTCGACTTTAGCGATGTACAGATTCCCAGTGGTCTGAGACACGAAACGCCTCTGGTCTGGGAGGATGAAGTTGGGGAAGTCGTTGTAGATCCAGCGGAACATCACCTCACCTGGGAGACAAACAAAACAATTGACAGAATTGAGATTTAAGTTGCTGGAAGGCAAGTGTACATTAATCATCTTTTTTAGCACATCTTTTTTACTATGTATGATTGTTAGGCAACTATGGAAGCTTTACTCCATGGAGTAAAAATAAAGTCCAGAACTGTGGTATAAAAAGTCACAATTACCTTTTTTTTTTTATTCCATAATGGGAAAAAAAGCTTTCATACTCACTTTTTTCAATAAATGAATATACAATTATTTACATTTATTTTAATGATTACTTATTTCATTTTAAATGTAGTTTTTAATTGTATTTAAAACTGTGTGCAAAACCTTCCATTAAATGTTAGCATAGATTCACAAATGTTTTATTTGTGATTTTTTTTTACTGTATCATGGTGGTTGTATAAATCTACTAGGGAACTACTAAGAAGGGATCTGTATGTGATCAGGTCTTACTTGGATATCGAGAGGGAGGAGAACACAGCAGGACGGCCCCCTGTCCCTCTTTAACGTTCACCGGCTCTCTCTCATCTGTAGGGAACTGGTTCAGGTCTGCGGCCCGAAAAATAAAAATAAATGAACTGAGGAGAGGATCTGACAAAAGAGACATCTGCTAACAGTTCACAGCCTTTACAAACATAACAAGCCCTGTCCGTCACACACATCCAAATTTGACGGAGGCCTCTTTGCTGATGACGGTGCCGTAGACGTTCTTGGCCACACACACATATTTCCCAGCATGCTTGCTCTTTTCTGGGTTGGTGATGAGCAGGTTTCCTCCCACCAGGCTGAAGTGCTCATCAGGCTGTTCCATTAGTTTAATTTCCCAGTTGTTTAACCACCATCTGTGAAACACAGGCTTTCATTAATGAGCCTTTTCTCAAAAGATTCTTCTTGCAAGTGATAAACACCTCTCTGCAATAGGGATTTTCCCATACAGACAGAGGACATTACAAACAAAGCTCGGGATCAGGAAAGAAAACATTACTTGATGATGGCCGGTGGGTTGGCCCGCACTCTGCAATTCATGGAGATTTTGTTCTCTGGTGAATCCTCCGCGTACACAGTGTCTAGAGGCTCCTCCTCAAATATAGGGCCAAAGCCTGTGGCCTCCTCTGATGGACACGACATGAGCCAGCATTATACTCAATCTACAAAAACCTAACCTAAACCTAACTAACAACAATTGTAAGTGAAAGTTAAAGACTTACTGTCAAAAATTCTGGGTTCAAATATCCTGGGTTTAATTGCAGCTGGAGTGGGAAGAGAACAAATCAAAATTACCAAAAAAGGTAATTCATTTTGTACATATTCAGGTGAATCACACAAACATACACACATAATTTATCATTTGGTATGTTTATTAAGTGGTTTTCTTCATGGGGATTATTGACTGCATCCACTGCATTTTGCATAGAGTACATACAAAAAACTTTTACATAAAGTTCATTCTCATGACTACGGACTAATCCTAACCGGAACTCTATAAGTAAACTTTTTTAAGTTTTATTTTTTAATGTCAGTTTCTACTTTTGAAGACATTCCTATAAATACATTTGGATAAATTATTGGGATAATTCCGTTGCTAAAATTTTGCCAAGTAAACACACACAAACACACTCAGTTCCTCACCGGCCATTAAGAAGAAGTAAGAGAGAACACACAGAAACATGGCTGGGGTCACCATCTTGTCGATCTGACAGTTAAAAACCAGGCCTGATAAAGAGAAAGAGAAAAGGAGAGAGTGTGTGAGGAGGGTGAAGTGCTGTGTAGCTGTCTTGCTCTGATGTAGCAGGCTATAGTTGTGTCCAAAATGGAAATATAAGCAATTTATCACAGCCTACCAACATAACAGTGAATCAGCAAACTGCCTCATCTATTTCACATGCACATAAGCGCATATGAACACATGAAGCAAAAGTAAGTCTGAGTCTTAGTATACACACATGTAATGCAGTTCTAAGAATGATAATGCAATCTCCTTGAAAACGCATGCAAGCATCTCTTTATCTGATGTTGCTGCACTTTTACACTAACCCTTGCACAAGGTTAGAAAGGACATTTTTTGTCTGCCTTGTAAGACGTGTCCATTCATTATGCATCTCAAGAACCGGCAACTCTCACGCACATGCAATTTCAACCTTGAGCATGCACTTGTCTGTCTGTATGCTTGGCCATCCAGCTCTCAAAAGACTGTCCTTGTAGCAAGTTATGCACATGCTGTCTACTTCTATCCATGGTATTTTCACCAATCTCTTCTAATCTCATTGCATCCTCTGATCTGCTGTCTGCTCTTGTCCTGCACACTGGGATTTAGGTCACTGCATGCATGTAAGCTCATTCTAAGGGAGTGGCAGTAAAAAATCTAGCAGCTGCCTGATTAAAAAATATCTTTAAACACAATTAAATACTTTACATTTTTATTTAACAGAGCAATACAAATCATGCCTGATGTCACTCACTATTTTTCGCAAAACCATTATGCAGTGAATTATGAATGAATGAGAATGCCAACGTATTATTAAATGTATATTCAATCCCTAATAAATCTAATAACTGCGTCATGGATGATAACTGATGATAACTATTTAGCGCCGCCCTCCGACATAACACTGTCATTACAATGTATCTTTATTGTTACCAGGAAACCGAGGACTAACTTCTGTCCCGTTTAAACTTTACACAAGTAAATATCATGAAATGAACTCGCATCACAGCTTGTTTCAGCAGAACAATTAGAAAATGTATCAGTATTTTAACACATTATTTTACAATAATTTGTATGAATCCACACCTTTTATTTATTATTAATTTTGTTTGTTTTCATTTGTAATTTAATTGTAATATTTAGGCTATTCTTATTTTATTATGTATTTTGTTTATTTATTTTATGTATTTATAATGTTAAACGGATGACATCAACCGGACTCATCCACCCTGTTCTTCTGCATTGCGGTATTCCAAAACTGCGCGGACACCTCCATCCAGACTTTAGCATGCAGAATAAACTCCTGAAGGTCACAGACAGATCATATTTTTCACCAGAATTCCCTACATATCATTATATCATCAGCAAACTTACCGGAGGAATGTGTTAAATCCTTCGTCAAACCCAACAGAGCTGGATCAGAACCACCGCATCGTCCCGCAGTCCAGCGGGGAGACAGACAGACACATGGCCCGCGCGCGCCAGCCTGCTATTGGATGAGAGCGGAAACTGCGCATGCCAGGACTGATGCTCTCGGAGTCCATGTGCTGCTGCAGTGGGTCTCAAACTGATGGTCGTCAAGGTGATTTTAAGGCATTTGCGAAAGATTCAGACTGTATATGGATTCCGAATGTATATGGATTCCGAATGTATATGGACTAAGATATTTGGTGATTTAAAGTAATGAGAGGCTTATCCACACACATCTGTTCAAATCCACTGGATTAAATTCTTACACACAGGGGGAGGGAGAGAAATTGATTTTTGTTGTTTATATGGAGTAACATCAATGCAGGGAGGAACGTTATGCCATATATATATATATATATATATATATATATATATATATACACACACACACACACACACAAACAAACAAACAGTATTTATATAAATTCAAATCCAAGAGTATCAATCTAATCGGATAAAGAGGCCAAAAGGCTTGAGGCTATTTTACTCTCCAGGGCAGACACATAAAACCTGAATGTGTACTGTAACATTTAGGGGACTGTGGGGTAAGTTGAGCTAGTGTTTGCTTAAGTTGTCCTACTTACTAATGTACCTAATTATATATTGTACCTAACAGGATTTTCTGCTATATTGTTAGGCCATAGAAACATGACATTTTTTCTCAGTCAATAAGAGAATTGAACTTGCCCCACCTTAGAGGTAACTGCGTCAGGTGGTAAGTTGGGTCATTGGAGGTCAATTTTCATTTTAAATAAAAATATTAACACAAATTAGCTTATACAAAAATGCATTATCCACATTTTGATGCACAATATTAACAGTAAAAAGAAAAGGAATATATATATATATATATATATATTAATAACATATAATGAATACATTAATAATAAAACAGCCATGTGAAAGTTTAATATTATTTAAATCAAAAGAAACAAAATGTTTTTTAAAAAAAGGAAAGAATGTTTACACAAAAAAAAAAATACAAAAAGAAAAAAGGCTTTAGCTTTGACTTTAAAAATCACTTCGGCATGCAAAAAACTATATATATATATATTTTTTTTTTTCTTATTTGTGAAGTCACTGTGAATAAATGTTCTTTGATTAAGATAATTATTGTGTACAAGGAATAAAATCAAAAACAGACAGATGGTAGTGAAATCCGGAAACCAACATTTATTTTAATTCTTTTATATACAAAATATTTTTTTGTTTGTTTTGCGATTATATTATAGAGTAAACCATTTCACAGCCTTTCATGCTTTAATTTCATGTAGCTTTAACATTAACCAGAATATTATTTCACACACTACGTTTCACCCGTCTTTGCCCCCTCCGACAAAAACGCATCAAAAGATTCAGCACCCACAGCAGTGCAATCCGGCCTCCTTCTTTGGGGATGCGTCCATTTCTTCTCTTATTTTTCCTACAGAAAAATGTCATAAGCTAGCTGGCTGAATAGAAAAGAAAACAACAGTGCCATTAAAAGAATAAGAGCTGATACGTGTGTGTGAATTCAGGTGGAACACTGTGCGGTTTACTGCAGTGCTACCTTACAGTACGTATACTCAATCATCGGTTGATCCCTGTTTTTCTCACTCATGGGGTTCAGGAAATGGGGGTGTTGTCACTTTTCAACTGGGTTCCTTCCTTCGCCCAAAGTGACTTACAGTACATACATTGCTGGGACAGTCCCTCTCGAGCATCCTGGGATTTTGCGTGAAGGGCGTGATAGGATATCTGATAGGATAGCTCAGCAGCTTTCCCCTGCATCCTTCCATGTGTCTAAATCATTTTGGCTGGATATTTACAAAGCAAATGTCATATCTATACATTAAAAAGCAGACAATTCCAAACTAAAAAACTTGATGCAAGTTATGACAAGCTACAGTAAATCATGAAAATCTAGGGCCTTGCCAAAAAACAGAGGCTCGCCCCATATATACAGTGCACAGACATCCTCAAACACACATTCACAGCCATCACACACACACACACTCAAACGCACACATGTACATATGCATGCCTGCATAAACCGCACATACTCCAGCCATGTTTGACGGCAGCACCACTGCCGACCGTGTGTTCAGTGAAGCCCTGATTTCACTACACTCGACAGCTTGTAATACTTCATAACATGCAATAACATGGTTTAAAAAACAGTTACATGTGAGAATGTGTATATTTCTGCCTACTGGTGTCGCATATGTTGAGATGTTTCCAAGGACAGGCTACTGTAAATACCACAGTCGGATGTTTCCATCGCCTCTATGAGTTGCCATCGATGTGTCAGATCTGACCAATCAACAGCAGTTCACTCATTACAGAAAAGTGGCAGTATTTTTAGCTGTCAATAAGGGGAATGAGATGCCCCTCACCCCAATTTGAGGTGATTTCTGTGGCAGCTGAGTATGTGGACATCATTTCCTGAAGTCTTGCGGTCTTCGGTCAGCCCTGGACTTCGGTATCCCTTGCAGTACTGATATAAAAGGACTCAAAGCGATGAGAGGGACTCGTTTTTTGATTATAGAATAATGTTTTCTACCAAGGCACTAAGGAACCGTGCTGAGGGGCCTTCGTTGCATCCCAAACTGTAAAACCACACCAAGGGCGGTGTGAATTCTGGCGCCCAACGCGGGGCTACGGGTGGCTACATGGCTGACTGGGGGGCCTTCCTTCACAAAAACCGTCCCGGGTGAAGTGAACCTTAACTTAAAAGTCGGTCACTGACTTTTCTTCAGGGATAAAACATCCAAAGAGGTTCGCCGTGAATAAATATAAGGGTGCAAAATGAACCACAAAAGAACTGAAAAAGGACAAAACCACGTCTGCGTGCTTGTGTGTCAAAAACATGCTACCTCATCCCTGATAACCAGTTTTTAAATTCTGTGATTTTTTCGTTTATTCGAAACTTCTGTCTGCCAAAAAGACGCCTAAGAACAGCTTTTACACGTATTACATACTTCACAACAATGCCCACAAAGACATTGATGCCTGAAATGTGCATTATACCGATTTTAACACTGACGACAGAACGTAACAGGCATTAGCTGTGAAGCAAAAGTGGTATCAATACAGTCAGACGAGGTTCACTGTCTCCACAAAGCTGGCTAAAGGTGCGGTCACATTAGCGAAATTTTGGCGAAATTTCACATGCAAAAAGGTCCATTGAATATCGTTAATATGTGGCATGTGGCGAAATCTTTCTCCCTTGCGCAAAATTCCCAAATTCCCAGTGAAATGACTGGTTTTCACCTGTGAAAATTCAGTGAACAACAGTAAATGTGACCACACCTTAATGCTAATTCGCAGAAGGCATGATGTCAATAACTGATTCCATGCGTGTCCAGGGTACAAGATGGTGTGATATAATGCCATCTGACAGTAAATAGGGCCATGTTAATAAAATAGTTTCTTATATATGTCAATTTATATATTCCTATACACATATATTAATATATATGTATGCTTGCAATAAGATAATATGCTTATTACGTCTTAAAGTCATGTGATGTTCACTCTGACCAATCGCGGTGAAGCTAGGACTGGCCCTCTGCTTGCATTTTGCATAATTTCTCACTGTCTTACATCAGGGGAGTTTGTTTTATTTCTTTTTCTGTGTGATGTCAGGGGGTCACAGTGCAATAGAGAATGTTCTCCATAAGATGGTGTGACAAGGGGGAGGGGCGTTGGATGGGTCAAAGGTCATGAGGCGTATCCAGGTAGTCACACAAAGGAGTTCATGGCATTGACCGGGGAAGGAGCCTCCGAACTCTCGTTGCCCTCCGCCGTGTCTTTTTCCTTCTTCCCGCTGTACTGTCCGATGAATGAGCCGTCCTCGTTGAACTGGCCGTCTCCTCCCTCGCCGTAATCTACCAGGCTGTCGTCACTGTCGTCCTTCTTGACCGTGCCATTGGATGGGGTCCGGCTGCCCTTCAGGGGCTTGTGATCCTCCGTATCACTGATGTAAAGAGCAGAGACAAGGGGGAGGGGAGGATATTACAAACAGCACCATTTAAAACTAGATATTGGAGATTGTCCATTTCCAACATGCTGTTTAGTGCAGGTATTTTCACGACAGTCCATAAATGCGTCTCTCCTACATCCGGGAGGTAGTAGATGGTAATAACTGGTCAAAACGTGCATTTGAAAGGGTAAGTTAGGGCACATTCATCATAATGCATAAACCACTTAAACATTTTCACTAAAACAGAAAATGACCACTGAGGATTTCTAAACAAATGCAGCAAAATAATAATATAAATGAAGTAAAATCACAATAAGCAGTCAAAAAATACAAATAACTATGCACTTTTTTTTTTTTTTCAGACTTGGTTGGAACTAAAGGTTGGATTTGGCTTGTCCATGAGATTTACAGCTATTCGTTAAATGATCTACTGTAACTAAGAGATGAATAATGGTGGAATTTATGCATGCAAGATTTGCAAAGCCCCTCTTACCTTTCTAAAGACCTGAACTCCCCCCAATATCAAAACACACAAGAGGAACAAATGAGACAGACTGACATGTTTGACAATGAGGTTATTACTTTGCAATAAAGACAAACGTATGCAGTGACATTATACACAACAAATGATGGACTTCATGAACAGGACATGGAATGTTAATACAAAGACAAAAAACAAACATGACTGATGACTTCAATTGCAATTCTGATTTGGCATATTCAGAAGCTGAAAATATATATATGTAATTCAATTATTCAATATTTATTCATTAACATTTAATATATAATATTTATTTCAAATATTTGAATTTATGTCCTGAATTAGCTACTGTAAGCTGAGACCAATTCATCAGTCAGTTCCAATCATATCTACTGCATTGCAACAGCAATATGACAATATGACCACCAGACATATTGCTAGAAATTCACACAAATACAAAATAATAAATTAAAAAGAAAAATAAATATCAAAGACAATACATATTAATGATGACACAAAACAAAATCACAGCAATAAATCCAGCATTAATGTAAATCAGGAAGGCAATTGATTTGACATTTAAAATGTGTTAAATAAATTAAAATGTAAAATGAAGAATTTAAAAAAAAGTGTGTAAAATAATTGCATACAGTCATATAGTACACAGCTTTGGTTAAGGATTGTTAAAACGTATAAAAAGGGTTGCTCCTGCTTTCCTCAAGCTGTTTGTGGAGGGGCCACAGATGTTTGCATTCATCTCAGAGGAATGAAAAAATTACATTCTGAATCCCTGAGCAAGAGAAGTAAGTTTGCTTTCAATGAGTCGTGAAACCACAACAAATTCTTATGATTTCTGTCTAGTGATATAAATAACTGTAGTAGTTCTCCTCACCTATACTCCCCAAATGTCCCATCATCCTCTTTCATGGGCTGGATCTCTGGGTCTTGATGGGCATCTTCTTTTTCTTTCACTATGTGATTGGAAAATCAACAAGTTTGCATGGCATTAAAGTTTAGATTTTCATTCAAAATAGTTCATGTGGTCAAAGTGCTTATTTGTCAGTAGAATCTTGTCGCGTATTAGTGGTCTTAGGATTTTTTACCACATGGATGCGCTTAAATATCTCGCATCAATTTTGCACATTCACATACCCGGATATTTGCCTCCTTTGTTCCTCTTTATGAAGCAAACGATGAGGAGCACCAGGATCAGTAAAGCAATGGCACACATCAGCCCGATAAACCAGCCCTGCGTGGCAATGTCAACCTGCTTGCTGGTCATGGCTGTACGTGCACACACAAAAGAGACAGGAAGCAGATACAAAATGAACCAATTCTCAGTTTTCTTTCATTTGAAATGTTATGGTTAATGTATCGCTCAAATGTCACCCCCCCAAAAAAATGTTTAAATTGTGTCATCACATGGGTTGAACATCTAAATCACAGCAACAAAATCAGAAGTCTCATTTGTATGACGCTGACAAGAAATGACCACCATGGATTCGAGGAAGTGCATTGTGCATTTAAAATTCTCTGAAGACAAAAAGGGAAAAAAAAGGAAGGAAGGAAGGAAGGAAGGAAAGAAAGAAGGAAGGAAGAAAAGATGGACAATTCTGGCATGCATCTACATGTCCAAAAACCTGCCTGGACTTCAAGCATGTCTAATCTGTTAATATTCCAAACCAAAACTACAGCTGATGTCTGGAACTGAGACTGGGCGGGGCTTCACGGGTGAGTGACAGGTGAGGTGGATTCTGGCGATCTACAGACATGCTCTCCTCACCTGGAACTGTAATCACCAGAAGCTCTGTACTGTGGACCGTTGCGTCTGAGTGGTCTTTGGCTACCAACCGAACCCTATAAGGCATCCCCGGCTTTAGTCCTCTAATCTGATATGTCCGAGTGCCATTTACAAACTCTGTTTTCCAGGGTTCATTACCTGGAGAGAAGGACCGACGGCAGGGGAGAGATTATTGCAAAACCAGTTACTCCAGAAAAAGTGTATTTAATTAATTGAATGCTACAGTAGAATTTGTTCTTTAAAGTTAAAGTTGTTCCAAACCTGTACGAATTTCTTTCTTCTGCTGAACACAAAAGAAGATATTTTGAAGAATATGGGTAACCAAATAGTTGATGGACCTCATTGACTTCCATAGTATAGAAAATATTACCATGGAAGTAAATAGGGCCCATCAACTGCTTGGTTTCCAACATTCTCCAAAATATCTTCTTTTGTGTTCAGCAGAAGAAAGAAATTCATACAGGTTTGGAACAACTTGAGGGTGAGTAAATGATGAAAGAATTTTCATTTTTGGGTCACTTGTAATTATAATCAGAAAAAAAATCTTTCTATATTTATTTATTTATTTTTATGTATTTAAATTGTTTTAAAGCATAATAAAATGTTGAGTTAATAAAAGTACAGGAATCTATCAAAACAATGTTTATTCTGATATTAGACAATAAATAGTAGAAAATAACTTGATCTATGAACTTTGACTACGAATTATACTGTACTAAGGCTATATAGAGACGCACTGCAGTAGTCAAATTTTAAGGAGGAAAGTCTTACTGTTAGCAACAACATATTCCACATAAACATTCCTATCCGGCAAAGAGTTTTCCCAGCTTATTACAGCATGGCCCTCCTCCACCGAGGAGTTCACGCTCCCAAACATCCGAGCAGCAGGTGTCACTGATCAAACAAGGAAAAGTACAATTGATGTAAGAATTTAGAGAGAAGTTGTCACAAAAATCCTATATATTTCCATGTCTTGCGGCCCCAAAAAAGTGTGTGGACTTAATATAGAAGGTAGCTCTGATCAAATCTTTAGCATAATTTGCTTATATGCCACTAGTTTTGATATCTGATATCTAATACAATAAAATTCACATTTTAAGTGTTCTTTTTGGGGCTACTAGACTTTTTTCAATTACTCGCACAATCGTTCAAAAGTTTGGGGTTGGCAAAACAGTAATGTTGTGAAATATGATTACAATTTAAAATAACTTTTCCATTTTAATGTTTTAATAAATGCCACTTTTGATTAATATAATATGTCCTTGATAGAATAAATAAATAAATAAACTGCAGACCCAAACTTTTGAATCTACACTAGTTAAAGGGATAACTGTCATCACTTTCCTTTTATATTATAGATCATGAGTGAAACTGTATCTGACACCTTGTGAGGTATTAGACAGTATATTGTCAACAGTTTCCTGTTCAACACAGTATCATACAAGCATAACAATCGAGGAACGAGAGAAGGTGACGGGACAGGAGTGTTTGTACCCTTGTGAAACGGAGTGACAGAGGGGGTTGGTGGTGGATAAGGGGGGGCTGATCCTGGAAGAATACAGAGAATAGTGAAGCACACAACATGACACAAAACATTAGAGAGAGAGAAAACAAGGCAGCGAAAGAGAAATGCAGATCTGAGTTAACAGCATGCGGGGACGTGCAGTATACTGGTGCAATGAGAGCTGCAGAGAGGACCCTGAGATCAAGGCAGCCAGATTTGGGTTTGTCTCATCATCATACGTTCAAACATTACTCTATACTGAAAAACATCTAAAGTCCTTGTCTAAACTAATTAAAGGGATAGTTCAGCCCAAAATGAAACTTCTGCCATTTTTTCCTCAGCCTTTGATTTTAAAATGATTTTCTATTATGAAAATTATCGCACCTTTTCCACAATAACCACAGCTGTTAACCTCCAAAAATTACAATAAAAGTAGACCATATGACTTGTGTGCAATAGTTAGTCTTCTGAAGTGATACGATACTGTAGATTTGCTGTGACGAAAGGACCCAAATTTAAGTCAGTATTCACTGATAATCATCCCATACAGTGAGTTGTTAACAACCGAGTCAATAAGATGATTCAGTTCAATTTATGAATCATTTCAATTCATGAACTAATCATTTAGTCCAATTTGTGAACTTCATCATCATTGAAAAGAAGTGACTCAGAAGAACGATTCATTCACTGATGCGGTTCTCGAGTTCACCGGACTCACTGACTGATACAGTCACAACAGTTCACTGGGTGGGGAAAGATGAGTGAATAACAATTTAAATGTTTTTTTGTTTTGTTTTTTGGAGCTTAACAGACTTGGTCACAATTCTGTACAACTGTTGTCATATGGAAAAGAGCTTCATGAAGATTCATCAAAAATGATCCTTTTGTGTTCCACAGACAAACAGGTGTTCAAGAATTAAAGCTACAGCATTTATTTTTGAGTGAACTATTCCTTTAACAACAGATGTTCTAGCTAAGCCCTAATGAAAGCAGTGGGATGGAATTTGAATTTCTTGGTAACGTGACTCTCCATGACATATGGAGCAGGCCAGGTCAGGTGTAAAGCTTTTTGGCCTGAGGAAGTTCATGCATATGTATCTATTTCCTTTCAGTGCTACAGTGGCTTTCTAGTCTCATAGCTGATGCTTGACCAGCATGCATTCTCATCAGCCCGATACTGGTGTTACCTTTACCCGCCTTTACTGCGGGATGCCGAATTAACGCTTCAAAGAAAAGAGAGAGATAGAGACAAAAGAAGACAAAAGTAGAGTGGATGTAAGTAGTGGCCACCTGACGACCAATCATTTAAAAATAGAATGTTTCCAAAAGTGTAAATCACAAAATATGATGCTGCTGAAAGGTTCATTTTTATTCAATTCAAACAAACCCAAAAACAAAGAAGTTTTAATCATGGAACCCAACAGGCCAGAGCACCATAACACATTTAAGGCAACGATCTAAAGCAACTTTTAGTTTCACAGAACAAAATAGAACAAAAATTGGAGAATTTTATATATAAAATTGTATGTATTAATCTAATCAGTTTATTTAATCAGTTTAATCAATTAAACTTAATCCGCATTTTGTCTTCTTTTCCAGTGGTAATCTAAAACTGGTAATCTAACAAAATATTGGTATAAGATATTGGAAGTAAGAATTAAGTTATATTATCAGTAATATTATATATTTAGCAAAGCTGTATGCTTAAAATAAGGCAAAAAAAAAACACTGATAAAGAACATGATAACAGACTAAAGTGAATAGCATTTAAATAAGTGGCTAATATTGCCTTGAAAACAAACAACAAATAAATAAATAGGCTAGGTGTTAAGTTTGTGTATTAAATCTATTCATATACAACCCTAAAAGCACTGAAAGTATTAACACTGTAGTCATGGAACATGGAATGACATCAAGATCACTCAGATTCAGGAATC
Organism: Rutilus rutilus; assembly: GCF_951802725.1. NCBI lineage: Eukaryota > Metazoa > Chordata > Actinopteri > Cypriniformes > Leuciscidae > Rutilus > Rutilus rutilus. The sequence goes on along the minus strand of NC_140212.1, from coordinate 11,100,404 downwards.
TGAGGACTGGATTCCTCAGTTGAAACAAACCTTTGTATAAGTTTTATTCTCCTTGCAATTTATACGAAGCCACCGATGAGAATAAAATACTGCATCTGGATCCTTGCATCGAATGCTGAAAATATTATATTGTAAAATCAGTCACAAAGCTAGTCCTCACCTTCGTCCATGATCGTGACAGCCTCTTCTGTGATGGTGGGGCCAGAGCCCTTGACAGTCATGGCATTCAGATAGAACTTGTAGCGCGTGCTGTACTTGAGGTTGTCCAGAGTGATGCTGGTCTGGTTTGCTAGTAGAGGCAGCTCTTTGAGAGGCCCAAGTTCATCAGTCGTATTGACTACAAGCAGAGAGTTAAAACAGAAAAGGTGAAAAGTATAAGCAATCTGTATCTTTTCATCAATCAGCAACAGATTCCCATCCAACATGCTGTGGTTTTAGACCTACTAGACTGGTATTTGAGCAAGTATCCAGTCAGGTGGCCGTTATCTTCCAGAGGTGGTGCCCATTCCACAATCAGTGAGTCCAGGTTCAGATTTCGGACTTTTAAATGTTTAGGAGGCCCGGGAACTAAAAAAAACACAATTTATATAATTTAAAATAATTAAAATGACATTAAAATTCCATACTTTGACAAATGAGTCCAGTATATACTACTGTACCTCCCTCTGGTGTTTCAAATTGCTGATCGGAGCTGGTGGGTCCGTCTCCTTTCCCATTGAAGGCTCTAATGTTGAGGGCGTACTGGCTGTAGGGATTAAGGCCGGGCAGACGACCCTCTGTCTCGTTCCCGTTAAAGATGAGCACCTGTGGCCTTTCATGCTCAAAGTCTTGCTTATGTAAGCTTCTCATCTTCCAATAACTCACCTACAAAATGTACGACACATTAGACTGTTTGCAGCTCAAATATCAACATATTTAGGTAGATGACCATGTGGTATAGAATATTTAACATAAATGTATTTTAAGTGTTCAGTAAGTACCTTATATCCCTTCAGTCGACCTTGGACTGTTGAAAGAGGAACAGCGTCCCAGCGAACTTCAGCAACTGTCCCATTCTGAACTGAAACTTGTATATTCTCTGGGGCCATAGTTGGTGCTGAGATGACAAAATACATGCTGTACATAAAAATATTGAATGCGTTTTTTTTTATTAAAATTTGGAATGGAACTACTCCTCAGTAATCAACATTTCTCAGACTCTGTCCACCTCTGATGTAAACTTTCAGTGATTTTGTCACAGTGCAATATATAATATAATATAATATAATATATCAAATAAATGGCAAGTTTGGGCATGAAACTCTAGATGGCGCGGGCTGATAGGTCCTTAACTCATTTGGTAGCGATTGCATCGTCATCTACATAGCACAGCCAGTAGTGTTGCCATTAAGGGTCTGCAGCTCGCTTTCAGAAACCCTCCACCTTCCCCAGCTCCACCTATATAGATCTGCTACGGTGGTTATTTCATTTCATGTATGTTACATGTGCAGCAGCAGCATGTCTTACATGCTCACAGCAATGTCTGTGAATGTATTGGCAGTAGTAAGTCTCGGTACTTGCTCTGCAGCAGTGTAGCAGATCTATTCTGCCAAGACCAAATACAGTAACATTGCCATATCCATTACCATTACCATGCCAATCTCTCCGAGAGTTGTCATGACAGAACATTATATATTTACATTTTGTGAATAGAAATTTTATACAAAATAATGTCATTACATATTACATAATAATTAAAACAATATGAATGGAAATACATTTGAATGCTTTCTGCAGCTCACTCACAGTCCTCTCCTGAGTATCCAAGCACCACCTCTGGTCTGGGGCCAGACCCGTAGTCATTGACCGCCTGTACGGTGACTTCATAGAGTGCAAAAGTGGGCGTTCCTGTCACCATGTATTGCGAGACATTGGCCAGATCGACTGACGTCCAGCGATCCGCATCTTTCATACTCCAGCTAACCTTGTATTTTAGGCCTGGACCGTTCGACTCCAGCCCAGTCAGCTCCTGCTCACCAGATATTAAAAAGAAAAACAGGTTTACCAAACGCTTTGACATTTCATCATCTATTCAACTACATCTTTAATAGTGTCCAAATACTTTTAGGAGTCACTAGAAACTAGAAACTATATATAAAAAAAGTTAAATTAGTAAGTACTGTATTGAATCAAATCACATCAAAAGAGTTTTACCGTCCAAGTTATTGTCATACTGTCGGGTGACGTTCCAATGACTTCAACATCTGATGGATTCATGTCAGGCTCTGTGAGGATCATAATCAGACTTTGAGCCATACAAATATAGGGAAGTTTAAATATTTTAAAGCAATCTACTTCCTAATAAGGTCACTCACGTGCAGGGTTGGTCCGGTACTGGCTGGACGGCACGCTGGGTTCACTCAGATTTACGCTATTGAGTGCCAGAACCCTGAAAGAGTAATAAACATATGGGGACAGCTCCAGTTGGGCTGTGGTGCTGGTTCCAGAAGCGCTGGTCATATTGTGCCATACTCCAGGCTCGTGGAGCGAATCTTCATATTGGATCAGGAACACTGAGGTAACCAGGGAAAAATGGATCAGAAGCTGTTGATGTAATATGTGCATCTCTATTTGATTTGACACAAGGAATCAAACAAAGTTCAGTTTTTAACTCACATTCAATAGGGCTATTGTGATCATCACCAGGGGTCCATGTAAGCCGAACACTGCGCTCTCCCTGGTCCGTCAGCTCCAGGTCTGTGGGCCGGTCCGGTTTCTCTGAAAAAACAGATATTATGAGACACAAAACTCGATCCAGCGGAAGTGCACCAGACATTACAAACATGCAACACAAGCCAAAATAAAATAACAAAAAATGACCACAAAACTTAAAAAAAATGCCAGTCTGAAATCTCACATTCTGTTAAAGGCATGATTACAAGGCACAGCCAAACAGATCTCATAAGAAAACAAAACTATTTTACATTTTGGCAAATTCATAATAATTTGTAAGATTTGAGTCATATGAAATCTAAGCATGAAGGTCCACCCCTAAACCAAACCCTCAGTGGGACACAGTGGGAATTCAGCACTAATTTGTGAAAATGTAAAATAGTCTTTTTTTTTTTAAACCATGCAGGTCTTTATTTTAAGTTTGAGTGTGCCTCATTTGTAAACAAGATGAAACTAAAAATCTAAATTGTCTTTAACAGTTTATTTATTAATGGGCAAAATCCACAAAACACATTCATAAGCACATATTAGGGAGATGAAGAGGGATAAACAAACAAACCCCCCCCCCCCCCCCAAAAAATATATATACACACAAATGTGTAAAATGGGTTTGGGACCTGTTTGGGAACTTAAAGAAGTGAGCTTTACCCAGTACTATAGATGGTGTTGGTGTGGCCTCTGACAAGGAAAGCAGTTTTGAGGAAGTCAAGATTTAATTATACAGAAAAAATACAATTTCAACTCTTCAACAGCACCCATATAATCTGTATTAACAAAAGGAAGCCAAATTGTATATTGTACAGTTTTTAAAAGTGATGTATAAACTGAGCGTACCGACAACTGTGAGTGTGGCTCTGGCTGAATCTTGGTCCAAGGTGGTGTTTCTGATGCAGGTGTAGGTGCCCTCATCCTCCTCTGTCACGTCACGTATAGTCAGACTATCAGGGCCAACCTCAAATCTACACACATACACACCTGTTAGTCAAAAACTAGCAGATACATGCCACCTTTCAAAGCATTTAAACACACCTTTCAGAACTTTCAAGGTTTTCACTTTTCTCAAACTAAATTATGCTTTACATTATAGGTACATTACATTATATTATCATGTCAATACGGGCCAAAATCTCAGAGGAATGTTTCCAGCATCTTGTTAAATAGGTAGTTCTGAAGGCAAAATGGGGTCCGACCAAGGTGTGCTAGCAAATAAACTGACCAGAAAGTGTATACTGTTAATGCTATAGAAACTGAAGTGGCAATAAAAATATATAATAATAAAATATAAAAAATGAATCTCCCTTGCTCTTATCATGTGCAGCGCTTAAGATGCTGAGCTTGGCTTTATATGGTGCTTATATTAAACAACATTTGCAGCACTGATTACAGGTCATACCGAGAATCGTCAGGAAGCTCTTCGTTGTCTTTGAGCCATATCATGGAGGGGAAGAGAGTGGGATCATGTTTGACCTTACACTCAAACACCACCATGCTGCTTCTTTGGACCACTTTATACCCAGGCTGTTTAAGGATCTGTGTAGGCTCTGTGGAAAGAGAGAAACAACATTTCCCATCTTACTACTTCCTTTAGTCTAGTCTATTATTCCTTCCTTCATTCAACATATTACAAATACGCTGATCTAAGCTGGACAAATTCAATTTAGCTTTCACTCACCTTTCACTTCCAGGTAAATGTGATTCTCTTTGTTTCCAAGATTGTTAGAGGCCATGCAGGTGTATTTGCCGCTGTTTAGTGACTGAGCCACACTGATCTCTAAGGTACCGTTTTTATGAATGCTGTACGAGTCGCTATCCAGTATGCTCTGACTGTCTTTAAACCTGGGGATCACGGACACATATTCAGCATGCAGCATTAACTCACAGTAAACACTTTTCTGGACATTAAAGACAAGCCTAAAAAGAATGAAAATGAATGCTAAATAAAATAAAATAAAATCACCATGTGATCTTTGGGAGGGGCGAGCCAAACGAAGCACAGTCTAATAGAGCCCTTCTGTTAGTGATGACTGAGTACACATGATTTGGAGGAGTCAGCACCCTTGGAGGTTCAGCTGAAACATAATAGAATATATTCAACAAAACATTTGAAAAATATAGAATAGAATAGAATAGAATAGAATAGAATAGAATAGAATAGAAATCCATAGAACTAACCCAGGACACTGACAAAGGCATTGGCCAGCAGGTAACCGTACTCATTGGAGGCGTTGCACTGGTAAACAGCACTTGAGCCTGTCTGAACATCACTGAGGATGATTTCGTCATCTTTGATATTCCGACTGGGGTCCTTATGTGAGTCTATCAAGAAATAGCATCATCATTTATAATCATAGTAAAACTATAATCAAGCCATTCTTTTCAAAAAAGCTATGCTACAAGCTACTAACAAGTACTTAACTAAGTAACTAAGTAGCTAACTACATCTGAAGGGAGAAATACCCTTTTGTATGTATATTAGATGATTTAATTTATTATTTAATCAGAGCAATATTTTCCATTGGTACAAAAACAATAGAAGGAATTAGGGTGAAAGCATCAAACTTCAACAGATATGATACAAATGAATTTTTTTATTAAAAACGTATGTAAGCGATAGGGGTGAAAAGCAGCATTAAACAAAATATTATGCTAAGAAAAGAATGCGCAACCGATGAACTTGATTCTGTTATGCGCAGATTCAGTTTTATTAAATTAGTTTATTTACATGTACAGTACTGTACGAAAAAACGGATTTAACTAGAATAAATCAGAACTTTTTACATATCAATATAAATTTTGTTACACGTTGAAAATAGTAGCTAGATACTGAAAAAGCTTATTTTTTTTGAAAAAATGTGAGTGGGTGACATACTTTCAATGGGAATTCCGTTGACAAACCATGTGACCTTGGGTTGAGGGATGCCACCCACCCGGCAGGTGAGCATTCCGTTTTCTTTCGGGGCCAGGATGAGGTTCTGAGGGGCACTGATCCAAAAAGGAGCCGCTGTGGCGATGGAAGGAGAGAGTTCAAAATCAAATTGACAAAATTTTCTTTTAGAATGTTATTTTCCTGTGCCACACTTTAGAATTAGTCAATCATATGTTGCAAAACAAATAGTAACAAATATCTTTTGGATTTTTGGCAAACCAGGGGTTATTATCTGAACAACAGGAAACACAAAGGGTCTTTTAAATCAGCTCAAGTCCATGAATGGTTCAGGATGGTGTCCAGGGGTCAGTGAATGATGTGACTAAACAGGATTTTTGAGATGTGACAGATGAAAAGACGTCCTGTGACAGACCTCTGACCACTACAGTGATGGTGTGATGGTTGCTCCCCAGGCGATTCTTGGCTAAACAGCGATAATCTCCCCCATCCGCTTCTGTCACCTCAGTTATTTTCAGAGTTTTCTGGAAACTGTGAAATGAAAAACGGCTGCTTGGCAGCTCCCCGACCACCTTAGTCCAGGAGATTTCTGGTGTTGGACTGAAAAACACAAAAACACACAAAAACTTTTGAACTGTTAGTCACATTTAAGCAAAACCTTTAATACAATCTGACCTCAATCAGAAGAACAAATGGACATGGAAGCAAAACATTAGCTACTCTTCGACCCAAGATATACCCGTTTATCCACTTCCTGTTACTTACAGGCCATCAGCAAGGCATTCCAGCTCCAGCGTGTCTCCTCTCAGGACCATGGCGGTACTGTGCGCTCCTGGTGGGTGCATGAAAGTGGGCGCTCTCTCCCCAGATGGAGTGTCTAGAACAGGGATTGGTCACAATCAGAAAGACAAGTCTTGTAGCCAGCCAGTTATTACCCAGGACTTATGTGAGGGGAAAAGATTCTATTTTGGTATGTAAAACCACACATGAACAAGCCAGATAAAAGGTGTGCAAATAGCATATTGCTGATCAAATTTGATGCTATATAATGAAAAAGTTTGAAAATACACTTATTTTGATACTCCGATAAGTTCCCTGAAAGCCTTGTGACTTAATCGCCCTGATGTCTTTGATCAAGTGAACCTCATATTGGAATGACAAGAATTTTATCCTTCCATTGCTTCTTTTGGATGGACATGCATGGCCTTTAAAAGAGAATGGAAGGATCCAAATGAAAATATAATAGGAATGAACAATGTTTTCGTGAGATATTTTACAGAACTTTATATAGTGTTGCAGAGAATGTACTATGCAACACTGATACATTTATTCAGTTCGATTCAAAGAAAGGTGAAAGTTTAGTGAACAACTGACCAGTAGGAGATACTGCAGACACTGCCTAAATGTTAATTAGACAATTAAAAACAAAGAAAAAGGACTGATTACCATTCATATACAGTCATCTTGGAAATGTTTGTTGCAATAAACAATGCAAAATTTATTGTTTCAAATTTCCAGTCATTCCCATGATAGTCAACTCCTGTAGTGTTGGCTTCAGTCCTTTTGTCAGTTAAATCTGACTAAATCAGTTTTCATTAAAAAAGATGAAATGAAATGAATATTAATGCCAAGTGCGGTACAGAGGGAGACCTTCATAGAGATTAGGTTGTTTGAGGTCAGGGTTGGGATTCTACAGAAGTGGGTTATATTTCTGGTTATAAGTGATATATTAGGTAATGAGCTATTCCTGGTTAGGCAGAAACACAAGTGATGGGAGGGATGAAGGCTGGGTTCACTTGGATAAGTTCTACTAGCACTCACCACCCCAAAAATCTGAGCCATTCAAAAAAGCTGCCAACACAGTGTCATTCATAGCTTCAACTGGAATACAACAGAAAATTATGAGCATGCAATGCTTTTACATTTACGGGTCTGGAAAAAGCAGGAGGCATTTAAAACAAAAATTCTAAAAATCAAATCAAATATCAAGGAATTATCTTCACTTTAGGGTTTTTCTTATGGCAGTAGATTATATAATTTATTAGATATTTTCATAGATTTACAGCCCTAATAATAACAACAGAATTGTGATTCTGTATATACAGCATGTAAAATCTGATTCTGTATATTGTGCAAGCTTAATTCAACATAAATAGGCAGTGTTGCTTCTATTACAAAACCTGATTTACATTGTTTGGAAGAGAAATCAGTGACAAAAAACACTTACTGTCCAGCACGTTGACTGTGATAGGCTGTTTCTGTTGGATAGTCTGAGTGTGTGGGAAGCGGGCATAGCAGATGTAGTCGTTTCTGGAGTCTTCCATGAGCACATTGGAGAAATATAGGTCTCCGTTTAAAGCCTGGGACACACGACTGTTTTGGGGAAGTCTTTGGAAATCTGACAAAATGGAGTAGACAAATGTTGTCTGTATTTGATTTTTGGCCTTTTGCCACCCTTATCAAGTAGTATGAGAGCAGATATAAGCATTTAAAGTCATTTTAAACACCATTTGCCAATAAAACAAGGACCATGAAAAAACAATGAGCTTAACCTCCGAAACAGAGCAACGAATTTACATACTTGGGTTTGCCATGTAAAGTATATGAAAACATAACCAAATGACATTTCAGTGGCTGCTTACACTAGGATGTGCTAGACAGCCGTGTGTGGCGTGTTATTGTCATAAAAGCATGTGAATATAGGTGATACTGTCTTACTGTTATCCATCCAGAAGATGATTGGAGGAGGCAGGCCAGCTGGGGGTCTGCACTGCAGTACTAAAGACATTCCCCTCTGTACAATGATTGGTTCATTTTTCTCTTTTGACCACAAGGGGGACCCTATGAAACAGAATTGGAGGCTCAATTAAACAAAAGCTAACAGGAGACGACTGAAAAATATTAAAAAAAAAGCATTCCTGTGTCAATTTGATCTGTGCCTGTCTTACTTGACTGACGGATGACGATGTTATTGGACACGGCAGAGCCATGCTCGTTGCGGGCGATGCACTGATACACGCCCTCGTACGCCTCGGCCTTCTCTCCGCTGATGTCAATGACCAGAGTGCCTGAGCTGGGCTTCATAATAACTTTCGAATCCTTTTCCACATCGAAATGAGTGCCGTTGCGTGTCCATGAAAAGCTAGAGTGAAAACAGAAAATCCATTAGGAGAGGATGCACACAGTGACTTTACAATCAATATTTTTATTTATAACAACATTAATCATTCCTCGCTTGTCAATCAAAGTTGTTTGCGTAAAGGAACAGTTCACCCAAAAAGTTTCCACCCTCACACACCCGTTCAGATCTTTATTATTATTTTCTTTTTTACGTGAAACATAAAAGGAGATTTTTAGCTGAATGTCCAAGCTGCCTTTTTCCACACAAAAAAACTTGATAGTGATTTACATTGTCAAGCTCCAGGATAAAAAGGATAAATAAAGCATTATAAAAGAGGTCTATATGACCTTTGTGCAATATTTCAAGTTTCCTAAAGCCATAAGATAGCTTTGTGTGAAAGAGTCTAAAATGTAAGCTGTTATTCACTGATAATTGCAAATAAACCAGTTATATTTCAGTCTGTTCTTCGCATTAAGCTACTGTATGACTTCAAAAGACTTGCATTTTAGCACACAAAAGTCACTGAAAGATAATTTTATGATGTGTTTGGCAGTGTAAATCATCATCCGCGTTTGGTTGTATGGAAAAGAGTGGACTTTCAGCCTAATACTTCCTTAAAATAAATAAAATAACTAATTGATGACAAAATATCCACCATTTAAAGACCTGCATAATGTTTAAAGAAGAGTTTAGTAGGTGTTAAGCATCAGGCATCAGTCCACAGCAGCAGAATCTGCAGTAGCGGTAACCATGGTGATTCAAAGTGACACCCACCTGGGATGAGGCTTTCCTTTCGCTTCACAGTGGATAATGATGTTCTCCCGAGGGTCGATGATGTAATCCTTGGGGGACTGATGAGTTATAGTGGGAGGCTGAGGCACTGAAGCACAGAAACCAGTGTGAAGACAAGCATCTCTATTTCCCACACACACAACACACACACACACACACACACACACACACACACACACCTTGACACAAACCAGCACAGATGCACCACCTTTGCAGAAACTGATTCTGCAAGAAAATATCTAAAAATATAAATGTGCCCACCTTTAGTTTATCAATGTAACAGAACCCAGAGAGACAAACAACCAAAGAGCATGCAGCATGCAACACAAACTCTCATGAAAGTTCTTGTTGGCATGGCAGATCAAAGCTATATTTTACATATAGCTTTATAGTTGGATTATTTAATGTTTAATAAAAAATACAAGTTAGTATGCATATCAAAATCATAAACACTTCAAGCGGAAGAAAGCAAAAGACATTTACAGTAAATTTCACGGCAAATGTGCCCAGACTTACATCCCTCCAGAACTTTAGCTTTTTTGTCCAAATGAATCAGGAAATACATAAGCAGAGAGTAAAAGAGTTCAAATTAGTGTAAGAGAAGAAGAGAGAACTGAAGATCAAACAAAATTATGTTCCCCTCAGAGAAACTTCCGGAGGTGTGTTGGGCACTCATTACCCATCATGCAACGTTCATGCCATTTCATTCTCCTATTGCAGTTCGGATGGAAGCTGATTGTTTGTCGATGATTCATTGGCTTTACCACCCTGATAAGAGTGGTTCATGCATTAAAGACTCCAAAGATTGTAAAATGCGGAACGTTCTGTACTGAACAATATGATGGAGTTGAATTCTGTAACGATAAACTACTTCATCATTAAAAAGATGCTTCACTCTTTACCAATGCAATCTTTTGTAACATTATACATGTCTTTATTGTCAATAAATTTAATGCATCTTTGCTGAAAAAAAATGCAAAAAAATCGTACTGACCCCAAACTTTTGAACGGCAATGTATCTTATGCATTCATGTAGTTGATATCACAGCAACAGAGTGATAGAAATAGAAAGATGGAGGGAGAAAGAGTGACCAATGCTCTCTAAAAGTCCTTGTATATTCTGCTTACACAGTAGTGATGCTGACTTTACACACTGTCAGTATGTAAACGTGAAACGCATCTCTAGAGAGCAGCAGCTGAGAAACGAGAAACACTGCGAGGACTCACAGTGACACACTCGACTGCATTTCCATGTTTATAATGAGGGGTATTTTACTTTTTTTGTGTGTGCTTGAATGAATCTGGATTGAAAATCTTTCAAGGGGTCATGACATGGATTTATTTATTATTATTTTAATATGTTCCTTGAGGTTCACTAATAATTGTAAAGTTTTTGGCACACAAAAACAAATGTATATGCAAAAAAAAAAAAAAAAAGATTTCATTCTGACCCTCTGTCTGAAGTTTTTAGTGGTCAGCTCTTAAGGGCTTGTCAGTAGACAGCCACTGTTATGATTGGCTAACGTCACTGCATAGGAAACAGTATCAACGCCCACTCGCTATTGTACGTGTGTAAGTGTTTTGAAAATATTATGCATATAAAACCATAATTAACAGACAAAGCTTTATGAAATCGCATTTCGTTATGCAGCGGCTATCAGATCCAACAAAGCTGACCGCTTCATCTGTCAAAAAAAGTTTATTTGCGAACTCTCCAACATTACACTGTACCTCGTTTATACAACAAAATGCTCCGAACAAACATACGATCTGGGAGGCCATTAAAATAAACCATCCACTTGTTTCTGATGTTGCGATCCTTCTGAAGTCTGTTTAAACTGGACATGTTTAGCGAACGTTCTTTCACTCTTCCATTTGTCCTGTTGTCGACAGTTTCAAGTGCATGGAGTATGTCAGAAACTGAATGCACATATGTATACTGTATCCAGTGTTGACAGCGTCAGTGATTATAATGAGTTTGATTTGTTTTTGACGTGACGTGATGCTCACATACAGTGTAGGCAAATGTCAGCTGTTAAGCAACTGAATGCAAGTGGGCGTGGTCTATGATTCCATGATGTATAACTATTCGTCAATGTCTTGCTCTGGAGGCAGTCATATGCAAATGAATTTGCCCATATGACATCACAAATCTCACCATATTCAAACGAGCTGTTTTTGGAGCTATACTTTGTTTATAATGAGGAGAACGTTTTAAGCTATGAAACTTGCAGGATCTCTTTTAATTTTATTTCAAATCTTGTCTAAAAATGTCTAAAAAGAACCATGACAGAAGATCTTCATGTCAATCGCACATCTCGACTTAGTGAACTCATTTTAAAATCGGTTAGGCAGCTTTTTTGTGCACAGCTGTCAAATTAAATTTATATTAGTGGGAATTATTACATTTTATTACATCACATCAGATTCAATTTTGGTCACTGCGCAATACTCACGATCTAGAGGCACTTCTAATCCAGTGGTCATGTGACCCAGCAGCAGCAGTAGCATAACAGCTCCTTCACAGAGCATGCAACTCCTCTTCCTATCCATGGCAAGGGTGCGTTACATGAAAATCCTTCCCCTCCAGGTCAAAGCAACTGGGCCTTGTGATTCGCACTCAATGTGACCATTCAAACATACAGTATAGGTGCATCCAAGACTAGCCAGCGACTCTGAAAGAGAAAATAGATATAAAAACAATGACCTAAAAGCACAAACAGATGGCAAGATCTTTATTAGGAAATCCGTGCTGGAGACGGACAGCTCGCGTGGGCTCTGATCGTCCTGACATACACAGAGACATGTGAGGCACTCAGCTGGAAGAGACTGGGACGCTGTGATGGCAGCACACCCTCAGCACTGGCATATGGATGTCAATACACATGGCTGAAGCACAAAATTACACAGCCTGCTGTCTGGTTCCTCAGAGGTGGGTAAAGAGACCCCAGCCCCCCCCCCCCCCACCAGAAATACCTTTCCTGCTCCAGAAATCCTTTTGTTTTATCGTTCTGCTTTCTGCATGCACTGAATAGAAATTTATGAAGCACATTTTTTCAAATGGTTAAAAGTAGAATGTGGTCTAAAAGTACAATGCTCTTTAGAAAACAAAACAAAACCAAAAATAAAATAAATAAATGTGTGATTAGGAAAATAAAAAATTACATTTACAATCAATTGATTGAGACACTTACTAGTTATAACATCATTGATGTGTTTCCCAACCTTTTAATGTGGCATAAACATGTGTACACACATGTAAAACACATCATTATTATGGTGGATGAGTGACTGCAATGTTTTTGCGATATAAACCCAAGTAAAAAGTTTTCAGTGAGGAAGGAGGAGTATAATGTGTCAGAGAAGTGAACTAGCATTGGTTGATCCTGCCGGTAGGTAGAGAGAGTGCTATCTGAGTGATTCTGCTGTGTAGCAGGCTGTGTCAGGGAAATGGGCTCTGCTTTGCATAATTCATGAGCTCGGAAACCTTGATGGAGTCATACAGCGAGAGAGAGAGAGAGAGAGAGAGAGAGAGAGAGAGAGAGAGAGAGAGAGAGAGAGAGAGAGAGAGAGAGAGAGAGAGAGAGAGAGAGAGAGAGAGAGAGAGAGAGAGAGAGAGAGAGAGAGAGAGAGAGAGAGAGAGAGAGAGAGAGAGAGAGAAACAGCGCATGATTCTGTAGAGCAAAAAAATTATCTCAAGGTGAAGGTTTCAGACATTCAAGACAGAGACAGGTTCCTCTGGATATCACATGCACCATGAGCATCACTTGTGCAAAAATTTGGAATCTATCTATATCACATTTCTCTGTGATTCAGGACTGGTTACCTAGATACACTTGTGGTGATACATTTACAATAGAGGCCAGTTGCTTGGACACGGATTAAAATATGGTTTAAAAATGTAATGCTCTTCAGGTTAAGACAAGTCTTTAGGAGACCCTGATTTAAGTCTCATTTAGGCTAGTGACATTAGAAAAAAATATATAGATAGGAAAATACAAAATATTAACTTTATTAATTTATAGTAATTCAAAAACTCTTTAAGATACCATATGAGAAATATTGTTATTTATTGTTATCAAGTGTGGTGGGTCATGACCCAAAGCAAAACAAAACAAAAAAGTGTGGAAAGGAAAGTATTTAAAAATGCAACCAGTGCTCATTGAATACAGTAAAAAAAAAAATTACAGAAGTGAATAAAGACACTCAAAGGCCTTTAGCACTTTTTTGGCTGAAGAAAAAGGCAAGACTCCCTAGATTTAGCACATTTTCAGTATTTCAGACAATGTGCACAGCGTGTCTGATGGCTGCTATGGTGACAGTATGTGCTCAGGCGCCCTTTGGAAAATCTGAACCGGTCAATTGCAGTGGAGAGAGTGACAGTGACAATGTCTTAAATGGAAACTGTCAATCACATTTCCTGTTGCCACGCAATCAGCTTGACCTTTAGCTATTCTCAAACATAAGAATCGGTGAAAAAAAACTAGTAAGCAATGTCATCTGTGCCTTTTAAAATGAGAGTATTATACCGTTTATACCAGGTATTAAGATGCGTTTTGGTTGATCGGATCACAAATAGTAGACCACACCGAACGCAGTCAGTGCATGTTAGGAATCAGGAATAGAGAGAAAACATTGTGCTTGGTATGTTTTTCGTCTTCAAAACAAACTTGAGTCTTCAGCCGACAAAGTTTAAATCCCGCCTGGCTAATGCGCTACCCATAATGTTTTTGTGGTTGCTCGAATGCATTCGACCACATGAGCGTTTATACTATGAAAGCAGTCCGATCATTTTCGACTACCTCTGGAAGCGGTCGAAAGTGGACAAGCTCAACTCAGACCAATATGATTAGTGAGACTTCATGAAAAGTGAAAGGGTGAAGTTATTCAACATCGCAGACCCCGTTTACACCTGTATTTTGCGTCGTCCACTTGTGATCTGATCGACCAAATGCATCTTCATACCAACTGTAAACAGGGCCATAGAGACAAAGTCTAGATTCATGTCTGTGTTGTCATATGGTAGAGATGTGCAGTCATGTATAGTCTGTCTGAATTACAAATTTGCATAGCACAAACAACATTGTTTCTAATCGTTAAATGTTCAACACTTTTTTTCTCTGGCAATAATTCATGATTTATGTATGAATGAATTAGCCAACAGATGTTCCCGAATTCAGGCTATTAACATTCTGGTCAAATTAACTGAATCAAGACACCTAATGAAAAATTCCCTTACATCTCTTCATTTTTACATATATTTTCCTTACAGCTCTCATATTTTTTTTAAAGATTGGAAAATTTCATGAGATAGACTGCAGCATATTAATAGTTTTTAATTGTTTAAATGGTGGCTTGTAGCCCTGGTGCTTTGGCATAAGTATAGGCTACTTTAAAATAACTCAGAGGGATGCTTTGGGTAACATTGGGTCTCACAAAACTGATTTAGATACTGTGCTGACTCATTCATCTCATGACAGAATCAATAGAGATGGAGGAGAGATACAGCTCAGGAAATCTGATCTAATCACTCTCTGATTGGCTGGATGAAGGACTAAAGGCACAGACATCTGTCCTGAATAATGGATCTTAATCTAGGGCAGCAGGGCTTCTGAGGCCCCTTTTCTGGATCAACTTGGCTAATGGCTTCTTTATTGGACCAAGACCACCCTGGATGGGCAAAAAAGATAAACAAACTAAAGGGAATATGCGTCATATGCTCTAAAAAGTCAATCTTTTTATCAACAATTTTCCATAAATGTCTAAATAAATATCTAAATATTTTATATTTAAAGCCATTCACATTACTTGAGTTATTATCTATGAGTCATTATGCAAATTCACTTTCAGCAAGAGAAATTTTGCCACAGGCTTTTCCAAAACCAGTCTATTTTAGTATTCATCTCAGCATAATCCCAGCATAAATTAAGAAGAATATATGCAAATGAATGTCATCATTTACATATGAATGGCCTTCTACTGTAAAAAAGTGAACAGAGACCATACCGTACAGTCAAAAGGACTTCATTCATATGGGTTTGTTTTGACCACATCCTACTGCTGCCTTTTGTGGGTTTGGCTCACTTGTTGTTTGTGTTGACAAGTGGTTATTCTCTTTCACGAGGAGGGAGATCAGAAGTCATTGTTGTCAAACTGTCTTTTTCGTATTTGAGTTTGTTTCTAGCTATTTAAACTACCTTTTAAACAAACCTTTGGTCCGTTACCATACCATAGTAAATAATGTTTGCTTTTTCTATTGAAATGTCTAGTTCGAAGTCAGAATACTGTAATTACATGAGTCCCTTTAATGAAACTTTCATCTATCCCGTGTACAAGGCTACAGAAGTGTGAGAACCATCGACAGAATGTCCATCTTATGTTGGGGAGGGTCTTTCAGACTGTGTGTACAGAGAAGGGCTGGCTATTACCATGAGAATGAGACACAAAATAAACTGAGACCAAAATGATTAGTGAAACTTATTCAACATTGCAGACATACTGCACATCTTAAATACCATAAACCCCCTCAAATGTATATATTTTTTAACAATAATATTATTTTATGACCCTCAAAAAGCCTAAAGAAGCACTTTAGAAGACAAAATAAAAATTTGTCAGATGAATTATTTCTTTAACTTTATAAATATAAAAAATGGATGGACTGGCGTAAACACTCAAAGTCAATGGTTCATCAAAGCAAAACAAAACAACTAAACAAAGCAAAGCACAAAAAATGAAAAAAAGAGAAAATACTATATAATATATATTGTTAGCTTTCTTATAATAGTCACTTGAGTCTATTCAGTTTATCGAATTAATAATTCCTCTTTACTTGTAAACAATTTCGCTAATAACTTTGCCGATTTTCAACCCTCTTTGTATTGGTACAATATCGGTAGTATATGTAAATGAACAATGTTTACTCGTTACCTGGACTGAGAAATTCCCGTTTATTGGTCAACGAAAGTCGTGTAGTTTGTTTCCGTGAAAACTACAAATTACACATTTTTGTATCCCTGCCCACAGAGAGTCGGATTGACAGAGGGTTAAATAACAAAACCGTTATTGTAAGGGTAGGTTTATCATTGTACATTGTATTGTACTTTGTCTACTCTTTAAACAGCATTATGGTAAACATGAAGACTATGGCAAAAGCTTTCTTACCTGTACATGACTTTGCTTCATGCTGAACTGACAGAACGGCAGTTTCTTTCAGTTTTCCCCCTCAGTTTGGCCTAAAACACGGTGTTCGCAGTCATCCTCTTTGAAATGTTAAAACACAGGTTTTTCAGATTTTCCATTGCAGCGTTCTCTCTATATTTACGATTCTTTGCATCCTTTAGCCTCTGCCTACAACACGCCGGATCCTTCAGTGGAAGCCGAAAGTAATTCACTCCCGCTAAACATTTACTTTATGAATTCTTGCACCCAGAAACAAAACACGTCGACACTATTATGACTAAAAGTTTCTTAAATGGGTCATATAATGCCATTTTTTATACAAGCTAATATGATTCTTTAGGGTCTAAATTAAAAGTTTGTAATATACTTTAATTAAAAATTCTCATTAGTATTGTAAGAAAACACTCATTTTACCTGGTCAAAAACAGCTCTGTTTTCAGCACGCCGTTTAAGTGCATGTGTCTTTAAATGATAATGAGCTTTGCTCACCCCGCCCCTCTGTTCTGTGCGTACACCGTTTGTAACACAATAACCATAATGCGTTGTTCATTATAAACGTGGGATTATGAATTATATTGAGAGCGTCGTACATAGAAAACATGCCGTAATGTACCCTGAGTGTAAACAGCCGCATTCATCGTGAAGCGTGCTAGCGATTTGCAAAGATTAATATAAATATTAATATAAAGGTTAATAAAACGTTACACTCACTTCTTCTTCTGGAGGTGCAGCAGGAACACGAATAGTTGGTACCGATCCTTTTTTCAGGAGCAGCTTCTTAGCAAAACCAGCTTTACTGACCCTCGTTTTTAAAGCAGTCTGGTGTGTGAAATGATTCGCGCGAACATGAAAGCATTGACGTTGATCGTGGGGAATATTCCCTTCGAAAACAAAACTCAGCCACTGCGTCTTCAGCGGTTTGGATTTAGGAACATCAAAATGACTGCTGTGTTCCTTATTACACCCAAGAACAGAACATCACAATCGCTTAGATGCCATTCTGCTCCAGCGTATCAACAATGACCGCGCGGACTATGATGACAGCTCGCTCACGAGCAAGGGCGGGTCTGTGTTGAAGCGCTGCTGTCAATGGATTGGAATGGAATGGAAACCACTGGATGGATTTTTATCATTTTATGATGGTTGTGTACAGGCACTGCCAACACACATTTCAGTACAATCAACTTGTAAAAGTGCACATACCATATGACCCCTTTAAGAAGTATTTCCTACTAAAGCAAGGCAGTATTTGACTCTGGTCAAGTGTATCCATAGCAAACTGGTGGGGGTGGCCATGGATGGCAACATGCCTAGTGCATTATGGGTGTTGAAGTTTTCCTACAGCCTTTTTTTTTTTTTTTTAGTCAGGTAGCACAGAATTTCCTAAATGTTTTTGACTTTCTACTGCATAGGCAGCCAAGTTTTTTGAAAGCCCATTTTGCCAGTGGTGAAGTACCTCTTTAAAACTTTTCAGAACTCAAAACAGAAACCTCAACTATCATATCAAGTTGACCTCAGGAAAAACATAATGTTTTTTCAAATCACCCTTTTAAAAGCAATTTAATTGGCAAGGTTAAGTACTGTATTTGTAAGCTCTCTCTTTTTATAGTTCACAGCCATCCGGAGAATGCACTCTCAGAAAGAGTACATGGGAAACTTATTTCCTCTGATAGTACAAGTTCTTCTCAACAGCTCCTTCATTCTGAAGAAGACCTGAGTCAAGAGACCGAACCGGGCTGCTAATTTAACGATCACTCCGTGTCCACGGCAACACACTTATTACACACACATGCCTATTATAAGACACACAAAACGCAGCCAAACCCATCCATCTTTTTAATGTAAATCCAAGGAGAGGACACTACTGAGAGAAGCCCTCTCAACAGCTCTCCTCTGTCATTGGAGACTGAAAAGAATGAACCGCTCTTTACTTTAGCACAGGATGCCTTCAGGCCAAACGAGAGGGGACATGATTAAATGTCTCTTTTCACACCAAAGTCTGAAGCCCTTAAAGAGGGAATTAGATAAAACAGTTTAGAAAAACTAAAATCTTTTGCCGTTTTCAAAGGGTTAACGTTTGTTTACCAGCTCATGTGTGTTCTCTAGACAATAATGCTGTTTTGTTTTGCATTTTAATTCATAAAGTACCTCCGGGCCAATCAAATCCCTGTTTACTCAAACAGTTTATGGAAAACATTGCTTTGACTTATTTGCAAGAGCACAGACGAAGAGGAATCAATGAGTCAAGAAAATTGATTGTCTGAACAAACTGAGCTGGTTTCACAGCATGCATTTCATTTCAGATGTTAACACTGTATGACACAACAAACAAATTTGTCTTTTAAAAGTCATAATTAGCCATCAGCCGCACAGTAGGCCATAAGCTCACAAACATTTAACTTTTATTGAACTGTTCCGTTGGCAGTTTGTCTGCCATTATCTTGTTGCTATGTTCAAAAACCAACAAATGACGGTTTCGGAAGCAATACAATGCTAAACCACAGCGCAGCATTGTTTTAGTAGTTCACTGCCAGGGTTTAGCATAGCGTTACTATCTAAATAAATGAGCTAACTTCATTTAACAGTGGTGGTGTGAAGTTATCCACAGCTAAAGGGTCACTTGTTCTTGCAGTGTCAGCAGAACGATAGAGCTTTCTTTCTCTCCTGAGCTTTGGGAAGTTGCTGATTGTCAGCAAGCTCCTGTCTGGCAACTCACGAACTGCTTTGTTGCTTTATGCTGTTTATAGTTCAGTTAGGCTGAAAATACAGTGTGACCCGAACCACTCCGAGCAGAACTATTCACTTCAAATATAAAAGAACACACTCTAAAATAACAATTGGGAAAATCTATGTAGATCTCAGATGTAATGGTGCATGGGTTTCACATTGCTTTTAACTCATACTTGTGATGTGTTACAGAGTAAAAGAAATAAAAAAGTAAGTCATATTAATCATTTTGCATAACATGTAAGCAGTTCTCACATTTTGAAGCAATTTCACTCAGAGTAAAATATTTAAAATTGCTGATAACAGATTTTGGATTCAGAATATTAGGATTCACAATGCATTTACAAAACCACATCTACTACCAAGGGCCACTTCAATCAAAATCACAGGATTTTATGTGGGAAATATAGTCTAGACTCCAGAGTAATAAATGCTTCCTGTGAGGGCCTGTTTTTCAAGTTTCTCCTACAGGTAAACACAAATCACTTGCATTGTTATCACAAAGCTGAGGATAATGTGGAGCACACAACGTCTAAAATTACCTAACTAGGGTTAAATTACCCGCCTAGGTTGCAAAAAAAAGAAAAAAAAAAATTTCTCTATAATGTTAAAAAGATTGTCAGACTAAAATATACTGAAGACAGAGTACTTCTTTGTCAGTCCTTCAGAAACTACTACAAAGCATAATTTAATAAGCAGCCGGGAATGTCCAGAAATGACTCAATGGTTCCTGAACGCTGTTAGTCATAACTTCAGTCTACTGACTTCATTTCTGCAGTGCTTTTCCCTGAGCACATGTGTAACAGGGGGACGTTATGTTTTATTCAAGACTGATTGTAAAGGAGATCTCAAATGTCCCACAATCTGTTGATCAGACTATATAATCTGCCTCAGTGCTGTTCTCTTGTATAAAATCTATTCTATCTTTCCATCAGTGATGAAACACTGAGATGGTGGGTCGAGCATTTCATAAAAGACCTCTTCTAAGAGAGGCCACAATACTGTAAACCAGACTTATTTGTATTCTGGAAAAACACAATGAGTGTGAGGGGCATCTCAATGACCAGACATGATGACTCTAGACAGATGACAGAGGTCAAAAGCGGTGAAAGAAGCATTTCTATAGTTCCAGCATGGTCTGAATGTGAATTATTGTTGCTATGGTGGTTCATATTTAGAACTTAATTTTATAAAATGAATATACTTTAAAAATAAGTTACCAAAATAGTGTATTTTCTGTCTTTGTTTAAAATACATCACACCCAGTGATGCACATAACTGGTACGCATACGTGGTAAAAATAAACAATGCGCAGCATAAAACGCGTAGGGAAGCGCTTTTGAGGAGCACCAACATTTTTGGGGACAGGGACACGTTTACTTACTAGAGTAGGATTTTTCTACATCTCTGGTAAGATAGCATTCATGATGATAAGTGTCTTCATAATTAGGGGTGCAACGGATCGCGTTTACTTGCACTTGAACGGACACATACACACAAAAATATGTCAAAATACCCGTCTCTGCAAGAATCCTCTCTGTTATGTCATCAGTGAAAAGTTGAGAAAGAAAATGGTCAGTATGTTCGTATGTATAATAGTAACTATTATATATATTTACTATTCTATTTCAGAATACAGGAGGAAAGGACAAGTCGTTATTAATTCATTTGTTTTAAGTATGAATTAAAAAAATATGTTACCAATATAGAACCAATTCTATACTTTATTTTTGAATAATACATTTATTATTAAAATTCATCCTTTATTTCATTCATTCATTCACTATTCTATTTCTACGCTATGTTCTATGATATCTCTTTTCACAGTTTATTTTAGAGAATACAGGAGGAAAGGATGGGTTGGCACACTGCTCTCTCTGTTCCATCTGTTCGGCGCTCAGATAAACTGTGGTCATCTGTCCACATGCTGTATGTGGGTGAACAGGAGCTTTTACAGTATGTGCCGATATCACTGCCATTACACAGTTCAAAATGTGCTATGATGTGCTATGATGTAATACTTGTCATGTCATCTAATCCTTTATATATATATATATATATATATAAAATACATGGAATATTCTGCACAAGTCAAATTGACTCCTTTTATGATGCTTAAGTCAAGTCAAGTCACCTTCATTTATATAGTGCTTTTAACAATATAGATTGTTTCAAAGCAGCTTTACAGTGATAATAGGAAATTACAGTAACATTACAGATTGTTTTGGCTTTACAGCAGCTCTAGAATAAAGTTATTGTCCAGCTAAAGTTAGTTTTGATTGATTTATTCACTTCCATTGCAAAGATCATTAGTTATTACCACTAATCTAGCCTTGATGACATGAACGCATAAACTAATTGTTCTGCATTTGTCATTGAGGGCATATGACGTAATTTAGATATATTTTTAAAATGGAAAAACTTTTACAGACTTTTACGTGACTTTCAAATGAAAGATTGGTATCAAACACACAGGTTCCTAACCGACGACGAAGACTTGACAGAGCAGCCATCAAGTGTTAGACAGTAGGAGGTTATTACATGAGGACGTTTTTTGTCCAATAATTAAAATCTCTGTTTTTTCAGAATTAAGAAGTAAGAAATTACTAGTCATCAAGTTTTTTTTAATCAGCTATGCATTCCGTTAATTTTGTGAATTGGTAAGTTTCGTCAAGGGCGTGAAGAAATATAGAGCTGAGTATCATCAGCATTACAGTGAAAACTAATGCCATGCTTCCTAATGATATCTCCCAAGGGTAGCGTGTACAGAGTGAACAGCAACGGTCCTTGTACTGAGCCTTGTGGTACTTTTGATCGATAAGACATCTCTTCATTTACTGCTACAAACTGATAACGGTCAGATAAGTATGATTTAAACCATGCTAATGCACTATCCTCCTTTAGGTAGTTATTTACTGAAAATCTGACTTGCTAGCCATGGTCACCATTCACTTTAATGGAAAAGAGCAGCATGCACATTCTGCTTTTGTGATCCAATGAAGAAAGTACTGTAAGTCATTCAGGTTTCACAAGACTTGAGGGTGCGTAAATGACAGAATTTTCATTTTTGGTGAGTCAGATTGAAGAATCACCATGCAAATATATCATAAAATATGTCTCAGTCCACACAAACAAACAAACAAAAAAAATGTCGACAGCATTATACGTCACAAAAACAACTGCCCAGCAGCATCATGCTCATGCACATGGCACAAGATCACTGTCTATTTCTATCTGCTCTTTTCTACAAAACACAGCTGAGCTCTAGAGAACACGTCTGTATATCCACTCTAACGGGGCCAGACGCTCCCAGTAATGTCTAAGCACAGCAGGGATCATCATTAGGGAAAGATCACGTTCAAGTTCATTCATTTCAAGAAAAAAACACAGTTTTAATCATAGTTTCAGGGTCTGGAGCATGTAAAATGCTCCATGTATTCAACCAATCGCATGCAACTCCTTTGAACCACTATCAACTGCATTCCTAGCAAGAAGTCAAGCAGTGTGTGTTTTTAAAACATTAGTCATGGCAGGAATATGAAGGATTCTGGATAATTTCAACAGAACTCAATCAAAATATGGCATGTAAAAGTTTGCAATTTACACTGAGGTAAAGATGTGTTCATATTTGATCTACAGATTTGTCATTATTTATTCTACAGATTCATCATGTTTCACTGAATTTAATCAGATTAGATTATATAAGGCTTAACTGATCCATTGGCTTTTTTGGCGGAAGTGTCTCACATTGTTGCCTAACACTGCTGACAGCCAGGTTTGTGCCCTCAGAGGCCAAATCGAACACTTTGGATGACAGAGCAGCATATGCAGCTTCAGCACATTAATAGATCAGCACTTTCAAGTTTTTCCCTACAATGTGTACTATGTGTTTTTGTGTACTTCACACTTTTAGCTACTACCTTGCATCTGAATGTATTTATTATTTTGGTTTCAGATCCCTAAAAAATAAAGTTGAAAATAGTTCACACACACACACACACACACACACACACACACACACACACACACACACACACACACACACACAAAGAAATGTTGCCCCAAACTGAATCCATTTGATTTACTTTCTTCTGTGGAATGCAGATTACAACGAACTGGCACTGATACAAAATGACCCATAAACACCATAACAATATGATTAAAAGTAATCTGTGACTGTGTTAAAACAGAGGAACAGATCGAAATTTATGTTGACTTGGCATCCATGCTAGTTTGGCAAGAAGTGATGCCTGATTCATAAACAAATAGTTATTTTCAGATCTTTTCAATCAACTGATCCAGTTCAAATGCTCGTCTGAATGATTTGTTCAAGAATGATTTGTTCCTTAGTTCAGATTACCTAATGATTTAGTTACAGTGGTTCAAGTTATCATACAGTATGAACTCAGAAGTTCACTTTTATGATACATATATATGATTATTTTGGGTCCTTTTGAAGTTTTTAAAGAACCACTGCCCATTCTTGTTATTGAGGGAAAACTGTGGCCAACACATTCTTTATAACTTCTCATTTTGTGGATCAACATGATGTTCATTTTTGGGTGAACTATCCCTTTAAATAATTTATTTACAAAAATCTGTTTTAGTGTAGAATAAAAAAATGGCCAAAGATCAAGAACCCAACTGCACAAACAACAGAGTATGAGAGAGATCAGACATTTCACAGCTTTCAACATGGTAAAAATCTGTCAGCACACAGCAGTGTAATCGGTCAAAATATGCTAATTTCTTTTGCTTTCAGTAACAGTTTTTAGTTGGTGAAGAGAGGAAGGATACATGTCATGAATCCAAATATATCAATTCTTAATCATTCTTTTTCATCTTTTTTCTTTTCATGTCTCTACTCTGTTCCTCTCTGTCTGGAAGCAGCCACTGAATTACAAACAGTACATCAAAAAGTCAGTGAAAAATTTAATCCAGTGAGCCACATCTTACCCGTTTAGACTGTATGAAAGAGTGGATCCTCTCGTTCCGACCAGACGACAACAGCTCAGAATGGTGTGGACACTGTAAAAAACAAAACAAAAAGAACTCTGATATGACAAAGCAAATGACTGAGGAACGTGTCAAACGACTGAGGGACATTAAGACTAAAGGACAAAAGACTTGCTGGATCACAGATGCACCAAAAAGTGAATAAAAAAAACACACACAAAATGTGTTATTTCATGCCCCACTGGGATTTCTAAACATTATTGCTTCTGTGCAAACACAAAGCTGTAGATCAGCAGAAAGACTGACAGAGAGACCTGCTTTCATCGACACCCCCCTTAGCACCTCTACATCACACGTGCTGGTTCATAGTCGTGCATACATTAGAGTTCTCCCTCGAGACGCACGCATTCATTCCACATTACCAGAAACACGGCCGCTGACACAGCTTCCCCCCTCCATCTTTTGATGGGAGACGGACCACAAAGACGCTGTGAGGGAGAGCTGCGTCGCTTTACTGCATTGTTTTCTCCAATTTAAAGCAAACTGAGGAAACCTCCAGCCTCTGAAGCTGTCACACACAGCTGCTGTCTCACAGAGACCAGAAAGAGGGAGACTGAGAGAGAGAGAGAGAGAGAGAGAGAGAGAGAGAGAGAGAGAGAAACAGGCAATAAAACAACAACAAAAAATTCACACTAACTACCTCCCACCTCTCAGAGCTGACCTGAGGTGTTGTCATGGAGACGGGCCGCATGCCGGCACGATAGAGAAAGATAGAGAGAGAGAGAGAGAGAGAGAGAGAGAGAGAGAGAGAGAGAGAGAGAGAGAGAGAGAGAGAGAGAGAGAGAGAGATGGAAGGGGTTCTGAGAGAATACAATATCTAATGTTGAGAGACAGATATAAAAATGTATCATCATTATCTGCATTATCAAAAACCTAGATCTATCTATCTATCTATCTATCTATCTATCTATCTATCTATCATCTTTTCTTTTTCATCCATCCATCTATTTCTTTATTCAAACATCCATTTCTTTTTATCCACCCTTCAATTTATCCATTTCCCAAATTCCCATTATCCCAATATAACCATTTATCAATCATCCATTCCTTTTTTCATCCATACATCTATTCTTTCATTTATCCATCTACCATCCATAAATATCCAATTCTTGATTTATCCATCCATCCATCTGTTACTTTTTTCATCCATCCATTTATATTTTTCCTCCATCCATCCATCCATCCATTTCTTTTTTCTTCCATCCATCCATCCATCCATCCATCCACCAATTTAACCATCCCTTTTTTCATCAATTGATCCACTTGTTCAAACATTTATACATCCATTCATCAAACATTTAAATATTTTGTATACTGATAGTTAAATATCTATCTATCTATCTATCTATCTATCTATCTATCTATCTATCTATCTATCTATCTATCTATCTATCTATCTATCTATCTATCTATCATTACTATATTAAACATACCACAGACAGGTGCCTCCCATCATAAACATACATGCTGCCATAAAACCTTGCTTTTAGTTGTACACCTACTGACATCAGCACACACAATGACTTCAGAATAAACAAATCAGCAGCACACACAGACAAATCTGACTGGTTTCCACAGGAAAGGTGATACCAGGTGTGTACTGTGCAATGGACAAAATGCTGTTTGTTCTAATGACTATAGTCACAGAACCTGACTCAAAGAGGTGAAAGGAAATAGCTCACCCTGAAGGTATAACTTTGACCCACAGGGTGTGAGAAAATACCCTAATGAAAACTATAAAAACACACAATCAAATCACTGAGAACAAACCAAACAACAAACTAAAAAAGGGTTATTCTGGGTAAAAAAAACAAAAAAACATTTTTAACAGCCAGACCTTGATACTGCAGCGAGTCAACAGCAGTCCTTTCCTGGTAACGGTGTGTATCAAGTGTGTATCTCTCTAACCATTCTCTGTGGCTCGTGTAGCATGTGTGTGGCCGGTGAACGCTCTGACATCTGCCTCACACACACACACACATGGCTGCTCGACTCTCCCTGGCATCCACCCCCATGTGCCTGCCTCCTAACTCGGTGAGATTAACACACCCCTTTGTCACCGTACAAAGGGGGTTAAAGCATTTCCTGGAGCAAACCGAAAGCATCCGTAGGGACTGAGGGATGGAAAGGGGGGAAAAAGAGAGGCAGAGACAGAAAGATATGGAGAAAAAGATATATAGTGCAGGTAAAGTGATATATGTACATTCAAAGAGGTCTCAATACACATCAGGCTCATTTGGCAGCTCTGTTTGTTCTGTCAAGTGTTTGCTTGAACGTTTCCTTTAAAAGGAACATAATCGCAGATGTGCTGAAGATCCCAATTAACCCCTAATGGTGTGAAATGACTGTCAAATACAAAAGCTGTGCAGAGCTTCAACACTTAACCAACAAAAGCCTCGATCACTGACTGTGGAGCCTGTGGGGAAAGATTCAGCACTGATTTCAGATCAGCTTTTCTGAACTAACAGGAAACCAGTCTCAATACTGGGATAAGATAAGCACATTTAGACTTTATTGTCTACCATAAAAGTCACATTACAAATGCAGAGCTCAATGGCAACCAAGACATTCATCCTAATATAGCTAGACATGATTTTACAGCCCTCTGAGCACATGAAACAGTCTTCAATGTTGACATAATGACACATATAATGGTCATTTTAAAGGTTCAGAGCATCGGTTTACATTTAGTCAACATGATTCTCATTCGCAACCCATACTTCTCCGTAATTTGACATATTTTCAAGCAACAGAAGAGAAAGAGCAAAATTGTATGGAGGGGCTTTATTTTACCCATCAGGAATTGATTGTACTAATTAAATTAGTAGCAGTAAGCCTTGCTGCGATGGTCAAATATCTCTTTGGACCATATTCTTCAAGCCAGTTTCAGAACAATATCTACTTTGTAACAAAAAAATAAAATAGACATCATATTCTGGGGTTAGCAAATGAAGATTTTCTGAAAATAAAATTAACAATGCCTACAGATAACATATCATCAATAAGAGTAAATCGCAGTAATGATGAAAAGCAACCACAGTAATAAGATTTAAAAAAATATATTATAATAATAATTATAATAAACAATTCTGCCAGCAAGGAATATAGTTTATTAGACTAACTGTAGGCTGATAGTGGTTGCCAAGCAACGTAGCAACTCAAATCAACTGATATGCAGTCACAAGTGAGTGCGTGTCTGTGCAGGCAATTCAATTCAAGTTCATTCAATTCGATAACTGCATACAATACAGAAAAAAGTTTATTTTAAACTGAATTAATGTATTTTTTAAAAATCAATGGCCCTGAAAGGGTTTAAAAAATGTAAACTGAAGTGACAAATACCAGATAATACATACCTGTACCTCTCTGTGTTGTATATTTTTTCTACCATTAACAATTATATCGCAGTAACCTCAAAGTAAGCTATCCTATCCAATAATGAAGGGTCCATGTTGCCATACTGTGGCTTTTAGAGTATCATATGAGTGAGGACATGTAGATACAGTCTAGAATAAATATGAACAGAGAGAAAAGCTCTGATTACTTTCCCCAGCTCTCAGCTTTAATTTACCCTGTCTGAGTGTTAACATCAGTCAGACTGGGGTCCCTCACACACACACACACACACACGGCCGAATAGACTGAGTGCTAGAGAGCTGCACAAAAGGGCATGGAGAGGCCTTTTCACACAGCAGATTTAGCACACACCAGCTGGGCTTTCAACACAGAGACGAGTCGCCACTGAACTCTGTCATTTCCACTTCAGCTCTGAGGACACAGTTATCCACACTAGCGGACAATACACGGACATAATTCCCACCAGACTCCCAACAGGACTAGAAAAGAAACAAAAGATCTGCTTTTCTTTTTTAGCTTTTTAAGTTCATAATCCACTTGATCTTGTGTAGGGCCATATATTTTATTTATAATACATTTTATATTTTACATTAAAATGTAAAAATATATATATATCATATATTACTGATTTTACTGTATTTTGGATAAAAAAAAATATATATATATATATATATGGCAAAGGTGAGTTTTCAGCACCAAAGTCTTCAGTGTCACATGAATCTTCAGAAATCATTCTAATATGCTGATTTGCTTCTCAGGACATTTTTTATTATTAATATTATCAAAGTTTAAAACAGTTGTGTACAAAAAAAAATCTGGATTCCTTGATGACCAGAAAGTTTATCTGAAATAGAAAGCATTGCATTGGCATTATGAGAGAGACAGAGAAACAAAAGAGAGATGGAGCAAGTGAACTAGAACTGTTGGCATGATGCCCCCTGGAGAGGGGGGATCCACACAGCGCAATAAGACAGTGTTATTTGATTTTTATGTTAATGATGTGGTTTGAGCAAAGGCCACATGCCAAGAGAGAGATGGGACGGCAGTAGGGTTCCACTCACAGTCGTAAAATCTATTGGAATCATCCATATGCAACAAAAGCAGTGGTGCAACATTTCATTTTAAAGATAGGCTACAATCATTTCTGAGCAACTAGCATCATTAAACTGATTTGGGAAGAAATAAAGATTTTTCATATATATACATGTGTATATATATACACACCCCCACACAAAATAATCATATTAATTATTTCTTATTTCTATTTAATTTATTTTTATATTAATTAACACAAAATAGTATAGAGATTTCGCAATGGCTATTTATACATTTTTGGCCACAACATTACAATTATTTTAACACTTTTTCAAGCCAGATGTCTTCCGTTTTAACCGCTTATTCGGGTGAATGGTTTATGAAAGCTCTCTCAATTCATTTTACCCGCTGATGACTTATGTGCCTTCCATTTTATTGATCTGCCTGTTTATATTAAGTCCATAGTTCTCAGTGAAACAGTCAATAAAACGGCATTCAGCCCTCTCTGATAAGGTCAGCATGCATTAGCAATATTTTCCACACAAAGTGCTCATTACCACACTGATCTTTATTTGTTCTGTAATCTAGCTAACCCTTTATGAAACATGCAATGAACAATGATGGCAGGAATCAGCTCTTATCTCAGAGCGGCCACATAACTCAAGTCTCTTTTTCAAGCTCCCTTACAAGCCACGCCGATCACACAACATCATCTCCATGGAAACCCACCGCAGCAACGAGGGCCCAGCGACGGCGGGGCAACCACAGCGACCCCGACCCACCAGACATTAAGCCGGCACTCCGGAGAGAAACTAATCTTGTGCAACATACAATGAGCGAGCACGGAAAGAACAAACCAAAGCAAAGAAGCAGACACAGAGGGAGAGTCGGCCGAGAGAAAGCTAATGAGAAACGTATTCTTAGTACGTATTCTTTGAAAGAAAACACGACAAGCTGGTGGTAATAAAAAAAGAGAGCGGGAGGGATGGGGAACTACGGGGCCGTATTTTACTCTGTGAGGAGCTATACATCTGATGGATGAGAGAGGAGAGGGTCAGGAAAGGCCTGTTTGATGGCTATTATTAGGCACACTAGAGGGAACAGATTTCCCCTTAAGCCAGTAACTCAGCTGATTGAGAAATCTCCTCATAGTAACTCCCTGAGGCTCGTGAATCACACCGGACACGCTCGCCCCGTGGGCTGCAGACTGAACAGTAGCAAAGTCAAGAAAAGATGTCAGCCGAGAGAAGAATTTGAACATATCCCTGTTCACTGAGCATCCAAAGTGACATTCTTGATTCGAATTTCTTGTTTTTTATTCAGCCGATAGTAGAAATTATTCAGTGGTCAAATAAGTGTTTGTAATGACCACTAATGTTTTTACTGATGTCCCATATATAACAAATGAATAAAATAATTGTATTAATAAAATAAAAATCACCACTAAAGTTTATATTTGAACCTTGTCTCTGTCAGTATACATGATAACATAATACAATAAAATAATATAATATAAATTATTTTATACTGTTGATTTACATACATTCAAATACACAAAAATTTTTTTTTTAACATTCAACAAGAAACATCCCAAGGATGTATTTCAGAAAAGAAAACACTATAAATTTACCTACACATACAGATGTACTTTCGGAAATCCAATTCACCATATTCCCACCTGATTTCAAACTGACCAGGCGCAAAACAGATCTTATACATTCCTATACATCATGAAATAAACTCTAAGTACCCTAATTCTGAAAATGTCATTGCATTTGTAATGTTTTAGCTCAGTCCTGCAGCGAAACTCCCAAGAAGAGATTTCTCTATGAAGGCTGACAACTGACAATAAACATACCTTGACTCCACACTGTGACAGTGTGGAGGTCCTGAATAATATGATTCACGCAGCAGAACCCCATTATTGCAGGATCACACATTCACACTGCTACCTGCCAGATAATTCAATAAAATGACAATGCTTCCTAGAAAAATGAGTTATGTGTGCTAAACAGACAAACACATTAAGGTCACAGCATAAGCGCTATCAAAATAAACACCTCCATATAGGTTTGTATATACAAAAAAACAATTTGAAACAGTCAGCTAGCCTATCTGGCCTCTAGCTGACAAAATGACAAAAGCGATTGTCCACAACAGAGCAGCATATTAGAGCCATATTTGACCTTATTTGTATCCAGTCAGGCTTGAGCAGGCAGAAATGTCATTTCCATGTGCACGTCTGTGAATCTCAAGCCTCTGGCAGCAACAGACACTCGGAGCACACATGCAAAATTATTCTTGATTCACATTATACAAGGTGGTTTTATTAAACCATGAAGTGCCCTGCATTTAAATTAACGTTTGTCGTGTGGACAGTGTTATAAATAAAGTGCAGTGCATCGCATTGTGGAGCAGCACTGACATGCCTTCACACTGATTTCATGGACACAGATGCATAAGCCAGATAAATATGCAATTTTCCTTCTAACTATGAATATTGGATTATCTTAATCTTTTTAAATGGTTAAAAAAAACTTGAAATGCATACTGAAAACAACATGTTGGTGTATGATAAGAAAGAAAAAACGCTAAATAAAATTTTTCATGTCTCCATATTTAGGGAAACTAGGAAAGTCTGTTTATTCTAATGAGAAAAGTAATTGTGACTTTATTTACCGCAACTGCAACATTATGTCAATTGTGACTTTATTTCTCATAACTGTACCTATATAGGCCTACATCATTTCTCACAAATTCTACTTAATTTAACATAATACTGTCAACAATTGTGACTAAAAAGTATTTCTTACATTTTCAAAATTAAAAAAAAAAAACAAACAAAAAAAACATACATATATATATATATATATATATATATATATATATATATATATATTATTCTGAGGCCAAAACAGACTTCCATAAAAATAAAGTGAGAATTAAATGTTACAAAAACCTAAAAGTGAATGAAAATGGTAACAAAAGTAATACTTTAGCACTTACCCTCTGTAGGGACAGAAGTTACATCAAACTAATGCTTCACAGTATTCCAACGAAAGACAAGAATTGTCTTTGTTAAAAAAAAAAGTGAATAAACAAACAGTAGACTGTTGACTTCTGCTCTGATGGTCTAGAGCCCTTGAAGGTCGTATGCATAACAGATTACAGGCTTGGCGTGTAAAGTAGGAAGTGAAGTGCTATTCAAACTGAAAGCAAGACCAAGCCAAAGACTCAGTTCAGGAACTTCAGAGTTGCCTAGAACTAGTCTGCCTATTCATTCTGTACCTGACTAATGAATTAAAAAGACTATGTAGCTGCCAGACAAAATTAGTAGTCTAAACTGTGAAAAATTATTAAATGTTTATGCCACTGGCGTTGAACTGCCCTATTATCATCCAGAGTCACCAACATGGCCAGAGGTCTCATTGTGGCTTCTTTCTCCCTTTACCTTAATAGCCTAATTAAAAAAACAACAACAAAAAAGCAATCTGAGCTCGGTGGAAAATATACCTATATGATATGACCTTCAAGCCATGAAACTGGCTCCATTTATGAACAGAAAAACAGCAATACAGACAAACTACTTTAATGTTAACATAAAACAGCATTCACAACCTATTGTGACATAAGTGTATCTAAGTGAAACAGAATATTTAATGAGGGGAAAAGGGCAGACTTGGTTTGATCTGTTGGGAATGTAATGGTTCATGAAAAGTGTACATTTATACCAAAATGGAGCCAAACCTGAATGCAACTTTTTAATATCGATCAAGATTTGCTGTTATACAGTACCTGTTAACTTAAATGATAACCGATATTACATTACTGTATTAAATACTTGGAACATTTGAAAAAGATTGCACTAACAGTAGGCTAAAACAATGATTAAATAGCTATTTGTTTGTTGGCTGACATTAACATGTTTATTAAACCAAGCAGCATGGTGAAGATCCTTTGCTGTTGTGTTACACTGTCCTGCACTTTGCCATTTTTCTGTATTGATTTGTGATGCTCAAATCTGAGCATTATTCTAATCCTGAAGTCAGTCTGTCTATATTGCCGATCTACTGCCTATAACACAACCACGGAATTTGGTGGTCCCAAAGTTAATCCGTACCATGTGTAAAAAGTCTTGGACATAAGCACAATGCATCAAGTTACTATGGAGCCCCTAAAGGGACATGGTGGTGGGAAAAAAAAAGAGATGCTTTTGCGTTCTCCTGCAAAAATGTTTGTGTTCCCCGGAGAAACTCAAAAGGTTTGCAAAAGGGTCCCAAAGTTTCTTGGGGAACGCAAAACATTTGCGGGAGAACTCAGAAGCATTGACTTCTTAAGTTAATAAACACAACATTTTGGAAAGATTCATAAAGATTTGTATGCTTCAAATGTTCCTCACAAACATATTTGAGCCCTAATACTGTCAGGCCAAAAACATAAAAGCCAAAGAAATGTTACAGTCTGAAATTTTTTGTCATACTGTACGTAGGAGGGCCCACATGCACATGTTTTTGATATTTATAACTCATAAATCATATGTCAGGAGTGACACTGTTATTCAATATAACTGTACTGCATTGATCGCCCGCACAGCGGTGCGTTCAGTCAATTCAAGCCTCTCTTTCTCCCAGCAAGCCTCCAGTCTTTCACCGCTCTATTCAAACGTTCATTCTGTTCTTCAGTCAGACTGAACACCCGCCAGACCCTGTCAATCTGGATTCAGTGGAAGTAACAGGGAGCTCATAAAACACAATGTACACAAGGAACTGCCATCATTTACTGCCATCATCAACTGCCGACTAAAAACTGCAATTAATTTGGGGACATAAAACAAAAAGCAGTTCAGTATAGTTTCAGTATAGAAGCTTTGTTTTTAAAAGCAGCGTTTCTGTTTCTCAGTATTTAACAATGTACACTCACAGTCCCATCAGTCAGGCTCAATTAACTCTTAATTAATTAAAAATAAATTTGTTAAAGAGGAAAAGAGAGAGGTAAAAAAGGCTGAGTTTAAAGGTATATGTTTCAGTGTGAATGTGAATGAGGACAGACATGAAAATAAATTCTGCTAAGAGTAGTAAAGGAAGTAAAGTTGTACAAGTTATAAACTAAGATCTTAATTTTTACAGTCAAATCTGCATAATGGTAGACATGATCAGAAATAATTAAGAATATATCCATCTTGAATTCTAAATCCTTTAAAAGCAAAATCAGACACATGATGCCAGTAAGTTAAAGTACTAGAATGTTCTTTCTTAGTCATTGTTAGTGGTTTGGTTTTCTCCAATAAAAGTGGGGCATAACTGGGAGACACAAAAGAATATATTTTTAAAGGTATGTTTTTACAAAATACAAATCCTACTTTCACCCGTTCAGATCATAAACCTTGCGCCACTGAAAACACCAAAGACGGCTTAGCGTGTTAAATTTAATCTATCCATATTTCCAGAACTCCAAATATCAATGCACTTACATAACTTACAGGAAATAATCTACTCCTTCATTTGATATAACTCTGACAAGGGACTCAGATATGAAGCTCTAAACATCATTAAAGTCTGCAGAAGTCTGTCTGGAGTGAGCCTCGGGTGCAGAGGGGAGTTTGAGGTCTTCAAAGCAGGAAGTTGGATTATTTTAGGCCTCCATTGTGATTCACAGACATGCTATAGACAGAAACCAGCTGCCAAGGCTTTTTGGAAAACTTTTAAAGGCAAAAACATGCTTGTGACTCACATTAGATCAACATTAACCCCCCCCCCCCCCCCCCCCCCCCCATCAAAGTATACAGGAGTGTTTGGAGTGTGTTTTGGTACAAGGGAGGATACAGGGTTCAAGAAGGAGGCCAGGAGGACAAGAACAGAAACCGGTCCCACAGGAGCGAAATTTCACAGGGCTTGTGGGCGCCATGACCTCCGAGTTATTTACACCAAGTCAAAAAATCAACACAAATCTCTCCAAAGCAGCAAGCAGACCGCAGACCACAGCTCTCAAATACCCATAAATCAGCAGGTTTAAAGCACAATGATTCCATGCCAATTTAAATATTTCACATTTCTCCGTGGTTAGGTTGGTCGGACGTTAGACGTTTTGCAACTAAACGCACGTTCTTGAGATGACACTGATCTGTTGACGCTAAAACACAAAGAACCAGTGTCTGAAAAGGTTTGCTACTTCTTACTGAAGTTGATATGACAACTACAACTTCTAAATATTTACATTACATAGTTACAATTTATATCAATGGTTAATTTAATGTATTTTAAAAGTTAATTTATTCCGGTTGTGGCTTTCAGCAGCCATCCATTCATTGGGTGATCGTTCAGAAATAGTTCTCATTTGAAATTATTTTTATCTTCAGTTAAACTGTTTAAAATAAATAGGCCTACAGAAATATTTATAAATATATAACATATACTGAGGTTCATAATATAACAACAGTGGTTGGAGGAAAAATCTATTTCAGTATATTTACATTTTATAGTTACATTTACAGACACACACACACACACAAATAAAAAATCATAATATTACCATGTGCTGACCCAAATAACAACATAATTTTCAGAACTATTCAGATTCCCACTCCTAATGATTACTACTGTAAAACCAAAGAATTACATCTTGAACTGTTGTGAAAAATGTACTGAGGCATAATTTAATTACCGACAGACACTGAGACCCATGGGAAAATAAGAGGAGGTGATCATAAATGATTATTTTCTTCTTTAGCAGGGGTGAGAGCGTGTGCACATTCACTGAAACACCAGTATATAAAATGCACTTCATCATAAATGGACCTGAAACCCATCTCAGGATAAAATGATTCACAATTAATTCGTTTTTTCCAATAACTCTATTATGTAAAGAGACACTCTATTAGTGCAAGAGAGGACAGGGCGCTAACCAACCTCATCCATGAAAAATGACCAGCATCTGCTTTCAGTCACTGAATTAGCAGATGACATTATCAGCGCTTCAGTACATAGCCAGGCACAGAAAATAATGCCTCGTCCGATCAATGGACTGAGAAAGCACTGTATTATGGGGCAGAGAGCACATCAGTCCTCATGATGTAAGTGGGACAATTGTTACTCAACTTGCTAGGGACATTGTTGTCCAATCTGTTCGCAATTATTTAACAATTCATAGCAATTATAAGCAGATATGCCTTTTTTACCCCATAATGCACTTAGGCTGAACTCACTGTGTCCTTCATATCAGCTTCCATAATGGTTACACATAAAAGATAACATTCCTTTCCTATAAACAGTCCTAGTTTTGAACTCTATAGCAAACCTCAAACGGAGCACATTTCCTCCTCTGCAAGAGCTTGCATTTGTGGTTAGTGTTAAAGTCAGTGGATTGAAAGAGGACAAACGCATTGAGGGTACGTTTACACGACAACAGAGTACTAAAAACAGACAAGTATTCCTTAGCATTTTTCATGTACAGATGATACCATTGTAAAACCATCCACGTTCCCACGGATCTGCGAAAACGACTAAAACCGCTGTGTTCTTCAGCCAGGCCAGTAGTTGGCGATGTCACTTTGTAAAGAAACACTAAAGACTGAACACGAAATATGCATGACGTCACCGTTTTCACAAATTCACGTTTTTGTAGGTTAACAAAATCCGGTTTCAAACGTTTGCATTTTCAGTTTTTAGTTGAAACCAGTGTTGTGTAAACGACCCCTCAAATTAAAGGAAAACTCCGGTCAATTTTAACATTGAGCTAAATTTTTTGTACATTTGGAGTGCTGTCAGTACAGAGAACAACGACAAAAATCTGTGTTTCCTACACCGTGTTATCCTCTTTTTAAAATTTGCACCCTGTTGACTTGTTGAGTGATTGTCGAGTTTACGCGCGTGATCATAGGTACTAAACCTATGCGCGTGAACTCGACAATCGATTACTGTGGACTTCGACCGAAAACAGGATGTAAATACAGGTATGTGCGCTGGCTGAATAAACATAATTTTTATTAATATCTTTCACATCTACTGCAGTCAGATTCACTCGCGTTCACTCCGAAGGAATCACTCACATGACCTGTGCACTTGTAATGACACATCAAGGATGTTAAGAGGCTAAAAGCAGGTTTAAAACTTGCCCCATTGAAGTCAACAGGGTGCAAATTTTAAAAAGAGGATAACACGGTGTAGGAAACACCGATTTTTGTCGTTGTTCTCTGTACTGACAGCACTCCAAATGTACAAAAAAATTAGCTCAATGTTAAAATTGACCGGAGTTCTCCTTTAAGGACAATGAGATGAGATGACATGACAGTTGAAAATTAAAGGGGGGGTGAAATGCTATTTCATGCATACTGAGTTTTTTACACTGTTAAAGAGTTGGATTCCCATGCTAAACATGGACAAAGTTTCAAAAATTAAGTTGTACGTTTGATGGAGTATTTCTGTGGCAAAACTACTCCTTCCGGTTTGTCACAAGTTTCGGAAAGTTTTTTTTCGAGTATGGGCATGTGTGACGTCAGATGGGGCGGAATTGTTGTTAGCTATCGGCGCGTAAGCACCGCCCACACGGCACGCCTCCAGCCGCTCGTTTTTTTCCGGAAGACTCGGTACAGCCTATCTTTCTTTTATAAATATAATAAAACTAAAGACTTTTTGGAGATATGAAGGATGCAATACTACTCTATAGGTACTCAAGATTAACATGAGATTGACTGAAACTGAGTGTTTCACCCCCTCTTTAAGAAAAGATGTAAAAATGTTACATCTTCATCTGATAATAAAAATAAAAATAAAAAATAGGGTTACACTTTATTTTAAGGTGTCCTTGTTACAGTGTAATTATACAATTAAGTACTGAGTAATATTAATGAACTATCGGGTTAGGGTTAGGATTAGGTTTGGTTTAGGGTTGCATGTAATTATGCATAATTTATAGTAGGCCTAATTAAACAACATGTGTAACAAGAACACTGTGTTACAAAAAAATAGTATAGTCTCACATTACATAAATATAGGTCAAATTTAAACATTTATCCAATGCATTTTTGCAGTGCATTTTTCTCAGCTCATACGTCATGAGAGACGTATCCAGACAGATGGAGCTGAAAGAGCTTATATTTTAATCAGCACAACAAGTACTCCATATAGGAGGAAAATACATGCCACATATTACGGGTAGTTTTCACCATCCAGATTAAAATGCATTTTGCTTTATAATGTAATTCAATCCGAAGCATTCAGCTTCTGCCTAGACTAAAATGGCACACATTCATCATACAGCACATGGAATAAATCACTTCTACTAAGAGAAACGAGTCATATAAGCAGTCTGTCATGTAATATAGCTGATCACAGCATTTATTTAGTTAGACCAACGATTCTGAAGGAGCAAAATAAGTCAGAATCCAATAATAATTCCTTATAGAGAACTTATTTAGGAAATATTATTCATGCTCTGATAGAGTCCCATCAATAAGTTGTGTATTTACACATTTTCTGCTTAATTTTTTCAATCAAATACACTGTTAACAGTGTTTTTCGAAGTAGTAAATAACATAAAAGTAGTACATATTTCAGTCTTTGCTTTAAAAAATGTCATGTAGCTATAATTAAATGTGTTAGGCCTACTTGTCATTTCTTTGAAATCATTTGCGAATTTCTGAGTGAAAATTGTTTCAAAGTATATCCAACACCTGTAAATCAAAGATTTTCCAATTCAGACTGCGCAATTTTCAAATGACTCACAATTTTGCCGCTTGGTCCAACAGAAAGCTTGACCTCTTTGAGCTGTGCTTCATGCTACATTATGAAACCGCAAAATTTCACCAAAATTTCGCTAATGTAACCGCATTTAATAAACACAAATCATCCGCTGGTTAAAGAGAGAGGCACAATCACATGATGCCGAACATGTTGTCCATCTTCGGGCATGTTTGACCTTAATCTCCACTAATCGTTTATCAACCACAAGGAAGCAATAGTCCAAAGTCAGTTTATGGTTTTTTTAAAAGATGACAAATAAAAACAGGCATGTGAACAGAGATGTTACATGTGGCCATACTAAATAAATCTGTAATCCCAAGGCTATATCATGCAAAGACTGATCTGAAAAGGAATAGAGGCAAATGATAACCTACCTATAGCTAAACACCAGTTATATTTTTCGCTGACAATCCCATTGTTCACTAATCTACCACACTTAGTATGCAAGATAGAATTACACAAGTTCATTGCGTTTAAATCAGGCTCTAGTGCATTAAAATCAGGACACAAGGTACGTGTAGCATATTTGCAGAGCAATTATGAGCATGCAAATGCCTAGCCTGCCATGCCAATGGCAGCTGGTGCAATGTGTCTATGTAAATATCCAGCATCTGAACTTACTGAGTCACAAACAAACACTCCAAAACCACAGCAAAAGCTATTTATTTCCCTCCCTGTAATCCTCTCTTTGCATTATTGTCCAGTCATTCCATTCCAGATGGTAAGGCAAAGATGAGAGTGCATGAGAAGGCAAAGGTCCATGATGAAGCACAGCTGGCTTGGTGGCACGTACCTGGTGCCTGTTGTGCTTCATTAGCACTGCTATTTATTCCCATCCAAAAAAAGCGTTTGATGTGGTTCCACCTGGACTGTGCAGAATACAATTTCATGGACTGAGCATAATTTCGATCTAAACATACATCGACCGGACAAAGAAAAGGGCATTAGAATATGAAAGTTCATTTTTTATTCAAAACACATTCTTAAACTAGCCTATCTGTAATAATCCACCAAATTCAGATTTTCTATCTACTTCCAGAGCATTTCATGGAGCAATGACAAAGTGTGTAAATAATAATGAATTGCACCAAAACAATCAAGTCATGCCAAATTGACAATTTCAGAACTAGTAAAGAATCATAAATCAAATTCAGTTTAAAAATAATTAACAATATTTACACCCCTAAACATAAAGAACCTGTCCTGCTCAACAAATGGCTTTCTGCTCCTGTCTTCAGCTCTGATATCTCTCTCAACTGCATTACCCGGGCATTCGCTCTCACACGGACTCATTTCTGTCGTTACAGTCCTATACAAATGCTAATTAACAATTGCTATGAAAAGCTAAATGGGAAACTATTCTCATCTCACTAAGAGACTTGTGGCTCTGCAGCACACAACAGCTGTTATGCACACATGCATACTAATATCCCATTGCCAGGGACATGAAAGCAAATGTCCCATATTTTCTCATTCATTAATCATCATTCAGTTGTATCGATGTTAGACTGCCTGCAGGTCACCTATGAAGCCATCAGATTATGTACCAAACCGCAGTGTGAACGTCAAAAAGAAATAGCCTAGCACTACAGTGACTTAAGCACACACAATGAAGAGGTTTTCGAAGTGTGAACGCCAAATATAGTCAATGTCCCGAAGAGTTATTTAAAAATAACTCTAAATCTTATCACCAATCCTAATTAAATCACGTTTGACATACAACAGCCTGTAACCTCATAAACACAACACTCTACATTCTGGCACGTTTAGCATAATGCTGCATTCATTTACACCTGAGGCCCAATAAAAACACAGACCGATGCAGTTAGCCTGTGTTTCCTCACTTGACAGACAAGAACAAATGTAGCCTTTTTGCATTGCATTCAATATTTTAGTCTTTCTTCATGCTTAAATATATTCAAATATATTAAATATTCAGTATTTTTACAGCATGAAAATATTTTCATTGCATTTTCTCAAAATGCTCAACCATTCGATTCAAACCTGATAACCCAATGTTTTGTAAAATCAGACAATAATTTTGATTTAATTTATGGGAAACAGCTACCAACATTTGGTCCCAAACTAGGTGGATAATAGTTTAATTTTAGCTAAATGTGACAGCCATTGTTTATTTTTTTGTTTTTAAATATTTTCCTATTAAATTTAGGTTTTATTTAGAGGTCCCAGATTTTGGTAACAGGGTTGTAAAAGTTACAAAACCCATATAAATGGAATAGAAATAAACATCTTAAATAATATTTCGTTTGAAAACATTGAGGCTGACAATCAACATTTCGGTTAAGTGTAGCCTTTTACAATTTTCTAAAATACAAATAAACATAAAAATACAAACTATGTACATTTTACAAGAGTTTAGGCCCCATTTGCACCCTATTAATGGAAAGTGTATATAAACATTTAAAAAGCCTGTATTTTTTTTTTTGAAAGAAACAAAGACATGAAAGGAAGATGCTATAACGAAAGGAAGAGCCTTGTTCCCGTTGTCTTTTGTGGGGTTTCCTATGGCTGTAAAGGTTTTTTTTTTTTTTTTTTTGTCTTCATGCAATGACAGTCAGCAGGTCCATCTAGTTCTCAAATGAAAATGAATAAATAACCAATTCAAATATTTACATTTTAGAAATGCGCCATTATGAACAAATATTGAGGGTGAAGCCTGAGAATGATGGGAACACCTGCTGGTGGCCGAGCAAGATTTCA
Organism: Rutilus rutilus; assembly: GCF_951802725.1. Lineage (NCBI taxonomy): Eukaryota > Metazoa > Chordata > Actinopteri > Cypriniformes > Leuciscidae > Rutilus > Rutilus rutilus. The sequence goes on along the minus strand of NC_140212.1, from coordinate 11,059,120 downwards.
ATGAAACATAGACTTTCATAATGGGCCGTTTATCGTGTCAATAACACGACACACAATGAAAGCTTAATTTTAAACGGCGTTCGGAATAAACGGACAAGTTTCGTGTATTTCAAAGAAACGCGTCCTTTGTGAGCCCTGCCATATTGCCGTGAAAATCCGCATCATCATCGGTTGCCATGGGAGAAGCACGACTGGATGCTCCTCATCGACTCAAATACTGCACCTACTGCGCATTCTCCTTACGAAAAGCGTCTCGACAGAAACTCTGAGAGAATAACGCTGCATTCATAAAACTCACCGACTGCAGCGATGAATCCTCGACCTGTCCGGTTTCATGGGATTGATGTAGGTTTGGTGTGTAGTGGGCGCGCGCCGCAGCTTCTCTTTCTCCTCGAGCGCTCCTGCTGCTGTCAAACGCGCAGCGCCGTCACGCGCACGCTCAGTGCAGGCGCAGCTGCAGCGACACGAGAGACTAATCAACTGATCACACAAACACCACTACTAGACTCTGTAATCCAGAGAGCACGCTCTGTATATTCTTAACGTTAAAAGAATGGTTCAAAAGTTTGTTTTTGAAAGAAACGCATAGCTACTTTTAATAATGAGTCTGACTGACTGAATTGATCGAAATTTACAGTAAAGGCTCCGCAAACAAATTCATCCATTCACACGTATCCACACGTATGTTTGTGTGAGTGTGTTTTAACTCTGTTTTTTTTTCGATGTCATTAAAGTACAGTCATGGAAAACAACCTAAAATCTACAATGTTCAGTCTACACACAATTATACTTTGTCAAAGCCATATTTAACCTTGTGTTTTTGTGCAGATAGATAGAGTCGCTTTGTGATGTTTTTTTTCTTCTTTTTTTTTCTCAGTGCAGGACATCTGATTTATGATAGCTTAGTGGTTTGGCAATGCAAGTGAAAATGAGCATGTTAGTCGTCCCACTGAACAGCATCATGTCTAAAACCCATGCAGGCAGCCACGTCTTAAAATGTATCTACTTACTGTACACAAAACCGTTATTGTTCTCAAGAGTCCTGGCACATTTGTAATATCAGGGAAAGAGGAATAATAAGGACTACAAGACACAACAGATGACAAATGGTGACATAAGAGTAAAAAAATATATGGAAGTAGTACGTTTACTGAACTAAAGAATAACCAAAATAGACTAGCATGTAGTGGGATTGAAAATAAAAGACATGGAAACTAAATTCTAACCAAAATTTTAAACAAGAAAGTATGTTTAACCTCCTCAGTCCCCGTGTCCACATACGTGGACACCACATTTTTGGCTGTGTGCAGCTTAATACTTAATTCTGTGTAACTGGAACTGGTTTTTCACAAACATGGACACTTATACTGCCATCTGGTGGTGTCAGGAGAAAAAAAAATGTAACATAAATAATTTCAAGATGGCGGAGAACAGAGGCGAAATGTCACGCAGCCACATCAGACCAAAACGCCCACAAGGTAAAAAATGTAATAACATTTCATCGTTGATTCTTGTTAAGTTATGCATAATAGTGTTGTATGATTAAAATGGCATGCACATTTGACAAACTTTTGTAACAGGAAAGATTTACTAGGCTGCTAAACTTGATGTCCACATATGTGGACATTGGGACTTAACTTCGATGAAACTGTATAAGAATTTTAGCAAAAAAAATGACAATTTGTAGTTGCACAACTTGCGAGCTTCGTGGCGCGCGTGCACACACACACACACACACACACACACACACACACACACACTCTCTCTTGATCACTCGCGATCGCACACACAGACACTCTCTCTTGCCCATTCACGATCGCGTGCGCGAACATACACACACTCTCTTGATCACTCGCGATCGCACACACAAACACTCTCTCTTGCCCATTCACGATCGCGTGCGCGCACACACACACACACACACTCTCTTGATCACTCGCGATCGCACACACAGACACTCTCTCTTGCCCGTTCGCGTGCGCGCGCACACACACACACACACACACACACTCTTGATCACTCGCGATCGCACACACAGACACTCTCTCTTGCCCATTCACGATCGCGTGCGCACGCACACACACACACACACACACACACACACACACACACACACACACATTCTTGCTCACTGCGATCGAGCGTGCACACACACACAAATAAAAAAAACATTCCTAGTTTGGAGAAGTTGAAGTTTTGGAGTGTTACAAAAAAGAAAGCAAATTTTCTATTTTTTTTTTTTTTGGATATGTTTTTTATTTGGATATAAATTTTGTTTTTCCATATCAATGTTCAGAAGTGGTGATCAGTTGACAGCTCCGCCCCTCTCTTCACCGAGTGTCCAAGATATACAGCCAGAGGCCAGATGAAACGTCCACAAAGTCACAAAGTCGATCATCGACCTCCGGCCTAGGGTGTCCTGGTGCCACGTGCACTGATGGACACCCTTATGCTTGAACATGGTGTTCCTTATGGACAAACTGTGACTAGCCCGCTCGGGTTCAGATCAGGGGGGCCATTCCTCCCAATCACGCCCCTCCAGGTGTCACTGTCGCTGCCCACGTGGGCGTTGAAGTCCCCAAGTAGAACGATGGAGTCCCCAGTCAGAGCGCTATCCAGCACCCCTCCAGGGTCCAGGGATCAGGTCGTCGAAGCCCCCGCCTTCGACTGCCGCCCGATCCTCTAAGCACCGGCCCCTTACAGTCCCACCTACGGGTGGTGAGCCCACGGGAGGGCAGCCCCACGTCGCTTCTTCGGGCTGAGCCCGGCCGGACACCATGGGGGAGGCCTGGCCACCAGGCGCTCTCATACGAGCCCCACCCCGGGCCTGGCTCCAGGGTGGGGCCCCGGATAAATTTTCCAACTCACCTGGGCTGAGCTGTGGGTCATGACCGAAAAGACAAGATCCCGGATACAAGTGGCCGAAATGAGCTTTCTCTGCAGGGTGGCTGGGCGATCCCATAGAGATAGGGTGAGAAGCTCGGTCACTCCGGAGGAGCTCAGAGTAGAGCCGCTGCTCCTCCACATCGAGAGGGGCCAGCTGAGGTGGCTCGGGCATCTGTTCCGGATGCCTCCTGGACGCCTTCCTGGGGAGGTGTTCCGGGCACGTCCCACCGGGAGGAGACCCCGGGGAAGACCTAGGACACGCTGGAGAGACTATGTCTCCCGGCTGGCCTGGGAACGCCTCGGTGTCCCCCTGGAAGAGCCGGACGAAGTGTCTAGAGAGAGGGAAGTCTGGGCATCTCTGCTTAGACTGCTGCCCCCGCGACCCGGCCCCAGATAAGCGGAAGATGTATGTATGTTCAGAAGTTATACAAGAGTAACAACGAAAAATGTTCAGGCACAGGCTGTAAATAAAAGAGATTTGCACTTTGTTACACAATGGTGTATTGATTTTTTTCTGTGAATTCAGACCCAGTGTCCACATATGTGGACATCATTTTTTTCAAAAAGTGCTTCATGTTCAAAGATAAATTCTGGTTATTATATATATTGGTCCCCTCCTAACCCCAAAAAGCTAGAAGAAATCTAAAATGCACGCCAAACCAAAGCTCGGGTCTGAGGAGGTTAAACAAGAACGTCTGTTCTGATAGGCTACCTAAAGTGCACTCTCAATACAACCGTAGCTCACGTCTCTCTGAGGTAATGCAGACTGGCTTTGTTTAAACGTCCCACTTCCTACATTGGTTTGCAGATGGCTTTGAAAACATATATCATCTAGAAACAATTGTACCAGAGCCAACCGGTAGTTGCTTATACAGTCTGTTCTTTTTCCAGCAAGGGAATTTTTGAGAGGCTGATCACCAATGAGTGGAGCTTGACATCCAGCTCTCTCGCCCTAACCAAACCCTAACCTTATCCCTCAACCTAATTAAGTTAAGCTCCACCTCTTAGGTCAACAGAAAATAATAATATTGCACTAGAGCATATCATTGGAATCATTTTAGGGACATCTAGGTTACACTGGAGGTGTCAGAATGCTCTAGTCTGGTCTTCCATTGCCTGGCTAAGGGGATTCTGGGAGGAGGTGATGCAAGAGTTGAATCAGACATGGTCCTATCTGCTCTAAAGCTCCTCGATCGATGGAAGTAACAACCAGTGACCTTCTCAGCTCTAGCATCTGTGTGTTTATGGATTACGACAAAAACTGCAGTGATTGCGTAACAGTAACAAGACTGGACACAATATAGATTAGAAACTGTTAAATAAAGAAGGCATTTCCAGTGCAGTCCGCTGTCTCACATGTACACGACAGCTCCCAGTAGCACTGAAATGCGGATTTGAGCATATTTCCATCAAATATAGTCTCTCCTCACACTCACCTGTGGGATTTGACACATCATTGAACATTTCCATGGATAAGACACATTCCTCACTTCAGGTTAGGCTACATAACTGAGGTCTTATGAGGAAAGAACCAACCTCACTGACCTTTATTGTATAAAGGTGGCTAATTTTCAGAGGCTCGTCAGTCTATAAATGTTCATATTTCTCATTGGGCTATACAATTTTGAGTGTATAGAACATCTATGTGTTTGACTTCAGGCTTGACAGGCTGCTAAAATACCAGCTAATGTGCCAACAGTGTGGAACAACAGACAAACAGAAATCAATTTTGCAATTGGAAAAATCAATTAAATACTGCCAGATTAATTACAAATGGAATAAAATGCTTGTGGTTCAGATTTAAATAGCTTTCACCTCAAGTACATGTTAGATTCCCAATGATCAGCACTCTTTATCAGTATTAAGAGGAACAAAAAATACAGTGCTATGCATAAGTTTAGACACCCATACTAAAGTTGACTAAAAAGAGGAATAAAAAATCATCTTTTGGAAACTGAACTTAATGCCTTAATTTAAAAAATTAGGAAAAATCCAACCTTTAAGGACACCAATTTTCTTTGTGAATGAATAATGCATCGTAAATAAATAAATGTTCTTCCTTAAAATACAGGGTGCATAAGTTTGGACACCCCTATGTTAAATTCCCATAGAGGCAGGCAGATTTTTATTTGTAAGTATTTTTTTTTTTTTAATTTTTAGGATACTATGCATCCTGATAAAGTTCCCTTGGCCTTTGGAATTAAAATAGCCCCACATCATCACATAGCCTTCACCATACCTAGAGATTGGCATGGTTTTATTTCAGTTAGCCTAAAAGCTAGTTTGATTTGCATTGAGAGATGATCTTATGGAAAGTACCCCATGCCAATCTCTAGGTATGGTGAAGGCTATGTGATGATGTGGGGCTATTTTAATTCCAAAGGCCAAGGGAACTTTATCAGGATGCATAGTATCCTAAACATTTTTTTTTTTTTAAATACTTAAAAATAAAAATCTGCCTGCCTCTATGGGAATTTAACATAGGGGTGTCCAAACTTATGCACCCTGTATTTTAAGGAAGAACATTTATTTATTTACGATACATTATTCATTCACAAAGAAAATTGGTGTCCTTAAAGGTTGGATTTTTCCTAATTTTTTAAATTAAGGCATTAAGTTCAATTTCCAAAAGATGATTTTTTTATTCCTCTTTTTAGTCAACTTTAGCATGGGTGTCTAAACTTATGCATAGCACTGTAGTTATCTAAAATAATAAGATAACATATCTTATCTGAGAAGGAAAAACTGAAACTGAAATAAGTTGAGGTTTAAAAACCTTTATTTCTCTTCATAACCACGACGGAGTAATAGTGTTTAAAGGTGTTATTAGGAAAAATGGTATTTCTGAATCAAGCTGTTAAAATTGAATCTACAACATTGTTATGATTTTACTTAACACATTCAAGGATTAATGCTATTTTACATATTATACACTCAATCTGAACAGAACCAATAAATTATGTCAAATATTTTCCTGCCAAGTGCACACAGAAGCAGATAAAAATGTATACTGAAAAGCAGCCAAGGCATTCAAACGTAGTGCTCTAAATCATGATCACTTCATTAGTATTTCCACAATGACCAATGCAAGATTAAGAGTAATCTTCAGCAATAATACAACTGCATTGAGTGCTTTCAAAACATTCTGTGCAAACTTTTTTTAAAACATCAGACAGTGCTGTTGGTTCCTTTTGCGGTCTGACACAAAGGTTAATTACGAACATTTCACTTTGAATAAAAACTGAAAAAGTTTGGCTGAAATTGATTTGCACACACTTGGGTCTGTGAATCAGCAGCTCGCCTCATGCTAACTACAGTACTGTTAGTTCAGTCAACTCTACCTGCATTATTGTGCAGAATAAACAACTAAGGATTTTCTTGAGGAGACACTTAACAGTTTTATCCTATTGTAAATTAATGGATCAAATTGACATTAGTACATCCCAACAAACAACAAGCAGCACATGCAAGTAATAGCTAGTCAGTGTTGCCGCTAACATTTCATGCCTGCAAGGCTCTTTGTTTCAAACAAGACCCACAACAGGGACAATAACTATCCTTACAGTAACTACAAAGCCTTAAAATCAGACCTACAATGAACCTATTCAGTCTTATGTGGTCGATATGAGGCAATAGACCTGATCCCCTATTTTAATTCATATGGCAATGTAACATTTAATTCCATTGCAATGTACAGTTTTCATTGTTATACATTAGAGAGACAACAGAAAAGGTCAGTGGTTGTGCAAGTTTGGTTTAGAGTTTCAGAGTTTGGAGCGAAAGGGAAATCCATCGTACATGTCAGCTTTAAGTTGTGCCCATTCTGCCAGCTTTTGAACGACGCCCTTTTCTTGAGTGAGAACGCTAGCCACTTTCCTCAACTTATTCTCGTTACGCTCCAGGTAGATGCGACCCTCACCCAGCAAGAAGTCCAGCCTGTCCTGCCTGTTCTCATCCAACGGGACATCCTCACTCATGTAAGGGTTCAAACGAAAGTAGGTGTTCGGGGGAAGGAGGGCGTCCAGCATCGTGTGGACCTCTACAATACAAAAAGAAGAGATCAATAAATAGTTTATGTAGTGAGTGACAAACAACTGTAACAATTGCAATTTTTCATCATTTAAAGAGGGAGTCTATATATTGATTGCGCCTTGATTGTAGTCTTGAGTTTTCTTCCGGGAACATACTCATCACAATATCCCTCATTTAAATCAGTCCCACCCAAGGTATACGGAAAAGAAAGGGGCAAGCCCTGGTTGAGTTGCGTTAGTAATGTGTTAATGTTAATGAGTGTTAGTAACAGAGGTGTCAAGTAACGAAGTACAAATACTTCGTTACCTTACTTAAGTAGAAATTTGGGGTATCTATACTTTACTGGAGTAATTATTTTTCAGACGCCTTTTTACTTCTACTCCTTACATTTTCACGCAATTATCTGTACTTTCTACTCCTTACATTTTAAAAATAGCCTCGTTACTCCTATTTAATTTCGGCTTGTTTTCATTCCGGCTTGTCGTCGTTAAAAAAAAAATTGGCCAATTACACAAACGGTTTAGATCTGAGTCCCGTCTCCTGAATACACATCGCTAAACTGAACTGACTGAGAGAAAGAGAGAGAGAGAGAGAGAGAGAGAGAGAGCATTAATTGCATTTTTTTTCCTTGCATTACTTTTACTTTTATACTTTAAGTAGTTTTGAAACAAGTACTTTTACTTAAGTAAAAAGCTTGAGTTGATACTTCAACTTCTACAGAAGTCTTTTTAAACCCTAGTATCTATACTTCTACCTGAGTAATAAATGTGAATACTTTTGACACCTCTGGTTAGTAACTCACGGTTATGGTACCGTAAGTGACGTGACACTTATGAAACACATTCAAAATGGTTGAATGATCACAACACACTGGTCCAGCCGACCAATCAGACCACATTGTGCTTTTCGGAAAGAAGAGGCTTCACAGATAAAGGAACTGAACAGAGCGTTACAGACAGACTTGGAAGAGAGGTGCTGCAATAATGTCAAATATGTGGAAAAATAAGGTGTTTTTTGAACATTCAAGCATGAAAACCTATTCTAGTAGACCCCAAAAAGAAAATCAAGACTTTGTAAAAGAGCATAATCCAGTCTCTTCAATAAAGTCATATTACAGTTTTTATCATATTACATATTACACTGTTGTATAGTTGTATAAACTGTTCAAATCAGACTGAGAGCTGCTAATTTTTAACTTTGGGATCCTTCAGAGGGATATGCAGAGCCCTAGGTGCTACACACAGCACAGCACAACGCACTGACAGCAGACAAATGTATCCCGGATCATGTGACCCTATCGTCTCACCTTCAGTGTCTGTGGCGCTGCTGATGACGTTGGTGAGTTTGGTCTTTAGGCTGGTGTAAGTGCTCGAGCTGGTCTTGGCGACGGTTTCGTATCGGCCTGTTCCCAGAGACACCACACACTGCACAGGGGTGTTTGGCCACAAACACTTGCTCTCATGGATGGCCAGAGCAGTAGGGTTGTTGATCAAGAGACCACCGTCCTGGATAAAATCAAAAACATTAACCACATTTTATCATATCACAATCAAGTAACCATATTTGTGAGGGAGCGAGAAGAGATTATTGTGTGCTCTATCTCAACTAAAATTGGAGAAACTAAAATATACTATTTAAAAGAAATCTTGAGGTTCTGCCAAAATAACTGCATCTATTCTTGTCCAAAAGCAAGGCTTCTTTGTGGAAATCTGGGTTATTCTTTGAAAAACTAGAGGTACAACATAAAAGAGGTGAATATGCATTTCCAGCTGATATGATTATGGGAATCATCACTGTTGCGTATAATGGATGAAGGGTCTCTCCTCTGTAGGAGACGTGGGTAGATGTGTTAATTTGACCTGAGGCATTTGAAATCCATTTACTTGGCATCATCCCTCTCCGTTTCAATGTCTCCTTTAAGGAGCACATCAGAGAAAACAAGATGAAATCGTCTGCTAAACAACATCCTTTATTTCTCTAGTATGCCCTACATTTTAGTGACACGGATACTGATGCAAATCAGTGAACTACCCTCTGCTTTCTGAGTCCAACGCTAACAAAGGATACGTCAACAAATCAATCAATCAAAAGCTAATAAATGGGATATTTCACTCCAAAATGAAAAAAAATGTCATTATTTACTTACCCTCATGTCTTTCAAAGCCTGTATGCCTTTCTTTCTTATGTGGAACACAAAAGAAGATGCTTGGCAAAATGTCTAAGCTGCTTTTTTCCATACATTTAAAGTGAATGGTGACCATGGCTGTCAAGCTTAAGTTTCACTCTATTACTCTCAGAAAAATATCATATTGTTTTAGAAGACTTGGAATATGGGTCATATGGACTACTTTTATGATGCTTTTTGAAGATTGACAGCTGATGGTCACCATCCAGTTTGTTACAGGGTTATTATAGTTAACTTAACTATAACCATAAACTTTTTTTGTTCCTTGAAATTAAAATAAATGTTAAAATATAAAAAATAAAACTTCTCATTTTGTGTTCCACATCCTTTTTCCTCAATGAGGGTGAGTAAATGACGGCAGAATTGTCATTTTTGGGTGAACTTTTCCTTTAATTAATGAATTGATGAATCAATCAAATGAAAAGGAAAAACAAACAAACAGTTGAGGACTGGCTTCTTGTTTGATGGTTGAAAGCCCTTCAGAAGAGTATGCATAACAGAGAACAGGCCTGGCATGTTGAGAAGAAACTGAAGTGCTATTCAGAGCAAGAGAGAGAGAGAGAGAGAGTGAGAGAGAGAGAGAGAGAAGCTTTTCCACTGGTGGCATTCGGGGTCCGGGCATCGAGTGCTCTGTTGGCAACAGGGTTTAGAGCCAAGAGCCTCTACTACATTTGCATTTTAATTAGAACACATTCATCCCACACTGCAAAAACATACATCAAAACACATCACAGCGGCTTTGAATGAGGAATCATGGGAAGATTGACCTAATGAATGTGCATTAAGTGGGTTTGGTTGGCCCCTTAGGCCAATTAATTGGTATCATCTACACGGACTATTAGATGAAGGTCTAAAAATAGTTCATTCTCATCTTGTTCGGCAATAAATTAAGCCTTACCTGAGGACAATGTCACTCAAATTTTCTCTTCCATTGTTCCCCAAAGAACATTTGACCACAAAATGAGGATTATTTCTGATGGACGCATGAAAGCAACATGTGGGTCAATGGAGTGTAAGAGTGTCCATGATAAAGGAAAGAAAACAAAGAAAACATTTTAGCATTTCTGGTTGGACCACATGACTTTGATTTGATTTTTTAAAATATTAATAAGAAGTTAAGAATACTTTGTTCAAATACTATTATATTTATATAAAATTAATGATAAAATAGATTATATGAATAAAATGACAAAAGACTATCAAATGACTTGAATTTAATAATGCTTTTTTCTTCCATTTTTAACTTCACCCAAAAAAATATTAAAATAAATATCACTGTATTTTTTGTGTATTTTTTTAATAAATTAATATATTAAAAATGTAAATGTATAAATCAACAGAAAAAATTACCTATGTGACATAATTTTTACTTAATGCCCATCAACAATATTTAAATTCATTTTAACTCAGAAATTAACTGTATTTTGAATAACTAAATAGATTTTTTTTTTTTTTACGTAAAAAATAATCCTGTAATTTACTCATGTGACATATCAGGACATTTTTTTTGTTTATGCCCCAACAAATATTAAAATGAATTATAATTCAGAAATTGACTGTATTTTAAATGTACTTTGAATAAATGAATAGATAAAAAAGTGCCGTTTTATACCACCACTTCTAAATACTAACAGGCTCATCTTCCTATTGACCACAGATCTCACCAGACTCTGAATGAATCTGGGCATTCATTTAGCTCTGTGACCAATAGCTTTATAGGCCTATTTGGGAACACAGGGACATTGTGGAAAGCAGTATGTGAACTTGGTGGGTGTCAATAAGCAGACGGACAGAATGACGCCTTCCTGATGGCGCAACAGGCACCGCTGAGGGCTACGATTCAACATTAATGTCTGCCGCTTGGCGGAGAGGCTTTTAGGCTGATGAAACCCAGGCTGTGAGGGTGCGTTCAGTGTGGCAGCCGTGGCACCGTGCCAGTTTGAGCTGGATGAAGACAAGCAGACAGGCAGAAAGACCTGACAGCTACGCCAGTGTAGTGCAGAAACATATTCAGATCATGAGCTATTAAAAATAATACACTTTCCTGAACAAATCTTGCTTGTGTATCCCTTCTGTATTACAGTGCTGCATACTGTAAATACGCAGCCACATTCACATTCACATCAAGAACAATAACTTTAAAGATAACTAGAACGGTAACTATCTTAGTGTCCACACCAACGCACGATATCGTTATGCTTATGATAAGCCGCTTTAAAGGCTCGAGCTCTTTAAAGCAGGAATGTCTCGATCATTCCTGATTGGATGTCAATGTTTTTATCGTTCTAAAAGTGATTCCGACGGTAACGTTCCTCTGTGTCATTATCGTTTTAGTTGTGGTGTGGACTCTGCTATACTTTTCAGTTTAGAACGATTTTTTAAAACTCTATCTTTATTGTTATAGTTATCATCCTTTGTGTGATGATTCAGAGAGAAGTGGATCAGAGAATTGAGGAGTCTAAACAGACCCTCTGACAGGAATCTCTTCAAACAACAATGTGAGAGCCACTTTAAGGCAGCCGAACTGAAGTGCCCTAAGTGACGGCACTCAAGAACACTAATGAGTCTGAATGTGCGGCACTGATGAGACAGCACAGGATATAGTCCGAGTGCATGTACTGTATGTGCAGAGTTTGCTTTTCCTCCTTCTTCTTGACAACAACCTAAAAGGGTTTGCAGTGATTTTCAATAGTGCAAGATGTCTGACCGAGGATAACGTCAACAGTCAGAGAACTCATGAACATGAAGATAATATAAGGATATGTTGATAGCAAGAGCAGATAGAGTGTAGTAGATGATGCAGACCAGACTTTGTGTGGTTTACCTGGTGGAGGTCATTTCCTAGAACACATTCCTGGAAGTAGCCTGGAGCAGCGGAGGAGGCTCGAATGGCCTGCCACATTTTATGCTGACAGCCACCCAGGTAGTGTGAGCGAACCCCAGGCAGGAAGTTATAATTCCTGAAGACATACGCCTTCAGCGGCAGGCCTCTGTTCACTAAGGTGCTCACTGCCGACACCTAGTGGAAGCATTGAGTGATTTGTCTAAACAGTGAAAAGATGAGAATTGCATTTCTGTTACAAATACATATTTTGAAACCCACCTTGGGGCATTTAGGGTTCTTGGAAGTCTCGATCATTAGTCCATGCCCCATTCTCTCTCTGTGGTGAAGAAAAGGGGAAGAAAAATACATTAAATATAAACAGCAAATGAGGTTGTAATGAATTTAAGGATTTTATTTATTGCTATTTATTTTTTGCTTTAAATTCAGTGTATATGTGTCTCGTCTTTACCTCTATTATTTTGTTATTTCTATTTCAGCTTCAAAATATTTGTTGGAATAAAAAATAAATAAAAAAATAATAAAATAAAATAAAATAAAATAAAATAAAATAAAATAAAATAAAATAAAATAAAATAAAATAAAATAAAATAAAATAAAATAAAATAAAATAAAATAAAATAGTGTGCCCCAAACAGGCTTGTTCACTTCATTGTCTTACTTGAGGATCTCCTCCCAAATCTGGCTGTCATAGTACGCGTGACTCCAGCCCATTTTCACTGTGCCCACAATCAGGTTTTGTTTAAAGACATCAGATCCCAACTTCCGATAGAGTTCCTCACACTCATCCAGAGGGATCTGGAACACACCCAGCATAAAGGCTAGAATGGCCCCTAAGAAAAATCATAGAAGATTTAGAAGACATAGAAGAAGAAGATTGTTCACTCCTACACCTTGTAGACATTTTGCAAGTAATTTTAATAATATACCTGTACTAACTCCACATATATAGTCAAAGAGCTGATAGATGGGCTTCCCTGTCAAACTCTCCAGCCTGTACAAAGCCTGTAATGCAACCAAACCCCTACAAAACAATGACATAAAATTACAGGCCTAAACACGTCACTGTACATACAGTATAAAAATGTTCATAAACCATGTTTTTATCACTATAAAACATGAAACTAAAGGATCGATTCACTGAAGCAAATTAAAAGTTTAAGAGTAGTTGACGGATAAAACCATGCACAATACGTTGTTGTTTTTTACACTTTAGGATAAACATTTATAGGGAAATGTATGCAAATGTGTTCAGTTATAGTTCAAATCCAATATCTGGTCACAATTTATTTATATATTTATAAGTTTTATCACTACTTAATTATTCAATTGAAATATTTCATAAGGTCTTTAATTGATAATTATATCTGTAACACTTTACAATAAGGTCTCATTTGTTAACATTATTTAATGTGTTAACTAATATGAACTAACAATGAGTAAATCTATTTTTACAGCATTTATTAACCTTTATGTTACTTAAGAATGTTCATATTCCGGTTAGTTCACAGTGTGTTGACTAAAGTTAAAAGAAACAACTTATGATCTTAAAAATGTATTAACATTAGCTAAGATTAACAAATGCTGTAGAATTAATAATAATAATAATAATAATAATATAATAATAATTTGTTACATTTATATAGTGCTTTTCTGGGTACTCAAAGCGCTTTACATGAATTGTTACGCAGTTCATGTTAATTCATGAACGCAGAATTAACTAATGTATTTAACTAATGTTAACAATTACTGTAAAGTGTTACTATTATTAATTTATGTCTATAGATCTATAATTATTGATATTTTTTACTTATCATGACCCACTGCTGTCACTTTGTTTATTTTAGTTTTATTTAGGCCTATATTGTTTTGTTTTTCTAGGTAAAATTATGACAAATTTAAAACATGAAAATTAGCCTAGGATGACAGACAACATCTAAAGGGATTGCAAAATTGTGTCAGTTCTATTTTTGGATGACCTACTTTTAGGTACATTTGGGCTGACCTAGTTTTATCTTAAAAGTCTGTTAACTTTAGGTTAATCATTTCCTCCCCCCCCCCAGCTATCATCTGTCTGTCACCTGGTGCCTCCTCCGTCAATGGAGAGAACACGTATCCCTCTGCCTTTCACCGGGTCATTGTAGCCCACCAGGGCCAGAGCCTGTCTCACTGCAGCCTGCAGCTTGACATCTCGTGCCTGCCTCAAACGCAACAGACAAGAGATGATCTTCTCCTGAACACAGCGAGAGAAAGGAAGAAATGAAAAACAGAACGTTATTGATTGAGATTACAATGTAGAAAAATAAAGTAGTCCTCCTCACAGACACTTACAGAAACCGCCACTCCTCTGGTCTCAGGAAACTCCAGCAGGTGGAAGCTCAGTTCCTCCACCCTGCTGATGGTGATCTTCACATCAGTGACTCGCTGAAGACTCTTGACCAGTGCTCTGGTTCGGTTATCCACACTGACACGTGCTATAATCTACATACAACACACAGAACGGTCACTTTTGATCTTTAAACATTATAATCAATGGGAAATTGATATATTTTGCATAGGCAATGGGCTTCATTCATGAAACATGAGCAGAGGGAATTTGCGTGTAAATCAAAAAAATCCATTCTTTATGTGACAATTTATATACAAATGAATTGCACACAGATTCATTCTGTTCCTGTTGCATAAATTATATATAATGTATATATACTAACAATTTTGGTAATATATGCTAATATATACATTTATATATATATATATATATATGTATATGGGTCAATGACGTGACGCCTAGGCCTACATTTTCTGTCCGATTGCATTTTTTCAGGCAAAAACGGGTTTAAATGCATAAAAAGATACTGTATATTTGTAGTACCTCTCCCATGTATGTACTCACTTTAACTTTTCAAAAACCTTTACTTATTTGTTAATAATTTGTTATAAAACATCATGTGGTGTGACCGTCCGGCCATAACTTCTGTTTTGAAAACGTCTTTGAAATGACTCTAAATTTATTCAAATTTATTTTCTACACTATTTGGCATGATTTCCCAAATGTTTTGTAATCCTTTAAAAAAATTCAAAGCATTTGTATTTATATTTCCATCATAATTTACAAACAAACTTTGTCCGATGATATCCATTTTATGAAATATCATGTGGTGCGACCATCAAGGAACTACCATTTTGGGACTTTTATGTTGAAAACTATTCAAACACAGGAAGTTACATCATATACCAATTTACCAAGGACCCATGGAAGCAGCAAGCAGGTTTGTAATTCTCTCAAATTGAAAAAAAAAACAACTTGGTATGTAGTTGCCACATTTGGATGTCATGTGGTATGACCTAAAAAATTTTTTTAATATATATTATTTATTATAAATTTCATATATCTATATATACACATCCACTATATATATATATATATATTAGCATATATTACCAAAATTGTGTGTCGTTCTAAAAACAAGCTTAATTTATCCAATATTTTATTCAGTTAAATCTATTCTATTATATTTACAGGGATAGTATTCTACCTTCTCCCTCTGAGACATCAGTTTCTTTGCTTTCTCCTCTGCCTCTTTCTCCTCCTTGTTTTCTGCACTCTTTGCCTCCTGAGACACGGCCACTTCGACTCCGGAGGGTTTGTCCTTCTCTGCCGTGCCACCCTTCGAGTCTGTTCTAAACTTTGGAACGAGAGGAGTGATGTAGTTACCTACAAAAGCCTGGACGCTTGGCCTAGGGTAGGACAGGTAATGACTGATGCCTTTCCTTGGCGATATGGGGATGGCTGAAACGCCCTCGTCCTGAGCTGGAGCAGAAGGGGCTTGTGGACTTGGGATGGAGCCATCCTTGTCAATGGCAGATGGACCAGGGGGCTTTTCTGGTGTGGATCTATGGGACACAGGTGCTGCCATAAGGATATGATCCTTGCTAACGTTGGGAAGAGCGCTAGGTTGGATCTGAGATGTCGGTGTTGTGTCTCCTCTATCCAGCTGTGATCGTTTGTCATCTCGTGTGTCGCTTCCAAAGTAGGCATTGACATGTTCAGCCAGGTGACTGTACGTTTCATCCATGTCGGTTGTGAACGCAGCGGGCTGGAAGCGTTGCAGCGTTTGCTTTGCAACCCCGCTGGATGCGTTTCCTGTGCTGTTTGACAGATTACTAATAGATTTTGGGGGTTCTTTAGGAGGTTCCACGTCTTTTTTTACTTCAATCTCCCTGGGCGGATCAGGAGCCGCCACAGTCATGACAGCCCCAGCCTCTGCCTCGGCGCATTCCACTTTAACTTCTATAGTTTTGGCCTGGGTTGCACCGGGTTTGAGGCGTGTGATCTTGGAGAAGAGGTCGATGTTCACCGTTCCACTCACGGCCTTGGTAACGGTGTCCAGTGTGCTCCTGATGCGCGACATGCGGCGAGGTTACTCGAGGGAATTCTGGGATATTCCTTGAGAAAACACACTTGTGTGAATTTGGCATCAAAGCTACTGAGCCATGCAGAGCTCAATCAAAGCTTTAGCCATTTCACATCTGCTAGATAAGAGCTCTGTGCTTATTTATAAGAGTCGGAGCTTTCCTCATTTTAAAGGCGACCTGTAAAATGAAAGATTGTCATTTGTTATTATTAAGTTAATAATGTCTAATATCATAAAAAGTAAGAAACCACACAGAACATCCTTGCAACCGCATAGAAATGTGCTAAAAAACACAAACTATGGTTTGACTTGAAACCTTTAAATATAGTGCATGTATAATATGGACCACTTTTGTGTCCTTTTTGAAGTTTGAAAACTCCATTTATTGTGACTACATGAAAAGAGTATCCAGGTCATTATTCATTTTTTTCAATTAGCCTACACTTTATTGGGAAACACTTTATTTTACTGTGTCCTTGTTACATACAGTACAGGTCAAAAGTTTGGAAACATTACGATTTTTTTTATATTTTTGAAAGAAGTCTCTAATGCTTATCAAGGCTGCGTTTATTTGATCAAAAATACAGAAAAAAAAACTGTAATATTGTGAAATATTATTACAACTTAAAATAATAGTTTTCTATTTGAATATACTTTAAAAAATAATTTATTCCTGTGATGCAAAGCTGAATTTTCAGCATCATTACTCCAGTCTTCAGTGTCACATGTGACATCCAGTCTATCACATGGTCCTTTAGAAATCATTCTAATATTCTGATTTATTATGAGTGTTGGAAACAGTTCTGCTGCCTAATATATTTGATGAATAAAAGGTTAAAAAGAACTGCATTTATTCAAAATAAAAAAAAATATTTTCTAATAATATAAATCTTCTTTACTATCACTTTTTACCAATTTAACACATCCTTGCTGAATAAAAGTATTGATTTATTTCAAAGAAAAGAAAAAAAAATACGGACCCCAAATTACTGACCAGTAGTGTATATTGTTGTTACAAAAGATTTCTATTTTTTTTAAATTTGCTTCTTTTTTTTATTTTTTTACTTTTTATTCATCAAAGTATCCTAAAAAAGTATCACAGGTTATGAAAAAATATTAAGCAGCACTGTTTCCAACTTTGATAATGAATCATCATATTAGAATGATTTCTAAAGGATCATGTGATAGATTGGAGTAATGATCCTGAAAATTCAGCTTTGCATCACAGAAATAAATGATAATTTAAAGTATAATAAATTGAAAACCAATTATTTTAAATTGTAATAATATATCACAATATTGCTTTTTTCTGTATTTTTGATCAAATAAATGCAGGCTTGATGAGCAGAAGAAACTTCTTTTAAAAACATTAAAAATAGTAATGTTTCCAAACTTTTGACCTGTGCTGTATGTTACATGTACTTGCCATAGTATTAACAGTAAATTATGCATAATTACATGCAACTAACCTTCAACCAAATCCTAATCCTACCCTAACCCTATAGTAAGTACATGTAGTTGCTTAATATTACTCAGTACTTAAATATATAATTACACTGTAACAATGACACCTTAAAATAAAGTGTAATTGTAAGGTGACGTAGTTACATTGTACTTACTCAAATAAGTACTGACTGAGTACATACTATAGAGTTTGGTTTTTGGTTTAGCTGTGACGTAGTTAATCTGGTTTATTTATAATGTTTGGCTAGTAGAGGTTCTGAATGGCCGGTAACTTAAACATTTAGAAGCCAATTTGGCCGGTGAGTGAAAAAGTTCTTTTCAAACCCTGCTTGTAATTATATACATAATTTACTGTTATTACTATAGTAAGTGCGAGTAGTGATTTGTAACTACGTCACCTTAAAATAAAGTGTTACCTTTTTTTTCCTACAAAAACCATCCAGGTTTGCAAAGCTAAAACAACAACAACAACAACAACAACAACAACAACAACAACAACAACAACAACAACAACAACAACAACAACAACAGTGAACTATGAAAATAATTGTAAAGCATTACGTCGCAGAGTTAATGCAACACCCGTCCCCTGTCTGTCATCACCATGGAAACCGACGTCAACATGACAGAACCATTGACCGCTATGGAGATCGACAGCGCAAATATCGCACAATGCGAAGATAAAATCAAAAAAATCGACTGGATCTCATGCAAAGACTTTACAATCGAGATCGGAGAGCAGCAGATCAGGCAATACATGGACACATGGGAGATACAGCAGCCCGGCTGGCTCTACAGTCTGAAGTTTCTGCAGGAAACAGAGCTGGAGTTTAAAAAGCAATACCAGTACGGAGCCAAATGGAGCATCCCGACACGAAGTACCCCGATCCCCATAGCCACAGCAAGCGTGTATTTCATCATAGAAATCTCCAAAATCAAACCAGATACACTGCCTGTGGACGTTCACTTCCTCGTTGAAACCAACAGGTTCAAACATATTCCAGGACAAACGAGGTTCAGGGAAAAGTGGCTGATGGATGTCATTGAGAGCAAAAGACTGCTTATAGACACTGTTGGCTTTTAAAACGTCGAAATCTGTCACTATAACTCTATAGTACTGTTTACAAACTATATCTTTCAATGGAAAGCAATTAAAATGATTTAACTGTTGTTTTATAAGCTGTAATACTGTATGTAACGTTACAGTTTTGTAGTATAGAAATAAGAAACCTCTCTAAAGTGCCTCATATCAACCATAAAATGCTGTTTTTGCCAGTTTAGACCTAATTATCTAAGCGCAAATGCATTTAATATATTTATAGAGATAACAATTTATTGTTTACTTCTGTTTTACATATTTTTTAAGAGGCTGTTCATTGGACCATTGGTGTTGTTATGATCAGCTAAGACTGTAAAATAAATATCTCTGCTCTATTAAGAGGGAATTTTAACATATTAAGCATACAAATAAAATGACATACCCGGCGAGTGGCTATTATTCGCTGTCATTTCGTTCGGAAATATTTTGAAAACAGAGAGATGTATGAATCCCAAATGGAAAATTCGACAGGAAACGTTTAGAAACAGAACAGATGACATGACGCGCACACAGCCAATCAGAGGGCCGCGAATCTCCTCTTCTTCTCAGTTGACAGGATCAACGCAAACAAAAGGGAAAGAGCGCACTGCCAACTACTGGTAATAAGTGAAACAACATGCCATACAAAAAGTAAATATCATCCCCAGTCATGAAATGAGAAACTTTATAAACAAAGAATGTTTAGTTACGTAGAAAAGTGATTTTTGCATATTAAGTAGCAAAATAGCACATACAAGCAAGGGCAGCATATTTCCTCTGTCTAATGCATGTAACATATTCAACCAACAGGTTTGTCAGTTCAAATATGAACAAAATCGGAATGAATACCATGATTTGCCATTTTCTACACTACTTTTAATTATATACGCATGTAGTGTGTTGCAGGGATATTATATTTAACTAAAACTAAAAAAAATGTACAAAAAAATGTTTTTTTGTTATATCGTGAGTTTAGAATTATAAGGTTCTATCTCCACTTTTGGTCGAAATTGAGTTTTTGACATAATCTGATCCATTAGGTGTTTATTAATGCCTGTGTGGTGCTATTTTTGTAAATAAATAAATAAATTTGATAGTTATTAATAAAATAAAAAGGTTCCATCTCACAAAACATAAACCGAGTTGGGATTATAAGGTTCTATCTCCAGTAGATTCAATATCCAATCAAAACCCTGAATGAACACGGACGGACCAATCAAAACCCACCTCTTAGCTCTGTAGCCTGGACACAGAGCTAAGGGCTGGACATTAGCCCGGACGATGGCGCCCAAAAGTAGGGTGATGGTCTTGTTGAGCTAATAGTAGATGCTACATAACAGTTTTGCCAGCTGGGATGTAAAAACTTTGATGCTCAATATCTCAGAACTACCCTAAACGGAGATAGAACCTTATAATTCTAAACTCACGATATGGCAATATATCTTCATTTTCAACTTACTAAAATAACTAAAAATTAAATAAAAATTAAAAAGACATAATAAACAACTAATAAAAAGACAAAAACACAAGCAAAATTACTAATACATTAAAATGAAAATATAAAAATGAAAACATTCAAAATATGAATAAAAACACTAACAGTATCTCAGAGATACTAAAATAAATAATACATTTTTTAATGTAAAACTCTTAAGCACACATTTTCAGTCTAAAATTTCTTCAGCAACTAACAAGGATATACTAAATAATGCAATAATCAAAATAAAACCAGCTCTATAAAAAGTAACAGATCTTGCTTTATTTGCTAGTATTTGGCTTACATGAGTATATATATATATATATTTAAAATTCACAGTGTTGCAAAAATCTGCCATTTCTCTCGCAGTCTGATGGAGGTTGTTCGTTGAGAGTTTGCTGTCTGTCTGAGTGAAGCTCCTGTCTTTGGTTTAGAGGAGGAAGCCTTACAGGCAGAGCCGTCCGTTCTTCTACAAACATCTCCAGTGAACGGACCCTTCTCTCCTGCTGCAGCCAGTACAGCATCTCAGTCCGGTCCCAGCGCATCTTCTCCCTGTACGGCCGGCCCTGTGAGAACCAAATCAGCGACAAGGATGAACAACGGGACGAACAGTTTCTGGTGCAGATAACCAATGGCGTGCCTTGATGCACTCACCTCATAGCTGATGCTGTCATTGAAACGGGTTGTGATGTGGCCCATAGTCTTGGACAGTTCTTGGTCTACGACTGAAATCTGAGAGTTGAGATTCTCCCTTTGACTTGCCTCCTCCATTCTAGCGATAGATGAACCATGATAACCTGTGTATTCGCAATGAATCTGTATTGGATTATAATAATTTCTCGAAATATAAAGCCATGTAGGCAATACACCATCCCAAAAGCAGATTTCAAGGGTCAAAATTCATTATTCTGTGCCTCTGATGTACCTCGCTGGAAAAATCTGTTGGGGTCTGATGCCTCCCTCTCAAAGTCCTCCAGCCTGAAGAGCAAGAGCTCCCTCTTCTGGATCAAACGAGCAGCCTCCTCCCATGCAGCAATTGCCTGATAGTACAAACAAATCCACGTGACAACATAAAAACCTTGATGATCATAATGGAAAGCCTGGAGAGTTTATTCTCATGATCTCTACCTCCTGCAGGTGGTCCCTGTACTTATGGGAGCTGTATTTGATGGCCATGTCTAGTCGCTTTCCTTCTGGCAGACGCAGGGCGTTCCAGACCCTTTCCAACCTGACCTGAATCTGTTCTCCATCCAGCAGACCAGCAGCTGGACCTTCACCTTCCTCTCCTCCCACAGACTGAAGAACATCAATCAATCAATCAATCAATCAATCTATCTATCTATCTATCTATCTATCTATCTATCTATCTATCTATCTATCTATCTATCTATCTATCTATCTATCTATCTATCTATCTATCTATCTATCTATCTATCTATCTGTCTGTCTGTCTGTCTATCAGCTTGTCTATCTATCTATCTATCTATCTATCAGCTTGTCTGTCTGTCTGTCTGTCTATCTGTCTGTCTGTGTGTGTGTCTGTCTGTGTGTCTGTGTGTGTCTGTCTGTCTGTCTGTCTGTCTGTCTGTCTGTCTGTCTATCTATCTATCTATCTATCAGCTTGTCTGTCTGTCTGTCTGTCTGTCTATCTATCTATCTATCTATCTATCTATCTATCTATCTGTCTGTCTGTTAGCTTGTCTGTCTGTCTGTCTATCTATCTATCAGCTTGTCTGTCTATCTATCTAATCTATCTCATTCAAAAAAGTGATTATTTGAGCTACAACTGTGATTCAAAATAATTTTTGCTATACAGAAATCTATCCCAAAAATAACACTAACATGACATGATAGATGAAGCAGAAATCCGTGGAAAACAGAAGTGCAGAATTATATTATGAGGAAGAGAACATGAACTCACTGCATCTTGTATTTCCTCTTCTGGATGTCTCTCTGAAACAGATATTTCGTCACTCATTCCTTTTTGGACACTAAATAATGCATGTTCATAAATGTACCAATATTTTTTATTTATTATAGAAAACAATAACATGCCATCCTGTTCCGGTTCCCTCCCCAGTCCTCCCATCTTTATGGTGTTGATGTTCCAGAATCCAGGAACAAATTCATGTTTCCGTCTCCTAAGTGAATTGATCCTTTCCTGCTGCCTTCTGGAAGAGATGACGGTCAGATAAAAATTAGAAGCTAAATCAGCAGGCTAACTTTGATATAATTATAGAAATACAATAAATGGAACAGGCAAAACATTTGTGATTAGCCATTTGCTGACAAGACCTTCTCCTCTCGTCTCTCTGCAGAGCCAGCTTGTGTCTCTCTGCCTCTTCATCATCATCATCATCACTGTCATACAGGTGAAAGAGCACTGACAGATAATCAGAGTCCTTCAAAACAACACGAGCACTGTTCAAGTCCACAACTGAGCCTGCATCCTGAATACATTAAGCATTTATCGCTCATAAACACACTCCTATTATAAACTTACCTGGTTGGAAATGTAGTTAAGATAATCATCCAGTGATAGTTGACACCTCCACCACTGAAACCAAGCTCTGTACGCTCGTGCAGTCGCATCCACAGGCCTCTTTCTGTTCTCAGACCTCTTTATTCTCTCTCTGCGTTTATGCCGTTAAATTAATGATTTTATATTATTTCGGGGTACCAAACAACCACAAACACAGATAATAAGGAAGAAGAGAACACCTGTGGGATATGCTGTATGGGTTGGGCTTCCTGAGAGATGGGTTGATTAGTTTGTCATCTATTCCTCTTTTTGAGCAGCATGTGGCATTTGTCAGAGCTGGCTCAATCCTGGGGTCCTTTAAAAGATAAAAAAAAGCTGCTATTAATATTCTCAACTTCATGAAATGAGGATGTTGCGATGTGTCACCAACAAAATATCTACATTTGAACTCTAACTCCGCTTACCTCATCAAAGTTGAAATACTTTGTTGAAATACTTTCCGATAACTCGTCATAGACTTTGCTTATTTCTATATTTTCTCCAACCAAGTTCCGATCCTTAATCGATGCTGAATAGATCTAGAGGTTTAGAATTATACAGGTAAGTCCAATATAAGCCAAATTAGATGTCATAGCTACAATGTAGGAGGGATATGTATACTGTATATATATAAAATACTAAAATAACACTGCTGTGATACCTCTTTAATGAGGTCATTGAAGACTGGTGGGTACAGTTTGATGGTCTCTGGGAAAATCCTATCGGACGCTCTGGCTGCTGCCATACGCACAATGGTGTGAGGTGAAACAGCCACTATGGCCACATCTCCATGTGTGTGTGAATGTCTCTCCGCAATAACTTTGTGCTTCTTTGTTTCCTCTTCTTCCTCCATCATTTTCTAGAAAGAAATGCCCATGAAACAACTGTAAATGGCATTTGCAGATGGCTCAGGTATACTGCACACGATTATGGCTGCAGTGAGTTTATTTCTGTACCTGTAGTCTTTGTTTCAGCCTTTGGAGTCTGCTAGAATTATAACAGATCATGGCTTCTATAAGTGGGCACAGATCTGTCTCACAAATACTGTCATCCTTGCTTTCTTTTAATAATCTAAAAAAAAAACACACACGCACCAATGCAGTTTCAGTTCCGATTACTCATGCACATAGACACTGTGATTTATATGTTTTATGGGTATTTCGTAACAGCCCAACCTCCTCAGATCCTCCCCAGGACTGATGCGTTTCTTCAGGCTGGAGGGAGGATCTGTGGACAGAAGGACCAATGGGGATGGAGGCCGATTCGGCAGCTTTATCTCCAGCTCCTCCAGCAGTGTCTCCCTCTGTAGGTCAGGCATGGAATGACATCCCTGAGAGGGCGGAAGGACACATTGTGAAGCAGGCTACTCTTTGAAAAGTTACAATATTGAATTTGTGCAGTGCAATTGTTTAAAAAGTCCTGGTCACCTTCATTCCGAACAACCGGTTTTGAGTAGGACACACCTGCTCTTGTGTCGGTATACTGTCCATGTGGGCTGTGGAACCTGGACACATGCATAAATTACAGTGTCCTGATCTAATATCCTGAATTATAACCCATCACTTTAAAGGGATATTTCGTTCAAAAATTACATTCTGTCATCTTATCTAATCTATCTATCTATCTATCTTACTCACTCACTCACCTTTACCTATCTATCTATCTATCTATCTATCTATCTATCTATCTATCTATCTATCTATCTATCTATCTATCTATCTATCTATCTATCTATCTATCTATCAATCAATCTATCTATCTATCTATCTATCTATCTTACTCACCTTTACTTATCTATCTATCTATCTATCTATCTATCTATCTATCTATAGTATCTATCTATCTATACATAGTATCTATCTATCTATACATAGTATCTATCTATCTACAGTATCTATCTATCTATCTATCTATCTATCTATCTATCTATCTATCTATCTACAGTATCTATCTATCTATCTCTCACTCACCTTTACTTATCTATCTATCTTACTCACCTTTACTCACCTTTACTTATCTATCTATCTATCTATCTATCTATCTATCTATCTATCTATCTATCTATCTATCTATCTATCTATCTATCTATCTATCTATAACAAACGAATGAGGGTGAGTAAACTATCCCTAAATATATCTGTGTATCTTGCCGTACACTGTGTGTCTGTCTTACAGAAGATTGGCTTCGTTTGGCAGGGCAGGAGATCATACACATGTTGCAGATCCAGCTCCCCGATTTTCTCCTGAATCTGGACACATAGAAACGTATTAATTTGACCTTACCATCTCACTTTACAACACGCATGCACACAAACGTACCTCCTTGAGGTCATCCTCCACAGCTTTTTCCCGTGGTGTGCCCGTCATGGACCTCTCCATGCTATCAGAGCATGTTTGTAGTGTCTTCTTCTGTGTAACAGCACTTGTTCTGGCCCTCCGTGCAGCCTTGATTCCTGTGACAATCCTGCATCTTATGGAGCAAACATTCAAGCTGTAAATAGAAACAATCTACAGTGAATAAGCAATGCCACACTATATGTCATCAAATGGGCTATTTTATGGGATCAAAGCCTGTTAAAGTCTCTGTAATTTAGATAAAAAGAGTAGCACTTACAGTCTGGTACAGTCCATAGCGAGCTGAGCTGCCACCCTTCTGCGATTAGCACAGTCACTGAAGACACCTCGCCTCTGTAGAGTTTTCGTCAGCTGCAGGTATTGAAGAAACAGCTGCTCACAGATGTGCAGCACTTCATTGAAGATCTGGCAGTTCAGCTGCACTTTCTCTTCCTGGGACAGTGTGGTGTCCACAGCCGGGCTTTTCAGCTTCTGCCAGATCAGACCCAGCTCAGAGGTCAACACTGCAGTCTGAAGGTCAAAAGCAAAAAGAAAAGAGATTTATTATGTAAACTCGTTTAAAAAAGAATTCATACTTCTGGGAGTATTTTAAGTTTGAGATTGACTGCATAAACTCTAACTGTACAACTCAACATCTGTTTGTTTCGGCTTTATTTTCTCTATGTATTCTATATACATGAGAAATAATATAATTACAATCATAAAAACATAACATATCATACATCTAATAAAGAACAGCAATAAACATAAAGAGAAAAGAGGGGGAAAAAAGAGGAATTAAGAGAATAGAAATCAAATGCACAAATGTATTTTGACCTAAACATATGAAAAGTCCCTCTAAGTCTCTATTTGATTGTCAAAAAACAGCATGAGAACTTCTAGGCATATGATGCTTTTGGTGGATTAGGAGAATCCAATCTGATCAAATTTCATCTGTATTAGAAGGCCTACTGTACGGTGCAAAATACTTCAGATGATGAATATTTGAATATCTGTTTGAGACTGACCAGAGACTCTCTGTCTTCATGGCAGATGGTGTAATATTGTGATTTCTGGATGATTCTCTCCTCCAGCTGTTTGCACAACTGTGTCAAAGAGGTTGGAATGCTTTTATCTTTCTTATAAGCTGAAGACTCTGATCTGACCTTAGACCTGTCTGAAGATGAATTTGTAAATCAGCAATACTGTAATATTGATATCAAAACTTCAAGAATTAATTAACGAGTGAAAGATGGGGAAGAAAGTACTAACCTGTCATCCTGTCACCATTGATGTGACAGAGTAGAGAAAGAGGTCCCAGAAGGTTCTAAACCTCTTGACTGTGGACCATCATTTGGAGATCCAAACTTTTGATGTTTCTAGCAAACCTGTGTGTGCTTGTTATTTCCCCAGTCATCATAGGCTATATTCTCAAAAAAATGAGGTTGAAGACAGTGCGCTAGAGAAATGTTCTTTCAGTCTTATGTAGCCTACTGAACAAATGAATTAAATAAGCTGCAAAGTTTGACACTTTTAAGCCTTACAAGCTTAGTCAAACCAAATAATAAGAATAATGTCTAACATTAATTTAAAAATTAACTTTTCAGCATTCATACAACAACATTTAAGGTGCAAAAGAAGAAGAAGCTTTTCAGGTTTAAACCTGGTGCACATTAATGAATGTGACCTGATTTCTGTCACAACAACAATACGAGTAAAGTTTAAAATGACAATGCACCGGATTAAAAAACAGACGCATTAATTAGGCTATAGTCTACTATCGTTTTAAGATCAAAAGAAAAATTGTTAGAAAAATATGTAAATATTTATTGAATGTAACAAAGAGACTGAATACTTCCACCAGCACGCCAGAGTCCTAACGAGTCACGTTCCCCTGGAAACGCAGGTGACGCACGGTCACGCACAACGTAATTGCGCAAACTCGGAACCTCCATTATGAATCACTTTTGAACTTTTTTTCTTTTCTTTTTTCTTATTTCATTTAAATACTCTTGGAATTAATTTAAAACCAGAATATTTAATGCAGTCTTTTCATTAACACGAACTCATAAAACTGCATGCACATTTATAAAAAAATAAAAATAAAAATAAACGAATTAAAATGCTGTTTATTCTTGATAATAACAAAACAAAAAAGTATACCAAGCTCATATGGTAATCTACACTTCTGTGCTAATCTAATGCAGGTGTTTTTAATCTTTTAGATGCCACGGACCCCATCCTAAAAGGGTGTCTTTTATAAACACCCATTTTATACACTGAAAATGTAATATTAGGCCTATAATTCCAAAATGTGTTTATATTAAGTTATATATAGTAGTAATGTACTGTTAAATATATTGTTTATTTGTTTATTTATTTAAATCTAATTTAATCTATTTCATAGAATAATAACTAACTAATATGTTTTATTTAAATCACATTTTTATTCATTAATCTAGTTTACTTATTTATTCTAATCTTATTATCTCTCTCTAGACTTTTCCGCGGACCCGTCACACACATTACAAACAATGAACATGATAATAGTAATTTCCAACATAGTATAAAGTATTGAACAAATGTAGACTACAACAAATAGAAAAAATATTATGCAGTATAATAACGTTATATGAAATAAATAATTCAAGACAAAAAAAAATGAATAGCCTAAACAAAACAATAACAACCCTCTGTCACTCCCTTTCGATCCCATTTGGTCACATGACGTCTCAACAAATACCAACAGTCACAGAACCCACCTAGTGAACAAATAAACGCATTGCAGTTTAAAGTCTAAACAACACTTAATATAGCCTAAGAACAGTCTTATTAAATGAGCATTTTTGTATTTCTATCATTTGGCTTATTTGGTGAATATTTACAGTTAATACATTCTGCACTAATGGGATACCGACTTCAAAAACAGCACCAACAGTCGAATTAAAATAGTATTTACCTCTCTTGGTTTGCCTAATGATATGACTTATGGCATTTTCTTGTTGTCAAATGCTAAACACTACAACACAGGGTCACTGGGGCATGTATGAAAAATCAAACACACACCACTTCCGTTTACATTAGCCCCTGTCATCCGGAAGGGTGGTACCTGTTCTACTTCTGCAAATACGTTTCTGTCGTCTCATGCTAGTAAAAAAAAACAACATGGATATGAGAGAGTCCTCCTGGAGAGCTGTGATCAGTCAGTCCTAGTCCACGGCCATTTGATTTGCTGGAGCCGAGAGGACGAACCGACGCGGATCTGAACCTCACCTGATCTATATGAGCCCGTCAGGTAAACGGTGAACTGAGCCCGAATCAAAGTTTGGATACTTTTAACTGCAGGTAAGTGATTTTAAGTTTGTTGAACATGTGCAAAATTTACAGAGCATTGATTCTGGATGGTTTTGTCGTACAAAATGTGGTTTGAGAAGCTCTCGGCGCGTGTTATTTTTGGACAGGTGGGAATTAAATGGGCGTTTTGGCAACATTGTGGTTTTTTGAGTAATTGGCTATGTGTATCTTTTGTGTGTATTTGCATGTTACTAACTTTAAAAGCATAATATTAGTCAATATCTAACCCTTATCTTTTGCTTGTACTTTGAAACCAAAGCTATTTAACGTTTTATTTGCATACATTTGACCTCATTACTAAAATCTAAAAACAGAAAATAGGCTATATAAATAATAATTTAAAATAAATAAATTATTATTTTAGGAAGGAAATGACGTGACAATGAAAATAAATTACATAATAATAAGTTAAATTAATTTATTATTTAAATATCTGAAAAGAAAGTGGGTGAATTAAAAATAAAATAAAAAATTGCTTTAACTGCTGACAGTATCTAATAGAATTATCTCTATTTACTTTTAATGTTTTGCCTTAATTTAACTTAAATGTTGAGACACACATTGTTGCTTTTAGCAATATCTCATAACATAAACATAATTTATTTGACTCTAAATAGTTCCTTTTTTTTATGGATGAAAAATAAATAAAAATTGCTTTTGGGGGACCTTCGTTGTTAACCCTATTATAGGCTCGATAAGTGGAGAACTGGGTTTGTTACCTATAGAGAGAACCCCGTGCAATGGAGAGTTAAAGGAACTTAACTGGAGAACACTGAACAGATTTTCTTTATTTAGGAACTTCACCTACTTCTCTATGCTACACCAAATAAAAATAACTCTTTTAGCATTTGGTTAATAATTGTTCCTCATCAATTCATAATGAATTAATTTGGTAGTATTTAAAACTTCCTTTATGGGAGTGCAATATCAGGACGCTTTTTAACACTCATTGAAAAAGCTCACGTGAAGTCTCATGACAAGTCAGTGTGTTTAATAAGAAATGGCCTTGAAAGTTTCACAGCCTCTTTTTCATTTCTGCATAAGTCAGATACACAGCTATCACAACAACACCTTGCCCCCCCCCCGTATAGAAGCAGACTGCGCTAATGGTGGCGTTCGATCTTGGCTGTTATTGTGCTCAGTCATGTTGCCGTTTATTTACAGAGGTAACATGACCTCCCCTCAACTGAGCTTTTAAAAAAACTAAATACCCACATCCCACATGCTTTCTGTTTTCCCACGAGCACCTGCTTTTATAGCAGCGATCTGAGGACTTGGCAGAGGCCTGAAGGCTCACGTCTTGTCACATTTGTCATTGTGCTGCTTTTGTGCTAAAGATTTATTCGACTTGTTGCCCTAAAATGTTGTATAAGATGTTTTTTCAGCTTGTCCATCTCAGGTTGTTCCAACTTTGCAGATTCAGCTTTTAATTATGTTCTTCTCTGATAGTTGCCGACTTCCAGACTAAATCATCTGTCAACTATGTAACTATTCCCTTTTTTTTTTTTTTTTTTTGCCCCAGTGCTGTAATTGCTGACCAAAATAAGTGTTCACATTACCACCTCCTCCGACCCCCTCGTTCTCCAGCACCATGAGTGGTCAACCACGGAGGATTCGTCTGAAGCCATGGCTGCTGGCACAGGTGAATTGTGATCTATTAATCACTTTGTAGCCTTTTTGATGATGAATAAAAATGATAATCCTGGCATCATTCACTTACCCGTTCATGTCATTCCAAACCTGTATGACTTTCTTATGTGGAACATTTAACAATACAAATAAAGTGAACAATGACCAGGTAAAGCTTTATACATGAACAAAAAGCACCATGAAAGTAGTTCTAATGACTCTTATGCCATTTGCATTTATTCTCACGTCAGATGACCAGTCATGACACAGCAGTTTTTAAATATGTGCATACGCAAATGATATGAGTTCTACAGCAGAGGGTACGTTTTTCAGTGGATAACGAAAGTGGATTTTCAGTCTTTTCCTCAGATGACATCAGAAACAGTATATAGCGCAAAAGTTGGATAGACTACTTTGGCACCTATAATTTGTGTTAAAGGTGTGTATTTGCAGAATTGTGAAATCCAGTAAAGTCAATAGGAATCCACGCAATTGAGATTTTCTCTTGAGGACTAAAGGTTTCCCCACACAGAGTTCGCAACACACTGCGCTAAAAAAAAAAAAAAAAAAAAAACTGCTTGGTTTGAAAGTGATTTCTGTGTGAAAAGTGCTTCCTCCATCGCTTCACTATTGGCGCTATTATTTTTTTTTAGCCTTTGAAAGTTCCTGAAATTTTGCTAAATTTCATTTATTGCTAAACCCCACCAAAATGGGTATTTTTGTCTCTTTTTCTTTTTAACTTAAAAGTCTCTGGTCACTGTATGCTTTCTATGTAACGCTAATTTGTGAGTTGAGTAAATGGAAAAAATAGAACCATATTTCCAAACCAACAAAGAGATTCATAAAACCACACTGGGGATGTACCATACCCCTGTTTCAAACACTTTACTTCACCATCAATGCTTCAAAAAGATTGGAACGGTATCGGTGTCCGGCTGCCATCTTGCTTTCACCCGTCCAGCACTTCCAGATATCAGCATCTAAAATGGAGGGAACAATAGAAGGAATATAATTTGAAATCTTGACATCCTGAGTAAGTTCTACATTTGTAAAGTAAACCTTTCTCACTCCACCAGATTAACAGTGGGAAATACCCAGGACTGCACTGGCTCAATCAAGAGCGCAGACTGTTCCGGATCCCATGGAGACACGCCACCCGTCACATGCCTACCCTGGAAGAGGAGAACACTATATTTAAGGTGAATCATATGGTTTTGGCATCACCCGTGCTGTTTTTATAACCCTTTTTGTGGATGTTGCAATAGTATTTTTACCCATAATATGAGCTTCAATTCAACACCAACCCAAGATTGTCACCTGGATGCTGAGGGTACATTCTTTGTCACAACCCTCATTCTGTTCTAAAGTTAGAACTAGAGGGAAATTTTGGGCTGCTTTAGAGTTTCAATATACTGAAATGCCTACTAGTTTCACTTTTCAGAATTGATTACAGAAAATGAATGAAAAGTGAACCGCTGTCCTCACATGCTTTTTAAAACAATGTCTATTGCAGAACATTGAACTCTTAAATGTCTGTATTTACAAGTTCTAGTGATGTGTTCAAAGATAGGCTTTTCAGTACTTTTGAAACCACTCTTTTTGAGAACTAAAAATGGAGTTTCAATTCCACTTGACTAAACTGCAGCAAGATTTTAAGAGGAAGTCATGAAAAGTTTAGAAGCTTGAGGTTAAAGTGAACCCTGTGAAAGCAAAATTAGAGTTTTCTTGGCGGTTTTGTTGCGTCTTTATGCATAGTGTATTAACAAACTCCACAATTAGCAGGGATATGCTTTAAAATCAACAGATTTAGTCTTTCTGGAAACAGACCAGATATATTGACTCATCCTGCACTATGCAGATTTTGCCCAATCAAATGCTAGAATAGGAATGCCCCACCCCCTCATTACACTTGAAATGGACTGTAACGTAACTTAAGACCCATTTGCCTGGTTTTACATACAAGGTTTATGCCTAGTCCCAGACTAAAACACATGTTTGAGCTGTCTTAACTGAAAGCAGCTAGCACTGACCTATCTTAAAATATGTCAGTGCCATTGTTTTGTCTCAAGATGCACACCAGTAATGTATTTTTTTAAGGCACATTTATAAAAGCTACTTAAATATCCTAATTTAACCAAGGCCTAATCTAAGCCCTGTCTGTGAAACCAGGCCATTGTCTATTTAAAAAAAAAGAAAGGGACATGTCTAGACATTTCCCATAAGCATCCCTTCATTCACTCATTTTGCTCTGCAGGCTTGGGCTCTGGAAACAGGCAAGTACCAGGAAGGAGTAGATGAGCCAGATCCAGCAAAATGGAAGGCTAACCTCCGCTGCGCACTTAACAAAAGCCGAGAGTTCGGACTCCACTATGATGGCACTAAGGACACCCCCGTCCAGCCTTATAAGATCTATGAGGTGTGCGACCAGTCAGTCAATGGAGGTAAAGACCCGGAACGCATGCCTAGTCAGTGAGGGATAACAAATGGATGAGCCAATAAATCATCTCTTCTTTTGTTGATTTTAGATGCTGGAGAGGATGATGAAGAAGAGGTAAGTGCTGAAGAGCATGGAGCATGCTTGAATAACTGTTGAGATAAATAAATGGTAAAATCAACATGATTTTTTTTTTTTTTTTCATTTCAGCTGCAAAACTTTGTCAAACTCTCCATTGGTAAGATTTCGTCAAAGTAGCTGTCATTTGGAACAAAAATTAATAATATAAATCTAAAACTAAAAAAATATAATTTTTTTCCGATAGACCCTTCCAGCTACTCAGCATATCCTCCTAGAGTTGACGTTCCGTTCGCATCTTCTGTTGGCGATGGCTATAATACTGCCCACCATAACCCTCAAATGAACCTTTTAGGAGAAATTATCCATAATAACCCAAACGGAGGTGCTCCTATGACCACTCATCTTGCCCAGCCCGGCACAGGACCTCCTGAATTTTCCAGTCACAGTGCAATCAAAATTGAGCAGGGATCATATCCCATTCATGGTGGAGGACTCTCGAATGGTATGGAAATGGGGTCTGGAGTCATTCCGCCCCCTGTTCTTCAGGATGTAGTCTCTCATTCTGTTGGCCCTCCAACCATAGTGGACACCCCAATGCAAGAGGTGCCATCTCAAGCGGAGAACCAGATTCATCCCTGCATCTCAGAGCTGCTGAGCAGTCCACACATGTTGCCCTGTAAGCCTCTAATGCCTTGTTATTCTGGATTAATGTTGCAATTTATGATGAAGACATGCCTAAATCTCAGAAATAGTCTAGACCCACCCTCTTATTTTTGAGTAATGCTGATGATAAATGACTTGGCAAGAGGCGTGCATAGAGGCACAACATATGGTGCACACCTTCGCTGTATTAACAAAATTTCATTTGTTAGACTGAGAATCTTTTATTTAAGAAATACTTGATCCAAAAATGAAAGGTCTGTCATCATACACCCTCATGTCATTTTAAAGACCACAAAAGGAGAATTTTAGGCTGGATGTTCATGCTGCTCTTTTCCATACAATGTAAGTTAATGGTGACCAAAATTACAAAAAGTCATTGCTATTTAATTATGTGCGTTTTCAATTTTGGCACATCGTGATTGGTTACAATGATGTTTGGCGTCATTGATGTCAAACCTGGCCTAACACTTCTTGATACACCAGATACAAAAAGGTTTGTTAAATTTGTGAGCTGTTAAAAATATTATCAGTGATTAATATAAAGCTTTATGTTTCTCACACAAACTTTACATATGGCTCCAGAAGACTTGGAAGTCATACGGACCACTTTTACAATTCCCTTTGTATTTTATTTGCTCTTTATTGCCATTCACTTTAATTTATGCACTGTAAAACCCAACAAGTTAACTCAACTCAAACCGATTGAGGAAACTGATTGCGGCAAACCATTTAAGTTTAAAAATAAATACATATGAGTATTGTGAACTTATATATATTGAGTCATATATATAAGTTTACAATACTCATATGTATTTATTTTTAAACTTAAATGGTTTGCCGCAATCAGTTTCCTCAATCGGTTTGAGTTGAGTTAACTTGTTGGGTTTTACAGTGTGGATAACAGCAGCATCAACATTCTTCTAAACATCTTTTGTGTTCCACAAAAGAAAAGAAAACCAAGAAGTGAATGATGATAAAATGGTCATTCTCTTTTTCTCTTCTAGTAACTGATCTGGATATCAAGTTCCAATACAGGGGTCGGACAGCTGGTTCTTTGACTGTCAGTAACCCTCAGGGTTGTAGACTTTACTATGGTAACCTGGCACCCACACCCGAGCAGGTGGAGCTGTTCGGTCCAGTCACGCTTCAGCAGGTACTGTTTCCAGGAACCGCTGAGATCCCGAACGAAAAGCAGAGGTTCTACACCGATCATCTGCTGGATGTGATGGACCGGGGGCTGATTTTGGAGATCAGGGGACAAGATATATATGCCATCAGGTTGTGCCAGTGTAAAGTGTTCTGGTCTGGGCCAGGTGTGCCTGAGCAGGGGCCGCCCAATCCAATGGAAAGAGAGATGAAGATAAGGGTCTTCAGTCTGAACAACTTCCTTCAGGGTAAGAGGAACCAGTTTTGAATATGGAATGCTGCATAACCGCAATAACAAACAATTGAGCATATATTAATTCCAACCCAATGTTACAATTGGCAGCCTCTGGATTTTAGTTGAGCCTCAAGTTTTAAATTATTAATTTTGAATATTGACACATTGTATGTACTGTTGAAGAATAGCTATAAAACTTGATGCATGTAAAAATTGAGGCGACAAAATTCACACTCATTCTCTGTGGCAGCACAAGATTGACAAAACACATAAACTGCCAATTCAACACCCTTTGCTCTTCATTTTGTTGCACTTGTGCTACAGACGCTTCCTGTCTTTGGTGGGAAGTGAAAAAGAGAAAACACGAAATTGCCCAACTCCATTTTATACAGTATATGTAAAAATAATTTCCAACCTCGTGCATGAACTTCACAGGAGGCACCAAATATGCATGTGACCACCTGAAATCATTGTGTTGATTTTATATGTGATAATTCAGTGTTTTTTTGTGCGTGTTTTTCCCCTTCAGGTCTCATTTTGTATCAGAAAGGGGAGGCACCAACTCCACCACCCTTTGAGATCTACTTCTGCTTCGGTGAGGACTGGCCAGACAGAAAGCCCAAGGAGAAAAAGCTCATCATTGTCCAGGTGTGAAGAGGAAATCCATGTTTGTTGGTTTCATGTGGAGTGTGAAGACGCTAGTCATTTAGAGTGTGAAGACGCTAGTCATTTATTTATGCAGGAAGGTGTACAAGGCCGTGCTGTATTGCCAAATTGAGTTGTTAGCAATGACGTACGCCATTGTATTTACTATATAGCATAGCTAGAACTAGATAAACAGGCTTCACATCATATATGTTGCTATATAGTGTATTGTGTAGCCAGTCAGCATCTAGAACCAGAGCTGCTTTAGAATTCTGCGTTCTTCAAACCTAGCAAACCATGCTATATTGCTAATTTGACGTGTTGTATTCACAATTTAGCAAAGCTCTAACTAGGCGAACAGATGTTTCACATCATAGGTTATATATATATATGCATTTTACCCAGTCAGCATCCAGGACTGGTGCAGTGTTTTATAATTTAACATTCTTCAAACTTAGCAAACCATGATATATTGCTAAATTGTGCAGCATTGTTTTCACAACACAGCACAGATGTTTCACGTCATTGCTGTTATTTTAGTGTATTTAAGACAATAGCGGTTATTATATAGTGTCTATTAGCCAATCAACATTCAGAACCACAACTATGTTTTATAATTTAACAACTGTCAAACCTAGCATAGATTGCAAAAATTATTGCTCTTATTGAAAGTTTATGCTGTCATTTTTTTTTTTTCCTAGGTTGTTCCAGTTGTTGCAAGAATTCTTACCGAGATGTTTTCAGGCGAGCTTTCGTGGTCTACAGACAGCATTCGGTTGCAGATCTCCAACCCCGACTTGAAAGACCAGACGGTGGAGCAGTTCAAAGAGCTCCATAGACTGTTGCAGAGTCAAAACACACACCCCACCTGGCCTCAGAACATCCACTAACTGAAAGAGGAACCCATGTTTCCCATTACCTTCACCATCTTGTTCATTGCTTGCTCAAAATTGGAGGTCCTTTCAGCACCTTTGAACACTGGAATATATAGGTGCCCTCACCATTGGACCAGACCTCTTGACATTTTTTTCCCCCATATTTTTTTTCTTTTTCTATGTCTTGGTTAACTTGTCTTTTAAAATGTTAGATTTCAATAAATACCATTGCAGTATTTTAAATGGTTGCTGGTGTGATCAGGTTACCACTGTATGATTCACCCAATGAACATTTGAGCGTCTACTCGACGTTAGTACAACTCTGACTCTGTTAAAACCTTAAATAAGCTGTCACTCATAGACTTAAGACTCATAGTTCATGCAAGTTCCTTGCAAACATTACGCGCGCAGGCGGATAACATCTGCTGACCTCATCCTATAAGGTCCGTGCCAGTAACATGAACCTGTCGGACTTGAACGGATATGACTACGTACTTGACTACATACGCTCATTCAGCAAATGGGATGCGGGAGGAGTGACCTGATGGTTTACACGTGCAATTGTGAGAAACGCATGATTGTAGGGCCTTATACAATAGAAGAGGGTTCAATTTACTCTGTGACTCAGAAAACAAGACCTAAAGGGCCGATGGAACTTTCTTAAAATGAAATCTGGTCGAACAGGTTCCTAGAGCTGCAGAAAGTGTGTAAATCAGAAAAGGAAAAGATACTCAAGACAAATATTAGTTTGTTCCTCACAATGTTGGATTTTATTTCACCCAAACAGCAGGGCACGCTCCTAAGATGATCTCAGAGTCTCTTGAGATATGCCAACATAGTGAAAGAACAAAAAAAAAAAAAAAAGCACCTGCCAGTCAGTTCCCTCCATAATTTACAGCATAACCTGTACGGATAAAATCCCAGCCAACTTTAAAAAGATCAAGGGTGACACCAACTCTCCCAAGATTCTCCCCTTTGCAAATGTCCCACAGGCGCAGGCTGCTGCTGTGACAATCTTTAGTTTGGTAATCATTTGTATGGCACTGGCAGCAAAGCCATGTCTTGATCTCTAAACACACGTCCATGAAAATAAATCTCCATTTTGTTTTTAAAAACGTACAAGTCTTTTTTAACGATGCATTATGATTTGCAACCAGGCACATCCTTATTTGTTTTTTTTTTGTTTTTTGTTTTTTTGATGGATCCCCAAAAATCCGACTGATGCAGACGTTGAAATGGGTGTATACGTTTCAATGTCCATTCGATGGCCCACCCCCTCTCAAGACGACGATGTCCCTTCCGAAACCCCCCTCTCTCGCTGCAGCTGGCATCGGTGTGCTTGGAGGGGTAAAAGGGAGGGATGGGGCTGCGGTCTTGAGACACCCACAAGGCAATTTGCTTTTCCTGAAACCCTGCCACGCCAAAGCTCCAATCGGTTGGCTTTCCCATGGTGCCAAGTCCCACAAATCCTTCATGCAAGAGTTCCCTTTAGTTTATCAACAGTGGTCATCATGGCTGCCTTTGCCACTTCCTCCAAATGTTAGCAAAACAAAAAAATCTGACCTGCAGAGGAAAAGAGAGAATTTTATAATAACTTCATAATTGACAGGGTTCCCACAACTCTGACCAATGAATTTACAAGACTTTTCCAATGTAAAATAAGTCTTTTTTTTTTTGTCTGATTGCGTGGAAAAAAATAGATTGGATTTGAGAGGAGAAATCCAGGCTTGAGTATTTATGTTCATTTAAAATGTAGTTTAAAATAATTTACAAACATAAGAATGAGATAAGAAAAGTCTAATTTAGAAATTCAATTTTTTTTTATTCAAAAACTTCAATACATCTTATTTAATTTAATGGATTTAATTATTATTTAGATAAGTAAATATATGTTATTTCCTGAAAAAAAAAAAAAATCCCTGTTACACAATGAGACAGATTTAATCATCATTTAGATTAGTAAATATATTTTATTTCCTGAAAAATATTTCCCTGTTGCACAATGAGACAAATTAAGTTTTAATATGCTTCTCTCACCTGGTCTTGCAGCATCAGCAGGCAAAAGACAGCTATCGGTACAGCCTTGTAAACTCTCTTATCGCCCAACAAACCTGTTTACATTCCTCTGCACTGGGGTAGAGAAAACAAATTAGCATCAATTTTCAACAAACTACTGAACAATAAGTTGGCCTATTATTACTAAATCACTGCACAAACACGGCGACAGGATGGGCGAGCAACGCAACGGCACTGCATCAGTCTGGCGGGGTTTGGACTTTCCAAAAAAGGCTGTGACTCATTCTGCACTGTCAGAATATGTATTTGGCATCTGTGCATGACACCACGCTGGGAGGCTCCTCGTTACTCAGGTCAAGACTTGCTGAAGTATGAGATGCTTCACCCTCCTGGACGACTGGTTATGGGTACTTGTTTAGGCTTGCCATGCCGAGCTAATCGCAGGGAAAACTGAATGTGCACCAGCTTGCAATACCTCAAAAGACAAATGCTGCCTGTAATCTACACTGATGAGCACTTTATTACTTTTTATTGTGGACAAAGGCACTTTTTAATTGAATTTAAATTGAACAGGCCAATTTCTTTCGGGAGTGTAATGCAATTATCCTAATGCCAGTGCTGTTAACGAAGGCTCAGGTGACTGCAGACACAGACAAACTCACCTTGTGACCTGCTTATGGAAGTCTGTGAGCTGCTTGTGTGTGACTGATACAGCGCCTCCTGCTGTTTCTTTTGGAAGACCCTTCAGTGCGGTTTCCAGCCAGCGACAAAACGTCTAGACACAAATAAACGTTTAAAAAGTATTTTAAAAAGTAGAAAAACATCTTGTGGTTATCACAACATAAAATAATAATACAATTAAAAGAAAAGGAAATTAAGGAATTAAAATAAGATGCAATTCAGCCACAAATTTTAGCACTAATAAACTTAAAATTAGACTAAATAATAAAATCTAAATAAATTAATAAAAGATTATTTTAATTATATATATATATATATATATATATATATATTTTTTTTTTATTATATATATATATATATATATATTTTTTTTTTATTATATATATTTTTTTTTTTTTTAATTATATATATATATATATATATATATATATATATATATATATATATATATATATATATATATATATATATATAATTAAAAAAAAAATATATATATATATATTATTTTAATTATATATATATATATATATATATATATATATATATATATATATATATATATATATATATATTATTTTAATTATATATATATATATATATATATATATATATATATATATTTTATTAAAATGTATATATAAAAAAGATTATTTTAATTATATATATAAAAACTATTTAAATACAAGACTGTTTGTAAGTCTGCTTGAATGCAACGCAAGTCGCTTTACATAAAAGCAGCTTCCAAATTAAATTTAATTATGAATCTGTATTTGAGCAATGTTCAAAAAAAAGCGGAGTGTGTTCTAAAAGGTTGAAAACATACCGGCCGATCAAAGAGCATGATCTCCCAGAGTACCTCCGCCACATCAGGCAGAGTGTAAGGCGGCAGGCAGAAACAGCAGGTGTTGATCAGCTGAGTCACTAGCTGCAGCCCGTGCTGCTCCATCGCCTGGCCAATCAGACGCTTTCTCACCTCAAAGTCATCCTCATGCTGAAGGAGAGGAAAATCAGTTATGTGCAATGAATGAACAGGAACGACAATGTAATACACAAGGTCTTTCGACTGGTTCGACAGCGCCACTTACGTCATTGGAGACCCCTGTGTGAATGAGGTCTCTGATGAACTTCATAACGCTGCAGTTGGCATCTCGATGGTCCAGGGTGGTGGCAGCGATGGCACACTGGATGATGTGGATGATAATATTGCTGCTCAGCAACGTGACCGGACTGCGCTGGACAAACCTGAAATAATGAGAGAAAATAGGTGCATATCTTAATGTACTTTATTTTGGTGTGAAAAGTCATTTATTTTGGCCTTGTTTTATCATTTCAGGTTGCTTGTTTTTCTAACACTTCTGCAGAAGTACAAAAACACAAAACTGGTACCTTGTGGCGAGTCTAAAAAGATCATCCACTGTGTCCGGGTGATTGCGCAGTCCATTAGGCTGTTCTAACAGCTGGAAAGTCGGCATACAGAGAGCCTGCGAGGGTGTGAGATAGAGCCACTGATCAGTAACACTGAGTTCATCAACATCATCTCATCGCACCACAAGACGTAAAATAAGAACAGCATTCTGTCTGTGCTCTCATGACTTCTTTGCTCGCTTTCATCACTTTTGCTCTTATTATTGGGCACTGACTTGTTTGCTAAACTGAACAGCCAATCAGAGGGATCACCCTCTCACCGACGGCCCGACGCTGATTCTACATGTTGAATCGACCCAAAAAAACTCTGACAACATCCAACTAGAGCCAACGGTGCGGAACACACCGAAAAAACTAATTCGGCCAACCGTCAGCTTGGTGTGTCCCTGGCTTATAGGTGGTTAGACTGGAGTATGTTTGTGTGCGTTACCTGTAGCATATCCAAAAGGCCTTGTCTACATCCTTCCTCCATGCCATACTCGTCCACTAGAATACTGCCCAGGTACAGGAAACAGGAGTGAGGGTACACCTGGTATACACTCACCATCTAAAACACACAAAAAAACCCATCTTTAGGACCTACACCAGCTCTATATTCCAAAAACACAGATACAGATCAGAGGACATTCATTTTTAGGGCACAAACACACCTGGGTAACGAGTGGCTGTAATAGGGAAGCAGAGCCTTTGCCAACGCAACGCACTGCAAATCTCAGGCAGCGGCAGCAGCGCTCCACTATCCGGTTATCACCCTGATGGGCGTTCAACGTCTCTGACAACACTGGCCAGATCTACAACAAAGAACAGAGATGAGGATCAGAAAGAAACTACTATAAAGACAGACTTAAATAATGTGTCA
The DNA here is from genome assembly GCF_951802725.1 of Rutilus rutilus. NCBI lineage: Eukaryota > Metazoa > Chordata > Actinopteri > Cypriniformes > Leuciscidae > Rutilus > Rutilus rutilus. The sequence continues at coordinate 11,017,843 of NC_140212.1, read as the reverse complement.
GTTAACGCACATGTAAGGGTACCTCTTGAATGACTTTCTGGCAGGGGTGTGTTTGTCCATTCTCTACTATGGGGTTTGTGTGTCTAATGGAGAATAATAACCATAAAAAAAAACTGCTTTCACAACAAATTTCACTTGTTTAATGTGATGTTTTCAGAGAGAAAAATAACCTTTAAAGGGAAATAATGGATTTTTATTCATTAATTCTAATGAAAGACTTTTCTTCACAATAACATCGATGCACGGATAAATTGTGCAAATTAAGAGCAAAAAAATATTGTGCAGAATTCAGATGCTGTACCATTTAATATCTTTTGACATGTACACTTTAAATTAACCAATTATCTGCAACAAAGGCAAATTCTACACCCGACTGTATCATTTTCTGAAGTCTCAAAGCCATGATACAAGGATTATTTTTGTTTGTTTTTAACACCATGACAGCTTCTGTGGCTTAATTTTTCATGGCAAAATCCAGGTTTAAATATTAAAATTAATAGTAAAAATAAACTAATAAACAAACAAAAACAAGACAAACCAATCAAATCAAACAAACAATCAATAACCAAACAAATAATAATAACACAAAAAAATCCATGTATACCTAGATTAATCATTTTCAAGAGTGTTAGTAGGAAACCATGATTTTCTCAGAGGACTAGAAATAGTCACAATCCAATACAACATTTCACAAACAGTGAGCTCTGGCATAAAGCGCATTGATGGAGAGGTTGAGAGTCTAACCTGAAGATAACAGCCAGTCTGTCCAGCCACACGGTGGGGTCTGATGACTTCCCACTGCTGGAGTCCTGAGCCAGCAGCTGGACACAAAGACAACATTACTTTATTGAGTTCAACACAGACAGTAGACATACAGACCAGTGTCACGAGAATCTAACCTTCTTCAGTGCCATGACCTGAACTGCACACAAATCGCTAAGACACTCCGCGATCTTCTCCAGGGGGAGTCGGGCCAACACCAGCGCCGTGCCTGAAGTAAACCAATCACACCACTTAAACAAAACCAGCCATACAACAAGGGCATGACTAAGACTAACAGAAAAGCGTAGAACGCTACTTAAATGTGAACCGTGTAGAACACCAACTAACAATCCATCAAGGAATAACACAAAAAAAACTACAATTAACATCTCTGAAGTGTAAAAGGGCACCTCACCTTTCAGCAGGCCAACGGCAGCATCCGTCGACAGGGCAAAGGAGTCGAGAGAGCGGGCGATGTCCAGCAGGCCCTGGAAGTGCTGCGCCATGTGGTCTCGACACACCGAGCAGATGTTGTGAATGGCTTTAGCTGCCACAGAGGCCAACGGCTTCTCCCGCAAACCCTTCATCAGGAAGTTCAAAACAGGATCTGCCAACCCAATACATACATCATGAACACACAAGAGAGAAACCAAACATCCTGCAGGTGAAGATCAACCGGACTCTTCTGTGACAGTCACCTAACATGCAAGGGTTCCGGTCGATCACTTCGCTCATTTCTCCAACCAGCTCAATGCTGGTGTAGCGGACAGCAAGATGGACGGTCTCGGGAAGCAATACTATCTGCTCCAGCACCTCCGTTAGGGTGGGATTGTTTTCACTAGGAACGAGCAGAGGGAGACATTTTAGCGTTACAAACACTAACAATAAGCTTCATGTACTACAGAATAACCAGTTTGAAAAAGTGTTTTGGACAAATGACTAGGGCTGGGTAAAAATACAGATTTCATGATTAATTGCAATCTTCATTTGAACGATCCTGCAAATGAATGGCTTTCTAGTGAGTTTTCTTCAAGGGATGCACGCAAAAACAAACATTTAACTTAGCAAGATTCACAAAAGATTCTTATGAGCCGGTTCTATTCAGGAACAAATGACTCATAAGGAACTGTTCTTTAAAAAGTAATAATAATGTTTTTTTAAACAGCATAACCAGTGTAGCCTGATTGCTGACACAAAAGACTGAGCAGATTCTTTAGAAGAATAACTCAAAAAGACAAGTTACTTATCTTCTTATCTTATGAAATAAAAAGCAAATAGAGAGCTTGTGAATCAGGATCTAAATGAATCAACAAATCTGTATCAATTCAATTCCCAGCCCTACAAATGACAAGAATTTATTTTATCATGTCGCTTCACTTAGTACCATTTTAGCTTTAAAACACTGGACAATAAGATATTGAAATATATATAATCTCCCAATATATTACTCAATGCTTGTGCTTTAAGGACTACACCAGCCGCAGGAAAATGAAGCTGCTGAGTCAAGACTGAAAGTGATACTCACGGATCGACACTCTTAGCTATGGAAGCCATGATAAACAGAACAGCCTCAGTTACTTCCCATGGGGGGTTTCCCTCCCTCAGAGTCGAATACAGCTGACGAGAGGACACAAAGTGTTTATAAAAAGAATAGTTAACTTACATTTAATATTCCCCTCTTGTTTCTCAGGAAACCATGCTAAATTATACAATCACTTTGGGTTCTTTACCACAAATCATTTTCACTTTATGTTTCTATTCTCGAAACTATAAATTCTACCTGTGAGAAACACTCCATGGAGCCGACTAGGAAAATCACATCTTTCACAAGATCAGACACTCTCATCCTGAACTCCCCAAAATCATCAGTGTCCTCTGGGACTCCCTCCTGTACAGGAAACACAAAATAAGAAATTAAGTAAAAAAAAAAAAAAGAAGATGGAAATTGTGAACCTCATTCATTTTTATTGCACATGATAGGAACCATCAACAGCCAAGTTTCCATACACTGGAATAAAAAGATTGCGAAATTAGCTCTCTCTAGCCTGTTTCCATCTAATTGGCCTTTTAACCGATAACACGGTGTGTGTAATGACATCTTCCCTAAAAAAAATAAGTTTTATTGTAAAGCAAAAAAAAAAAAACCTTTAACTTTTCTTTTTGTCAGCTTTGGAAACTCCAACAGCCTTCCTTCGATTGACAGATGCCAGAATCTGACAGATTTTTATTTTTGATGAGCTGCAGAGATTTTCAAGGCACTATATTTCCCTCATCCATTTGAAAAAAATGTATTATACATTATTAAATTGAATATGTATACATATATGTATTTTTATTAACAATTGTTGTGTTTTTTCTGTACTTCGTTATAAAGACTATTTAGACTTGATCATCAAGCAACATTCAAAAACGGGTGCAGTTTTGTATTATTTTTCTGATTAACTGTAGATTGAAAAGAATGCTTGGTAACAGTCTTATTTGTAAAATGGTAATAGTCTTATTTTTAAAATGGTAACAATAACGGCCTATTCCAAATTTGTACACTGCATGTATGCATGTATATATGTATAGTATCGACCTAGAATTTACGTGCTAAAGTTAAACGGAAAAAGATTGTCAACATTTGTAAAAAAAACTACCGATAATCAGCATTTCTATCAGCAATATTGGTAAACATTTTGATGCACTAAACCTTTTTTTTGGATAGAAACCTGGCTGATGAATGATTTGCGTTTTTCCTGTGAAGAAGCAAGCGAGACATGTGGAAAGAGAAGTGCGCTCACATGATCTGGGTCAAGTTGGCAGTGGCGGGCGAGACTGTGAAGTAGCCTCTGTATGAACGGCCTGAACACTCTGTGCAGCGCTGGATCGTTCATTTTGTAAAGATGCTCTCCCAGACGGTACCAGAAGTTGAACGAGATCTCAACCACCTGTTGAAGGACACATATACATGCTCACCTGTCATTATGGGAGCAGACGATTGAATACTTGTCAGCCTTCACACTCACCTCATACTGGGGATGTCCAGCACAAATAAGCAGCATCTCTAACGTGCGTAGATCTCCCATGCCCTGGCCAGGAGTCCTTACTGTCATCTCCAAAAACGTCTCACACAATTCAGTAAAGATTCGGCAGTAATTTAGCACCCTGTGGTGGAAAAATGCAAGCAAGATCCAAAACCATCCCAAAACCTAGTGAGCCTCCTACTTCAGGAGCATGAATACGCTGCTTTTAATATTACATTATTTTGACCAAATTATAAGGCTTAGTGAGGTTTCTTTCAATGAGAAAGAAGGAAAGCTATTAATGCATTGTTTAAATGGAAAAAAATCCATCATGGCGGAAACAGCGAGAGAATTGTTTTTTATTTATATATTTCCTTAATACCAAATAATATTGATTATTTTTTTTTTTACTTTTCACAATATTTGTGTGCTATTTATTTTCATGTTTAGAGTATTGTGCAGTTTGAGCTTTTAGCATAGCAACATGCTAACATAAAACTATTGAAATCAATTGCAAGTCAGGTCTTTGGTTTCAAGTATTGTCCAATTTGAACTTTTAGCATAGCAAAATGCTAACATCAAACTTTTCAAATCAACTGAGTTGAGTCTCCCATTTATGGAATTTAGCAATTTGTGATTTTAGCATATCAACCTGGTAACGTAAAAACTATATATATATATATATATAAAAAAAATCAATTGTGAGTCAACTCGCCAGTTTAAAGTATTGTGCAAATCTGAACTTTTAGCATAGCAACATGTTAATGTCAAACTATATTCAAATCAATTCAGCAGAGTCCTCCGTTTACACTGCGCAATTTAAGCTTTTACTTTAAGGCATGCTAACACAAATCTCTACTGAAATGAACTGTTAGTCGGGTTTAATTTAACACACAATTTGAAATTTTAGCATAGCAACTAGCAAAATCTACTGGAATCAACTGAATCAAGGCTCGCATCTTAAGTAATGCACTACTGGAGCTTTTTGCTTAACATTGCTAACATCAAACTCTATTGTGAGTCATTTCCAAGTATTTAGCTAATTTGAATATTTAGCATAGCAACATGTTAATGTCAAACTATATTCATATTCATATCATATATTCAACATTTAGTAACATGCTAGCATCAACTGTATTGAAATCAATTGTGAGTTGAGTCTCCAGTAGGCTTTGGGTGAAAAGCACCATTTGTTTTAGCTATTCATGTACACCGTTCAAATTGTCACATGATATGTGACTCAAAATGCTGCCTCATAAGACATCTATGTAGACAGCATGCAGCTCACTGGGTGAACAGAGCCATTGTATTCGAGGTCTGCATGAACTGCATACATGGATCATAAACAATGCCATACGTACTTGTCGAGGTCCTCTCGGGCTACGGCCATGTGGTAGGCCGTTTCTAGAGTGAGGACTCCCTGGAAGAGCTGCATGGCCAGGGGCATGTTTATGGCCACGTTCTCAATCGCGTACAGCGCTGAACACACGCAGTCTGACGCCGCCTCGTGCAGGTTTGTAGACGTCTCATCCCTCTGCTGCAATAAAGAGGGGGAAAAAAAGATTTTTAAATATAAGAGACAGGGAGAAATGAACTGAATATCGGATTCCATTTGCTGAACTCACCAGCACTTGGAAGAGAATCATCAGCAGTTGATTGTTGGCCATGAAGTTGTTGTCCAGCACTCCTAAATTAAACCAGCTCCCCAAACATCGGAATATCTTGATAAGCATCTTCTCATTATGTCCGGACTTCTCCGCACATGACACCTGCTCATGGAAATGCAACAATATTAGCCAAGCTTAGTTTAGAATTAAAAACCATGCATTTAAATTAGAGGTGTGCAATCCTGCTCCTGGAGGGCCACTGTCCAGCAGAGTTTAGCTCCAACCCTAATTGAACACACCTGAACTAGAAAAATCAAGGTCTTACTAGGCATATTGGAAACTTCCAGGCTGGTGTGTTGAGGCAAGTTATATAGAAACTCTCCAAGGACAGAGTTTGGACACCCCTGATTTAAATGCTTATGCAACATCTATGTTAAAATCATTTGCATGGAGGGAATGATAGCACAGAACAAAGGTTGGGCATTATTAAAGGATAATAAAGTAAAAGCGACATATGAAGGGCCTATGTTTGTATTCCCTGCAATGTTAATACTGCAAATTAAAAAAAAACTAAAAGTAAATAGTTGAGCCCTGCATTTTGCTAACAGCTAAACTGGAGGGATGATGGCATAATATGATGGTGATTCACGTCTCTTGCATCAGCTGCACCATTACCATTTGGCTATGAACAGACAGGTAAGGCATCTTGTTTAGGTTGGGAAGTGGACAATAAATTATAGAAACTGCTTTGTAGATAGAATAATGTCTGCACCAGAAGAGTGACCACTGTGGTAGAGTAGTACGCCAGATCTTCAATGATCTCCGTCCGTCGATTAGCTCCAATCCTCAGAGAGCGGCTATGCACCTCCTCCGGCAGAACCGTGAGTATCTCAATCAGGAAAGGCATAGAGGACACATCATTACTGTACCTGGAAGGAGTAAAATCAAGCATTGGGTAGATGATAAAATTTCAAGGTGTGACAATGAACAACTATTTCAAACAATTCTTATTACACGTTTATTGAGCTCATATTAACTGAGAGACCATTTGGATTATTTGTGCTTCAGGTGATTAAAATCAGTGCTATTAAGTTAATTTTACAGCCAAGCAAACCTAATTCTGGCTCTGTAGAAGATTCTTACTTTTCTATGAGGGTGTGAACACAGCCTTTCCACGAGGCCATCTGAAGAGCCAGATCTGCGATTGCCAATGCGAGCTGGGAGAGAGAATGACATTAGAGCACCAGCGTCACTTTCTTAACAGCTCTCAATATGTAACACTACAGTGTGGTCGCGATCGACGGCCCCCATCAACTCCATGTTCAATATACAAACATTAACAGCAGATGTTTAAGGTCATCTGCACTGACTTGCATTTTGATTCAGCAATCACCGGACACAAATCGTGTATGTTTAGCAGACACGACCCCTGGACCTACAGACGCTGGGACGTTACCTGTGTGACGATGATGGGAGACAGGTCTTTGAGGTTCTGGATGTGAGACAGGAGTGAATCTCTCAGTGCGGTGTGGGTCTCTGGGGGAAGCTCGTAGAACGCCGTCTGGATCTTCATCTTCATCGTCTGGGCTGCGAAGTAACACGATTCCACGTCCTGCTTCAGCTGCAGGAGCTGATCCGAGATCTCCCACGCGTACATCTGAAAGGTTCAGCACAGTAAAACAACTTCAATGAGGAGGTGCCAATAACATCTGATGATTTGTCCGTTATGAGACGATCGCCACCCTCATCAATGCATAATTTCTGTTTTAGGATTTTTAATGACTAAATAGTGCTAGAAATTATTACTTTACATCAATAGCCTTGAATAACCTGTATTTAACATATATAATCAGCATTATATCAGCCACCCAACTCTCTTGTTAGTACTATGACCACTGAGTATCAAGTCAGACCAGTAGTATTTTGCATAAACAAGTAAAAGCAAAACTTGAACATCAGATGCGTCAACAAGATACACATTACTAATGCAAATAAATTGAAACATCAGGAACCAGGAACTCATCATGTGTAACCTCATAATATACAACCTGAAGAGACAGGCTGTCTTGGTAGATAAGCATGTGTGAGGAGCAGGACAATCAACTTAGAGATAGTTTACCCAAAAATGTTAATTCTGTCATTAATTACTAACCCTCATGTTGTTACAAACCCCACTTTCGTTCATCTTCGGAACACAACTGATCTTTTTGATGAAATCTGAGAGCTTTGTCCCTCCATTGACAGCTACTCAACTACCACTCTGATGCTTCAAAAAGTTCATAAAGAGAACTTAAAACTAATCCATATGAATTGATCGGTTTAGTCAAAAATTTCTGAAGAGAATGATTGCTTTATATGATGAACAGATTGAATTTAGGCTTTTAGTCACATAAACATTCATCAGCTTGTGGTAATCGGAAGCTCAAGCATGTTTGCTTGACGTGCGAGAATCAACGAGGTTTGTTCTTGTGCATCAAGCAGGTTCGGTTGAGCTTCTGATTGTTCGCTTATCAATGTTTATATGTGAATTAAATCTGTTTATCATACAAGACGATCAAGTCTCTTGAAATAAAATTGACTAAACCGCTCAATTCATATGAATTACTTTTACAATCTCTTATGAACTGTAGCCGTCAATGGAGGGACAGGAATCACTCACATTTCATCAATAAGATCTTCATTTGTGTTCAGAAGATAAAGTCTTACGGGTCTGGAATGACATGAGGGTGAGTAACAACGACATACTTTTTTGGGGGGTGAACGATTCCTCTACGTGTCAAGGTGAAGCCATGCAATTCATACTATTGACATAATATTGTGCCACATGTTGCAGGAGAAGCTGATTCTTACAGAATTGTGAGGTAATTTAGTGTTATGCCACTTTCTTCTGCAAAAAAGCAACATGTCTTGCAAAATCTCACCCACTGGTTTGTGGTTTGTAATTTTAACACCTTCCATATCATCGATATCACAGTTTGCTGAGGAGGAACTAAGTTAAGAACCGGTAACCCAAAACAGAAAGGGTGAAACGGCAAACTAAGGTGTTTAATGTTGCATAGAGGTGGCATAAATGCATATATACCGGAATTACAATCACAGTATTGATGTTATAACACAAATATTTAAAACAGCCTATTTCTTATGATGCCCATAAATGCTCTAGAATAGATAGCCAATTCAGTTTGAATTCAGCCTAGTTTAAATTCAACCTACCATGCCAGTAAACCGTGTTTTGGAACATGGTAGCTGGTATTTAGCTGGTACAAGATGTTAAAGCATCTTGGACAAGCAAAAAAAGAAAGAAAATTACTTGTTGGTCATTCCTGTTAATGAGGTGATCAAGCTGGTTTCTAGAACATGGTCAACCAGCTAATGCACAGCTACAAACTCGCTACCATGTTTCAAAACACAACTAACGTTAACGTTACCAGCTTTCTAACAGGGAAGTCTAGGTGATAAACTCGATTTCCGCAAGTTATTATGTTTAAAATAACTATTTCCGCAAAACTTGCTGCTTAAATCCACCCATAACTCGACCATCCAACCACAGACAAGCTAGATGGATTTAGCAATGGATACAAATAAACCCCCACAAGAGCCCAAACACATGTGACCACCTCCACTTCCCAACACAGCAAATGTTGATGTTTTAAAAAGCTTCATTACGGTCTAAATGGACATTGTTTATAATGAATAGCATATTGTAAATGTTAATTAGTGAGTGAGGGTGCTGTGGCGCAGTAGGCCCGCTAATGAACGCACCGATCTCTGCAGCTCTCCCAGCCAGACCGAGGCGCGCTCCTTGCCGGCAGGGTCCGGGTCGTGATACAGCGCCTGCACGGCCTGGTAAACCAGCGGCAGGGTGGGTTTCCCGCCTTCCATGGCGCTCTTCTGTTTCTAGAGGATGTAGATATGGGATAAATGAAACGGCTTGCGCTTCTCGGAAGGTTGTAGACGCGCAGGTTGACTGTTTATTCGGCCCTCGCGTTCTCCGATCTGGCCGCCATCTCAAGCAGACACAGGGCGCTCCTGTCAAACAAGTCCGTGTGGAAACCGAGGCACAGGAACTATTAATTAGTCCAGACGAGAGCGATTTTATAATAACAACGCGCTCCTCGGACAGTTTTTTAGAAATATATCCACTTATGGCAAAGAATACTACAGGTTTGAATGTGTTTTAATGTTTGTGAATTTAGCATATTACGAGGTATTCTTACTACGGCGATAATTTCACTGTAGACACACCCACTGTGAGTGTGACATTCATTCTCATGAAACAGTGACGGAGCAATAAATGTTCCAAATGGGAGTCGTCAGGAATCGATTATGGTTAAATTGTGGGATTATTGTGGGATCGTTTCTGATTCCAAAAGAGCAGAACCAACAAACCAGAAATTAATTTAACAAAATTATTTCTTTAGATATGTTTAATTAGTATATTGCATTAAATATAGCTTTCTATATTTAATGCAATATACTAATTAAACGTAAGGTTTATATTTTTATTTATTCAGTAAAATACCAATGATTGCAACAAAACCTTTACGGCACTTTATATGAAAAGCAGTCAGTTACTTCTCTGATTTAAGTCTAATAAGTCTGTGAAAATGAAACTGAAACACTGGCCAATATAATGTTGAAGTTTGCACACCAATTTATACGTGGCCTGCATACGTGGTCTTCACTAATTTTACATTCCAATAGTAAGAGAAGAGTGTGCAGATTGAATCAGCAGAGCAATAGCACAGCTGTACATAAAATAGGCTACTGCAATCACACAACGTAGCCTAATGGGAGACATATGAGTTCAAAGGTGGACAAATTGTTAGTGCACATCTTGCTTGCTCATCTGTGACCAGGACAGCAAGTCTTTGTGGTGTATCAAGGGCTATGGTATCCAGGGTAATGTTGACATACCACCACGTAGGAAGAACCACATCCAACAGAAGTACTGTCGAAGCAAGAGGAAGCTGCCTGAAAGTGATGTCCAGGTAGCCTATACTAACCTGGATTGCATCCAAAAAAACATAAAACCAACTGCTGCCCAACACACTGCAGAATTAAATGCGCTCTCCTGTTTCCACCAATACTGTTCGTCGGGAGCTCCACAGTCAATATTCATGGTCGGGTAAATCTTGGGCTGTGGACACAATGTGAAACATGTATTGTAAAGTTGTCACGTTTTGAGGGTGAGCAAAAACGCACCGTTTTTGTGTCTGTCCCTTTAAATGCTAATGAGCTGCTGCTCCCGGCACAGGGGGCGGAGCTTCAACAGTTTGTGTCCCTTTACCTCACACAGACATGCACTGGAAATTTCAAAAACCTTTAGCCTTTTATGTTCAAACCAAAGTCAGAAAGATGGAGAGACTCAAGAAGAAGTGACAACATGAAGACAACATTTCTGAATGGTTAATTGATGAATTTATGTAGCTTATATGTGTAGTTATCTTCTAGTCATTGATTAGCATATTCTGTCTTGATAATCTATAAATCGTGTTCCCGGGGGTGTGGTTTATGTAAATCTTAGGATTAGTGATGTCACTAACCCGGGAGGAATGTCGTGTAGTCCTTACCAGCCGTTTTTTGTAGTCCTTAAAAAGCAATTTCTTTAAAAGAAAATATCTCCCTTTGCTGTAAACTTTGAGTGTTGTAACTTTGCAGATGTTGTGTATGCTCAAACAGCAACATTACACACTAAATAAAGTTAGAAAAGTGAAATCATATTCAACCACCCCTTTAACACCCGGACTGTTGCTGCCCAGAGTGAAGACATTTTTTTTTCCTCCAGCAGCATTACCTGCGAGGAATGGCTCAAAATCCCTCTGCCCACTGAAGGACTTATCTTTCATTCACAAGATGTATTGCTGGTTGGCTGCAAAAGGAGGCCCAAATTAATTATTGTGGTCTAAAACCAGGTGTGTCAGTTTCATTGTCCAACCGCTGTAGCATAACACCTTTGCAGCTCTTGGTTCATTTCAAGTCAGACATGATGACAAAATTAATTACTTTCAGTTAAGTAGTTGAGTTAACACTGTTCACACACAGGATGCTGATTCACCAAAAAGAAACGGCTCATAAAAGTCACTCATTCGTGTGTTTCACTGTTGTAATTATCTATATTATGTATAATTTACACCTTTATTAATTAAATTTGTTATTTGTTAAACAATAGTTTGATATTTTTGTACATTATTAAGACCTTTATTTACCTTACAGGTAAATTTGACTTTGAACCTGCAGCCGGTTGCATAAACATAGCCATAATGTTAAGACAGTGTCTTAAGTTCTAGTATGACCTACTAGCAGTTAGTCAGGGCAGTCAGTCTTAGTTTTCGGTATCAAAGTAGGCTTATCTACGTTTAACTGATTTAAAAAAGCTATGAACCGTCTTAAAGAAAATAAATTGATGTCTAACTTGTAAGACTAGTCTTAGAGGTTTATGCAACCGGCCCCTGATCTCTTCAAAGTTGAACAGTAATCTCTGAATGGTATGTTAAATTAATGAAAATATTGAATAAAAATGTTCTAAAAAAAATCAGGCACAAATGACAGCATTTTGGGAGAGTGACCCTTTGCTTAAATAATAATAATAATAATAATACTTTTTTTACTGTGCGAGGAGTAATCGATTTATTTTTTGCTTTTTTTATTCTGTTCTTTAAAGCTTTTCTCTCTATGAGATAATGGAAAAGTTTTGCATTTACAAAAATAATACTCTGCAATTAACTTTTATTACATTTATCACAAGTATGTATCATTTAACATTTAAATTTACATGCGTAATTTGTACATCACATCATACATGCGTAATTAAAAAAAAAAAAAATCCATCTTTGCTTTCCAGACAAGTTTCAACTTTCAGTCTTTTTCTGTCTCTTTCTTCTCTATTTCTCTTTTTCTCGCATGCACATATCTCTCTCACACGTTGGCATAACAGACTAAAATGAAAAGATCTTCCAAACAGCACAATTCCAGATGACTTCAAATACACATTCATTTATATTTCAGTTTTTAACAAATAAATCTTCAACTTTATTCACACACATTCAATGAATGTAAACATGCATCAGATTCCGTTATCATTTGTTAATATGCTATTGATAAAGGTGCATAGTTCATCTCTGTAATGATGTCCATCACCTTCCTGTAACCCAGGTCGTATCATACCCATGCAACTCAGATGCATATGGTTACAATACAACCCCGGGTCACTGGATGGCATCTGACTTTCGTGAATTGGATCATTTCATATTTAAGAGACTACAAAATCAACATAAAATACAAAATATCTAATACAAATCTAATACATGCAGTCTTATTTTGAATTTTAGAGGATATAAAAAGTTGCACAATACATTATAAACTGAATATAATCGTCAAACATGCAGGTTATTGATACTGTTAACGGAATATATAAATATTAACATTGTACATCTACATATATAAACAGAAAACATATTTCTTCCAGACAGTTCAAATGAAAGACCTGTAAATAATCAATTAACATTAAAAAAGTAACTGCAAATTTTTTATTTTGATTACTTCTGTGCAAATAAAGAACTCAAATTATACTAACAAATCTAAAATATGCATACTTCAGATTAATAAATTCTCAGGTTATGATGCTACATTTCATTAATTATAATGAACAATAAACAAAATTCACATTGTAAAATGCTCCCAACCTATAAGACAATACTTACCTGCCAAAACCAGAGAAAAGAAATGGCAAAGAGACAGGGGAAGAGAAGAGTCTCCAAGGAGAAATGAAGGAACTGAAGTGAGGTGTATAAAAAGAGGCCGGATTTACAGTTTAACACTCTTTATCTCTCCCCAGATTATCAAAATTTACCCACAATCTAAGTCTCAGCTAACAAGATAAACTGCCAGTTTGGACGTAATCCCTCTGTGCCATCAGTGCGTTGTGGGGATTTTTAGGGATTGGTTTAGGTAAATCTGGTTTCCAGATTATGGCTCATCCTTGTGCTTGGGGACCTTAAGAGTTTGGTTTGGTTTGCCTTCCGCCTGCTTATACTGCTGCTCATGCAATAGAAGCCAAGCTAATAAGCTTGTTTGGCCAAAAAAAAAGAAAAAAAAACTAGGTCAAATACTTTAAGTTACCTGTTATATTACCTTCAATGTGATTTAGTGCATCCTCTCCAATCTATCAGGATCCAGTGATTTAGGACAGTGTTTTTAGTACGGAGAAAATGCTTCAAAAGCTTCCAAACCATTTAAGTAAAGTGTCTTAAAATTATGGACCAGTCAGGAAATATATACTAATAATTATATAAGTATAATCTAATAATGTGGACCAATATGTGGTTTCATTGGGCTGTTGAGGGCATTTAGTTATATAGTGCGTTATACAATTCAGATTAAAAGTATAATAAACGGAAATATCAGTGTCAATTAAGCAAAATTAATCAATTATGTAACAAACTCAATTTCAGCTGTAAAGCAGCTCTAAAGAAGACAATGGTGTCATTATTCAGCTCAGCTCATTTAAGTTCAGTTTTCATTAAATTGAATTCAATAAAAGTGTCAATGCAAAGTTCATGAATTAAGAAACAAACTCAAATCAACAATAAAGCAGCTCTACAGAAGACAATAACGTTCAGTTCAAATCAGTTCACTGCTGATTCAATTTAGTTTAACAAGTTTAATTCAGCTATAAAGCAGAAGGCATTAGTGTCATTAATCAGCTCAAGCAAGTTTAATGTTGATTCAGTTCAGTTCAATAACAGTGTGGACGTTGCAAAGTTCATCATTTATGAAGCAAATTCAATTAAGCTTAGGCTTAAGCAGCTCTACTGAAGACAATGATGTCATTATCCAACTCAATTCAGTCCAAGTTTATTAAAAGCTCAAGATAATATTACTGAATATTTATTTTCTTTTAGAATTGTCTTTCTAGATGTTGAATACACTGTTGTTTATGCTGTAATTCAACCTAAAACATATCTAGAACAACACGTGTTGCCTAATCATGTTCTTAGAGATTCCAGGGGAGTGTTGAGTGTAATTCGCATGGACAGGGCGGATTATCCCGGCAACATGTCCGGAAGATCACCCGGAGGATAATCTTCCTTTTCATCCCCAACTTTTCACACTAGGCAAGACTTTGAGGATTTTATAAAAGGCTATCCCGTTTGCATTCGTTCAGTCAGGTTGCTCATTGACTTCACTAGGACACCGTGCTAGAACAAGGCCTCTAACGGCTCAACCATGGACGCGTGGGCCGTTCAGTTCGGGAACCTTTCCAAAATCAGCCCCTTCGAGGGCCCACAGTACCACCTGGCCCCCAAGTGGGCTTTCTACTTGCAGGCAGCTTTCATGGGCTTCGTATTTTTCGTGGGCACCCCTCTGAATGCCATCATCCTCTTCGTTACAATGAAGTACAAGAAGCTTCGACAGCCTCTCAACTACATCCTGGTGAACATCTCCCTAGGAGGCTTCATTTTCGCCACATTCTCTGTGAGCCAAGTATTCGTCAGCGCTCTAAGAGGTTATTACTTCCTCGGTCCTACGTTGTGCGCAATGGAATCAGCAATGGGATCTATTGCGGGTAAGAGGCAGAGAGTTTGAACAGCATAGACATTACGTTCAGATTGGTGTGCTGATGCTTGTCTTGTTCTCGCAGGTCTTGTGACGGGATGGTCCCTTGCTGTTCTGGCTTTCGAGAGATACGTGGTCATCTGCAAACCCTTCGGAGGCTTCAAGTTCGGACAAAACCAGGCCATCTGTGCCGTGGTGTTCACCTGGATCATGGGTACCGGCTGTGCCACTCCTCCATTCTTTGGATGGAGCAGGTGAAGGAAATTTGCTTGGTGAAATATTTGGAAACACACACTCATAATTTTAAGGATTGATTTTAATTTACATTTGAATGTACAGATACATTCCCGAAGGTCTTGGCACATCCTGCGGACCTGACTGGTACACAAAAAGCGAGGAGTACAATTCAGAGAGCTACACTTACTTCCTCATCGTCACCTGCTTCATCATGCCAATGACCATCATCGTCTTCTCTTACTCACAGCTCCTGGGAGCCCTGCGTGCTGTGAGTGTTCCAACTCATTGCTTTTTAGTAGACAGAAATAGATAAAAATGTGTCGATTTTTATGATTTTAATGATTTTATTTTATTGCATATATTCAGGCAATATTTGTGGTTTATGTATGATTAATATATTAATAAGCATCTAATTATTATTATCTAATAATTATTTAATTAATTAATTTGCTTCTGATTTCAACTTCTGGCCATGCTTAAATCAGGCTCAATTATGTTCTTGCATGAAAGCAATGCAGAACAAAATAAATGAATTTTTTACAAAAAAGAAAAACTGTCAAATTTTTCTTCATAGAAATGTCATTTCATTTGATTTCTTCAAAGCATTATAAATTACAATGACCTTCCCATGAGCTATTAGGCATTTATTAATAACACTGAATTTTCCATGACTTTTCCAATCGGATATGGATTAAATATAAGGATATTATTTTAAAATAATTTTATATATATGAAGAGTTCAGATGCAAAAGCCTCCAAGTGCCATCTGAAATTTTTAAATATACGAGCTTGATAAAAATGATCATTCTAGAAGAAAATTTCAGAATATTCAGAATATATATAAAATTTCATATATATATATATATTAAATTATTGAAAAATAATATCCTTATATTTAATCCATATCTGATTTTTATATATAAAAATATGTGTGTGTGTGTGTGTGTGTGTGATATTTCTAAAGCTCTAAAATTAAATGCTGGAAATGTTTCAATATTTATCCACAGGTTGCAGCCCAGCAAGCTGAGTCAGCCTCTACCCAGAAGGCCGAGAAGGAAGTGTCCAGGATGGTTATTGTAATGGTTGGCTCTTTTGTGCTTTGCTATGCCCCCTATGCCATAACTGCTATGTGGTTTGCCAATGCTGATGAATCAAACAAAGATTACCGTATGGTAGCCATCCCAGCTTTATTCTCAAAGAGCTCCTGCGTATACAATCCTCTTATTTACGCCTTCATGAACAAACAGGTGAGATGGACACCACACGTGTGTTGAATAATAACTGTGCACACGCAGACAAACACTAATCTTCCATTTTGTATTCCAGTTCAATGCCTGCATCATGGAGACGGTATTTGGCAAGAAGATTGATGAGTCGTCAGAGGTTTCCAGCAAGACCGAAACCTCTTCTGTGGCTGCATAAATTATTCCATACCACATTTCAAATTTCTCAGGACCTGTTTTCCTGTTATACTCCCCCTGATTGTTCAAATCCCATACCTTTACACATTGTCAAGGGCCAAGGGAGCCCCTTTGTCCTGAAGACACAGCCCACTGGATGGCCAAACCGGGGGCGATATCCTACTATCCTTGCAGAACTGGTACATCTTAAAATACCTATTTTCTTTATTTTTTTGTAATGAAAAACATTGCTATTTCATGTTAAAATGCATTATGCATTGATGATGAAGTAGAATATTTCATTTTATCAACTTGCAAAAGAAAATCAAAAAAAATAAATATATATATATATAATTATTGAGACATCCTCTTGTGTGAATGGACTCAGGCAAACTGAACATGGAAATTCCTGACTGACCCATTAGGCACGATGCATTATAATGGCGTTTTTTATTCAGTCACAATGAGAGCTGAAGGAAACTTAAGCATTGAGAATATTCTAACACCCCATACCAATCAAAAGTGCTTGTTTCGACAAAAGAGCACAATGTAACTAAGCGGTTTACTCTCCTCTCCTCTAAAGAACATACTCAGGCCCAGCTTTCTGGCTGGCTTAGCCAAGATAAATAAGATCACAAGGAATTATCCAAGTCCATCCGCTTGTTTGCAGCTGAGGAACCTTTCATTGGGTACAAGTTTGCTGGTAACAAATAATGAGCGACAGCTCCTGTCCAATCACTGGCTTCATGACGTCGGATCTCTAATATCTGTATCTATATTACCTCTGTACATGTTCTGTTGTAATTAGACATGCAGTGTGCATGCATTTGTACATGTTCACAGTTTTTTAGAATTAATAAAGATTTATATTGTTTGATGCATTTTTTTCTCTCTACCTGTTGGTTTCTATTAATCAACTGAAATGGCCTTTATCCCATTGCCTGAAAGACTCAAATCAACAAATCAATCGAGGGTGTCAGATTTAAACGTCGATATATAACATATTACTTTTATATTCCATTTCATCTATTAACTTACAATAAGTAGGTACAATAGGTTAAAAAAGATAAATGCATGAGTAAAATCCATTTTGCAATAAAACCCATAAGGTCTTCTTCCCAATATAACATACTCCTCATATTTTAATTGTTTAATAGAATCTGAAGTGTCATTAAAAGTATTATTTTAATTTTCTTCTATTTTAAGATTTTATATTTCTTCTGTTATATGGAATCTCAAACAAAAAGACAGACAGAAAGTAATTACTGAAAAAGATAATCAGTCATAATTCTTTATTGACAATTTGTTCTTTTCAAGATACAGTCTATTGAGCTAAAACAGCACCATTTGAAGGAAGTCACCTGAAAACCATAGGTGCTAAAACATTTTATAAAGGAAAAAAATGCATTAATGGACCACAAAGGATGCTGCTATGCTTGTCACATGGCAAATTTGTCACAAACATCATATCATTGATAGTGTATTTCAAATAATGAAATTGAAAGCAACAAACTATTCGGCAATGTGTTCGACTGGACCCTATGAACCAAAATTATTTGAAGTTTTAGACATATAGCTCAAACTGAAGATCCAACTCAAATTAGTGAAAGGCACAATGAGAGATGAGTGCTGAGAATCTAGGAGTCTCATTCATGGGATGCGTCAATGAAGAAGATTTTTTTCCTAAATAAATATAGAAAGAAAACAGTATATTGCCTTTAGAGAGAAGCGGAGAGGGTCCACATCATCTTATAATCAATGTTTGTGCCAGGACAAGTACACACAGGAGAGAAATGTGAGATTACATGTATAAAGCTATAAACATATTCACATAAACGTGTAAATATATACATATATTTTATACCTATTTGTATAAACCCTCGAAAGAAACCAATCTGAGAGCTTTCAGTTCAGTATCCTAATGAACAGGACTGTGAACAGTAAGGGGAGCTGATCGTAGATCAGTAACATGTATAAAACTGCATTGAATTTAGCTCTGAATAAACAGCTTCGCATTATCAAATATAAAGAGTAATTGAAATGATAAAAATGATGTACATGGACCACGATTCCAAAGACAGATCAAACAAACACTGATAACACACTTTACAGTAAAAACAAAACAAAAACTAAATAAGAATGCATGTCGGAATGCATTTCCATGTGCAAAAAGAGAAAACAATCTATTAAGTGAACTAAATCTGAGGATTTAGTGTTGTATTATGATGAAGCAATATAAAATAAATTATATTCTTTTACCAAAACAAGTTCAAAATTAATTTTCTATTATACTAGAAAAAAAAAGAATTAAAACTCATCATGTCGAACTAACGCCTCCCCAAAGTCAGTCGCTTGACTTCCCACAAACAAATCATACTTGTTGAGTATTTCCTCTTTGGTGAGTTTGCCATTCTGAAAAAAAACAGTGAGACAGACTCAGTTTTAATGATTTCAATGATAACTTTACAAAAGCTGACAAAATAAGCTATGGTGGGCTTACCTTGTCTGTGTCAGACTCGTAAACCAGATGCTTTGCTTCGGCTTCTGCGTGGTCATAGTCGGCCGGCAGGATCCAGTCCATGGTTTCCTCTTTGTCCATTTTTCCATCCTTGTTCTTGTCTCTAAACTCTGAAAACTGCTCTCGCTCTGTCGCCACCCATTCTGGCTCGTCCATTTCATCCTCATGGTTGTACATGTCGCCTGATATTCAAACAAATTCAACCGATTTTAAACTATAACTCTACACATTTACTTCTTTATGCAATGTATAAAAACATCTGAAAACTTTTAAAAAACACAAATATCATACCTAATACTGTATTTCACTCACCAATATACTCCTCTAGGTCGATAAAACCATCACCATTCTTATCAATATCCTCCATAGTTTCCTGATGATAAAATTGAAGGAGGAAGATCAGTGAAATATAGGCAAGAGAAAATGACATTTAAAACAGGAAACATCCTAAGCAGATCCTATGATCTTCCTTCATACATGTGCTGATGGGCAAAATTCGTCAGTGCACATAATTAAGAAGAAAAAAAAGTTTGTTGTTTTACTTTCTAATCAACGTCACCAGTATTTTTATTTTTAAACCCCTTCAAAAATACCAAGATTTATTCTGGAATGAAGCACCCACTTTCTATGATCCAATCAATTCCCAATGGATAAAATTATACCACAGTCTATTTCCTCACTGAATTACACATTTCACTCAGAAATACACTACCATTCAAAGGTTTGGGGTTTTACTTTAAAAAAAAAATTATACTTTTATTCAGCAGTGGTGCTTAAAATTGATCAAAAGTGGCAGTGAAGACATTTAAAATGTCACCAAAGATTTTAAATGAAAGCTGTTCTTTTGTACGGATTCCCGGCACATGAGAGAAAATTAACAATTCGTTCCCATGACTTACTAATAAGTCAGCACATTCAAACTAATTTGTTCCCTCGTTTTAAGTAAATTGTGTGCACGATATAATAATTTGTTCCCTCATTTTACTAAACCGTGTGCACAGTATAATAATTGTTCCCTTGTTTTACTAAATCATAAGCACGATATAATAATCCATTCCCTCATTTTACTAAATCTTGCGCACAATATAATCATTGTTCACTCGTTTTACTAAATCGTGGGAATGTTGTAGTAATTTGTTCCCTTGTTTTAGTTAAAGAAGGAAGGAATTATGCGGCTATGATTTACTAAAACGAGAATGAATTGTTAATTCGTGGCCATAATATATAGTATATATTTAATTTTGGCAGCAAGTGGCGTAAACTCCAAACTTTTGAACGGTGGTGTACGTCAAATTGCAAAAGTAAAATGGGATGCGAACAGGTTTCACAATAATTTTAGCTTGGGATTAGGGCTGCACGATTATGACAAAAATCATAATTGCCGATTATTCCCTTGAAATTGTAATTGCGATTATTAATTACGATTATCACAATTTACATTGAATATATATATATATATATATATATATATATATACACAGGCATATTGTTATACATGTTAACTTAAAAATTGTGAACACACACACAAGTACTGTCCCCCTTTACTTAACATAGATATAAATTGTTAGAATATGACTAATAGTAAAGAAGACTACTAATAAATAAACATTAGGCCTATGCTAAAGCTATTAAATAGCAGTCCCAAACTAGCTTTTGTTAATACAATATTGGTATGAGCCACTACAGTCTTTTAAAAATATAAAAAATAACACAAAGAGAAAATAAAGTGGCATTTTGGGGTTAATATTGAAACGACAGTTACCATGGTGAATACACAATACTAACAAGAACTGTTAATGAAACATGGAAATTGCTCCTGGGGCCGTATTCACAAAGAATTTTAAGGCTAAAAGTAGCTCCTAACTGGCGAATATAGGAGCAACTCCTAAAAATAATGGGCGTGTCTCTCGTAACTTTATGACTCCTAATTTTTTTGACTAAGAGTAATTCACGAAGCATTTTAGCCCTAAAAGTAGCACCTAAGCCTGGGACAGCTTAAAAGAAGTCGAGAGGACTCCTAACTCACTAAGACCTATTCACAAACCGCTTTTTGTGGCATTTCACGTTGCGATGTTTTGAAATGCGTATGCGACGGCTACAGGAGCTTCCAATCGCGAGGGAACAATTTTGCATTGTAGGCATAACTAGGGATGCAATAACGCCACCAACAACAAGCAAAACTAGGCTACTCATTCATTGCATGTAAACTAATTGTAACGTTTGATTGTGAATCAAATTAAAATGTTCTTCTCTTTGCAAACGTAGGCAGAGGCATAGTGACAGATTAATTCAATAATGTTGCAAAGATATTGCATCAATCCATATGTTTCATTAGGCTACTAGGCTATTTGTTTTGCCTTACTCTTTATTCATTTAGGCTATTTATTCAGTTATTCATCATCTTCCGTCCTTCGCACTACTTGTGTAGCGCACGCATTCTCAGACCTGTCACCTGTCAATCATCATCGTAGGGGAGGGGTTTGGAATCATTCCCGCGTTACAATCATCAGCCAATCAAGGTGGTCACTTCAGTCAAGCTCGTGCATGAGTAATGACGTCATCCATAGCAACAAAGACTCACTCTTAGTTTAGGAGTTGTCATTTTTCTTTACTAAGAGTAGGTCTGAAAGGCGTTGTGAATAACTTTTAAGAGAAAACTCCAAGCTAAAATCTTTTAGTGCGATTTAGGAGTACTCCTAGTGGTAAGATAAAATGCTTTGTGAATACGGCCCCTGGTGAATAGAATGAAAATCATCCCTGCATGCAAATCCTCCTCAGCTAACACACGACGTACCAGTAACGTGATTTTTGGTATTTTACTTTTTTTTTTTGTAACAACGTTGCATGCTCGTAGTTTCCTTTGCACTTTATATACAGTGAAGCGATACACAGCGCGCGCCTCCGCATTTGCGCGTGCAATTGAAGAGTGTGCGCTACGAGTACAGTATAACGGCTGACAGGACAGGAACGTCCGTTTTTCTGAGGTGAAATACTTTTTATTTCAGCGTACACACATACGTCACTGCCTGGTAGTTCCTATATTGTGCTGGGTTTTCTGAAATAGTTGTGATTCGCCTCTCATAACATGACATGCTCTAAATGCACGCAGAGTGGATTTTTTTTTTTTTTGTAATCGCGGCTTTGAACGATTACGTAATCGTGGCACCCGTAATCGTAATCGCGATTAGAAATTCGATTAATTGTGCAGCCCTACCTGGGATAGAACTGACATAATAGAAACAGACCCACCAACACAACAATGTCCTTCATATGTTCATACTCCTCAGGATGTAGGAAGGCAGTGAACTCCTCTTTGTTAGCGATGTGGTCTCCATTTCCATCAGCCATTTTGAAGCGCCGTTCATCTCTGGCCATCATCTGCTTGTAGTTGTAGCCGTCATCAGGTTCAGGATCGTCTAGAAAAACACAGACGGCACTAATTATTATTAAAATACAATTTTTTGCAATTCTGCTGTTATCATTTACTCATGTTGTTCCAAATCTTCTCTGGAACACAAAATATGATATTTTGAAGAGCTGTTTATGTTCATAAAATAAAAGTCAGTGGAATCTAAAACAACATTGGATGCCACTGACTTTCATTATATGATAAAAATAAATAAAAAAACACTAAGACATTTTTAAAACCATCTTTTGTGTTCCACATCAGAAAGAAATTCAAGTTTGGAATTACATGTGGCTGAGTAAATGATGACAGAATTATAAGTTTTGTGCGTTTATAAAAAGAGACTGCATTTTTACCAAGGTAGGTGCCGTATGTGATATTCTTGTATTCATCCCAAGAGATCATGCCATCATTATTCATGTCAAAATCCTTCCATTGCCTATCCACATTGTCATAGATGTACTTCTTTTGAGCCTTTTTGATCCATGCTTTCAGCTCAGCCTCTGTGACAAAACCATCCTCGTCTGCATCAATCTTATCCACAATTTTACTGAAAGGCAAAATAAGAAGAACAAAAAGAAAAATTCACTATAAGAATGTCCTCTCTTAATAATTTTTTTGTGCAGTCACATATGTTGCAGGAAACCAACAAATCTCAAAGAAAATAATGACTTCCGCTCATTTTTGTTCCAGCAAACACCCCTTAACACTCAGCACAATCCTTACCCAAGCCTATTCTTGCTTTCCTCTGGGGTCAGGTCATCAAAAGACTTGGCTTCCTCCTCCCCAAGGAATGCATCGTGGTCATAGTCAAAGTTTGCGCCATCGTCGTGCTCTTTGCTGCTGAGCTGCGCATCGTGGTGGACACGGTCTTTCTTCTCTGTGGGTTTGCTGGTGGCATAAACCACACACAGAGCAAAGCACATCAACAGAGGCCTAATCTCCATCTTCATCGTGTAAGCTCTGAGGAAAGAGAGAGCAAATATTAACATATATATGTCCCAAATCCCTTTTAAACTAAAACAATACTGAGCACAAGAATTTCTAGTGTGGCTATGTTTAAATAACCACCGTGCAAACATAACTGTATGAGTTAACAAGGTCTGAATCAGTGTATGTAAACACTGTGTGTGTTTGAGTAAGAAGTGTGAAATACATGGCTGCATTTATAGGGTCAAAAATACAGTAAAACAGTAATATTGCTGAATATTATTACAACTTAAAAGAACTTTTTTCTTAATATATTTTAAAATGTCATTTATTCGTGTGATGGCAGAGCTGAATTTTCAGCATCATTACTTCAGTGTCACGTGATCATTCAGAAATATTATGAATAGAAAGTTCAACAGAACAGAACTGATATGAAAAATTAAAGACATTTATAATGCTACAAAGGATTTCTGTTACTTTTGGACAATTTAGTTTGTTCTTGTTGAATGACATTCTGTGTTACATTCTTTCAAAAATAAAAAAAATACTGACCCCGAACCTTTGACCGGTAGTGTAAACGTGTGTAGCAAGGGAAAGAGAACCATCATGACTGGCAAATTATCAGACAGAACCTTTGACAGGAAACTGTCAACATAGACAAAAAGATGTTTCCAGAGAAAAAAAAAAAAAAAAAAAAAAGGTGTAATAAAAATGATGAAACCGAGAAGTAACACAGCCAAGACAAGCGTCCAAGACACATCAAGTAAAATTAGCACAAAACTGGTCTAAACTGGTGGGCATGGCGCAAATTCTGATGGGACATTTTAGAAACACATTGCTAAATGAAAGTTATAATGCAATACTACATAATAAAAATGCAATAATAAGGTTATCACAGTCACAGTGACCTGCATGCCTTTAAATACTTTCAGTCTCAATCAGAGATTAGTCACACCAGAAATATCACATGTTGACTGCATTAGCAGTTTCATTGGGACTTTGGTAGGCACTAGGCACAGTAATATGAGAAACAGTTATGATGTTTTGGCCTCATACAAAAAATAACACAAAAGCTTTTTACTACTGGTTAACATAGGCTATACGTAAACAAAAACTGACAAAAGCACAAATAGAGGCCAACAAGTTACCTTTCGGCACATAAGATGTAATGGCAGTCTCGGTCACCATTCACTTTTATTGTATGGAAAAAATGCAATGAATGCAAATGGTGACTGAGACCGTCTGTCCTCTACCATTCTAGTTTTATTTTCACAGATGAAAGAAAGACATTTATAACAACATTATAAAGTCACTGATATTAACATAATTTTAATTTGGAGGTAAACTAACGTTATCCCTTTAATTATCAATACTAACTGTCCCTTTAAGTGAGTCGTCATTACAACGTACACGGTCAGGCAATGCAACGGTCAAACATATTCTATATATTACAAACACGTATAAAAATACAAACTTACCTAGATTTAGTACGAGGCCGAAAAACTCAGACAGAATATTGGGGATCTTCAGTTCAATCTGCAAACCCCTGTGCCACACCGTTTTTCGGACGAGAGCAACGATGCAATCCAATCACAGCGCGAGTAGTGAAGTCCGTCCACTGCCATTGGGCCACTTCAGCACTACAAACCCCGGATGTAAAGGAAACCGTTGTTTAATAATGCGCTGACTCCGCGCACTCTCTTTTAATTGGCTACAGTCAAACGGGAATCCAATCAGCACAAGATACTACAAAATCGGTTGATGCGTCGCTCAAGGCCGTTGTTCACATAGTGAATTGTCTTATTGGGCACGTCTTGCCACGTCCCCAAATTTGAGAGAGACCCGCAAATCCTTGCGGAAAGGTGCTGCCATCCTGTAAATCTACACAAACCAAACAAAAATGGTGGGAGATATTTGTAAAAACGATTAAAGTAGTATCGGCCTCGATTTTGAATGGTTGGGTTAACGTTACCTAAAACTGATTCCAGGTTTAAGTACATTTGAGTAACGTTAGTAGTGAAAGAGAAATTAGCCTGTATGTATTCCTGGTTGCTTTTCCACACCGTTTACTACCATCTGGTGGTTGAAAATAATCAGCGGTGACGTTTGAAAAACCGTCTATTGATGAATATATTTTTGAAGCAAAAAATATGAGTTTAAAATTTTAAGGGTATTTTTTTTAGCAAGAATTTTTGTAGTAAAACCACATTTGTTTTTACTATTTAGCTTATCAAACTAATTGCTTAAAAAAAATCAAAGTGTTACAGAAATTCTTAAGAAATAAAGATCTTATTTTATTTTAATGTTTGTTTTGGATTCAGGAAAAACAGCATTGACCACTAGGAGTATCACGATTAACACTACTACAAAAACACATGGTGCAGTAAAGCGTCATAACAAAGCGGCTTACAGCCGTGCGCATGCGCGTATCGTGGGACGCTGCAGCCCTCACCAAGGTAACAGCTCGAGCCTGCAACCGAATCTTATCTCACTCCACTAAGCGAGTAACAAAAAAGAAAAGAAAAAGAAGAAAAAAAACACTTCTTTTGTTCACGGACCTCTTTGTGCACTAGTCACCATTAGCTCTGACTCAAAATGACTGTGCATTTTAAGGTGAGTTATTTAAACTATCCATTGGAAACTGTTTTTAACACAGATTGAAGGTGCACGCGCTCGTGCGACGTCATTTGTTTTAAGGAACATAGAGCGCGCGCTGCAGAAATGCTTTCAGTTTTGATATTTAGTCTGGTTGTTTACTTTTAGGTAACCAAATATACATTCATATGAATTCTAGTAAAACATAGTTTACGCTTTGCCGAAAACAAAGAGAAACTACGTGACTGTATTAAGTAACGTGTTAAACTTAAACGGTAACGTTAAACCCTTTACAAGCTAACTTACTGTCGGGACTTCCTGTTATTTCTTGAAGAAGTTTGTGTGCGGATTAAAAGGCAATGGCATCAAGATTATCCAATTGTCAGCTAAGAGCTAGTTATTAAGCATGGCTTTTCTAATAAATCAGATATGTAATTTATCATACCGCCCATTTAAATATAACGATTTACTTGTGCTATAAAGTGTACTTGTTTCTTGTATGCTCTTCTTCTAATAGGGAATCAGCGAGTATCGGAGTAAATACAAGAGTCGACCAACACGACCCAGAAGCGATTCTCCACATCGCAGGATGCGACTGGCAGGACTGTCCTCTGACCAGTCAAGTATGTGATAGATAGATAGATAGATAGATAGATAGATAGATAGATAGATAGATAGATACACATATATATATATATATATATATATATATATATATATATATATATATATATATATATATAGGTAACTTAGATAGATAGATTGATACAAATATTTTTAAAAATGAATAAGCTTATCACATTAATAACTTGGTTAATATTGAACTGATTGATCTTTTTCTATCATTTAAAGGAATTACTCGGGAACCCCAATTCATATCCAAAAGGAAAGTGCCATTTTATCCACCTCAGGTATCCAGTTCTTTCCACTGGGAAGGGCATGTTTCATCTCCACAGCGTCAGGAGAAGATCAGGCCTGTCACACCTCCTGCTGTCACACCTGTGCTCAGATCCCCTAGTGCAGAAAGAGTGGCGACCCCTCTAGCCCCAAGAGACCCCGTGCCACCAGGGGGCACCACTGCACCATCCCACCAATTACAAGCAGAGCTGCAAGCAGCTCGGACATCCACCACTGCTGCTGACCAGCAGAGACTAAATGGAGTGAGTCTGGTTATAAGTCAGTGTTAAAAGTGTATATCGGTGCAAAGTTGGGTTATTGGGGAATAGCAAATTATTCCCCTTGAGGAGAAGATTCCTCTGTGTTTCTAAACCAAAATTAATCACACACACACACACACACACACACACACACACACACACACACACACACATATATATATATATATATATATATATATATACACACATATTCAAAGGCCCAGTCTTAATATTTATTATAATATATATTTTTTTCTTTTTCAGACCGTAATTGGTGTATAACAATTAACTATTAATACCACCATCAATGCAGTTACAGTAATTCAGAGCTTGTATTGTCTATTAGATTAACCATGCACTGCGGAAAAAAGCAGGACTGAGGTCTGAGCAACAGAGAAATGGCCGTTTCAGCTCAGAGTACCAGCGCCAGTTCATGTGGAAAACGCCTGTGGCCAATTCGCCCCTGCTTGCTGCACACGAGGTACGTCCTTGCAATTTAATCAGCACTGTCACAGTTCAAAATAATTTTTATCATCATACATAGGCTTGCGCCCAGTCCTTGGCCAGATTAACTGACATTTTATTTGACAGAGCACTTTTGCTCACCTGAAGTGTTTTCTTATATTTTAAGATATGAATTATTGATGCGTATTTGAATGCCTTGATTGTTTTTGTGTGCATTTCTTACCTATAAAAACACTCTTCCAGTAGATGGCAGTACAGTTTTGCATGCCACTATGTTTGTTTATTTTACACACACACACACACACACACACACTCAAACAGGCGCACATATCTTTGTGGGGACTCTCCATAGACGTAATGGTTTTTATACAGTACAAACTGTATATTCTGTCCCCTTACATTAACCCTACCCCTAAACCTACCCATCACAGAACACTTTCTGCATTTTTACATTTTCAAAAAAATATCATTTAGTATGTTTATTAACCCATTTCCCTCGCTGGCTGGTCCCCACAATGGAGGTGATCTCAGGTTTTACTATCCTTGTGGGGCCATTTGGTTCCCACAATGTAATATAAACAAAAACACACACACACACACACACACACACACACACACACACACACACACACACACACACACACATATATATATATTTATGTGTGTGTGTGTGTGTTATAATTAAGTATGTTTTTATTCATTTTATTTATTTTTACTATACATTTAAAATAAATACATTAAATTAAATTAATAAATTTTTCATTGGACCTTTTGGTGTTCTGGATAATTTCATGTCTGTTTTAGATGTTGTACAGTAACAATAGAGCCATCCCACCCTTCAAATCAAACCCTGTAATCATCGAGAGCGAATACAAGAGAAGTTTCAAAGGATCACCTCCTCCCAGACCACCGCGCTTGAGGCGAGATGTTGAACAATATGAGGTCCCCCCGCTTCATATAGAGAACACAACCCCAGAGAAGGTACATTGAAATATGCACCTTATTTTGAACGTAAGATTGCGTGTAATTTGCATTTGTAACTTGAAAAGCTTCCAGTGTCATTCACTTCCAGTTAAATTAGCTGTACAATACAGTCCGTTATGCTGCTTGATATTGCAAACTGCTATTTGCTGTCATACTATTTGAATTAATTATCATAATCATAAACAAACTCATTTGCAGTGCAAATAGATTTACCGTTTACTGCTCTTTGTTATTCTTCGAGTTACTTCCCCATAGTTTGTAATGAATGGGAAGTCTCACACGTTCAAAGAAAATTGCTTAGTTCTGCGTCACAAAATTTTGGTGGATATACATTCAGCTTAGTCACATACATCAAACTTTCCAAGTATCTCAGCATCAGTATGGAGCCGGATAAACCAGTTTCACCAACCTATTGTTACATCACCTGTATCATTTGATCAAACCCTGACAGACACAGTTGATTGCATGTGAGGGACAGTAACAATTTAATTGCATCTGACTATAGATAACTGAAATTCATATATCTTAATATATCGTAATTTATTTTACACATGCTGACCAATGTATAGTGAGGAAGTATACATTTAAAAAAATGTTTGTACTTTTGACATGGTATTTCTTGTGCTTTTGCCTAAATGCCCACCATACCAGAGTAAGAGGAAGAAGAAGAAGAAGGAGCGACAACACAGCAGGAAGTCAAGCCCCGAAGAGGAAGTCACCTATCTACAGAAACAGGAAGTGAGGTCACCTTGTGCCCTGAGAGACCCTTCACCCAAGGCAATGAGGTGACTGTTGTATTTTTTTTTTACAGGACTGGAAAAAAACAGACACAACACAGAAAATTTATTTCATATGGCCGTTTCATGCATTTTGCATAAGCAGCACATAAGCACAACATATTTATTTTTATGTAAAATAAATACAAAAATTGACCAGTCTACCTCTTTTTCTGTTTGACAGGAAGGTAAAAACAGAGTACAGATCCAACTTCCGTTCTCCCGTCCAATACAGCTACAGAGATAAAGCGTGGGTGAAAATCAGACCTGCAAAGGAGGAGGTGAGCTTCTGGAAAAAGAAAACAAATCTATGGGAACAAAATAAAATTCATGAATTAAAGAGTTAGTTCACCCAAAACTTGTCATCATTTACTCACCCTCGTTTCGTTCCAAACCCATAAGACTTTGGTTCATCTTCGAAACACAAATGAAGATATTTTAAATGAAATCTGAGCGATTTCTGTCCCTCCATTGAAATTCCAGGCAACTACAAATTTGCCGCTTTAAAAAGTTCATTAAGACATCATCAAACAAATCCATATGAATTGAGTGGTTTTGTCCAAACTTTCTAAAGAAACTGAATTGCTTTATATGATGAACATATTGAATTTAGGCTTTTATTCATGAAATTCTAGTATTGAATGCTAAAAGAATAGTTTCTAAATTATTTTAAATCTTAAAAAAGTTTTTCTAGGACTTCAGATAAATAACGTTCACAAGGGTGACTTAAACACAGCAAATAAAAAATGACCAGAGGGTATGAAGCCTAGAATAGTAATTCAAGAGCAATTCTGACACCGCATGACATGAAAGCTTGAGCTGTGGTGGATTAAAGTGGCAGAGCTATTAGGAAACGGATATATAATATCTCTAATCACTGGTCTGTGTGATTAATCTTGCAGGAGTGTGATGGTTTTCACGACTGGTATCATGAGGTAACTGTACCGCCTGTTACATCCATTCCCTTAGCTGCTGCTGCTGTATCAACAGATACCTGCATTTGCTTATGTGTATCTGTTCTGTGCTGCCACATCAAATGTATGACATCATTCAAACTTCGACTAAATGGTATCATCTCATATAGACATAGACTTGAAGTGTCTGTGTGTGTGTTCAGTCTGTGTATGTGTGCATATGGGATCAGTCATCAAGATGTTATCTGTCAGCATACTTGGAACTTTGAAGTTGTCTGTGGTTTGGCTGTTTTTTTTTTTTTTTTTTGCTTTCAGGTGTAGCCCTATATTGACTTTTGGCTCACACACTGATTATATAAAAGCATAGCTAAATGTTAAGGTACAGTTCATAACACCTAATTGTACTTTTATTTATTTACTTATTTATTAATTCGTTATTCATTAAGCAGTGAATTACAAATGAGGGTAGGAACAGAGTAGATCTTAATCAATATGAGCATATTAGAGGAGCCAACAATATTGCCCAATTTCAAAAGTAAACCATAACAATACACAGCTAGAGTATAAATGAAATTGACAGAGGGGGACAAAAATAATATTTTTTGTAAAGAGATGTAGTATAATTAATATTTGT
Organism: Rutilus rutilus; assembly: GCF_951802725.1. Lineage (NCBI taxonomy): Eukaryota > Metazoa > Chordata > Actinopteri > Cypriniformes > Leuciscidae > Rutilus > Rutilus rutilus. Next base: position 10,986,895 of record NC_140212.1, on the reverse strand, counting down.
CATATTATATAATTTATCACTATTTCTCAATTTGTATGAGAGTGTCACACTATGATCTTTGCTGCTTGGTAAATGATTTGATCTGATTTATTTGTTTTTTACATGGTCAGCATCTGTCATGATGATAAATTCAGTGCTTGACTCTTTATTTTAAGGTGTACGTCCTTAAAATTAGTTTGCTAGACTGTAAACTTTATCGTTTTCGTGTCATGCTGACCCTGTAAAAACAATGTAACTTTTGTAAGACAGAACTACTAGATTTTAGGTTATGGTGTCAAGTGTGCTTCAATGCGTCTCCAGCAAACTTTTATGCAAGTCTTGCCATATGGGACAGGGGTGTCTTTTTGAGTCAGCTCTTTAGGAGCGGAGCATGACTGCCTCCACTTTTACACGCATTCTCCACGGGTTTCGAAGCGGATCTGACAATGTTGCATGATGTGAATTTATACTGATTCATCAAATTTATGTTAAGCATGTATAATTACAATATCAGGGCTCAACAATACATTTTCCCAGCTCAGAAAATTTAGATTTTTACCAACATATTTTTATACATGTTTGAAAGAAACAAAAAAGTTTACTACTTTTAAATTATCATTTTTATTCTAATTAAATAATGATTTTTAAAACATTACGTCAACTGGCCCAGAATCTCACTGGGTCAGCTCGACATTCTTATTGTTGAGTGCTGAATATCTAAAGCAGTGTTTTGTCTATGCTTGCTATGAATTATCAGTCTTCTTGTCCACACTTATTATCTGTAGCGTTGCCCTATTTTTCCAGACTCTGATTTATCACAATTCTAAAGTTCTGCTGTTTTTCGACAGGTGCGGGAGCTACGTGAGAAGGCAGAGGCCTACAGGAAACGGGCATGGGGAACTCATTTTTCTCGGCAACACTTGAATCAGATCCTGTCAGATCACAACTGGATGTGGGAGCCTTCGAATGGCACCTCCTCATCCTCCATTGAATCTGAGGCCTGCAGAAGCACTAGTAGCAGCCCTATCATTGAGGCTCTGGACCTGGCCAGGTGAGCAGAGCTCAGGCATCATCATTCTTATAGTCAGTTCAGAGCTTTCTTTTATTAATGACCTGGTCTCTTTGGCATGTCTATTTAGGGCTGGCAGTGCCAGGGCAAGCTCTAGCCCTGGACCTTCTGCTTCTGTGGCAGCCAGCAGGAGAAGCTCTCTAGGAGAGGACCCCACCCTCCCTATGCAGAGGAAGTTGGCCTGGGATGAAGAAGAGGGACATGGAGAGAGAAATGAGTCTGAGATTTCACAGGAAGAGTTCACAGTTAAAAAAAATCTGTGGAATCCAAAAGATGATCATGGAAACATGAAAGAGAGAAATGACAGGTATGTGCTTGTTGTTTCTCTGAATTGTCACCTCACCTCAGTTGCATTTTAGATTTTCGAGATAAGAGAACCTGCCAACACTAGAACCAACATGGACATGACGGTCTCATTGTTGGGAAAAAGTCCGATTAGAAGAATTTGAATTGAGTTGGCTGCAACACAGCAAGTTGAGCTGGAATTTGAATTGAAATGAAGAGGAAGTTAAAGGTCCCATTCCATGGATTATTTTTATTATTTAATAATGTTTCCAGGGGTGCCCTTATAATGTTAGTATGTTTTTTAGATCAAAAATTGTTATAATTTAGAAATAAAAGGCATATTTCCTAGCCTGATTTCATTCCCTGGTTTGAACACTCTGTTTGAAGGGGCGTGTCTGCTGAGAGACTTCAGTGTAAACGCCCTCTGCTGTGATTGGCTGACATGCTTGCATATGAAATATCTGGCATTAAATGTGGAACTATCTGGAAAACTTTTACTATTACAGCTATTATACGTTTTTACTATTACAGCTATCTGGATTAACGAATCGTGAGAAGTTTTTTAAGTATTTAGATCTATTTCAATCACATAAAAGGTTGCAGTGATGAGCATTGAGCAGATGACAGCCTGTTGATCGCGTGAAAGATCTTATCATTGCAATGCAGTTTCTGCACTCACTAATGATTTCACCAATGCAAACATGATAAATACAGTAAGAGCTTCGTTGTGCAGTGTAACAGCGTCATTGATTTCATAACGAGTTTTGGCAAGTGTCCAGATAAACTCGCGCTGTGTGATTGATAGCTTGGGCGATTGGAAAGGGATTGTGCTTTGATCACTTTCTGTATATTAATCACAGTTTAAGTAAGATTATTTTCATCCTACTAAGAGAAACGAACGATGTGAAGAGTGATCGCTACTTCCATATTAAATCACTACTTACCGCTTGCTGGAATATAGTTGAAATTGCCCCCTTCGTCAGTATGAAACGCTGAGAGAAGTCTGCTTGATATTATCCCAGGTTAGAAAAACAGTCCGTGGTGAAATGGACAGAGCAAACTAACAACTTCGAATTAAACTTTTGCGGTATCCGATTATAGATAAACATCAACCACGTCTGTTGACATTTCGCCATCAATACGCCTGTGTTCCTGTGGGCGGAGGTTACGGTTCTAGTGACATCACTAAAGCAGGATGTAGAGGGGTGTAGTCCAATCCAGCCGTTTTTTGTAGTCAACTTCTGTTAAATAAAATATCTCGCTTGGCATTGAACTTTGAGCTTTATAATTTTACAGATATTATTTATACTCTAACAACAACATTACACACTAACTAAAGTTTGAAACATGGGATCACATAGAACGGGACCTTTAATGAATTACAATTCAAAGAAATGAACACAGAGATACAAATAATATATATAAAAAAGATTATTAATTACAAATTATTTAAAATAATTTAGTGTAAGAATAATTCAAATGAAAAATAAAAGGTATTATATATTTTTTATTTTTTAAAATATTTTATTTATTATATGAAAATTGAATTCAAGAATAGTATTGGAATTTAGAAGTAATTTCTAGTTCAGTTCAAACACTTTACAGTGGATTTTTCATAGTTAAGTCCAGCATCCTTTTGACTAGTCCAGTTTAAATATTACCAAATCCAGGAGCAGGGAGTCTTGCATGCAAAATATTTCTGCCAATGCCCTTGCAGTTTTTCATTCAGACGTTTCGCATATCTTTTGTAGGTTGCAACTATTGGAAACTGAGTCATCATTGGTGGTGGAGGGGTCTGGAGATGTGGGCAGATTACCAACCCCCAAACTGAGGACCATGCAGACTGTACAAAGAACGCATCACGATCGGACAACTCCAGCCACTGGTAACAAACATACTCAACAATACTTTCAAAAGTTCAGGCCACATCGACCTATTAATAATGAATAATGTTTTAGTTTAATTTGGTTTTACAGACAGCTGTGGTTTTCTGTACAGACGGTACATCCGTCACTTTGAACCTTTACTTTTGGCATCGCACGACAGTTTCAATTTGATTTCATGATTTGCAGTCAGAATGACTCCGAGTCTCTCGTTCGTTAGACATACTTTTTAATCAATTAAGAAAACTAAAAATGTTAATATTTTTTTATTAATTTTATTAGGAGGAGCTTTGCTAGTCTCTCCTCCGAAGATCAAACATTCCTCCAGGAAAGTTAGGAGGAGTGAGCCACCTTTAGGAAAACCTCACTCTCCTTATAAACATTTCATAGATGGCTCTCCACAGCAGCCACACAGTAAGGTACCTGATTCTTAAGTCAGACATGCAATATTATGTCATACATTGTCTTCAGATTTCAAACTCCATTGTATTGCGAAGGCTGAGAATGGAAGCTGGCCACGTTCCCCACCGGCTGCTGGCCTGACCACTGTAGATCTACTTCCCATGCGTGAAGATGCTTGGGCTGAGGATGAGGAAGCGGCAGATTACACCCCCCATCCAAGACAACCCAAGCCAACCCAAAAACAACAGACTAGCCAATGTCACAAAGCTGCTGTCTCTCCACTTCCCAACAGAATTCAGGGCATGATGAGAAACCCGGAGTTTCAGCATAATGGTATGTTTCCTTTCAGCATCCACGGATGTAGATCTAGTGTCAGCCATGGGAGTTTTATTATGAGAAGCCTACCGATCGCAGCTTTTATGAATTCACACTGAGCCTTAACAAGCTGTAAAGACATTTATGCACGTTAGAAGTGAACATTTTAGTTTGCGCTACAAAAATATAGCTTTATTTGATTGCGTGATCATCGATCCATACATAGGAAGAAAAAACGGCACTCTATAAGCACGCAATTGAAACGTGACTGAGTCATTTACCAGCAGAAGGAGTTAGAGGAAGGTTAGGTTACCGCCAGCAATAGGGGGAGAATAATCTAGGTCAGTCTCCTGCTGTCTTTTTTGTGTCTGTTTAGTTTTTTCCACTAACGTCAGTGCATTATTTTGGTACCACTGTATTGTCCTCATGCTACCGGGTCAGATTTTCCCTGGTCCCCCTGGAGTCATTTATTTCAAAAGATTATTTAACTTCTATCAAGTGTAGTTAATACGCCTATTGATTGCTGTATACTTGCGTATCTCCTAATTATGACAATTCAAGAGAACTATCATAATTTTAATTATTGCATTTATACCTCAAAAGCATTTGAAATTAATTAGTTCTTTGAAAAGTTTCATTCAAAAAACGTATACACAAAGTTTTTTTAAACAGTAATTTAATCACTAAAATGATAAAGATAATAACTAATTAACTCATTAAAATATATATATATATACACGCACTACTATTCAAAAGTATTTTTTTTTAAAGAAATAATATTTTTTATACATCAAGGCCACATTAAATTGATCAAAAGTGACTTTAAAGACACTTTCGCAAAATATTTCTATTTCAAATAAAATTCCTCAAAAATATTAAGCAACACAACCGTTTAAAACTGTGATAATAATAAGAAAGCACCAAATCAGCATATTAAAATGATTTCTGAAGATTAATGTGACTGAAGAGTTATGGCTGCTGAAAATGGCTTTGCCATTGCAGGAATAAACCACATAAAATGTATAAAAATAGAAAAAATAGAATAAAATCACAATAATATTTCACAATGTTAATATGTATGTTTACTGTATTTTTTTAAATCAAATAAATGCAGCCTTGGTGAGCATAAGAGACATTTAAAAAATGTACCAACCCCAAACATTTGATCAGTAGTACACATGTAAAATCATTATAAACTACTACCAAATGTGACTTTATTTCCCTGCCAGTATTGAGAATTATTCAGTGTTACATATACAGCATTATAAGGTAATCTGCTTTAATTGAAAATCTGTTGTTATATCTGACCATTGGTCTAACCTAATGTAGTTAAGTTGATTGAATTATATTAAATAAGATATTGTGGACTTGTACATCCAGTCAACCTTACAAAACATGTACAGTGTTGAAAGTGGAAATTATGTGATTAAGTTTCACTGCCTATGATGTTACGTTCATTTATGTAATCCACCCATTCATTATCACAATATCCTCTTTTGTGTCAATTGTAGGTAACCTGGGAATTTTTCGGCCAGAGCTGTTTCTGTTTCCTGAATCTGATTCTGGTGTATCAGATAATGGTAAAATCATCTTCTTAATATTAGCAGATATTAGCAGCCATAAGCAGCTACAGACAGTTACTTCATGCTTTTATGACTGTCTAGCAGTTTTAGTTGGAACAGGAATTAGATCAACGTGTTTTTTGATGTGGTGTGCACATCAAGAACCGCTAATGCATTTCATATCCCTGGTTTCACTGATGCATGTCTGCACTATTTGTGCATACATGTTGCCCTTAATTACTCATTTATGGAAACAGTAATATCTTAAAATGTCTTTTCTAAAACTTATTATATATTTTATAATTATAATGAAATGAAATACTATTCTTATATATTTCTCATTGAACATTTTTAAAATCTCTTTTTCATATTAAATCCAGATGATAAGATGTCTCAGATCTCATCTAGATCAGCAGCCTCATGCTCCGTGGCCTCTGAGCTGTTGGGCCGCGCTCAGAGAAGAAAGGAGGATTTCTGGGGAAAGCGCTAATGTGTCAAAGCCCATTCATCAGCTGTGCATTGACTGAAAAATAGCCATTAACTCCTCAGGATGTAAACCTGAAATTTCTTTCTCCTAATTTTAAAAGTCTGGTTTGTTTTTGTGATAGTCTGGTATTTAAAATGAAGAAAAGAGATTTGTAATTTATTTTATTTACTTACGTTTTTAATATGACTAGACACGTTCAGTACAAATGATTTTGCTAATTAAACACTATAAAAAGCAAAAAAGTAATATTTTTTTGTATGATATATATAAAGATGATGTATATTTCTCTTTGATACAAAATTAAATCTGATAAATATTAATATTTAATAGCTCTAGGTTGAGCAATTGAACACAATAAAACCAAAATAGTATTACATTCAGGCTCACCTACTACATCAGGGATTGCACATAGTGTGAGAAAAATAAGTGTTCAAATTCAGTTAACAAATTCGTTGTTGTATTCGTATTTATTTATTCACATATTTCTGTCAGAACGCATAACATGTCACATAGCAGTATTCTCTTTACCATATTTTACATGCAGGACACGTGATTCACAGATAAGTGACTCTTATGGGCCGGTTCTTGAAATAATCATTCTAAAACTTTAGCAGTTTGCGTCAGTCTAAACCTTTAATGAACTCAACAAATCCAGTGACTACTGAATCATCATTTGACTCACTGCAAGTTTCTTATAGCCATTGCTGCTCTTACCTGCTGTGCCACCAAAAAAAGCTCAAATATTCTATTTTTATCTGTCCACATCACATACATGCCTTTGTTAATATTAGGACAGAATAAAAAAATAAGAGTTACTCTTAAGGGTTTGATATGTATATATATATATATATATATATATATATATATATATATATATATATATATATACAGTGGGGAGAACAATAACAAATACACTGCCGATTTTGCAGGTTTTCCTACTTACAAAGCATGTAGAGGTCTGTAATTTTTATCATAGGTACACTTCAGCAGTGAGAGACGGAATCTAAAACAAAAATCCAGAAAATCACATTGTATGATTTTTAAATAATTTGCATTTTATTGCATGACATAAGTATTTGATCACCTACCAACCAGTAAGAATTCCGGCTCTCACAGACCTGTTAGTTTTTGCTTTAAGAAGCCCTCCTGTTCTCTACTCATTACCTGTATTAACTGCACCTGTTTGAGCTCGTTACCTGTATAAAAGACACCTGTCCACACACTCAATAAAACAGACTCCAACCTCTCCACAATGGCCAAGACCAGAGAGCAGTGAAGGACATCAGGAATAAAATTGTAGACCTGCACAAGGCTGGGATGGGCTACAGGACAATAGGCAAGCAGCTAAGGCAACAACTGTTGGCGCAATTATTAGAAAATGGAAGAAGTTCAAGATGACGGTCAATCTCCCTCGGTCTGGGGCACCATGCAAGATCTCACCTTGTGGGGCATCAATGATCATGAGGAAGGTGAGGGATCAGCCCAGAACTACACGGCAGGACCTGGTCAATGACCTGAAGAGAGCTGGGACCACAGTCTCAAAGAAAACCATTAGTAACACACTACGCCATCATGGATTAAAATCCTGCAGCGCACGCAAGGTCCCCCTGCTCAAGCCAGCACATGTCCAGGCCCGTCTGAAGTTTGCCAATGACCATCTGGATGATCCAGAGGAGGAATGGGAGAAGGTCATGTGGTCTGATGAGACAAAAATAGAGCTTTTTGGTCTAAACTCCACTCGCCGTGTTTGGAGGGAGAAGAAGGAAGAGTACAACCCCAAGAACACCATCCCAACCGTGAAGCATGGAGGTGGAAACATCATTCTTTGGGGATGCTTTTCTGCAAAGGGGACAGGACGACTGCACTATATTGAGGGGAGGATGGATGGGGCCATGTATCGCGAGATCTTGGCCAACAACCTCCTTCCCTCGGTAAGAGCATTGAAGATGGGTCGTGGCTGGGTCTTCCAGCATGACAACGACTCGAAACACACAGCCAGGGCAACTAAGGAGTGGCTCCGTAAGAAGCATCTCAAGGTCCTGGAGTGGCCTAGCCAATCTCAAGACCTGAACCCAATAGAAAATCTTTGGAGGGAGCTGAAAGTCCGTTTTGCCCAGCGACCGCCTCGAAACCTGAAGGATCTGGAGAAGGTCGAGCCCGATCTCACGGGAAAACGTACAAATTCTACGAGGTGGCTTATTCGTACGAATTCATACGACCTGACTCGTACGAATTAGTACGTTTTTTGCAAAATCGTACATATTTTACGAATTGGCCAATTCGTATGAATTCATACGAATGACCTACCCCTGACCCTGCCCCTAAACCTACCCATCACGTGGGTTTAGACAAATCGTACAAATTCGTACGAGTGAGGTCGTACGAATTAGTACGAATTAGCCAACTTTTTATCATTCGTACGAATTCGTACGAATTGGTCGTGAGATAGCGTTGGAGGGTCTGTATGGAGGAGTGGGCCAAAATCCCTGCTGCAGTGTGTGCACACCTGGTCAAGAACTACAGGAAATGTATGATCTCTGTAATTGCAAACAAAGGTTTCTGTACCAAATATTAAGTTCTGCTTTTCTGATGTATCAAATAGTTATGTCATGCAATAAAATGCTAATTAATTACTTAAAAAACATACAATGTGATTTTCTGGAATTTTGTTTTAGATTCCGTCACTAACAGTTAAAGTGTACCTATGATAAAAATTACAGACTTCTATGTGCTTTGTAAGTGGGAAAACCTGCAAAATTGGCAGTGTATCAAATACTTGTTCTCCCCACATATATATATATATATATATATATATATATATATATATATATATATATATATATATATATATATATGTTCTTATATATGTTCTTTTTAAATAACTATTATGTTATTTTTAAATAAGGTTATTTTAAGGTTCGTATTAATATTTTTTTGAATAATGTTATAAATCATAGAACCTTTCCATATAACTTTTATGAATGAAGAACTATGTAAGAAGAATTTCGCAAGGATGAGATCCTTGAGACTTATCTGACGTCAGTAAATTACACAACTTTCATAAATTCATAAATACACAGACCTTTTATGTCACTCCCGGCAATATACATTGCGCAGTCTGATGTAATGAATTCAATCATACGCGCTTGTTCTTTTATTGCAGTGGTCGTTATTGTTCCTGTCACAGGCGTTTGACAGCTTTCCCAAACATCCTGACAGGATTTTTTAGCAACATTTGGTTTATGATGTAATACTTTCCCTGTCGCACTTGCATCTTTCACACTCATAACATGCTGATCAGGAAAAAGGTTATTGAAAGGTTACCTAGCAACATGAAGTGGAAATAACTGTATGTACATAATAAAGATTTTATTTTTGTCGCGCACTTATTAATACTATTCGCCAGTGCGGGGAATTCACAGAAAGCACTCTGTCCACTTCAGAACGCTTCCTCATTCTATGTCTTTATTGCAGCCTAATTATTGGAAGATTTATTTCTGTCACACGAATTTCCTATGCATCATAACAGTCAGCGAATATGAACCATATACGGTTTCTCGGAGATACGTTTGACCTGATAATTTTCAGGTTCAGAGGTTGGGGGATTACGCCAAAGGTAAAGAGACAATACCACAGTGACGTTGTGGTGATAACTGGGACAAAGCTGGAGAATATAAAAGCTCTAGAGTCACAACATGCACTCCAAATCGTCTGCGGGGAACATCAGTCTACATAAGAGGACATACATCACTGAATCCACCCGTCTACCTGCAATATGAAGTTCCTAGCTCTGCTTGCTGTGATGTGCTGGTGCTTTGTGCGTGGCCAGGCGATGCACCTCATGCGGCCGCGGCCCAAGCCTTTAGACAGCCCCGTCACCTGGAACGACCTCTATGTGATGACTGAACATGTACGTTTGAATGCCTCAGCTGCAATTTATATGCTATATACATAAAATATCTATCATGTTTTAACTAATTGAATTTTTATATGGATATGTAATTATATAGATATTTATTTATTTGAAAATACAATGTATAACATTATGCTACCCTTGCAGGCACAAAAGGATGACAAAGACCACGAAACACGACTGCTTCCAGTTTTCTCCGAGGTTATGCTAAAAGTATGTGTGATAATTCACTTTAAGTAATAATTGTGGTAATAATTCTTTCACTAGTAAGCAATCCAATTTTGACTGTTACTGCCACTTGATACCTTTACTAATTGTGAATAATATCTGTTAGATTCTAAAACATTGATCAATAAGTTATGACAACATGTTTTTACATTGTTTTAACTCATCAAAATAAGTTATGCTTTTTTTTTTACAAGTTATGCAAGATTCAGCTCGTTTTTTTAAAGTGAATTTAATGTAACTTTGCAACTACATGTCAGCTAGCAGTTTTAGTTGACTGCTTAATATCCGCTAACAGACATTCATGTACAGGTCGACTTATTTCACTAACCCCAACCTAACAGTCTACTAATCCTCTAATGAGAGTTAGTTGACATGTAGTTGCAAAGTTACTTTTAGTTAGTCGAGAGTCTCAATTGGATTAAAGTGTAACTAGTATCTACTCAATTAGTCATTACTATACTTATTCATTACTTTGTAATACTTATTCTTTTGCTAAAAGTCACTGTTCACTATAGCTATTGTTGAGACTAATACATACTAATTGGAGGTGAATAGTTGAAATGATTTCAACAAAATGTTGCAATAGTTACCAATAACAATGGGACAGATATTTGTAGCAATGGAATAATACTGTTGACTAATCAAATAAATTTCAGTGGATTTCAGTTAGATTACTAAACTATTATGGCATTAAACTAATACATTATGATAATATTTTGTTCTAGGAAGAGGGCACTTGCTGCATCAACACCATGATTCTGGATTACTATCTAAAGCACATCTTGCATGCTGATGATCATGAGCACGTTGATAAATACCCACAGATTCGTTTTGTGAGGTCTGATCTGCACAGGGTCGCCCAAGTTTTGAAACCGTACTGTGTAAGTGTTTGAAACGGTTCGATATTTTTGACCAGCTGACCAACTGTTATGTGCACTGTACTTAAACATTCTGTTTTTACAGAGCGACAGTGCAGAACATGTGCAAGTCAGGAAATACAAGGAGAGATTCAGTGACTTTGGACGTAATGTAAGTTGATGTTTTTGTTTTGTATTAAATTAGTGAAAAATGCGTTGTTCTGCATGCCTTTAATATCCATTGTGTTTTTTCTTCAGAGTTTGACACTAGCTCGTAACAAAGCAGTCGGAGAGGCGATTATTCTCTTCCACTACCTTTTTGAATCCTGCTCTTCAAGAATGTGACTCTGTAACCCTCCTCTGCAGTATTGGATTTTTTTAATATATTTTTTTCAGTATTCAAAGGATTATTTATTTTGGATGTATTTATTTTAGATATTTATTGTATGTTATATGAAGTTTTACAAACGGCATGGGAACTGTGCTTTCATGCTATGTGTTGTAAGGTCACATTTGTGGCTGCTGTTGTGACTGACTTGGGCTAAACATCTTAAGACAGTCCACTACAAAGTAAATGCATTGTAAAAGCATTTTTTTTTAAAGTACAAAAAAAAAGATGATTAATTTAATAGATTTTTTTTGCTATATATTAATTTATTTTTCTGCATACAGTATGAGATGTGTGTTTGTTTTTTAAATAAAATTTATATATTACTTATCTTACTTGTTTCTGCTTATTTCACAGCATGCATATCCAAAGTTTGTCTTAATATCAAAGTGTTAGTCAGAACAACCCCATCATTCTTTCCCGTATGTGTGTTAAGAGGGTTTCTGAAACACCCCCTAGTGAGCAAGACTAGATAATAATTTTAAGGAGATCAGCTATTTGATTTGGAAAGTAAATAAAATATTATTCAACAATTTATTGCAGTAACTTAACTTATATGGGTGGCTATTAACACATTTAGTTAACCCTAAAATGAAAATGCAATGGTAGAATGGAATAGAATGGTGCATGCAAAACGTGTCGCATATTCCAAGTGTACTGGGGGTATGATATTGTTTGGTGAAAAACAAACCAAAATTTAGTATCTAGGGAGAATTCAGGTAAAGTGAGCCATTTAAGCTTGGTTGTACTGTGCACAATGGGTTTACGCTTTACAAGCATAGCAATGGTCTTTAATTAAAGAGACACTGTTTCTTTAAATTATGCAATATGACACTGGTGGGTGTGGCCACACCTCAAAGGAGGACTTGTGAAAGGTAGAAAACCCTTTGACAGGATTTTCATTTCTAACTTATAAGATTGCTCACTAAATATAAACAAATATTACTGTAACAGTTCCTGTTTTGTTTGTTACTTCCGTTAACAGGGAATTCATTGTAAAGCATAACATTTTTTAAAATGTGTTGGTTTTCTTGTAAGGTGTTTAAATATTACTGTCCCACTTTGGCTGATTGTGTTAGATAAAGTGTAAAGTGGCTGACCTTCAACCTTCAGTAATTGTACTCAAATCCATTTAATAAATTCATTAATTGACATTCACTGTTTATTTTATAGTTCATTTAATTCTATCCCACCTTAAAATAACATTAAAACATTTATTTCTAATAGGGAAAATGCTGCCTCTATGGTGTAAAAACAGAACAATGGTAGTTACGTTGTCTTGACAAATAATGCTACCTATAAGATTGTGCTACCAACCACTAATTTTCATTGTTTTAAGGCTAGGTTTGGGGTTTGGATGTTAATAAGGCCTCAAACCATGCATGGTAGCACAATCTGATAGGTATTGTAGCACAAATCATCAGAACGTGTTACGTGTCACCAAGCAACAACCTTCCAGCTAGGGCTGTACTGTCCTAGTCGATTAGTCGATTAGTTGGTCGATACGTTCTGGTTCGACCAAAATTCTGATTGGTCGATTTTCTGCCGCGTTTATTTCATCAGTTTTGCCGCGCTGAGGCACGCTCATTTCATCAGGTGGAAAGCACTAACTGCTAATGGGGGTGTTTTCAGAATACCCTTGTTTCACTGTAACAGTCTGTCTTCAAAACACCCCCCTTGTTTTCACCTTTTTTGGATTAGTCCAACCCAAGAGAGAGCGTCGAGCGTAGAAGGTTTGATGCTGAATATTATTTATTTAATTGTGAGAGCGTTTAAACTTTAATAGTCAGTCCTCTTCTAACATGTCAACAACAAAGAAATCGACAGTGTGGCAGCATTTTGTTAAAATTGATAACAGGAAAAAGGTCGAATGCAAAGTTTGCAAGCAACAGTTCTCTTACGAGAGGTCTCTCGTACTGCGTAAGATATCTTACGCTAGGGGAAAATCCTTTTTCCGCGAGATATTGAAGCCAAAAATTATCCTTAATTTTGTAATAATGCAAAACGCGTTGCGGCAGCATGCAGACATAGGCGAGACAGCTCGCGCGCCTATTGGCTGCTCTGCGGCAACTGCAGCAGCCTATCGAGCAAGGCCTGGCGTGACGCCAGACCCAATCAGGGCACTTCGCGCCCGCTGCGTCACGTCCCGCCGAAATGGGCTTGGTCTAGGCCTATAAATACCGCTCGCAGGCAGCTATTATCTGATTTTTCATCCTTCAAGCGAAGCACACGCATCGCTGGAGCCGGAGAAGAAGCCGCGCCGTCTGAGAGAGAGCACCTTCAGCGGGACGAGTCACTGAAGTCGCTGGCCGCGCCGCCTTCCTGCCTTCCTGCCTTCCTGCTGCGCTTTCCGGCGCTTATATCCTTTCTATTACTCTGTACTTTTGTGTGTGTGTGTCGCCGCCGCGACACACATTCTAAAAGAGCTAGCGTCTTTTTAAAGATGCCTTCCTGCGGCTCGTGCAGAGCCACACTCAGCGACGGGGACCGCCACGTGATTTGCGTTTCCTGCCTGGGTGAGGAACATGCAGCTCTCGCGCTCGCTGACGGCGGCTGCCCTCACTGCGAGCTGATGGCAATGGCGACTCTGAGGACTCGCCTAGCCTTCTTCACCGAGACTGCTCCCCCGCCCGCCGCGGCGTCGCGCCGTAAAAAGCGCCGTGCCCAGCGGGCCCCGGAACCCTCCCTCAGCCGCCAAAGCTCGCCGGTTCGCCCGCTTGCTTCCCCGGCTTCGTCACCCTCGCTTCCTGACGGACAGCGGCCGCCGTCTGCCGCCGCTTCCGTTGACATCGTGGATGAGGAAGCCCTGCTGGGAGAGGATGATTCCTGCTCTATCCTGGCGTCAGGCAGTGAGGATTGGGCGGGCTCTGAGGACCCCGCGCCCCCTGCCCGCATGTCTTCAGGCAAGAGAGCGTCCATCGAGACGGAGCTCACGCGAGTACTCGCACAGGCCGCGGCGAGCCTCGGCCTCGAGTGGTCTTCGCCTGAGCAGCCCGCTCACAACCGGCTGGATGGATTTTTCCTGCCTGGGGAGCGCGCTTCGCCTGCGTCCAGACCGGCGCCTTTTCTTCCTGAGTTACACGAAGAAGTCGCCAAGTCCTGGAACGCCCCCTATTCGGCTAGAGTGCGTCCTGCTGTTTCTTTGGCATTCTCCGCTGTTGACGATGCCAAGAACAAAGGATACCTTTCGCTGCCGCCGGTCGAAGAGGCGATAGCGGCCCACTTATGCCGGCCCTCTGCTGGACGGCGTGCTAAGTCGGCCCTACCCTCTAAAGCTTGCCGCACGACGTCAAGCCTGCTCCGCCGCGCTTTCTCCGCCGCCGGGCAAGCTGCGTCAGCGCTGCACACCATGGCAACGCTTCAGATCTTCCAGGCCGATCTCCTCCGTAAGCTGGATGAGGAAGGGCCTGACGCGATCTGCGTGCCGGACTTAAGGAGTGCCACGGACCTCGCTCTCCGTGCTACTAAGTCTGCAGCGCAAGCCATTGGACGGAATATGGCCTCTCTCACCGTGACTGAGAGACATCTTTGGCTGACGCTCTCGGAAATGGCCGAGTCTGAGCGCACCGCGTTCCTCGACGCCACGCTTTCCGCCACAGGCCTCTTTGGATCCTCCGTCAAGGATTTCGCGGAGAGATTCGCAGAGGTACAGAAAGCGTCACAGGCTATGAAGCACTTCCTCCCGAAGCGCTCCAGCTCTGCAGCAGGCCGTGCAAAACCGTCTGCTCAGAGCTCACAGCCACAGCCACCGTCCACTGCCTCCACTTCACAGCGCCGCCAGGCCCGAAGCGCGAGACCGCGCTCCCGCTCATCCGGTCGCCGCCCCGCTGTACGTGGCCCGCGACCTAGGATTACGGTGAAGCCCGAGGCCCCGAAGTCGTCCTAGCACAGCTAGGAAAACGACGGTGTTTAAGTCCCGCTGCGGCCAGACTCACACCAAAGCTATTCGCTCGTCCAGTTCTAGCAAATGTGACTGTTCCAGTGTTTTCTGCAGCCAACAAGTCGGTTCTGTCACCCGCTTGCCTGCACACAAATGCCGTTTTCACGGCTACCCAGATAAATCCCCAAAAGAGTGTATTTTCTGGTGTCCCGGCCACGGCCGATGGTGTTTCATGTGTAGTAAGAATGCCCACTGCCCAGTGCCCATCCCTACACACAAGCACAGCCTGTCACACAGGGCTCGCGCACATAAAACCGACTCAGATCGGTTGCGCTTCAAACATGGTGAAAGTGCCCACTACCCAGTGCCCACTAACACCGCGTTGTGCATGTCTCATGGTTTCTGTAAAAACGAAACCAACGTGCACTCGCTTCACGCAAGCGAACGATGTTTTCGGTGTGATAGATGTGCCCGCTGTCCCGCGCCCACATCCACACATAGACATGACAGTTCCCACGGGAACCGCCCAGCCCTCCCCCTCGCGGCTGACCACCGCAGAGGAGTCGAGCGCGGGCAATCTGCCCGCTGTTATCAGCGCGCCCCATGCCTCAAATGTCACGAGCGCGATGCTTGTGTTGCAGCACGCCGAAGCCTCTCCATCGCTGAGCGAGCGGAGCGCGCTTCGTATTCAACCCCTAGCTATCCATGCAGACGCATGGGCAAAGCTGCCCGGGGTTTCGAAGTGGGTGCTGAACATTATAAAAAGAGGCTATTCGCTGCAGTTTCGCCGACGCCCTCGCCGCTATGTGGCGCGCGTCGAGACCACGGTAAAAACAGAAGTAGCACATTTACTTCGAGCCGAAGTGACGAAACTACTGAGCAAAGGGGCCATAGAGCCTCTCTCTCAAGTTCAGAGCGAAGGAGGGCTATACAGCAGATACTTCCTGGTACCGAAAAAAGACGGGGGTCTCAGACCCATACTAGATCTAAGGCAACTGAACAAAGTGCTTGTGAAGCGACAGTTCAGGATGCTCACGACCAGACAAATCCTTGTGCAAATTCGCCAAGGAGATTGGTTTGTGTCAATAGATCTGAAAGACGCGTATTTTCAAATACAGATAGCGTCACGTCACAGGCGATATTTGAGATTCGCCTTCGAGGGCCAGGCATATCAGTACACAGTCCTGCCATTCGGTTTGTCCCTGGCACCCCGTACATTTACGAAGTGCATGGACGCGGCGCTCGCACCCCTCAGAATGAGAGGCATACGAGTGCTGAACTATTTGGACGATTGGCTGATTCTAGCGCAATCTCGCGCAGTGCTCATAGAACACACGACCATTTTACTCGATCACCTCGAGGATTTGGGTCTCAGTGTCAATTGGGCGAAGAGCTCTCTGTTACCCAGTCAGAAGATATCTTTCCTGGGCACAGAATTGGACTCGCTGTCCATGATAGCGCGACTATCACCACAGCGCGCGGTAGACATTCAGCGCACAGCGAACGCGTTTCGCTGCGGCGCGTCTGTCCCGCTCAAGAAATTTCAGAGGATGCTAGGTCTCATGGCCTCAGCATCGTCAGTGCTCCAGCTGGGCCTGCTCCGCATGCGCCCGCTGCAGTTTTGGCTGAAAGCGCGAGTCCCACGCAGAGCGTGGGCATCCGGTTCGCTTCGCCTCAGGGTCAATCAGAAGTGCGTCACAGCTCTGAAACCTTGGAGAGCGAACGACTGGTACCAATTAGGTGTAAGCCTGGGGACTTCCTCGAGGGTGAAAGTGGTGTCCACGGACGCGTCCACCTCGGGATGGGGAGCGCTGCTCGAGGGCAGACCGTTCTTCGGCCAGTGGTCAGAACGGGAGAAGCTTCTGCACATAAACTGCCTCGAAATGCTGGCAGTAGACAACGCGCTGACGCGTTTTTGTCCCCAGATAAAAGGACGCCACGTCTTGGTCCGTTCGGACAACATGTCTGTGGTGTCCTACATAAATCGCCAGGGCGGCCTCAGGTCCAAGAACCTGTACAGGCTGGCAGAACGCCTCCTGGTATGGGCTCAGTGCAACCTGCGCTCGCTCAGAGCAGCGCACGTGCCAGGGCTCCTGAACATAGGACCGGACAGACTGTCCAGGAACAATGTTCCGGCAGGCGAGTGGTCTCTACACCCACAGACAGTCCAACTGCTGTGGAAGAAATTCGGCAGAGCGGAAGTAGACCTGTTTGCGTCTCAAGAAAACGCTCACTGTCAGGAATTTTTCTCAAAGAGCAGGAGCGCGCTGGCCCATGTGTGGCCCCGCCGCCCGCTCTATGCTTTTCCCCCCGTCTCTCTCCTGCCTCAGGTGATAGAACGGATCAGGGAAGAAGGATGCTCAGTACTGCTGGTGGCACCGTTCTGGAAAAACCAACCTTGGTTCCCAGTCGTGATGCAGTTAGCAAGTACTGCCCCGTGGCCAGTACCAGTGAGGAGAGACCTCCTCTCACAGGCCCACGGTTCGATCTGGCATCCTCACCCGGAACTGTGGTCCCTTCATGTCTGGGCCATCAACGGGTACATGTTGGACTCCCTGAAGGAGTATTAAACACGATCACGCAGGCTAGAGCTCCGTCTACGAGACGACTCTATTCCTCGAAATGGTCAGTGTTTTCGGGCTGGTGCACAGCCCGTGGTGTGTCACCCACAGACTGTGGTGTGGCGGAGGTGCTTTCCTTCCTACAAGAGCTGTTGGATGGGGGCAGGGCCCCCTCCACGCTAAAGGTTTATGTGGCGGCTATAGCAGCGTTCTCAGAAACAACGCTTGGTCAGTCAATAGGAAGGAACGATTTAGTCATCCGCTTCCTTAGAGGGGCTAAGAGACTGAATCCTCCCAGACCTCCCTCAGTCCCCGTATGGGACCTTTCTACGGTTCTGGAAGCCATGAAAGGTGCGCCATTTGAGCCTTTACAGTCAATCGATTTGAAACACCTGTCTTTCAAGACGGTGTTTTTGCTGGCTCTCGCTTCAGTGAAGCGCATAGGGGATCTGCACGCGCTCTCTGTGAGCGCGGCGTGCATGGAGTTTGGGCCTAATGACTCAAAAGTTATACTCAAACCTAAGCACGGTTATGTTCCGAAATCCCTCAACACACCGTTTAGGGCGCAGGTTATTTCCCTGTCAGCCCTACCGGTCCCTGATGAGGAAAGAGACGCGAGCCTCCTCTGCCCAGTCAGGGCATTACGAGCTTATGTGTCTCGCTCGTCTGGTTTCAGACAGACGGAGCAGCTCTTTGTTTCGTTTAGCGGACGTTCTAAGGGACTAGCCGCGTCGAAACAGAGCCTATCCAGATGGATAGTTGATGCTATAGCGCTGGCATACGCCTCCAAGGGCATGCAGTGCCCGTTGGGTGTCAGAGCGCACTCCACGAGAGGCATGGCCTCTTCGTGGGCCTGGTCAAGTGGGATTGCCTTGCAAGATATTTGTATGGCGGCAGGCTGGGCCTCCCCGTCTACATTTATAAGGTTTTATAACCTAGAGGTTCCCGCCCTGCAGGCCAGGCTGCTGTCGGTCTAAGTTTACCAGTATTATCTGACCTGATGCGTCAGCTCAGAATGCTGCGTCTACTGAGCACAGCTCAATGTTCGACAGTAAAAAAAGTAGCAGCACGAGATGTGCCTGGGCAAACTGTGTAAGACCCACATTCCCCCATCAGTTCAGGCCGTACCCCGCCCTGTCTGTATGATGAAATTCGCGTCTCAGCGACGCTACCATATGTGGAAGAGTGCGGCTTCGCCCCTCCCTCTTCCTGGACTCCCTGTGAGTTCCCTGAGTGATTGTGCACTATATGTACCCCGGGCTTTCGCCCTTGGGTCTTTGGTGTCAGATCTCAGCATGCACGGCGTTTTGCATTGGGTCCCCTAGCGTAAGATATCTTACGCAGTACGAGAGACCTCTCGTAAGAGAACGTACTCGGTTACTAACGTAACCTCGGTTCTCTCTAGAAGAGGGAACGAGTACTGCGTATCTTGCCGTGCATGCACACGCTCTGGTTGCTTCGATGATGAAAAACCAGATAATAGCTGCCTGCGAGCGGTATTTATAGGCCTAGACCACGCCCATTTCGGCGGGACGTGACGCAGCGGGCGCGAAGTGCCCTGATTGGGTCTGGCGTCACGCCAGGCCTCGCTCGATAGGCTGCTGCAGTTGCCGCAGAGCAGCCAATAGGCGCGCGAGCTGTCTCGCCTATGTCTGCATGCTGCCGCAACGCGTTTTGCATTATTACAAAATTAAGGATAATTTTTGGCTTCAATATCTCGCGGAAAAAGGATTTTCCCCTAGCGTAAGATATCTTACGCAGTACTCGTTCCCTCTTCTAGAGAGAACCGAGGTTACGTTAGTAACCGAGTACGTTTTCCACAGCTTGACGACAAACATGACATATCATCTACTGTAAAAGTGGTAAGCTCACTTGTCTGCGTTAGCTTGCCCTGTCTGTTTTGAGTAAGCTATGAACATATCAGAATTTGCATATTTCAATGTTTTAGTGTGATAACCTAACTTTTTTATTTTTTATTTGGAGCCTAATGCGCAATTGCGCTGTGCTGTTGGTTGTGTTAGTTTTGAGCCTAGGATGCTTTATTTTTCAGTTATGCACTTTATTTCGTTTCTGCTCTTGATCTGGTTTGTTTAATAAATATTCTTTTTTTATTTAAGTGGACGTGCCTTTTGTGTTTATTAAGAGTAAAAGCTTTAAGTTAATAGTCTATTCGTGTCTCAGCTGCGAAGCTAACGTTAAGCTCATCAGCCTCGCTCGGTGCGAGGGCATGCACGGTGAAATGATAGTGTCTGACTAATAATAACTTATTATTATAACATATGACAAAAATAATTGTCTAAATTATCTTGCATATTCCTCAACAGTTCTTGTGATGATATCACTAGCTAGTTGACAACATAGTACTATTTTCGGAAATCATAAACTATGATATTGTGCAGGTGCTCGTGATGCAGCGCTGTCAGAGCTGACAGACTCAAGTGTCAGACTCATTTCAGTGCAAAATAATTAGGTCAAAAACGATTTAATATATACTGCAAATAGCCTACTAGTTGTTTATGTTTATTTATAATTCATTTAGGCGGACAACAAGGCTACCAAGTACTGCGCACAGTGCACATCTAATTAATTTAACGGTTTTTTTTTCTAACGTCATTTCTAGTCGATTTTAGTCGATTTTTAGTCGAAAATTTCAGGACTTCAGTCGACCAAGATTTTCTTTGGTTGAGTACAGCCCTACTTCCAGCACAAACTCTGTTTACTTAAATTTATATTAGTTAGGCTAGTAGTTTTAGCTGTAGTGTGGTGACCCACAAGTAAGACTGAAAGAGACATTCACCAAGGGACTGTACTTTTAAGGGAGAGATGTTATGATATACGAGTTCCGGGTTAACGTGGTGTGTCTGTTTTGACCTCACTCGCTGTACAGTGTATTAGATATATTGAAGTGGAGAGTAAAGCTGACTCGACGCATCTCTGTCTCTTGTCTCCTCACTAATTGCACTCCACATTGGTGACCCCGACGTGAGTTTGATACGGCTGAATTATGTCACACAACGACGGTGGTGAAAATGCTGCTGCCGCGGCGCCGGCCACTATCAGCTAATGTCGGCACTATCTACGCTGCCACCATCAAGTTACCGGACTTTTGGCAGCACAATCCGCGGCCGTGGTTTCAACACATCGAGGCCCAGTTCCAGCTGAGAGGAATAACACAGGACGTTACAAAGTATTTTCACGTGGTAGCGGCCTTAGATGCCTCGACGACAGCCAGGGCTATGGCGCTGTTAGAGGCTCCTCCGGCTGACGGCAAGTACAACGCACTCAAAACGTTCCTGTTGAACCTCTTTGAACTGTCGAAGCTGGAGAAGGCAGACCGCCTGCTGTCCCTGAACGGCTTTGGTGACAGCAAGTCGTCCGAGTTAATGGAAAGGATGCTGACTGTGCTGGGCGCGGCGGATCCCTCGTTCCTCTTCACCCACATTTTCCTGCGGCAGCTTCCAGCACCCGTGCGCACCGCACTGGCCAGCTCCCCCCTGCCTTCCTCCAGAGACTACCTGGCGCTGGCTGGCATAGGCCCATTTGTACCTATGGCACAAGGTATGTGGAAGTGTGTTTCGGCGGGCGGCGTTTCGGCTGGGATTTCGTCATGGCCGCCGTGTCTACGTCGCTCCTGGGGGCGGATTTCCTCTGTGCTTACAGACTGTTGGTGGATGTTACAAACTTCGTGCTTCGTACCCCTGCACGCTGGGAGGGATGGGGGCGCTTTGTCTGTCGAACACGCTTGCCACCAGGGACCTGTATCAACGCCTGCTTGCTGAGTTCTCTGACATCACCACGCCCACGCTTTCATCGGCGGTGGCTAAGCATGGTGTGGAGCACTACATCACCACGGTTGGCCCCCCAGTCTATGGACGAGCCCGGCGCCTCGACTCTGCCAAGCTCGCGATCGCCAGGGAGGAGTTTGCGACCATGGAGCACCTCGGCATTGTGCGCCGCTCCAACAGCCCATGGGCTTCCCCCCTGCACATGGTGACCAAGGCTGATGGCGGTTGGCGTCCCTGCGGTGATTTCCGTCGCCTGAACAATGCCACCACCCCCGACTGGTACCCAGTGCCGCACATACAGGACTTCTCCGCCCACCTAACCGGCGCCACCATCTTTTTAAAGGTGGACCTGGTGCGAGGTTACCACCAGGTCCCTGTCCACCCGCAGGATGTACCCAAGACAGCGGTCATCACACCCTTTGGCCTTTTCAAATTCCTACGGATGCCTTTCGGCCTCAAGGGTGCAGCACAGACGTTTCAATGCCTCATGGACTCTGTGCTGCGGGACATGCCGTTCCTATTTGTTTACTTGGACAACATTCTCATGGCCAGCGCGTCCGCAGACGACCACCTGAAGCATCTCCGGCAGCTGTTCGGCCGGCTCAGTGAGCATGGTCTCATCATCAAACCGGCCAAGTGCGAGTTTGGTTGGTCGTCCATCACTTTCCTCGGCCACCTCATCACCCCACAGGGGGCCGTCACCAGTTTCCCACGCCCACACACTGTGAAGTCCCTGCAGGAGTTCCTGGGCATGGTGAACTTCTACAACCGTTTCCTCCCCCATGCGGCCCAACTCATGCGACCATTGTATGACGCCTTGCGGGGTGGGAGGCCGGCGGACGTGTTGGATTGGTCCCCAGAGATGACTGGTGCCTTTGATGCTGCTAAAACCGCACTGGCCAACGCTGCTCTGCTGGCGCACCCGTCTCCGACCGCCCCAGTTGCTCTTAGTACGGTCGCCTCTGATTACGCCGTGGGGGCTGTGTGTGAACAGTGGGTGGGCGGAGCCTGGCAGCCGCTGTTCTTTTTCAGCAGGAAGCTCCGTGACAACGAGAGGAAATACAGCGCCTTCGACAGGGAGCTCCTGGGTCTTTTCCTCGCCACCCGGCATTTCCGTTTCCTGCTGGAGGGCTGGCGGTTCACGGCTTTCGTTGACCACAAGCCGCTGATGTTTGCCATGGCCAAGTCTTCGGAGCCATGGTCTGGTCGACAGCAGCATCAGCTCACTGCCGTCTCTGAGTACACCACTGACATTCAGCACGTGGCAGGCAAAGACAATTTCGTCGTCGACTGCCTCTCCCGGGCGGTCACTGGTTCCGTCCACTTGGGCCTCGACTATGCAGCCATGGCTGAGGATCAGACTGCGGACTCTGAGGTGCAAGCTTACAGGACGGCCCCCACTGCGCTGCTCATGGTAGATGTAGTGTTTGATACGGCCAACACTACACTCCTCTGCGACGTCTCCACTGGCCTACCGCGCCCCATGGTACCCGCTGGCTGGAGGCATAAGGTTTTTGACGCCATCCACGGCCTATCCCACCCAGGGGTGAAGGCCTCTACCAAGCTGGTGGGGGCCAAGTTCGTCTGGCCGGGCCTGTGGAGGAACATCAGGGCCTGGGCTGCTGCCTGTGTGGCGTGCCAGCGCGCAAAGGTGACTCATCATACCAAGGCCCCTTTGGCACCCTTCAAAGTGCCAGAGAGGAGTTTTGATCATGTGAATGTGGACCTGGTGAGCCCACTTCCCCCCTCCCGTGGTTACACCTACCTCCTCACCATGGTGGACAGGACCACCAGGTGGCCAGAAGTGGTTCCCCTGTCCTCCACTACATCGGCTGAAGTGGCCCGGGCGTTCATTATGGCTTGGGTGGCCCGTTTCGGCACACCGTCCGACCTCTCCTCGGACTGAGGTCCGCAGTTCACATCGGAGCTTTGGACTGCGGTCGCCGAGGTCCTGGGGATGTAGGTCCACCGTACCACAGCCTATAACCCACAGAGCAACGGACTTTGCGAGCAGTTTCATCGGGACATGAAGGCCTCGCTCAGGGCCAGCCTTACGGGCAGTGACTAGGCTGACCACCTTCCATGGGTTATGCTTGGCCTTCGCTCCGCCCCCAAGGAAGATCTTCAAGCCTCATCGGCTGAGCTGGTGTACGGCCAGCCTCTGCGTGTCCCGGGGGAGTTTCTTCCAGATGCCACGGCCCCGTGGTCGGTTGCCTCCCATCGCGCTGTGTCTCGGGACATTGCCGACGCTTTCGTTCCCATTCCAACGTCTCACCATGGCCTCCCCGAGTCCTACGTGCCCAAGGATTTACCGTCAGCCAAGTATGTCTTCATTCGCCACGATGGCTATCGTACCCCGTTGCAGCCCCCCTACGATGGGCCCTTCCGTGTCCTGGTGGGAGGGTCTAAGAACTTCGTTGTGGATATGGGGGGCAGGCCGGAGCGGGTGGCTATAGACCGTCTTAAGCCTGCTCATGTGGATATTGGCGAACCGCTTCAGCTGGCCCAGCTCGCACGGTGAGGGCGCCCCCTTGCTGCAGCCCTTATAGGTGTCGGTATCAGCAAGTATTAAAAATCAAAGTCCTCACTGCCTTTGATATCCCACAATCCTGTGCTTTCCATTCCTTGACATTTGAGATACAAAATGTAGATGGCGTCTGAAAGTTGCGGCTGGTAGTCAGTTTGTGTGTTTTTGACCAACTTTTTCCACTTTTGATGTTTTTCTAACAAGAACTATTATAGTAATTAAATATTTGCTTAATCACTAAAGCTCACTTTATATTGTTCATGAATTTGTACCATTAAACAGAATCCTGTCCAAAATCAGTTTCATAAGGTACCTTCGTCCCCAAATGCTACCTGCGAAGTCATTGCCTGATAAGGCAGCAAGGCAACAAGTCAGCTGCCGATAAAGCTTTCATACGCAGCCTCGCTTTTGCCTCCTGCATGCGCTGTCTCCTCGTGGCTTCTCTCGTTTCAAGTATTCACGGGATGTAATTGAATGTTCGCTACTGATGTTAAACTTTGATGTGCACATGCTCCGTAGTTATAAACTCAGGATCAAAGCCTGAGTTGACAGAAAAAATGTATCATTGTCACACCGACAAAGCCTGAATGGATTGGTTTGGTTTTGTCAACTCGAAACTAATCCAGTAACCCTGCGTTGTTCAACTACCACCCGGTTCCCCCAATTTTTGCCAATTTCTTTTATAAATAATGTTTCGAGAACATTTTACAGACCAGATAATTTTGAACAATGTTCTATTAATGTTCCTGAATGGTTTGTTCATAAATTTGAGAGAACTTTGCCAGAAAGTTTCTAAAAATGTTCCCTATAAACACATTTTAATATTCATTTGTCTGAACAATTCTCTGATGCCCTCTTTACACATGCACAATGTGTATATCATAACTGCATCACCCAACAACAAAAAAGGTTTGCATGCATACTATATCCTCCATTCTATAGGTATGAGGAATTGTGAAATTCCCAGGAAGTGCCTAACTGTTGGATACTTTACAAAACTTTCAAAACCTTAAAAATATTCCTAAAGTTTAACGTGACCAAGGCAAACATGCGAAAAATGGTGGAATCCACAGGATAATGAAAGGCTCGGGAATTTACAAGCTCATATTTCCTCATGTCTATTGTTTGACATGTAACATACGCACATTACGCAGACTGACAAAAGTGAAAGTTGTTCAAGGAGCTGGGGTATTTTTAGCTCTCACCTCTGATTTTATCAGATCTTGTGGTTGAAGTTGAGTAGTATTGCCACAGTGATATTGGGATGCTTTTTTCTCCCTTTCATTCATACTGAATCATGATTCAACTCAACTGAGCTGAGCAATTTAACTGAGACGGGCTAGTGGTTTGTCAATAAATGCATGTTTTTAACGTTTAACTTCTTTTTTCCCCCTCTGACTCAGCCGTTTATTGTAACTGTTTGCCTTTGGATGGTTTGATCGGTATTTTTATACTGCGGCAGCTCTTGAGAATGCTTTCTGGGTCAGGTTAAGTTCTTTGCTGAGTCTTGTAGGTGCTGACCTGGTTTGAGAAGGTGGTTAAGTCCTCTGGAAGAGGGGGTTATACTTTGTCATGGTAAAACGTGTTTCGGTAAATGTCGACAATCACCTATGTTGTCACTAACCTCTGCTCCAAATTTACTGGGGGATCTGCGAAAATACTTTTTTATATTTAACCTTTTATTTGGGATGAATGCATGTCTGACATCATTTTAAATAGGGCCTAATTAAATTGTTTTAAATAATGAATGATATTTTGTGGCTTAAATCACAAACTTAAGTTATATATATAAATATATATATATATATATATATATATACACACACACACACACACACACACACACACACACATATAACTTAAGTAGGGTGAATTCAGGGTGTGCAACACTTTTTTCCATTGAGATGTGTTGCAGTCAACCTTAATTCACCCTATAAGAAACTAAGAATATATTATTCTACAACACTGACATCATAATTTTTGTGTTTTCTATGTTTCAAAAATTCTCACAGTATTTTTCCAATAGCTAAACAGTTTCACGACACAGTTCACACTATTCAGATCAAAGGAAACACTGTAGGTTTGAATGCATCGCAACACATTTAACGCTCTTGCAACCTAGATTTCATCGTCCAGTAAATCAATATGCGAGAGGCTTTCGTCACTAGAATGCAAAAACCACAAAAGCTGGCTTTTGACTGAACCCACAAGGAAAAATGAGGGCTAAGCATGCAATCCTAAGCGTTTGAGTTAAAAAAAAAAGAAGTGTAATGTGTGACTTGTGATGAGTGTGGGAATTTTTTTTGACAAAGGATGGACCTATAAAAGCTGTGAATGTCAATGGTTGTTGAAAGCACACTGAGCCACTGTACTGTACAGACTGTACAATACAATTTTCAGCCCTCTCTGAAACCGAATCAGGATGCGGATCGTAACCTTGCTCGCCCTCTGTTGCTGTGCTCTCCTGTGCTGCTCTCAAGGCCAGATGCAGGGAGAGTGCCTGAATGAGCATATTCCGCTGCATATGATCAAAGAAATGATCAAAACTTCAAAATTCTTCCAGAAATCTCTAGATGTAAGTATCCTAATTCATACAGTAACGATATGTGCATTTAAGAGGGTGACATGCATCACAAATGTTCTTTTGTTGTTGCAGAGGGACAATAAACCCTTCCATCAAATATTAGGAAAACTTAAAAACTGCTTCAAGGTAAGATAATAGTTGTGCATTATTTACCTATACACCTAAACCTATACAGAAACTTCATAGCTATTTTGAAAAAAAAAGTATAATAATAAAGCAATAAAAGTACTTGTTTATATATATATATATGTATGTGTGTGTGTGTGTATATATATGTATGTATTTTTATATATACGTTATATGTATATAATTTTATATATATTTTATGTATATATTTGTATACATTTATTATTATTTATTATGTTTACATTTTTACATTTACACACACACACACATATATATATATATATATATATATATAGCCTAGTATGTAAATGTACATTTGCCTTTTTGGAGGGCATGTTGTCACACTATATGGAGAAAGTCACAATAAAAACTTGCTGTTAGAAGTAAAATTTAAACTCTTAAACAATTATGAAACAGTTGATGAAAGTAAAAAAAATGGATAAAGATACATATACATGTTAAAAATTCAAACAGCAGCAATCAATATATTAATAAGTTAACAGTTAATAAATTGTATTACAAATGCACCAATTTGCCCCAACATCACTTTTAACTCTTTTGTGCTCCTGTGATAACTAGCCCCGGTCTTCCATATTCATTTGCCATTCAAAATAACAAAATATGTTGGGCAAAATAAAATAAACTGTTCTGCACACCTCAGAAACGGAAACTGAACGTCGCTGACTTAAAACGCATCCTGGAAATCTATGATGAACATGTGTTCCAAAAGTTGTGGAAGAATAACACTCATCAGTCGACAGACTTTATGGATTCTTTCAAAAGGCTGAAGAGCAGGATGGAGCACTGTGTGGTAAGACATCACTAACATTTACCACTTGGTATAGTAAATATACTTTTTTTAAAGTTATTAAAACTAAAAGGCAATAACAGATGATTTATGTTGCCATAAACAAACAAACATTTTCACGCACATTTTTTTTACTGGTTTATTTTTACTTGACACAGGAGACTGAAGGCATACAAACTCTGTCATCCTGCGCAAGAGAGAAACTTAAAAAACTTGAGGACACTTTTATGATGGTAAGAGACATTACTTTATTATCTGTTTGCACCCTTCGCCTTATTAGAGGTTAACTTGTGCTTAGTTTATTTAGTGTGCTAAATTATCAAGTTTTTCAGTGGCCAATGCCAATACCAATAACTTTAGTTGGGTGGCTGGATAATACAATTTAGTTAAAGCGATTACGATTTTAACACATACATACACATATTTACTTAAAATTCACATTAAAAATATTTGTAAACCAATTGTGCGTTAAACACAAATCGATTGTTGGTAGATCGGCCAAGTGGGCACAGTAATCAGCCAATGTCAGGCATCTCAAAATGATCAAATATAAGATAGATGAAGAATATTGTGAGAGAGGGGCCAATGACGTAAATAATAATTTATAAAAAAAAAAAAAAAAAAAATGCAATTCGCACATTTAGTGACTTGATTACACCTCTTCTACAATGAGCATGTTTTTTTTTTCTCATTTGTATATTAAACAATAATACAATGTAATACAATTCTTCTGATATCATAATCAAGAAAAAAAAGTTTCATTAGGATGATATTCTTGAAAAGAAAGCCTTTAAACAGCTCAGCATAATCTTTTAATAATATTTCTTTAAAAAAATTATTTAACAAAACTGCTTCACTTCTCATATAGACTAATATATATATATATATATATATATAATCTGCAAAATCAGATATCATAACCAACATGCAAAAAAAAAACAAAAAAAACATAAAACAGGATATGATATCATAGAGAGGACCAGACCCTCATTATATATCATTTATAAGTCTCTTATAAATATCAGATAATTTGTAGTGCTGTCAGATCGATTAATCGCATCTAACATAAAGTTTGTAAATATATATACTATGTGTGCGTGTGTGTGTGTATATACATATACAGTATACGTACACACACACACACGTATATATATATATATATACAATTTTATGTTAGATGCAATTAATTGCGATTAATTGATCTGACAGCACCAATAATGTGACTTTTTTGACAAGAAAAGTTTAGTTAAGGTTGTAAAATATCATGTAGAGTAACTCCTGAAATATATAATATTTATTAATTAATAATTTATGAATGGATGGATGGATAGATAGATAGATATTTTCACTTTTCTTTATCGTGGATACTCATCACTGACCCAGAAGCTTATCTCTATCAATGCCCATTGCATTGTAATTTATGAGTTCTCCTCTCTGTTTTTCATACACAGCCTGAGCGAGGACTTCAAATTAAAGCAATGAGAGAGTTTCACAGTGTTTTGGTCTGGATCAGTTCATCCATGGATAAAACGCACAAGAAGATTCAGTAGTTCTCCGCACTGGCACAGAGGAACTCAGGATGCAGTAGGAGTCAAACACATTTGTACGCCGTGCACACTATCACTATCCAGACACACACCCTGCAGTGGAGGAACCAGGCTCAGTTAACACACACACACACAAAACACAGTGGCTTGAGTCATTAAAAACATCACTCCTTCTATCAGTTATCAACAGACTGCTTGCAAAGGAGAGTTGTTTGACTCCTACACCAGCCATCAAGTCACATCCTGTGAAAGTTTCACTGGACAAGCCAAATTCTAGTTGAATCCAATACATCTCAGGGAAGCCATGGCAATTTTTTTTACATAGCAAAAAGACCCGATGCTTACATGCACTGGTTAGACAAGCCGAGGATACGGATATTTTGCATCAGCATTTCGGCAACTTGGCATTATGAACAGCAATCTGTATGCTAATTAAAATGAAATGCATTATAGTTTAAAGAATACACAATGATATAGTTTAGAATAATTGAAGGCATATTTATAGTTTTTTTTGCGATTGTTAATTTTCAGATACATAATTTATTTTTGTGTTTTATTTGTTTGTATTTTTGTTTATTATTTGTAAAGTATTATTTGAGCAGTTTGAAATGTTATAGGGGAAATGAGAGATCTTAAAAATATCTAATATTTATTTTATTAAGTTATGATCAGGCAGTAGGTGTAGGCCTTTCATTCTCTCAACTGCAAACTCAAATTCTTCTCCCAAAAGAGAAAAAAAAGTGCGAGTATTCTGTAAGTGTCATATATTAACAAGGTTAGCCGTGTAATTCATTAATGTGCATTGCTGTCTGTGATGGAATATTGTTTGTGAAACTTGAAATTAAATAAAGTTTAAATCAGCTTGAGAGGTTCCCATTGTGCTTGTTTCCATGACCAAAGCTTTTCAATGGCGCTCCGGCGTAGACTGTAAATGATATAGCTTTCGGACGGGTGGTGTTCGGTTGCCTCTAATTACTGTTCAGAGTGCTAAATGTGACTAACTTTACATAGTCAACACAGTATCGAAGCACTGCACATAAGAACTGCACACTTGGCACAGAAGAAGACAGAATCATACTGACACTGTATTATTTGCCCAGTCACTTTAGATTTTAGACTGCACTGTTGGCTCCCTCTCGTGGCTCATATTTAGGTATTGCGCTTTCTGCTGAAGTAGAATATTTGCCAATTTTGGTAAGCAGTAAGCACAGAAGGCTATGTGCAAGCAAAGCATTCAGCCATAACATTTTAGTTCAATAATAATGATCAAAAGTTTATAATATATTCTTACTCAGAATAGGCTATTGCACAAAAACCAAGACTATTTAGTCTGCAATTATGTTTAAAATACTTAATATATATATATATATATATATGTGTGTGTGTGACTAACATTTTTCTTTTTCAAACAAATGTAACCAATCCTAAGGCAAACTCTACCATCACTGTCACTGTACACAGTTGCAGTTCCTGGAAGTTTTAGCACCGTGAATCGCGACCACAAACGTCTCTCTCGCATCGCCACTAAACAACCCAACCTATGCTCAGTTCTGGTGCAACGAAAGGGCAAGGGCATGCATATGCATATGCATATGCACACGCACACACACACACACACACACACACACACACACACACAATATAAAAATACACTGCTGTCTTTCTTAGACACAAAAGCTCCAATAAGCAACTGCTGCAACTGCTGCATCAAAACTGCAAGCTTGGAGTTTCAAGAGGTTGCCAAATGAAGTTTATACTCACAGCAACCAGCCAAGTCCTTGTATAGTTAGACACATTTACCTGTTAGAATCAATAACTAATGTGTAGTTAACTTAAATTTTTTAACTTATCACTGTGAAACGAGATAGTTATAAGAGATAAAGAGATAGTTATAAGAATGTCAAAGCTGCATAGAAGTATAAAATGACATGATGGTGAGTAAATGATGCCATTTTTTAACTACTTATCTCTTTAAAGTGAAAATTAAATCATAATTTACTCACCCTGGTGTTGTTCTAATGCCGTAAACCCTTCTTTCTTTAATGGACCACAAAAGAAAAAAACATCCAGTGAATAGCGACCAGCATCAAGCTTTTTTTTAAAAAGACGCAAAAGTGTCACAGAATGATCCCATGCGACACGTGCCATGTATCCCAAGTTTTCTGGGCGATAGGGTTTGGTAGAAAACAAACTGAAATGTAATGTATTCTTTAATGAAAATTCTGACCTTGGCTGTGGCGTTCTATGCACGGCTATGTGACGTGTGACGTATTAGCGCCGTAATTCACTCCGTCTCACCAAGAAAAAGCACACATGTTGTCAGAAATCAAGATTAATACAATCCATGTAACATGTACCTTCTTCTCTGAGGTGTTCGTCGTACCTAGAAGTTATCGCGTTCACATCTGTCAACTGCCATTCTGACAGTCATCAGACAAACGGAGCTCCGGTCTGAGATATTTAACTCGGTGAAAAAGGTTCACGGATACTTTTTTTGGGATTTCTAGGTGTTGTATTTCTTGTCACGTAAGCTATTTATTAACCTTGATTTCTCACAACTTGTGTGCTTTTTCAGGGCCTCTCGGAGTGAACTGCGGCAAATAAAAAATGCTCCTTTTGTGAACCGAAAAAGGGCCTACGGCATTAAAACAACACCAGGGTGAGTAAATGATGACTTCATTTTCATTTTAGGGTTCATTTTCTTCAATACAATATCCACGAATTAGTCTGTAAGCTTTGTAGTGACTTAATAAAGAAATAAAAGTAAGTGTTTTAGTAAATAAAGCAAATTAAAAACTATTATATGAATCGTAAACGTCAAACCATTATCACACATTCATTTGATTAAAATGTAAAAAAATTCTGCTCTCCTAGTAACTTTAGCATGAAACTCATTTCACCATAAATGCTTACGTAAATTGTAAATTGCCACCTCAAATCCTCCTTACAAAAGAGGAAAAAGGGGTGAGTGAGAAGTCGGATGAATGGTGACTCCAGTGCTCAGAAGCAGCAGTGCTAACCTGACCACAGCATGCTCACTGGAAACTCACAGTTAAGCTGCTACGCAGATGGAGAGGCTGCGGAGGAAACAGTTAGGTCATTGACTCAGTGACTCAGTTACTATACATCTAAATCACTCTCTTTTCCAATAAGGAGTGGAGACTGGAGAGTCCTTGACTGGATTTTATTTCGCTCAGTTTCTCTATGGCTGTCCAATACTTAAGTTTTTAACATGTATACTTCTCAGTCAATATAAATGAGCAGAATCACATCTGATAAAATGACATGGTTAAACCTTGCAGTGACACAGTTTCATTCTATCTTGACATACGGATGGTAATTGTTGGGGTCGGATGTGTATTGTGTGTCACAGTCACAGAAATGCCCACTTGTTGAAACTATTTGAGGCCTGATTGGCTGGTGGTTTTAGTGATTATTGTTTAAAATTGCTTAAAACTTTAGAATATTATGTCATTAATGAATCGGACACGCAACAAATGAGTTGTGACAAACAAATGAGTAACACAATATTCATTACTAGTAATCATTACTAGTTTAGCATGATCTTCACTTTAGAATTAATTATGCATTATTCAAATTAATTTTGAAACTGTATATAGTTTCTTAGTTGTTCTCTGGTAGACATGATTTTTTTTTTTAGTTATTGATTAGCTAATAGTTGATTAAACTGCATTCTGCTTTGTGCTATTACTGACTAATTTGTTAATATAGTTTATACTTAGTGTATATATTTTTTCTAGAATGCATATTGCATTACTCATTTGTTCATGTGAAGTTATTTAAACTGGACAGTAATTATAAAGTGTTACTGAATTTTTAAACAATTATCATTAAAACCACCAGCCAATCAGACCACAAAAAGTTTCCACTATATGGTTTCCACTATTAGTAGTTACTAGAATGCAACTCATGTGTTGCTCTGAAGTTGTTTATTAATGACGGAAAAGTTTTCTAAACTGTTTCCCTTTTCATTGAAATTACTTTACTTTTCTGAGCTATTTTTATACTCACATCCAGCTGCTCCCAAAGTGATTTCTACTAGTGGATGTATGTAAGTTCATTAAGCATAGGTCATCTCATTTACTGTATGAACATGATCCACAAATAGTTGACAATCAGAAAATGTCTTCTTTTTTTGTCATCATTTTGAACAACATATCTTGTTTTATTATTTGAAACCTAAAATATACCAAATTCCCTTTTAAGGAAAGTCCTATGGTGGCCATATTTGCAACACTATTGCAGCTATTTGGGCATCTAAGATCAAGTCCTATCTACTTGAATGGGGGAAACCTGAAATCTCAAAAACTGCTTGCCTAACTCACAATTAAATAACATATTTCAAATCAGCAACAAAATCTGCCTTAAACAGTCCCATAAATGTTGTTTCTTATGCTTAAAAAACATATCTTTCAGGCTGGACTAGCCAATGCACATGTGCAGTCTTCAGCACGCATCTCAGATAAGGTATCTCAGGTATCTTCTAAAGCAGGGGTGTCCAAACTCAGTCCTGGAGGGCCACTGTCCTGCAGAGTTTAGCTCCAACCCCAATTAAACACACCTGAACCAGATAATCAGACAGTGGCCCTCCAGGACTGAGTTTGGACACCCCTGTTCTAAAGCAACTGGAGCTTCTGACGGCAGCTGCAGTGACGCAATAACTTTATCAAGGGACTGGATCTGAGTCTAAAATCGCATACTGTCTGAATAGGTAGCCGACTACATTTGAATTTGAATCCACTTCGTGACTGTTAAAAAGTGCGCTCTATATCAGTGGTTCCCAACCCTGCTCCTGGAGTACCCCCAACACTGCACATTTTCTTTGTCTCCCTAATCAAACACACCTGTTGCATCAGCTCATTATCACATGGGTTAAAACCACTGCTCTATATAGTATGAATGAAATTGAGACCATGTTGTTACTGTCTCGTGACCTACCAGAGTCAGTTGCGTTGCTTCACTTCCATTCATAAATCCCCTCCCGTGGCCTTACAGGATAGTGAAGAGTCCATCGAAAACACACTTCAGAATGACAGAGGGAGATTGGGAGCTTTTAAAGAAATCAATTTCTAAGGACTACAGCAAACGGCCGGTAGGGACTACAAGACATTCCTCCAGGGTTAGTGACATCACTAACCCCAACATTTACATAAACCCCTCCTCTGGGAACACAATAAATAAAGGGGGCAAGGCCATTTTATGTTGCTTTGGAGAAGAGTTGTTGTGGTAGTAGAGTGTCGTTGCCGCCATGCCGTCGAAACGCTGTTATTTTCACCCAGATTGCAGGGTCACTTTGTTCTTCCTAAGGACGGTGGAGTTAGGGAGCAATGGTTACAATTTATTTTCAATTCGGTCCCTCATAATTATAATCCAAATGTCGCTCTCTGTGCTGCACATTTTCCGGAGGAAAAGTTTCCTGAATCTACATGAGTTAAATGCAGGATTCGCACAATGGCTTGTCCTGAAAGATGGAGCAGTTCCAACTTTAAAAACAGAAGCTGTTGTTTACGAGCCACAACCTGTAAGTATGATTTTTTCGTTGATGTGTTTTCCTGTAATAGTTCGTATTGTTAATTGCACGTTGTAGCAAGGAAGTAAACGAAGGACAACGCTGTTTGGCTCCACAAACCAGTTTGTTAAATGCTAATTCATACTTATCCGACAAACACATACAAACTTCTGTTTAATATCACCAGCACAGCGAACTTGGAATGTTAGTGGTTGTCGTTTATGTGATCAGTGTAAATTATTCTTTGATTATAGCTTTTATGGATTGTTTATCTACATGCTTGTTTATCTAACTTGTTACAGGCATGCTAAACATGGTTTTGTGTTTGATTTGGCTTCTGTTGTAAAGCCAATGTTTAGTGTTCGTATTGGGTTAATAGTTCTGGCGACAGATATTTGGCTACAATCATTCTAAAAATACAAAAGTAACAGTGCCATATAGTCAGTATCGATCACAGTAGATCAGCAGTCAAAAAAACCCAAAAAACATACCATTCTGAAACGTCCTTTAACAGCCGTTATTGAACAGGTTCTGCTCGATCCTCTCCACTAACATTCTCTGGGTCTGATTCGGGCTCAAATTGTTATGGCAATATTGACGCCATTGTTTAATACACCGAAACACAAACTACCGGTAAGGGTAAGGGGTGTGACGTTTCCGAACAACGTGCACTTTGCGGTTAGCGAATCACAACACACTGGACCAGCTAACCAATCTGAACCAATCGGGGGCTTCATAGAACCTGGAAATCATCCGACCGTTTTTACAAGGAGGGACCATAGACAGTAAAAGAAATGGACACAGCGACCCCATTGGATTCAACGGAGAAAAGTGAAGTCAATTAGAAGCACTCACTTCCTGATGGCTGACTGTACTGCGCAGACTCAAACTGAGCTTGACGACGTAGATGTGACGTGAGCAACCTGTCTGTCTTCTAGTAGCTGTGCCAAGAGAAATCTGAATCATTCCCTTCCGAAACTTGCAGAGACGGAGAGTGTGAGTAGGAGGTGTCCATGAGCTAGGAGCAGGAGAAACTTTTGCTAAGTATTCTGATTAATTATTTTGTCATTTTGCCTCCGCGTCCCCCCGATTGCCCGCGAGCTTCTCCTCCTGTCCATACGGTAATTTATCTACTGTACGACAGAGATTCGCATGGTTATGACGCAATCGTTGACCTATTTTTACAAAAACTGCTTCTACGGGGCCATAACGTAAGATGCAAGGTAATGGAGCCTTTTATACATTTTCATGTTTCTTTAGAAATAAATAATGGACAAATGGAGTCTTTAAACACCTCAGATGTAAAGTTATTTGCTGTCAAAGTGACGCCAAAATGAATGGGAGTCAATGGAATGCTAACAGCAGGTGATGGTCTGCTAATCAATGGCGGCCCCCGGGGAAGCTTCAGTTTTTTCTGAAAGATTACCCCCTTGGGAGGGACAGAGCAGTGTAGAATAATGGTTAAATATGTAAAAAATAATCCGAAGCATGAACACGTTACAGTGCACCCCACAAACACAATCAAGCCTTTGAAAAAAGGTGTTTTACCACCCCTTTAAGTTCAACTGCTCGTTAACGCAAAATCTAATTAGCCAATCACACGGCTGCAACTAAATGCCACTTGGTTTGATATTTTAGGTTTAAAGATTTGCAGCTCTTTTTTTGTCCTCCGAATGTTAGGTTAAATGTTCTGCGCTGTATGTGGGCCTATAAATTATAATGCAATCATATGTGCACAAAAAACTAAATAATAATAAAATAAAAAAGTATCTATAGTGAGATTTTTGTATGCACAAGGAGTCTGACAACAGCCGGTATGCTCCACATGGAGATCTAATGTCACCATCATTGAGTCCATCTGTGATACATGAAGAAACAGAAAAAAACTGAGACAGACTAAATGCGAAAGAACTGCAGAAACGTCTACAAGACGCTTGAAGAAAGATGGTGAGATCAGATATCTGTGTGGTGCATACCGGATGTTGTCAGACTCCTTGTGGAAACAAAAATCTTGCTTTCCAAAATTTATTACAATTAATGGCTAAATTAATGTTTGGAAATGTCAACTGATATTCCCTACTGACACACTACAGCAAAAGATAAACAACTGGCTTAAAACCATAGAAATATACTCACTCAAAAGTGGCATTTAGTTCGAGTCACCCTACACTCTTCTATAAATGAGTTTTGTCTTTCGAGGAATGACTTTGCTACTATTTGCATTTCCAGTCCTTCTGACAAATGTAACACATCCTGGACCCTTAAATTAGTTTCATCTGCTGTTTAAATCTTAATCAGCCACTTTCACCCAGTGATGCCAATTATTGATGCCAGATAGCATTTTCATTCTTTCCAATCCATTTATCTAATTTATTCACAGTGGTTTTAAGTGTAGAGACAGGCTCGTTTAAGATGATTTCTGAGGTTCAGATTCAGAGAAGTGATGCTGCCACACCACAGTATGTCTGAGGGAATTCCACTGAAAAAAAAAAAAAAAAAACTGTGGCCACAGGCAGTAAAATTAAAATTAAGCAAATGTACATCACCAGAGATCAACCACCAGTTCTATAGAAATATTACTTTTAATATATTACTCATAAGTCACTTATACATCATATTGCATTGAAGTTGAATATTTTATCCTTGAATCCTTAACTTTGGTGTTTTGAGTGCCATGCATTGCTTTTTGAGCTAAAGAAACACCATACAGTGCCATAAAGATATTACCAAAAGTGCCCATTGTATGGAAGACCAGGTTTGAATTGAAGGAAAAATCATGATTAGGACTTAGAATGAGATAAAAAGTTACAAGTTAATTTTAATTTCGACTTATATATTATAATTATGACTTATGCATTATTCTGATTTACCAAAGCATAAAAAAAAAAAAATTTTTTTGCAGAAATGGGCTTCTTTACATCAATGGTATACTTTTAATAACACAACAAACATGTTGGCCATATTAGATATAAAAAACACACCCACTAACATGTTTAATGTTCTAAAAGGATAAATATGATATGCTAGAGTCATAGTTCACCTCAACCAGTTTCTAGTTTGTTGGGTGGCTTGCGACCATGGCAACATTCAATAAACACTTATGTCTTGTGTAATCATAGTGAATTCAGGTTGATTGGGACACTTTTTCCAATGGCAAATGTAAATATATATATAAAAAGATGTTCAAACCAGTAAAACTTTGAAATAAAAATAAATAAATAAAGTTTAAGAATAAAAGGTGTCATTTAAAAGCTTGCTGGCTAAAAAGCATCCATAAAATTGTTAATTTAAAATCAAGATAGCAATACCCATTAGAGATGAGAAACTTGGACAGCAATACATAAAATAACCTTCTAAGATCACTTTATTTTTCATATTTTAGTGCTCTGCAATGGAGAAGGGACAATGATATATTTGGAAGAGTGATAGATTGGGAAACATCCCTTTATAAGTCAGACTCAAACCTATATCACTCACATGGGCACCTAAGACTTCAATGTGCCAAGCATGTATGCAACTGCTGAACTGCTGAATGCATTTTGCAGACACTTTTATCCAAATAATCTACATTGCATTCAAGGTACACATTTTATCAGATTATGCCTTCCTTGGGAATCAAACCCACAACCTTAAAACTGTTAACGCTTCACTGTTTGAGCTACAGGAACTCCCAGACTTATAGGAGAAACAGTTCCTGAAACTTGCACTGTACTGCACTGTATGCAAAATCCATACCACAGCATATACTATGCACAATTTCATTTAAATCAACATGGTTTTAAGATTTCTGAGGTTCAGATTCAGAGAACTGATGTTTGTTGCTGCTACTGCACCACAGTATGTTTGAAGGGGAATTCAACTGAAAAAACTATGTGGCCACAGGCAGTAAGTTGAAGCTTAAGCAAATTTACATCACCACAAATTAACCACCAATGCAAAGTAATGCATATGGGATAAAAATGTTATAGTGATAATTTAGCAATTGATTTATAGAATGTTTTTCAGTATGCATTTGCAGCACCAAACACACACAGCTACATATGCATATGCCAACATGTGCACTTTCTCACATATAAACAAACACTTGTGGTCAAAAATGCATATGCAACTTATGCAGACTCATGCAGGTACATATGTGCACACATGCATTATTAAAACAAACAAACAAACAAACAAACAAACAAACAAGGAAAACAGATGGCCATTGGATATAGTTGTTGCAAATAAACCCATGCAGCTAATAACCACTGATAAGACGTTTCGATTTCACACAAAACAAAAAATTAGATCTGATAATGAGCAAACTTTCGGTTTGCTATTGACTCATTGGGAGCGCATGTCAACAAACCCCCAACCCAGTTTCTAACAGTCCGAAAAGCCGAAAACCATAGCTTTTCTAGAAAGGCCACTGCGACCTTGTGAATTGTTTGAGTTGCTCCCGGGGTATGGGATTAGTGACGTGACGTCACTTGAGAGCATCTCATCTTTGATAGGAAACCTTCATAGAAAAGTAGCCCACAGAAACCCCAAACCCCAAGCGCATCCACTGCCGCCTTCATACCGTTGCTCTTTTTTGGTTGTGCATCTATATAAACCCCCGGCCACTTTCCGATCATCAACACTCACCTGCTGACTAGCATCAGTTCACAACCTCTTGTTTAAAGTCGCTTGAAACACGAACACAAAGAATGGATTCTTGGCTCAACATGGTGCTGATGTGTGGACTTCTGTTAATAGCATCTCTTCAGACAACCAACTCGCTCAGATTTAGACGGTCCGAGATCAAACCACTTGAGAAAAATATCCACCATCTGCAAAAAGATTATGTAAGTGATATCTACTGTCATGAACTTCTGCAGCGGGTTTGAAAGCAATTCAGTTTGTGTATGCAAGATGAATCACTTATAATCCTATTCATATCTGTATGCTATAGTTAGGTCTTGCAGCTAATATTAGAAAGAAGAGACCTATTGCGCAATAAGCTTTGTGACACTTTGATCTTAGATTAGGGGTTAATATTCACAAGAGATGCACATTCATTCATAACGTCGCTGTTTTATGCCCACTTTCTTTAGAAAACAGATGGCACAGAATGGGTTTCAAAGTCTGTTTTTACTTCTTATCTGGACAAGCTGAATGTAAGTTTTTACTGTGCAAAAGGCTAAAATATGAAAATGCTATTGAATGATATATATGCCTTTGTATATTTCATGCTAATGATATTTGTTTCTCTTAGTCCATGGCTTCCTGCACTTGTCAGACGCTGTTGCTTGAAAGAATGCTGAACATCTATGAAGATATGTTCAAAGACATGAAGGAGAAGTCTAATAAGGAAGTTGTGCAACACAGTCTAAGATATGTAATGAGGGAGGTGGACAAGCTGAGACACAATTACAGTACAGAACTTGAAGTATGGAGACAGCTTCAGAACATGAACAGAACATTGAGCACTGAGGTAAACATAAAGAGAAAGTCCTGTCTTCATTGTGAAAAGTGTACATTTTTAGTTGTTGAATTGCTGTTTATGATATAATATGATATCAGGCAATGTGATATCTAATATGTGATATGATATCTAATACATATCTTTGTTCTCCCTCAGGTGAAAAATGAAACCATCCAAAAAGGAGCATTGAATGACTTTCTTATGGTGTTTACAGAGGCAGAAAAACACCACTGAAAAGATCCAGAAGTCCTGTCTTTCATTTAGTATACATGTGCTTTGTTATTGTATTAGCCTATTTATTTATAAATTATGTGGAAATAATTATTTATTTTTTACTTTATAATGTACTATACTACACCATCCATAACTTAAAATCTAACTTATTCTCATCGCAAGTGTGTTTGCATCATTTACAGTGTACAGAAATGGGGAATCATGATTTCTAACTGGATTTGCTTGAAATATTTTGTGAGCTTCACTGGCTAAATGGTTAATAACAATAAAAATAATTTTGCATTCAATCACGGCTCGGCTTGTTCAATAACAAACTTTACTTTACAATGAGCTAACCCTAAACTCGACCTTAAACCTACCCATCCCCTTGCTGCCTGGAAGGCGCCGTTGTTGGCTAAAAACACCAAACACCTTTAAATGACATTACACACAAACGTACACAAAATACAAAAATATTCAAATAAAGGCTGGAAGACACTGCATGGTTTTAGCACAGATTTTTGGCCGATTTGCTGTCTAAAAGAAGTTGAGGCTAGTTGCTGAAAGTCAGAGCCAGTCTGTAAATATTGGTCAGTTCAAAGAAAATTATGTAGCGCATGTAGGAGGATATCAAACATTTTATTATTATTTTCATTTGTTATGCTACACCTAGCAATGTTTCTACATGTTATTGGGTTTGGAATGACTCAAAAGTCTGGTAGTGTGTGATCTGATTTGTTTAGTGTATGATGTCCTCATTTACAAAGTCAGCAAGTGTATGATACCTAGTGTTTCAGATTTTAAAAGTCATGTAGGCTATAGTGTATTCCATCCTCAAGTACTTGACACATTAAGGGGTGAATGTCATTCAAACAAGCTCTAAACTGCGAAAGAAAATTGTATTTGATTGTTTGAACCAGAACCACAGATAAGTGTTCCTGTAGCTTAAACAGTAGAGCAATGCCTATTATAGCACAGGAGCGTCAAAACCTGGGCTGTTCCTCAATACCAAGTCCCGGAGGGCCACTATCC
Source organism: Rutilus rutilus (assembly GCF_951802725.1). Classification (NCBI taxonomy): domain Eukaryota; kingdom Metazoa; phylum Chordata; class Actinopteri; order Cypriniformes; family Leuciscidae; genus Rutilus; species Rutilus rutilus. The sequence goes on along the minus strand of NC_140212.1, from coordinate 10,945,488 downwards.
TGCAGAGTTTAGCTCCAACCTTAATTAAACACTCCTGAATCAGCTAATCAAAGTCTTCAGACTGACTAGAAACAGATAAGCTGTGTTCGAAATCCCCCATACCCTCATTCACTCTTCCCTACATTACTCCACTAATATAGTCCAATTCAATTCAGTTTCAATTCCACTTGATGGAGTGAATGAAAACGAGTAAGCAAATTCGGACACTGAGTGCCCCGGAAGGGCTGCCGCTTTTGCATATTTTGTGCTTGCTGTTTAATAAATATTTGAAACTTAGCAAACTGGTGGATCCAGTAGTAATGAGTCATGGAAAACTAGCATGTATAAACCTTAATAAATCTTATTTACCTGTATGATATTACACTGTACCCACATTGAACCAGCAGTTTGGAAAATGAATGGATGGATGAATCCACTGCGGGCGCTATCTTCTGCCGAGATGCGGGAATTCATTCGGCATGACCTTCACAATGCATGGGTATTCTCTAGCCGTTGAGTGTACATCAGTTGTACACTCGTTATTGCGGTGCATTATGGGATTGAATGAGTGCAATGGTACGGACACCACTATGGCTGTCCTCTCAAATAGGCCTAGTGCCCAATTTAAAGGTATAGGGTATTTATTGGGAGATACAAGGGTCCGTGTCTCTACCATAGGAGAAAGCGTAATGGCTAACTTAGATCATGTGTGCCTTGATAACCCATTACATTACAGCCTTGACGTCACTGAACTTCATTCAGAGTTGTGTGACAGTCAATCACTGATTGTGGATACCATAGAAATGAATGAGAAGTGCCGTAAACGTAATCATACCTGTTGTGCAGGACTTTTTTTTATAAAACAGTGTTTTTTTCAGTGTAAACTCTAAAAATAGTTAAATCCAAAACTAATTTTTAAGAGCAAACATGGTAACACTTTACAATATGGATGCACTAATATGCATTAATTCATGCTTAACTAATGCACAGATAATAACATGTTAATGTGTGACTTGAATGGGTCGAAGCCATGTATTATAACCTCCAGCTGTCTGCTTTAATGAATCATTAGCTAATGATTTGCAAAGGTATAATTATGTCATGACTACTTGTTGAGGCACATGACTATTAACTAATTGTTAAGTAATATGTTCATTTGGTTTTGACATCCACACTAAGCCATGGATTTCAATTTCCAGCCCTCTACAACTGGGATTCCACTGGAATATGTCGGTTTAAGCTTGAGGTCTAGGATTTAGAGGCGGAGCACTGAGAACATGTGGCCGGGCACTGCTATTTCGTAAGTCTAGACCAGACAAAGATAATAGAACCCATTATAATCAGTGATACTACACTGGAAGCGGCGTGACACAGCACAACAAAACCACAAACTGATACCACATTCTATTTCGGACGCACTCCAAGCTCTTGTGCTACTTCCGTTGCGAAGGACAAATAGACTTGCAATGGTCTGTCATGTCGTGTAGACAGCTGGTCGCATTTGTTCGGCGTAGTGAAGCCTCTCCTCTGTCCACATTCATTTAAAAAAACTGTGGTCTCCTTCCCTGCATACTGCAGTGTTAGCAGACATTACACTTGCCGGAGTGGCTTTGCTTTCCAGGTAAGTGTGTTGGAGCTGGTTGGAGCTAAACTCATGCAGCAGGATGTTGGCCCTCAAGTCTTTTCTATGTAATTCCATTATTGAATATTTGGTTACAGCCTCATATGTCAACAGATGTTTAAAACATCCTTAGTGATGGATCACTTTAGTCTCCTGCTGCATCTTAAGTCCTTGTCAAATGGAACATTTTCACACACACAAAAAAATCTTAAAGGATACATTTAGAATGATAAGAATTTATCTTTGATAAACCATCCAACCACCACTACAATTAATTATCCTATTGGTTTACACTCAGAATCCCAGTAAATCTTCAAAATGAGGTGATTGAATATATTTGGCAAAATATGGATTATTTTTTTGCTGATGATTAACAACAATGAAACCGTACAAAAATGACAAGTAAGCGGTTCTTAGAAGGAATATCCTTTTAGGTTTCCACGTGGTCTGTATGATGTATAATGAGGAGTCTGGGGTGACACCTCTCTACAACCACAGCCGCGGAAAATCAACCACGGCGATGATGCTGTACAGGAAAATTAGACATGCCTCCAACATTGAGGTCCGGAGTTTCTGAGTGACGGCTGATAGGAGTTCAAGTCACACTTTTCCTACTTTTTATGACGTATATGTACATGCGGGATTTTCTATCATTTACGGTTTTGGTTTAACCATAACGAAATTGTTTGGAGGAGCTTAATCATGACAAAAATCTGCAATTCTGCAATCTGCAATTAAGCCAAGTCAAGACACACTTCTTCAGATTTCAGATGGCCTTCCTAGATACATATTCTTACCTAGATGTACCATCACCTCAACTGACCTACTAAGAAAGTAGCTTCCTCTTTGCGTAACCGTACCTGTCTCGCACTACTCATCACTTTTGAGTCTGTCTTCCTCTTGTTCTCTTTCTCTGTCACTCTCTCTCTCTTTCTCTGCGTGTAAAGGCTGAGCTGATGAAGTGTTAAAACCTCAAACGCTGGTTGCATTTCCTTATGAGCAACAGTGCAACTCAGTTCTTCTGACATCAGAAAGCCAAAAAGGTCCTTCTTTATCTATATAATCTCTTTTCATCATCTTAGCCCTGTATGTGGCAGGTCACATGTGTGATTCTGAGGAACTTCTAATGAATGTTTCAGCCCACTTTTGTTAATTTTTCCACCAGCTGCATCTAAAAGAGATAAAGCATCAAGGTTAATCACTCTTATATTTATAACATCAGAAGTCTCATTTAACTAAAATAACATAAACTTGTGATTTCCTAGCTATCAGATTGCACAGAAGAGCTGTGTGAAAAGTGTATTGCATGCCAATGCTTGTAGACGTTGAAAATGGAATAAGAGAAGAAAATTATGCAAGTGGGGCTAAATTTGGTGCAAGGTCATTATTACACCCTAGGATAAGAAAAAGCTACTACTTCCTTCCCTACTGGCAGTTATTAATGCACACGCATCATTGGAGTGGCCATACCTGCATTGACGTTTAGGCCCAGGAGGCCCGAACACCTTACTGAATCACCAAAAAGATTCCAGACCACAAAACCACCAACAGCCCCGCCCAGTGGCATCCACGGGATTCCAGCCGAGAAGATGAGTGGTGGGCTCAATGGTGCAGAGCAGTATCATGGTGCATTGTGATTTATAGGAAACTTCGGCTGAAAAAGCCACACAACTTCACACCTAGATCACAGCTCGCTCGCTCGCTTGCTCTCACACATAACTATAAATACCCCATTCACTTGAACAGATGCATTCAGACCATCACCAGGACACGAGAACAGTCGGGTGTCGCTCAACGGTGTCAAAGACAACTTCGACTTTTAAAAGATAGGAATACAAAACTTTAAACTTCAGCGAACACCTGAAACTAACAAGGACTATGATTGCGCAACACATGATGGCCTTTGTCTGGGGAGTATGTTTGATGACTTTGGGATGGATGACATATGCCGAGGCCAGCGTCCCGGAGAACCTGGACAAGAACATTGATGAGCTGAAAGCGTACTATGTAAGTAGACCAGTTCGATTTTCCTTCATATGTCACATCATAGACAGGAAGTGAAAAAAAGAGTTCAAAAAGTTAACTAATAGGGATAGATAAAGGTGTACTGTTCCAGGATACAGCCTGCAAGATATTCAGAGATGGGCCGCAAACAGTTTTGAATAAGCTGGCTTTACAAACTAGTCAAGTTTTACTGAAATTGGATGGTTAAGAGGTAGTATAATACAAACCAGGAAGTATAGTCTACCATCCATTGAGACTGAAACTCCTACATATGGGCCTTTCTTGCATGGTGGAAAATGTCTGGTCTGTAGGTTGAGTTTGGGTTTCAGATGCTAATAATAATAAACACATTCATCTGATTAAGTGAGAAGAGATAAGAGTTCAAAATGACTTCTGAAGTCTAAAACAGTAACCGATATAAACGATGACCTTTTCATTTCTTCCAGATAAAAGATGACCGTGAGATACACAACGCACACCCTATCTTCCTGCGGGTCCTGAAAGACTTAAAGGTGAATCTTGAGGTAAATAGCCTCTTTCAAAAAGGCTGAATTGCTTGGTATTTGCACCTTTGTGATCTAAAATATTGAAAAGATACCAGTGTAGCCTTTCTAAACCAAAGGGTATGTTTTGATACATCCTGTATGGGATATCCTGTGTTGACTGCACATTGTGCTCATGTGTGTTGTTTTTGTGTGGCAGGAAAGTGAACAGAATCTACTGATGAGCATCATTATGGACACATACAGTAGGATATTCACTCGCATGCAGAACGAGAGCCTGGATGAAGCTACAAAACACAGATTGGCACATGTTCAAGAGCATCTGAAAAACCTGCAAGTAAACTACTTCCCAGGCAAGAGTGCAGAGCTCAAGACATATGCAGAAACCCTATGGGCGATTAAGGTGAGATTACAGTTTCAGATTCTGTGAAACCTAACTTGACACCAAGAAGCACTGAACACCAAAACTTCAGCCCTATATATAGATATATAAAAGTATGCTTTTTCATACCTGCCAATGGCCAGGTAACTTAGAAATTTTACTGGCCCTAAACGAACTGGTCATATAAAGTAATATTTAAATGTATATATATATATATATTGTTCCTTGAAATCTTACCATCAACCGGTGGGTAACATTTTGGGACAACACTCACCAAAGCAGATTTTTACGTGCATTTGTATTAATTTTGGACCATGAGCATGGGACAGTCAAGAACATCTGCACAAAATTAGCACAGCTAAAAAGTGGCAGGAATATTTGCCTCATATTGTCACTACATTTTATCCATCACATTTGAAACATTAAATTGGAACTGATATTTCGCTACATTTTGAATGTGACCTTGGTTAAAAGGCCACCTTTGGTAACCACATGAAAGGAGTCTTATTTCTAAAAGTGCGTAATCAAGGTTCGTGTGCCAGGCTTTTTGAAACTACGTTTTCCATTACAATGCACACTAAATTTGCTAGATACTGCTTGATAAAATTCAAAAACATACAAGTTAGAGTGAAAATTTCACTTTTTTTACTTTGCATCCACTTAGAATCAATAAGATGCCATTATAAAGACATATCACTGATTAAATGCTTTGCAATTGCAGGAAAATGACCCAATCATCCAGCGCAAAGCCTTGTTTGAGCTCAAGCGTGTCTACAGAGAAGCAACACAGATGAGAAACCTGAAGAATAAAGACCGCAGGAGACGCCAGGCCAAAAGCATCAGGAGGCAGAAGTCTTAGTAGATCTTGATCATTATTTAAAGAATGGTGGAAAATCAGTGTTATTTATTCTATTTATAAAGCTTATGTTGTGCACACATTGTGCGCAAGAGATAATTGTTCAAACTGACAGTATTTATTTGTTCTTATTTATTTGAAAAAATCACTGTAAACTATGCTAGTTGCATAGCAAAAGTTGTAAGGTCTATGACTAAATAAAACAATTTTTTTAAATAATGCTTGTGCTGATTTAATTGACTTTATAAGATATGCCAGTCTACATGCCAATATATTGTTTCTATTTGACACAGTAATGTCTCCTGTCCTTCCCCAGGATTTGAAACTCTTTGTCATCAGCTTCATTGATTGAAATTTGACTTAGCCCACACATGTCTCTGAATGTCACATTACATATTAAAGTGCCACTGAAAGCAAAATAAATCATGACTTCATCATCATATTACACGTTTGAACACCAAAGTCAACACATATAGGGAAGCCCTGAGGAAAAGGACACTTATGTCGCACTTAAAGATGTGAGAATGTCATTGTATGAGATACAAATATCAAACCAAGTGCCATTTTTAAAGACAGCAGACCATTCACACTTTTCCAGCAAAAAAGAAAAGAAAAAAAAAAAGAAAAACTTGACATTCATTGGTTAAAACTGATTAGATAAGTGAAGTAAATTTTGAGAAAAGAATCATTTTTTTGCTTAATTTTACATTTTGTATCTGAATACCTTTTAAGACTACTGTAATCCGCTCGTGGTCATGTTAACATAGCACACTCTCTTCCTTCACTATTTTATTTCTATTTAAAAGACTGTCAAGTGACCTACCTGCATGTGAAATATAATACTACTCTTATACAATTCTTACGGGAATTCCAGGCAAAAAAAAAAAAAAAAAAAAAAATTCATTAAACAGGTTTGGCCCCATCTGTTTATGTAAGCAAAGCTTGTCGTTCACATTGCAACTACACACCACAAACAATTAATACATTTAAGGTTTCATTACGTATTGTTTGACTGCCAGGAAAATAGAGGTCTTCTCATGTCAAGTGGGTGGGGAAAGCGGCCGGTCTTTGTATATTTTGCAGACACTGTTTGAGTTAACAATTAGCATGTGACACAGTGATTTTCCTTGCTGCTTCAATCTGGCTTATACTACTTATGGTTTGGTGCTGGTCTAACTGCTGGACAGCATAACCATGCACTTCACCAGCAAAACTTGATGCTGGTCAACCAGCATGGTCTTTTTTTGGAAGCTAGTTGACCAGTTATGCTATTTAAGCTTAAATGCTGGGTGATGATACCAGCACCTTACACTGAGGACCATATTTCACTATAGAAGGAATGATGATGCAAGTGTTATTTCTCAGCAAAGGGTTTTTAACTGTTGGTGATGCATTAACCACAAACCAGCAGCATGAGAGTATAGATAAAAGTCATACTCACACTTGAACAGCATCCATGATTTACTGCTGTCAAGAGATGTCATTTGCACTTTGCACAGAAAACCTCATGGATCTAAGCATGGTAAAAAAAAAAAAGTTTTGCCTTTTGCTTTAAGAGTCATGAAACTACCCATTTCAACACATGCCAGCTCTCACCACAGTTTTGAAAAACGCTGCAGACAGCACTGTCTGCGGTCCAGCCAGTTTATTTCACTTTAATGAGGTTAACAGTATCAAAGGTTCTCACAGATGCACAATATATAAGTGCATGTAAGCAATATATATGATTGTCTGCATGGTGCTTAAATATAAAGGTGTTGCATAGCTTTCCCACAGTGTTATACGGCAACAGACTTTCCAAAATGTCTGAGCAACAGGGTAAATTTCGAGGTTTATGCTGACGGGTTCTGTTTCATATAGATTGTGCATATGAGTTGCTTTTGAAATAGAACCCGTCAGCATAAACCTAGAAACTTATATATGAGTTGTATATATATATATGAGTTACCTTTAAAAAAATGCTATTCTGGGATGTTGATTCAAAAATTCATACCCCTTAATTACATTTTTTTTCCCACATTTTGTTGTGTTGCAGTCTTATGCTAAACTGCTTTATATTGTGTTAACTTTGCAAATGTATTAAAAATAAAAAACTGAAATGAATACATTGTATAAGTATTGGTACCTTTTTCTGGGACACTTGAAATTTAGCTTAGGCCAATTTTGCTTGGATCAACTTTGAGAAGTTCCTACACTTCAATTTAACCTGTGGAAAATTAAACTGAATAGGTATGATTTAGAAAAGTATATACCGCTCAATAAAATAATAATAGCTTCTTCTTCATCTTTAACAGCTGAATATGCATATCAGAGCAAAAACCAAGCCATGAAGTCAAAATAACCTGTTGAGCTCATAGACAGGATTGTGTCAAGACACAGACCTAGGAAAGACTACGAAAAAAAAAATGCTGCATTGAAGGTCCACGGAAGCAAGTACCCTCCATAATCCTTAATGGAAGAAGTTTGGAACAACCAGGACTCTTCCTAGAGCAGGCCTCCTGGCCAAACTGAACAATCAATGGAGAAGACCTTGGTTAGAGAATCAAGAAGCTGATTGTCACTCTAGTTGAGCTCCATGATCATATATGGAGATGGGACAAACTTACAGAAGGACAAACATCACTGCAACACTCCACTGATCCAGGCTTTATGGCAGAGTGGCCAGACTCAAGCCTCTCCTCAGTGAAGACACCCGAAAACCCACTTGAATTAGCAAAAAAAGCACCTAAAGGATTCTCTCAGACTGTAAGAAACAAGATTCTCTGGTCTGATGAATCTCAATTCCAAGCATCATGGAGGAAACCAAGCACTACTTTTCACCTGCACAATACCCTCCTAACAGTAAAGTGTGGTGGTAGCAGCATCATGCTCTGGGGGTGTTTTACAGCGACAGGGTAGAAGGAAAGCTCAGTGCAGCAAAATATAGAGATAGCCTTAATAAAAACCAAGTCCACATCACTCAGAACCTCAAACATGGCAGAGGGTTCAACTTACAACAGGAGAATGACCCTATGAGCACTTAGATAAGAGTAAAAAATGGAAGAGTGGCTTATGGACAACTCTGTGAATGTCCTTGAGCCCAGACTTGAACCCAATCGAACAGCTCTGGAGAAACTTGAAAATGTCTGTCCACCAATGGTCCCCATCCAACCTGACAGGAAAAGAATGACAGAAAATGCAGATGTGCAAAGCTTGTCTCATATAACCCAAAATACTTGTGGCTGTAAAGTACTGTAAGAGTTTAGGGTAGAAATACTTATGCAATATACTTTTTTTTCTCTCTCGGTTTTCTTGTTTAATACATTTGCAAAGTTGTCACAGTGTTATTTTCTCAAGTGGTGTTAAGTAATGTGTTAGAAATAGAACCCGGGGTTGTCAACATAAACCTAAAAACTGACTCGTAAAAAATGTTCCCTGTTGCCATATAGCACTGAAGCTATGCAACACCTTTATATTTTAACACCATGTAGGCAAACACGTGCAACCCTTGTTTCTATATATTAATTCATAGTGTCTGCAGCATCTTTAATATGTTAAAGTCATAGTAGCAAGGTATGTTGTTATGGGAAGAAGGAGGCGGGAACCCGCTGAACGTTCTCAAAGTTTAATAAAAAAAAAAAAAATACAAAATGAAAGTAAAGGCGGCAGCCTCTCGCGGACGACTGCTGCGCACACACATAATAAAACATTAAAAAAAATCCAGGCCTGGTCCTCTCTCGTCCTTCACTTCCGCTCCTCCGTGAGAGATACGAGACTGGTGCGTCGTGCAGGTGTCGCTCATCATCAATCACGCCACCGGTCTCGCGTCGTTTTCCCACGGCCCTCGTCCTCGTCCTGCTCGTCCACAGTCATTTGACAGAGAAGACAGGAAAAAATAGAAATATGATCCTGTAAAGAAGGCTTTTATGGCTTTCAGTCCATGTGTGTTAACTCTGAGGTCATGTATATGCTAGTGTACGGTACTTATTGACTAAAGATTGATAAATATACATGTTTCAAATTTACAGTCTTTCTCTTGCAGAAACTGACCAAACAATATTGATGACTCATCCTGCACTACTCAGATTTTTGTCCAATCAAATGAATGAAAATGAAAATTATATATATATATATATATATATATATATATAAACAGCAAATCATGGTTTGTGGCTGGGATGTAACTTAACCCAGTGAGCCTTGATTTATGGTGTGTGCTTACATTTTTAAATGGCCCAGTACATAAAGGAGAAGTTGAGATTCCTTTCATTTTTAAGCAGCTCAAACTGCTTCCTGTTTACATCTACCTACATTTCAAAGAAACAGGGTAAACGCTGATGAAGTGAGGATAAGACAAACATAATATCTCTGGAAATCCCCCCCTTCCCCTTGCCCCTCCCCTCCCCTCCCCTCCCCTCCCCAAACCTATATTCCTTTGTCACTTCTCATTTAATATATGCTGAGTGCATGACAACAGAAGTTGGAAATTCCTTGGGTGTGGGGATTGCACGCCACAGCTTTTTGGAAATTCGTTTTTAAGGGCAAATAGACATAATTGAAAGTTTAGTTGGAATTTGCTGTGTTAACCGAAGAAATAAGACTTAAATAAATAAAATAATATTTATTTAATTTGTCCACTAACAAGTTGACCTAATTGCATCACTGGAGAATTCAATAATTTTTCTGAAACATTTCCATTATAATATATAATTTGCGAAAACATTTCAAATGATGTATTGTGTTTATTAAATTTACGTAGTGGAAATGTTGTCTTTGTCTTGCCAAGGCTAATTTCATAGCTAGCAATTTTTATCCCTAAATAGAGATACATAATTTGAAAAGATGCACAATTAAAATGTTCACGTGATGTTTACCTTGATTTTTCATTGTTTTTTTATGTCACATCTCATATTTCATCTCAGGCTTTGAGTTTAATTACACTAACTTTACACTAATTTTTTTTTTAACTTTATTAGTGGCAAAATTGTTGGTTGTGAGACAGATTCCAAGACAGATTCAACTGAACCATCGTATAACGACAAGAGTAAGTCCGTTTAAATAAAATCAAGTTATTATATGACAAAGTAATAACCGAAGCCTCGTTTGACCTCAAAAACAAAAAAGATTGAGGTGAGATGTTGGAAAGTGGCCTAGATTTCAATTCCCCCTAAGTTTCCGTTAGTGACCCCTTATCTCCTTATCAGATGATCAGTCATCTCGTTCCATTTCTGTTCAGAACGATTTTTAGTCTAGCCTTAGCATCTCAAGCATGCAAATTCAATATTAAATTATTTCTAATTGTCTTTTGCGTAAGTATCATTATCATGGTGCCATTTATATTGCCAATGAACTTTCCTTGACCAAGACTGTGGTTTGCGTAGAGATTTAGAATCTGGGACATCCTCGAGCCGCATAAATGTCATGACCTCGTTATAGAGTTGTATTACAATTTTGTGGTGACTTTCTTTTATTTAAGCTCCCTCGAAAATCATGAAGCTGTCAGAAAACCTTGCATTCTGCAGTGACAATCTAAGCCCAGACATGATCCCCACTGGATACATCACCCAACATGGATTACATTACGGTTCGGCAGTCTGACATCATCGTTTGATCTGGTAAAAAAGCAGGAAAGGACAATGCTGACGTCACCAGGAAACTAGAATAAATACAAAGGTGAGGACCAGAGCGAAGGCAAAAGAAGGAACAACAGAATGAGACAGGTGTATCAGTAGGACCTCCATTCAGAAACTTTCATTTAGTCATTTGGGGACAGAATATGGCTAGTGCTTTGCAATATTTTGTTCTGATCCTAATTCTTGGCATTCCGATACACGAATGCACGATGGTATACCAAAATGAAAACTGCATCAAAGAGGGACCTTGTTTTGATCTGACCATGGTGGAGAGAATAGCCGAGCATGTCAGCAAAGATGTGGTGAGTACTCTGATCCTACTATAAGTCTTGTGTTAGAACTCAAATTGCCAAATAACCACATGATGAAATCAGTACAAAGCGAGAATGATATGGCCATGGAAATAATCTTGCGTGACAACAAAGGGCTGCAACTAGATAAGAAAAGTCAGGTGTTCATGTGAAGAATCAGTTTTCTAACACGTTTTTTTGAAAATGCCCTGGAGCCTTTGAATCTTTCAATATATAATGGTTTGAATGATCCTCTTAGGTATCTGCAGATGGTGAGAAGATCCTCCTGATGCACAAATCCTTTGACAAAATACGGAAAAGGGTAAGAGGCATATTATAAGTTATCGTATATCATACTCTCATATTCAGTGGTGCATAAATCCAGTTACTGAATGAAAAAAATCATTACAAAAGTAATATGAATGTAATGAAATCAATCTGGGGCCGTGTTATGAGGTGGCTCAATCAGGTCCTATATGATACACAATTGGGCCTTAACCCATAAAAGAAGCCCAACCCATACAAATGTTGTCCCAGGCCCCATGAATTTTATCAACAATCTTGATAAACCTATAAAAAACAGATTTGTATGTCATATGTCACATATTTCAGTCTTTTAGCTTCACAATATATGACTTAATTCCAATACGTGGAAACTTTTATCGATATACTATCATGCCATCTACAATTCTGGTGGCATCCGGTTTCATACATTTCATGTAAACTGAGCTTTATCTTTTTCATTCATCAGAAAAATCTTCACAGCTGTGTCTTGCTGGAAATCATCGACCTATTTCAAAAGGTTCTCGTTGAGACAGAGAGGACGTCATCTGTCCATCTCAAAGATGGCATTGACTACCATCGTGAGCTTATACACATTTTGGATCAACTCAGAAGCTGTGTTTATAAGGTCAGCACATTCTATTTTCAGAATAGATATTAAACCATGTCATGTTACATCACTGTGCCTTTGAGTGATTATATCACATAGCTATATCTTAAAGGGAAAATATAAATCTGGAAAAAAATGGGTAATGGGTGACAGCAGTTAACTAGCAGAACTTCACCAGCTTTGACGTTCATTATTGCCTCATGCTGGCCATCAGGGTTAGCAATATAGCATTTTACGAACCAATTATGGATTTTACAACATTATGAACCAATATGTTGGTTTAGCTTCTAAACAAAGTCCATTTCTTAAGCTTAGGGTATTCACTTAGGCCACACTGAACAACTGACTAATTTCTTTACTCCCTCTTCCTTGTTTCAGATCAAATGTAATAAGCTAAATGAAAAGGCTGCAAATCCCCCCATAAAGGTAAATATTCTTGTACATATTTTAAATAAATATATATTATTTAATATTATAATTAGTAAATAACGGCCAATTTTACTCAGAAGGAATTTAAACTTCTTCTTCTATCCAGATTCCGGAGATAAAAATGAAACCAAAACAGCTTGCTATCTTACAGCTACAAAAACTGAAGAATGCCGATGAAAGGGTAAATACTGAACTATTGAAAGACTGATTAAACTTGTCCGTGTGTGTGTGTGTGTTATAAACTCTATCTTCACAACTTACAGCTCAGTGATGTGCATATCCAGGAGAGTGTCATGGATGAGCTAAAAACCCTCCATCTCTACATACGGGGAAAAGGCTTCCGGAAAAATACGAATGATATGGAGAGGCATAGCGTTCCATGAATTGCAGCCAACAATGTGTTATGTAACATCTCTGCCCAATCACTTTAAGACGTGACAGTTTAAGCAGGGACAGAATAACAAGCTATCTCTTCTAAATGAGACCATTTTTCTGACCTTTTGTTTCTAAAATGGAATTTTAGTTGTTAATGCTTTTAGTGCAAATATATTTTTTGCTTTTTTTTAAGTAATGAGTATTTAAACATTATATGCATATTGCTTACGTACTTTCGGTGAAAGATTGAGTGTACTGCAGTAAATGCAGGTGAGAAAATATACCATTTACATTTACATTTATGCATTTGGCAGACGCTTTTATCCAAAGCCACTTACATTGCATTTCAAGGTACACATTTACATTCTTGTCAGTTCTTCTTACCAAGTATAGATATTTTTGTTAATGAAAACACAAGATAAATGTTTTCCTTGTTTTCTATTCATTTGTCTGCTCAGTAAAACCTTTCCAACATCTATGTCCATGAATATGCTTAAGTGTGTTTGTATGTCTATCTATCTAATTTCCTTCTTTCTTTCAACTACCAGCTCTAACAGAACTGCAGTTTGTCTCCTGTGCATTTGGCACTCATGCACCTGCAACTGATGGCATGCATGCACAAAACTCATGCAAGTTAAAAGCAAACCGTGTATGTGACACTCATTAGTGTGTGATACACTTAGTGATGGTGAGATAGTGGTTCTTTAACAAAATGTCAAACCCATAACCCATATTTAATGTAGTCTGTGACATAAGCTAATTTTGTGTAAATTTTTTTTTTGAATGAGGGCATGTCATGCAACCATTTTCATGCTGGCATCTCAAGTTTTTTTCTCAAGTTTTTCTCAATTGCTTTGGCACATTTTTTTTAAATATTCTTAACATTCTCTAAGCTGTAAGCTTAGCTGTTTGCTTGAACTCTATTGCATGTCTGCAAAATTTTCTGCATTTAATTCATGCTTCAAAACCTACTGTGTCAGTAAATTGGCCAATACCACCAACATAAAAAGTGTTTTTGTCTTTGTGTAAGCCACACTGGTTAAAATGTTAAAAATGTTAAAATGTTTTGGTAGCACGTTATTTTACAGTCCTGTTCCCCGTGTACATACATGTGCATATTATAGTTATTACAATAACTTGGTAATAACTAGGTACTAACTCTGAACCTACCTCTAAACCTAACCTTAACCTATGTAGTTACCTTATATTAACCAGTACTTTAGGTACACTGTAAGTACACATACTGTAAAATAAAGTGCAACCGATGGAAATATTTTTTATATACAAATTTCATGTGAAATACAAAAACGTCAGTTTTGTCTAACTGAATGCTTTTGTGTATCACTGAGCTTACATATTTCAGCAGTAGTTAAACATTTACAAGCAAAGGTCAATAAAGTGCTTGTGCTGCTATTGAGGTGGGATGCAGGTATGGTTAGGTACAGGTTTAGTGGTATGGGTAGGTTTATGGGTGGTTTCAGGGGTCAGGGAATTGTCAACAGTGTCATTCTATATTTAAATACAGCCGTAATTACATGCAGGTATTTTCTAAATGTAAGTACAATGTAAAAACGTATGTACATAATAAGTGCATTGTTTCAAATTATTAATTTACAGTAAATGTCAGTACATAGTAGTCTAGTTAAAGACACCTAAAGTGGGACCGAACATTTTTAGCACATTTATTTTTACAGAAATGTAAAATGGCCTAATGAAATAGGAATCACAATCTTCCCAATCAACCAATCAAGTTACATGTAAACTGAAAACTCACAGTTGCTTGTTCATTTTTACATATTCTATTATGTCTTCCCCTAAAACCACACATTCTTGCATATCGTATTGCTGTTCCATGACAAGCAACTGTGAATTTTCAGTTGGCATGTAACTTGATTGGTTGATTGGTAAGATTGTGATTCCTATTTCATTACAATGGCAGGCAATTTGCCAATTTAGCAGACATTACAAACATTCCATGTCAAAGGTATTTATGGAATATACATGCATGTCCAACAGATTTTGATAATTGAATGGATCATTGTGCATGCGAACGCTCACACAATGGAAGAATGTTTAACGAGTTTGTTTGCCCATAAAATCTTTAAGATATTAGGTTAAACTTATTTGGCTTGCTGTCCACTGAAGAGGGGCTCGATGAAGCAGCTTCAACTCGAGCTTTGATATACCCCCCCAGTGGCTAAAAGTAGGATATGATAATTGAAGGGCAAGGTACCTGAGATGAAGGTGGAGTTTGGGGAGGTGGAGGGATACTGGAACAGCTGATGCAAGAGAGAGGTAAGCGGCTGCTTATATACTCAGGCTGTTGATTGAAAGATTAGATGGGCTCACTCCTCCCTAACTTGCGTTTAGGAACTTCATTTAGAAGTTGTGCAGAGTTTGACAGTTTCACTGAGAATCAAATCATCAGTTTTGATCAACAAGCCATGTGTATTATTGTGCAAATTGTAGAAAATTGTACTTACTCTTTTGCACGCATGTGCCAAAACACATGCAATTTGCTTAAAGGGATGGTTCGGAGTAAAATCACCCTAGGGTCCTTTGCACCATGACCTCAAGCCAAACACCCCCCCCAGAAGCCTTTTTTCCCTTGGTCGAACATTATTAAAGTTAGAGCTTATTTAGAGATATCAGCCGAATGGCTTAGTGCATGCGCTAATGGATCCAAGGATGTATCTTGTAAATTACCCCACTAATAATGCCCAGAATGGTACCAAACTTCTACAGTAGTACAAATAGGTTCTGTACTCATAAAACGAGGCATTGGAAAGTTTGTAAGTACATTAGGAGTTTATTTAAATAACACTTGCCTGATGGCTAATGCTACCGCTAACCTGATCGTCGAGGTCACTTCAGTAATTTGGGAAAAGCATGTAAAAGTCCTGGCAGAATATATCCCAGTATGTGTATCCCAGAATATATGCTAGTATATCCAACATTTTGTATTATTTTTTTCCGAAGTGTTGACAACTTAGTGTTAACTAATAATTGTTGCAAACTGGTACTACCAACAAAATATTAGTGCATTCCTGGAACTGGGCGTCGTTACACTACATCCTTATGCATCGCTTTCTGCCAGGACTTTTACGTGCTTTTCCCAAGTCACCGAAGTGACCTCGATGACCGGGTTAGCGGTAGCATTAGCCATCAGGCAAGTGTGATTTAAATAAACTCCTAATGTACTTACAAACTTTCCAATGCCTCGTTTTATGAGTACAGAACCTGTTTGTACTACTGTAGAAATTTGGTACCATTCTGGGGTCTCATTTATAAAACTGTGCGTAGGAACCTTACTAAAAGTGTACGTGCGCCCGAAAGCCAAAAATGGCGTACGCAAAAAAATATTCGGCTTTATAAAACCGTTCGTATGCCAGAACCTGCGCAGAATTCACTTTATAAATCCCAGTCAGCGGAAGATTGTGCGCACATGCGTCTCCTCCCCGAAATAACCATATATGGAGCTTACAACGCCTAGTTTTACTATGCAGATCCTCATCTGCATATCATTTGCATATGATTATTCATCCACGTGATAACGTTTAACGGTACAAGACACATTACATTAATAAAAATCAAGTAGTTGCCTTTGCTTGCCTTGTTTTTGAATACATAAATCAAATAGTGTAAAATACATTTCAGAGAAAGTTTTTCTCAATCTTTTCCACTGGCCGAATTGTATTTTTAATTGATATTTTTAATGGAAACAGATAGGCCTTGGGCATTATTTGCACGAAACTATTTTCTCAGACAGTCTGGTATTATCATGATAAGCAGTTATCTCTGTGGTTAAAACATTAAAACACAGCATACCAAAGGAAAAGTGTTCAAAAACACCGCATCCACAACAAATATTTCTATTGACTGAATTTGAATATAAAAATGTTGGAACTTCTCAGTAATGATTTCATGTTTAAGTGCTTAACTCCATTAATTTGAATGGCATATTTAATCTAAATGTTTATATCAGAAGTAAAACATAGTTTAAATCAATATTTTATTTATTTAAACTGTTATTTGCGTCAGTAAACGACCCAACGCGCTCGCTGGCGCGGACATTTAAGAAGGGATGGATATTTGCTTCAAGTGACAGGCTTGGTGAGTGAAATTTTATTTGTATTATCTTTCTGTATATGTTAAATTTTCTTTAGATTTTCTGTCTAAAAGTGACCAAAAAGACACTTAACTCCAGCTCACCATCGGTGTCGCCAATTCCCTTTGTCTCCAGAATGTGTGTACGCACGGCTCAAAGTTTGCTTAAAGGTGCGCACATTCTCCCGTCA
The DNA here is from genome assembly GCF_951802725.1 of Rutilus rutilus. Classification (NCBI taxonomy): domain Eukaryota; kingdom Metazoa; phylum Chordata; class Actinopteri; order Cypriniformes; family Leuciscidae; genus Rutilus; species Rutilus rutilus. Next base: position 10,928,247 of record NC_140212.1, on the reverse strand, counting down.
AGTTTGTTTTTTATAGATCACAACCTTTGTGTGGGAACTGGCGTACGTACGTTTCCAGACCCGTTTTGTGCGTACGCACGCTTTATAAATGAGACCCCTGGGCATTATTAGTGGGGTAATTTACAAGATACAACCTTGGATCCATTAGCGCCTGCACTAAGCCATTCGGCTGATATCTCTAAATAAGCTCTAACTTTAATAATGTTCGACCAAGGGAAAAAAGGCTTCTGGGGGGGGGGGGGGGGGTTTGGCTCGAGGTCATTTTGCAAAGGACCCTAGGGTGATTTTACTCCGTACCATCCCTTTAAATCAATACGAAACTCAAATCTGATGTGAACAAGAAACAAACTGTTCAGAGATCTGAACTTATTGTTTTGAGAGAAAAAAAGTGAGAAAAACCGTAACATCACAATACCATAGAGTTTTAAACCTAAACTTGACATAAACTGTAAACTTGACCCTCAAATCTGAATGGTTAATTGGAATGTTGTTCCAGGATCAACAAAGATTTTGATCCAGGAACAGGTATCACATTCACCATAGAGTTTGACAGAATGCACAACAACTAAAGATATTTTCCTTTTCGCCTCCCTATAAGGGCCTATATGTATTTTGCTGTTCTAAATAAGCATGATTGTTACATTTTATAATTTTTAATAAGCATTGTTTCCCCCCTTCTTTCTGAATCATCACCAATTATGAATCGCTGGAATACATTAAATTTAGTTAGAAGGTTCGATTATTTTTGTGCTTGGTCAAGTTAATTAAATTATTTTAATGTTTTGCTTGCTCATGTTGTCTTTCTTAAAAAATAAAAAAAGGAAATTACTAAAAGCATTAGATTTAAAAAAACACAAAAAAACCTTAAAAGTAAAACTGCACACTGTGACCAGACAGGATATCATTGCTGCTAAGCTTTAAAACAACAGTGACTTATAGGGTGCCAACAGTTTCTTAGATCTTGATGATATCTCATCTGAATCATGCTGAAAAACAGCCAGAGACACACAAGACACAGCAGCGCCCACAACGGAAACTGTGACAGGGCGAGGAAAGCATGATTGTGAATAAAATAAAGAAAGTAATGACTAAATGAAAGATCTGTAAATCTTTGATCATCTTCTAGGACTAAAAGGATGATTAAACACTTGTGATTGTTTCTCTACTTCATGCATGGTTGCAACAGCCATGTCTGGACGCTCTGCCTCGTCGCATGAAGTGATGTCACTGAGAAACCCCCCGTGACCCGTCACTTCTGGTAAGCAAGAGCTTGTGAAGCTTACGATAAGTAGAGCAGAGCAGACCACAGACTCATCCTTCTACTGAAGGGTGGTGCACAACACAAATAGAGTGAGGTAGAGCCTGGGTAAGACACACAGTTGACAGTCTGACAAATTTGGTGAGAATGAATTAAGGTGCTTTTCACAGGAAAACATCCCTTGCTGGCTGGCTTCTTGAAGTCGACAAATTAAAAGAAATGAAATAAAACATGACAGTGAGGCTGTGTTACTATTTCATTATAATTGTTGGATCTCCTTTCACTTTTGCAATTCCTGTGAAAATTGAATATTTATGTTACCTGATCATGAGCCGTTTGAAACCAGCATACTTATATGTCATTAGGCATTCGGGTTGAAAATAAAAGTATATCTATTTATATGTGTGCAAATATGAGTGGGTGTTCGTCAGCACTTTCGTTTCGCTCTGCTTTGCATCCAAAATGCACCATGAGCACCTCTGCTCTACACGCACGTTAATGACATCAGCTGTAAGAGGCTTTTTCCTTGAACCACTGAGAATTATGTGGAATCAGCATTGAGGTGAAAGAAAAATAATTACAAATGATTTGGCATATATATATATATATATATGCAACATATTGTCAAAATGATGATATTGGTTTGCAATTTTAATGAAGTTGTATACATATATGAAAATATGTGCTAAAAACACAAAATGTCAGATCGATGCTTAAATGGAATACAGCTAGTATACAGTAATGAAATCAGGAAGATGACAAAGAATTTATCAGGTCAGAACAAAAAGTAATGACTTAAGTTAACCAGATCGCAAACCTTTGAAGTCATACAGTTCTCCTCACCGCATTACCCTCCGAAATCGAAATTCACCCACCTATCATTGAAATTCACCGCTGCTTAAAGTTTCGGGGAGAATGTTCAGGAACTGGCACATTGTGTAGGTTGAGGATTTCTAAAGGTTCCGCTGTCACACATGGGCTTCCATCAAACAAGGCCCTCGTGCTGTATGTGCATTGAGACATGCTAAGTAGAAATTATTTATAGTTTATACGGACAATCACACACTATGTTTGTAAAGGTCAAGTGTAAAATCCTCATCAAGTAAAACACCAAAAAATCTTGCAACACATCCATAGATAAATTTAATTGAAATGTCACTGATGTTGACCCCGGTTCCCCCAATGGATTCAAGGTGACTGTGTACTTTTCACAATTTGGACGTACACCATAAAAATTCCATCTGGATTTTGAAACACAACTCATTCAAAATAATTAGACTCTCGTCAACATGCACACGCTAGAGTCGTTTCGAAAGCAAGGTACAAAGTGGTTTGGAGATAAAGATCAGAAACTCAAATAGAAAATTATATTGATGCATATCATGAAACCAAAACAGACAAAAAGGAGCTGACACATCCTCTTTCAGAGTAATGCGACTGTAGATACATGTGTCAGGCTTGTAGCAGGTGCACTAAACCACAAAATATTGTCAGTGATACTTGTGATCAAGATAAGATTCATTGAATTGTTGCTAGGTTGTTCCTAAGCAATTTAGGGTGTTCTGGATGGTTGATAGGGCACTGCTAGGCTGTTGCTAAAGTGTTGTGGAGAGTTTTTAGGGCCTAGCAACTGGCTAATACTAAGAAGAACCTTCAGTTGGCTATAGTTGGCCCTCTTTTTAAAACAGGAACAACATCAAACTACGTAACATCTTGCATTGTTATACCATTAGTTATAGTTATAGTTGCTGTCTTTTTAAAACAGGAACAACATCAAACTACGAAACATCTTGCATTGTTATACCATTAGTTACAGCTGACTTTGGCCAAGCTGCAATCCTCTACAATCCAACAATATGTTAAACACCATATTCTCTGGATTCATTGTGCTCCCTTGTAGATGTTTGTGCATTGGTAAGCTTAAATTCAACCTATATCTTAGCCCTTGCAGTACCTCATTTGCATATAGAAAATGGCAGAAGCAATTTTTTGCTTTGAGTTGTCATTTCAGAATGTGTTACATTTCCTGTGCATGCTCATTTGCTTTGCACACTGCGTGGTTGTAAACATGTAGGAGTGAAGAGCAAACAGAAACACTCACAAAATGAATATTCATGCAGAATACTGTTCAGTGCTCTGAATACAATGTTAGTGAGAGTTCAGTTATAAGTCACTGGCCTTTAAAGTAACACCGCTTGCGCTGAAACATGGCTTGAGCACAATAAAATATGGAGGATGAGTGCCATTTGTCCATTCACAGAGTGAAAAAAAAACACACTGATGCTTAAGGACTGTCCCTAACCAGAATGGTATAATCCAACAATCATTTCTGTTCCATAGGTGAGAAGGTCACATTAAGAAAAGGTGATTGGAAAATACGGATGAGTCAGGCTCCAATCACCCACACACATGCTCTCTCACACATGTGTTGCCTCATGGATCACAAGTATGAACGGCCTAGTTGAGCCGCCTTATGGCTGGTATAGGCCTATTGTATATAATTGAACTTTACTATATACAATATACAAAGCTATGCACACTATAAATAAACAATATACATTTTTAAAAAGTATAATATACATACACTATAAACAATAGGCAATCAATTAGGATAAGGGATTACTTTAGATAAATTACAGAATTACTGACCCAGATAATATACAAATAATTTAAGTTTAAAGAAGTCATTTTAAATGTTCAGATTCCAAAATTTCCAGAACTTGCATTTTTGTGCACAACAATATCTGTATATTTGCAGGAACAACACTGTTAAACACCTCATACAGCAAACATCAGGGATGGAAAACATGATTCAGAATTATCAAGTATGACTGTGGTTATTCTTTGAAGACACCATTTTTTTTTTTCTGGTTGTGGTTGGTCTGGACTACCTTGGGGTTAAGGTTAAAAAATTCATGAGGTGTAAAAATAAGTCTTGAAGTTAGCAAGCTCTCTGTGTCACCAGGCCATGGTTTAGTTGAAACAAGGATACTGAGCTGGGGAGGGGCCGAGGGTATTTCCAAATACACACTTTTCTCCTCAGTAAGGACTGGACTATTAACAAGAAAGAGTGCTCACGGAAAGTTGATATGCTACACGAATATGATGAAAATAAGCCATTGTCATCTTAGGAATTAATGTGACAGGGTGCTTTAAACTTTTCATTTAAATTATGCAATATATAAAATCTGTAATTACTAATGATATAAATGAATAGAGACACATTATATTATGTATGATTAATTCAAACAAGCAAAAAAAAAAAAAAAAAAAAAAATTAGGGACAGGAATAAGTAATTTATCCAAATGCAAAATACTCTTGCATACAGAGTGATCTACAGTGATATAGCTACATCTAATGGAGAAATTCGAAACCAACTCTTAAAAAAGGGTGAGATGAACAAGTATGAACAGGCTTAGTAAACCAACCTAACATAACTAAAAATATAGAAATAATAAAACAATAACCCCAAACATAAATACACCGTAATTTAGGCTGGCTAGTAGCTAATCCCTAATGCATTGCTATAATGAAGTAGGCCTAGGCCTATATATATATAAATAATCAAATAATTCCAAAATGATTACTATACAAAATTAATATACAAAATTATAGTAGGCTACTATCAAAATATGAATTTCAAGGAGAAAATACAAGGACAAACAAATTATGCTGATCACGCCATGTCATAATCTGATCTCTGTCTGAGCTGTATATGGCAACACTTACTGCGTAAATAAAGCTCCGTATGCTTCTAATGAACACTTTTTAAATCTGCAGTGGTCAGGTGGTACAGCGGCCACGTGATACAAGTCGTAGCTATCAGAAAATTGAGTTTACACTTTGTAATTACAAGTTCTATGCTTCTTTACAGTTCAGAATTGTTACAGTAATTATGGCGTGAACACATAGGCTATCAACAGCGGCCAAGTGACACAAGTAGGACCTCTCACAGAAAATTACCATCTTATGAGGACGTAAGTTTATAGCCAATGGTAAGTAGCCTACAACATGGTGACCTCACCTTGAATACATTCAAAATATCACTTAAGAAACTTAACTTTACTATTGTTATTTTGTAATGTGACTTGGTGTAATAATATTTCTAAGCCAGTAATCAACTGTAAAACAACTATTTCCTCTCACTATGAACCAGGCTTAACATGGCGAAAATTCGCGCTCTTTATGAAGAGGCCTAGAAAACTCTATATTGTTTATTCTATATTGACGACTGTTAGACTACTAGTTTATAACTAAGTTTGTAACTTTTTTTTTTTTTTTTTTTGCAGTTTCGTGATTTCAGGAATAGGCTAGGCCTACTGTACAATTTTATGAACGTTTCTGAGGAAGTGTTTAATTTATGAAATAAAAGGGTAAGTGACTCGATGTTAGTCATGCCTTTGTTGTCATATTTTACCTCTATTCACTAACAAATGACTCTTTTTTATTATTATTATATTTTTCTAAAAACGAATTACTCCAGTTCCTTGGATTGTTTTTTCTTATGAGTGAAACCATCCATAAGAGCACCGAGATACTGAAGTTACACCCCATGCAGCACTTCTTGCATTCCTATTTACTCTTATGAGTTGTTCTTAGTGAATCAACAGCATCCATCGCAATACTAGACCGATTCATGAACAAATGATTCTCATAAGCTGATTCGTTTTATTGAATCAAAAGCACATTGCAGTAAGTGTAGCCAGATTCACCAACAAATGACTCTTTTGGGCCGGCATTAGCCTGAAATATTGTAGTGTACAGTGTACACCATAAGGAAAATGTGTATGATTGCAGAAAATCTATATCTTTTTATTACACATGGATATTGTGTATGGAAATAAACCATAAAAGTAGTTTGTTTAGTTTAAAAATCATAAAAATGTATTGGTTATAGAGGGGAGCCTTTACCTCACACTTGGGATAAAAGGCTAATCAGCATGAGGCAAAAGGCCCCCAGTATTGACATTCACTTTAGCTAAAGTAATATGTTTTGTATAGTCTAATATGTTATAAAAAGTTTATACTTGTTCAGAACAATGACTTCGGCAAAGTTTGTACCACAATGAAAGGGGCTATAGTCTGTCAATTAAACAGAAACATGGATGTTTAGGAAAGTGTTGTGTTGAGTTTTTGTGCCATCTAGAGGAAATAAAAATCAAATGCACCTTTAGATATTCATAATTATACATTAATAATTATGTTCATAATATGCATTATTAATTTGTCGTGCAGTACAATATAGCTAATATTATAATATTTTGCAGGTATTTGAACCCCTCAAGGTGGAATTCTTGACCATGGAAAATAGCTGGAGAACAAGGTAAGGGAGAGCCACAGACATAAAAATAAAGCAGATGTAGAGCCACATGAAATACTGAAATGTGGTAGTTTTAAATTGTCTATGTTGAGATCACTTGACCAGCAGTGTCTTGCAGTTTGACCAAGTTCAAAATAATTTTAATTTATCTGGCACTTTTCCAGCGGTCAGAGCACATAAAAAAAAATAAAAAATACACCTAAGCTGAACAGACAAGTAAAAAAGGAATATAACAACAAACACCATATTTTAGACACCATATATTAAAGGCACAACAGGAGTCTAGCATAGGCATAATTCAGATTGAAAGTATGGATCATCACATGTGCAACCCATCAATGCAAACAGAATGAGTTAAAAAAATTATGAAGTCAAGGACCACTGGGAAGAACAGGAGCCAGCAAAACATAAAAACTACTTATTGCATCTTTAAAAAAAAAAAAAGATGTTATTGTTTCTAAAAAAAAAAAAAAAAAAAAAAAATGCAGAAGTCATCTGATTACAGGTAAGGCATCCCTTTCCTCCTCCTTCCCAACATTAAACATAAAATTGCATGTGACTATAATAGATATAAAAAAAGAATAATAATTGTATTATTATATGCAGGCACAGTCCACTGTCTAAGAAATGAACATGCATTGCAACAGGTATGGATGTGAAACAGTATGCAGTCTTACTATTTGTTTTTTATGTAGCAGAAACATATTCAAATGAAAAAGCATGTGAACTCATGTGAATACATATTGGTATGACATTCATTCGTTTTTTTCATTATATGTAATAAGCATATGCACTATGCAGTACAGATTGACTACAATGCTACTACCAACACAGCTGCTCATTAAATACAGTAATTCACATAATGCATTAATCGCCAGTCTAAGGTCAGGCTTGACTCTCGAAATCTCACAAGGTTTACCTTTTTATATGTAAAGTAATAGCAAGGTAATGCTACACATATAATACTGCTACACCCTGTTTACAACAGATGTGAGCGGGGCATCGCAACATTTCAAAAGCAAGAAATCATTAAAATCATGATTCTGTCTACACTGGATGTGGCACGAAAAGACCGTAAACGGATGTGGATCTCTTCATCTCCTGGTTTCAGCGATGACTTCGAGACTGTATGTGCGCATTTAAGGTACCTAAACAACGACTGTTGTTGCAACAGGGCCGAGGGCTGGGTTGGAAAATATGTGATGTCTTTATGTTTTTTATTTTAATCAATGTTGATTATGAAAGTGAGCATGCAGTATGAGAAAGATATGATACATCATGAGATGCGCAATATGTCTGGAGACATAGAGTGGGTAAAACATGATTTTGACCACTTCATTGAGTTTTGTTTTGTAGAAAGTCTCTTTTTAAAAGATTTTCGTTTTGTATAAATTGTATCTTAATTTTGATCAATGTTTTATCAACCAGTTGCCTGTATTTAATAAATAAGAAGCAAATATATAGCAGACAATGTAATAAGTCGCCGACACGGTCACTTGCATTGCACGTGAACTGGAGGGCGCCGAAACTCAGCTTGTGCATCACAGATTTGAGAAATATAGGCTATCTATTATAGAAAGCTTGAAATGTCTATATTTAAACGAAAATATTCAAAACGAAAAGAAATAGGCTACTCTCTGATTATGTAATCCATATGAAATGTGCATTTCTCTCTGGCGTTCATGGCGAGTCCGCATCGTCAGCTTCATCTTTGCAGCAACACATAAAACACCAATTTATTAATAAATAATTAAATGTCTCCTTGCTATTTTAGACACATTCATAATCATTACTTTTACCGGTTCTTTGTGGCAAGCTTTATGCATGCGATCGTGCGCTTGAATGCGGCTATATTACGTTAACGCTCATTAGCATATAGCCTAAATAATTAAATTAATATAAAGGGGCGATTTGTCCACGAATGGCTTAAATGAACAACTTCTGGTCGACTATAAAAAAAAATTAGTCGGAGGCAGCCCTTTTTCCACATATTTTCGAGCCAGACAGCAGGCCATTCTGGGTTGAGCGAGCGACCCTGCGGAATGAGCGAGCGAAGCGGAATATTCAGAAATGCGCTCTCCGCTCACATGCTCTTCTGAACTTGCGCAGAAACATCAAAATAGACTTAACCAGCTTTTTAAAACTAAACATTTAGACTATTTTAGCACAAATTATGAGCTTATTGCAGATTTTTTATAATTCTTGACAAAATTAGAATATATTAAAAGTTTTTTATTTTTATTTGTATTTTTTAAAGAAAAGTTTTGGGTGGGCCTGTTGAAAAGTGCCGTGCCTAGGCAACAGCTACTTCCGTGTGACTGTTATTCATGCACAATTGAGCATCCACATCAAAGAGCAGGGCCTCGCATTTCAAGTTCGGACAGGGCCTCGCACCCCACCTGCGACGGCACTGGTAACGCTACACATATAATACTGCAACACCCTGTTTACAACAGATGTGAGCGGGGCATCGCAACATGTCAAAAGCAAGAAATCATTAAAATCATGATTCTGTCTACACTGGATGTGGCACGAAGAGACCGTAAACGGATTCACTGTTGTATACCTGAGGCTTAGGTAATCCACACTGTTGCAAAGCTTCCAACAACAGAAATAATGGATTTGGAAAGTTTCCTTTGATGCATCTAGCTTCAAGCATCAACAGCTTCAAGCTGTTGCGGCGTGGCACAACACTACAACGGTCGCACCTGTTGTGGACAACAGTCTAATAAAATTACTCTAAATAATTAAAACAATGGAAATATGAGAAAGGTTGCTAGATTTATGTTGCAGTATGTCGTCACCGTGTGGATAGTGTTCATTACATCAGCCAAATCCAGCAGTAAATATTAACTCAAAATGTTTTTGCTATAAATCTAAATTAAGCGATTATCCAAGTAGCGATTATCCAAGTAAAATAACAAACATAGATTTATTTGTAAAAAATAAGATTTTTTTTATGTTACACCTACAGCTAGAATGATTTTTTTTTATTAGGCAGGATCATGCAATGATATGCATAGGCAGCGACTTTTTACGATACGCAATTAGGGCATATAAATAACTAATGAAATTGGGGATGCACAATATAAACATTTTGGACTATACTGATAAGCCGCTAATTTTTTTTCTGTAATGGCTGATAACCGGTAAATGGCTGATATTAAAATAATATTTTGCTGAAATAAATTTAAAACAAAACACTAAAATCTAAATCTAAAAAACTAAAATGATTCATTTTAAATGCACAAATGGATTTAGATATCACAATGCTATAATGTGCAGTATGAACAAAGAATACATTTAAGTGAAGGTTAAATGTCCACAAAAGTTATCTAATTGTAAAAATAGCAGAAAAGGACCATGCACAATTAAATGTACATTTAAATACAATTAAAATTATATATCTAATATTGACAGATGGCGATAGATTAAAGAAAGTCTAATATTATCTAATAGCTAATTTGGTATCAATGTATTATGCAACCCTCAATAAAATATTAAATTCTTTAATTATACGGAACTATTTTTAACAATGCAGTTCATTATTAAAAATAAGTTCATTTACAATCTACCTTTGTTTACCTCGTACACAGTCTTGGATTTTTCCCGCTGAACTTGACACAATGTATTCTGGGATTTCTTTCTTTCACAGGGACCATATGCCTGTGTTTCTGTTTCATAGCTCACAGACTGTTTTGGCATTTATCTGTTATTCCAAGCTTTTCACACACTTTCTGGCTTAGTGATCTTTAAACTGATTACTAAGGTTTGCTTTGACAGGCAGTAGAGACAGACAGGCCACTCATCTATCACTGGATTAAGGCAATTTTAAATCAGTATGTTTTTAAAATAATCAAAACATGAAGAAATTGAGCTTCCACAGTTTCTTTTAGGGACTTGTGCCTAGTAGGTTGAGCAGCAAGAAGTAATGGTGTGGAATGATAAAGATGTCTCTGTTGAGTTTTTCTTGAGCTCTTTAAGACTAGATAAAAAAAAAAAAAAATTATTGACCATTTTGAAACTGTAGTTTATCTGTGCCTGAAGCCTGAAACTTGACTTCAGATCAAACCTAATGAAATCATAAATTTGATGCAATGGCCAGAAGTTCAAATAAATAAAATCCATTATTTGTGAATACAATTTTAAAAATAAATAAATATATATATACTTAATTATTGAACAAAATAAATACTTTTAGATTATGCTTTAACATGTCCTAACTGTTGCTGTGCACACAAAAGTAAACTACACCCTAACAAGTGATACGTGTCATCTAATACAGCCTTTGTTTAACTCTTCTACAGGACAGGAGGACTTTCTTTGTGTACCTATAACCTCACCTTGGCTGGAAAACTTGTCCTAGCTTTCAGAAACTGTCTGATTCTTATGTAAACATCAGTGTTTACAAAAGAAGGGTGTCTCAGTACACAACCTAATGAAGTACATTGTAGTACATGTCTGTGTTCTACATGTTCCTTGAGCTCCACAACTGTATTGGCACTGGTTTCTTTTTTCATTTTAAGCTTTTATTTTAATCAGTGTGAGTCTTCACCTACTTGTTAAAGTATTCAAGAATCTACTGAGATCATAATCACAGTAGAGCAACAATAGTATACTTTTCTGCAATTAAACTACAGCATGCTGTTCATCTGATACTGATTCACCTACCAGGTCTTCATTAATGCAGCTTGTTTGAACTTATAAATTAATTGTCCTGAAAGTTTCCTTGCCTTTTTGCTTAGCTGCTGGGAACATAATCAACCAATTCCACAATGGCACAAACCAGTTTCAGGCAGTGAGACACAGGTTTGGTATAACTTTTGGCATTTGTATTTGTGAAATAATGAAAATCAAGCGTGGCGTTAGTTCTAGCAGGTCACGTTAGTCAGGCTCACATCAGCTGACTCTCAGCTGATCCACCTCTGCCTATAGGGATACAATGCCTATCTGTCACGAAACAGGAGAGGAGACACAGAGGTAAAAGTAACAAAAGTAATAAAGTTCTTTATTAAAGGGTTGGTGGTGATCTGGAAGATTGGCAGACAGGTGAGTGATGAGCATAAGCAGTTTAAATGACAGTCACATTTAACTGACGGTGTATTTCTGCTTGCAAGGTTGAAGACAAGCACGAAGGAGGTAGTGGGTCCAAGGCAACGATTCTCTGGAAGAGGACGATGAAGGTAGGCATAGGAAGGTGAGTGGTCAGGTAAGTGTACTCGAGAGATGTCCATGTCCATGTCCCTTCCAGTCCACAAGCTATTCAATGAGGTTGCCTCATTGCCGGGAGTCGAGGATGGAATGAACAGTGTGGACCTGGTTATTTTCTGCTTCGACAGAAGGAGGAGGAGGAGGTACGTTGGCAGCACCAGGTCCTGTGGATGAAGGGAGAAGAGAGGCATGATAAGTTTTTAACAGTGACATGTTAAAACTGGGTGATATTCTGTACTGTGGAGGTAGGATGAGCCAGTATGTCACATAATTGATGTGGCGGTCAATGGTGAATGGGCCGATGAATCTGGGACTTACGACAGGGCAGTCGGAGGTGGATGTCCCTGGTGGAGAGCCAGACCTTCTGTCCTGGATGGTAGGTGCGTGTAGCAGCTCTTCTGGGGTCGGCCTGGCTCTTGTGCCTCCAGACTGCCCCTTGTAGATGAACATGAGCTGAGTCCCACACCCTCTCGAAACCAATGGTTGACAGCTGTAACCTCGGATGACTCCCCTTACCAGGGAAACAGGGGTGGTTGGTAGCCAAGTATGCACTGGAAAGGGGTGAGTCCTGTGGTGTTCTGACGAAGAGAATTCTGAGCATACTTGGTCCACAGTAGGAAGCGGTTCCAGCTATGCTGATGATGGTGGCAGTATGACCGCAGGTAACGTCCAATTTCTTGAATCTTGCATTCTGTTTGGACGTTGATCTGGGGGTGATAGCCTGAAGACAAGCTTACTGATACTTCGAGAAGACTCAAGAAGGCTTTACAGACATGAGAGGTGAATTGTGAGCCGCTGTTTCCATGGCAGTGGGTAGATCTTTGAATGGGATTAGTCTGAAGGTTTTAGAGAAGCGGTCAACAGCTACTAGGATGCAGGTATTTTTTGTTGGATGGAGGTAGGCCAGTGATTAAGTCTATTCCCAGGTGAGACCCTGGACGGTGACAAAGACAACAAAATGACAAACTTGTCATCTGGTGACAGTTGCAGGGCACAAGTACTAGCAAACAAGTGTATGTTTGGCTTCCTCACTCCACAGTGACATGTTATAAGTTACAAAGGATGTTCCTCCTGTGTTGTCTTGCTAAATTGCCATGGATCTGTTTCGGAAACTGGATTGTGTTTATGCAGGAGAAAATAATCAAAGATAATGTCTCATCAAATATAATGACACCACAGAGTCATCTAAATAATTGATTCTATTTCCTTTTTACATCTGTTTTGGAAGCTCCACAAGATCAAGGACTAATATTCCATTTGCAACAAAGTACAAGTTTAAAATATACATCTCTTTCAAATAGACATGGCTTCAATTGCTTTGCATCAGCAAATTTACAGAGTAAATCTAAACCAAGCAAGAAACTCAAGTTCCATTTTAAGCATGGATAAGGCAATTATTCTGTCCCCTGAAGGCAACTTAAAAGCAAACATGTAAAGCACAGATTGGTGTGCAGTATCACATGTTCTTCAGATTCATAAAATATGGTACTCTAAAGCTCCAAATACTCCAAAGAGGTCTGTTGCAGTACACAAAAAAATCTCAGCTATTTTCACCAGCTACATAAAGTAAAATCTCTGCTTTTATAAACGCTTGTGGTAGTTGTTACAATCAATCATGTTGGCACTGATTCTTTTTTGTGAAAGTGAGAAGCTGAGAACCTATTTTCCTGGCTAGCTCTGTTTTCACATGCATAGTTCTCTGCCTTAGGCCAGTTAATCAGCTGTGGGCAACACATATGAGACATGAATTATTCAGACAGAGCTTCTGTTCCTCTTCATGCTGGTCACTAGATGTCAGCAACAGAGACATCAAACAGTGCCTCACAGTATGGGAGAGGTTGTGTGTATGTATGAATGTGTTTGTGTGTGTACATCAATATAAAGCTTTGTTTGTGGGCAAGAATAAATAAAAGACATGAGCTAAAAAATAAAAAAAAGACAATATATTATGATACTTTCCAGATATACATTTTATAAGTATACATTGTTTCGTTGGAATCAACCCCATGCCTTTAGCGTTGTTAAGTGCCTTGCTACAGTTATCTATAGGCAAATATAGTAAACAAATTAAAGACGAAAATAGTCTGAAGAAAAGAAATACTGTAATATCTAAACCCCAGAGGGATTCTTTTAATGCATAATTTCAGTGAAATGCACAGCACGTTTACATGCTAAATAACTTTCTATTGCTTGCATGTTACTTATCACTGCATTGATGCTACCATAGCTATGGCTCAATGAATAAAGCAACATGATAGTCTTAATATCGCCACCCACAACCTAACCACAAACTCTCTTCAGCACAGTGGTAACTATTTCAAATGTCCAACCTAACTGAACATTAAACACTAACAAGTCTTTCCATTTTCTAAAAAACTCATAAAATAATCCAGTTCTATGCAAAGCAAGCCCGGAACTACAAATCCACTGCCTAGTTTCAGTCAATGCAACAAAAATGCTTCATGTTTCCCAACACAAAAAGATTGTTATCTTTCATTGTACAAATTTAGGTGGATTGAGCATAGTGAAATGAAGTGAAAATGACAATGAAACAAAATTGAATTGCTTCAGCTCATTTTAATTAAGTCAATCTAACAAGCAGCAAAAATAATTATTTTGAGTGTGGACTAAAAATGCCATATCACATGTTACTTGGAATGAGCCTATATAATAGGAAGACGTCTGTCTGCCATGTAGATAAGTGGAGAACATGAGCCTTAATGAGCTTTGGCAGAGGCAAAGTCTGTTTATTGATGTACAGTTCCACTAAGTCTCTGACATCTGCCAGCCCATGCAATCATCGAATCTTAAGTTGGGAGAGAAAGGGAAAGACCATGTGTTTAGCTGGGGTATACCCTCCATGAGGTGACCTGCTTAGAGCCAAGAGCTGAGCCTCTGCAACCGCAACCATGTGAGGACCACTGTCGAGCTTGCCTTTTAAAAAAACGGCATGCTGAAATACCATCCCATGGAAAGATGCTCTTTACTGAGGCTGTCAGTGACAGGGCCTGTGGTTTCCCAGATGTAGCTTCAACCACAGGCTAGAATAGTAGCCATAACTGGAGCGCCACTCATGCGAAAAGCGCTCACCAGCTACTCAGATCAGTCTGCTGTTTGGCACTGATAGAACACCATGTTAAATGGGATAGCTGGAGGATGAAATGATCTGTGATGAAACCAGATGATGCGTCCTGCTCAGTGTCATGGTAGCCCTGCATTCTGATTCGGTCAGCTTTCACAAGCACTCTGTTTTGAATCTCCTTGACTGTGTTTTGAATCTCCTTGACTGTCACTCTATTCCGAGTGTGATCATCTGTTTCAAATGCATTCCTCTGGGTACCTTTTCCATCCTGAGGATGATACAAGAGTTTCAAGTATGAAATTCTAAACTAAAATCTTTGGCCATATATGCCATCTTAACTTTTGCAAATAACTCTGTAGAGTTCATATGAACATCTAGCCTTCAGTCATTATTGGACCAGTGATCTATCAGACTTTTGCACCACCCTCTACCAACAATCCTTCAATGGCATTCATAACTTAATTTCCTTAAAATTATTTATAATATTTAAGAGAGGTTAAGTAAATGGACAGACATAATGTCCAAAAGTGTGAATATTTAGTCATATTACAGTATATCTGCTCAGAATAAAATAATAATAATAAAAAAACATATTTCCAACATGACAGGAATAAGCTAGACATTTCATTAAGATATTATACATAATTTGTAAGACATGCTAATGCTTGAATGTTTTGTGAAAGGCTTTCCAGCTATACGTTTGATGTCATCTTTAGAAGTGTGTATGAAGTCAGAAAATGCAGCAGATAAACTATGAAATAAAAGTCTGTTATTGTGGACAAAGCTGTTACTACTTAGCCTAGAAATCTAGACGCACCCTAGTGGCAGCAAATTTTATTTTGCAGCCAGGGATGTCTAGCAACTCTCCGTTGGCTTTCGAGCTGGAAAAACCAAACTCTAGTCAAGCCAATCACATTGTGCATAAAGTCGGCGGGCGGGCTTAAAAAAAAGACGACAGAGTTGCGACGGTTCGCTGCTACTTGAAAACAAAGAATGGCTGCTGCTGCTGCTGGCGAACAGCGCTCTTTCGAATTGGCTTTGGCCGCGACTCTGGAGGTCTTTGAGAAAAGAACAAAGAACGGCCAACCAGATACGGCAAAAGTTGAATCTATTAACTAGCTCTGCTGGTGGGAAAACGCTCTGGTTGGTTGTAGCGCTATCCTATTGCGTGCAGAGGAAATTTGAAAGACAACCGTTTATCCCGCCCCTCAGATTGAGCCCTGCCAATGGTGAGTTCCCAGATCCAACATCTTGATGTGGGTCTGGCTTGCCAGGCTAGTTACTACTGTATATTCCAGCTATTTCACAGGTTAAAGGGATGGTTCGGAGTAAAATCAACCTAGGGTTCTTTGCACCATGACCTCGAGCCAAACACCCTCCCAGAAGCCTTTTTTCCCTTGGTCGAACATTATTAAAGTTAGAGCTTATTTAGAGATATCAGCCGAATGGCTTAGTGCAGGCGCTAATGGATCCAAGAATGTATCTCGTAAATTACCCCACTAATAATGCCCAGAATGGTACCAAACTTTTACAGTAGTACAAATAGGTTCTGTACTCATAAAACAAGGCATTAGAAAGTTTGTAAGTACATCAGGAGTTTATTTAAATAACACTTGCCTGATGGCTCATGCTACCGCTAACCCGGACGTCGAGGTCACTTCCGTTATTTGGGAAAAGCACGTAAAAGTCCTGGCAGAAAGCGATGCATAAGGATTAAGTGAGCAAAAATATCTTCTTTATGTCTCATATTAAGATGAAACAGTAAGTGTTACAGAAACTCTTAACCTTAAATAAAATGTTACAAAATGTGTGCAGTGTAAAAGTGTAAATGTAGAACAATCAAGGCAAACTTTGAGGTAGATCAACATCTGTAATAAGTAGGGGTGTAATGGTTCACAAAATTCATGGTTCGGTTTGATACGACACAGTGGTGTCACGGTTCGGTACGTTTCTGATACAGCGAATAGAAATAAATGGCAGAGAAATTTCCTTTATTTTTTTATTTAAATAAAAAAAAATTTTTTTAAATAAGTGTGAGTTTTCCTACATCTTGAAACTTTTACTTTTATAAATGGGGGTAATCTTTGAAGGATGAACAAATAATGTTTTGGTCATCACATTAAAAATAACATTTAAATTTGATAATATTTGAGTTTTGAAGTGGAAAAAGATGTGTGACAACTTGAAAGCATTCACGAAAGAATGCACTTCGCTCTGCACTGACATTGGTCCAAACTGAGCGTGAAGCACAAAATAATTAGTAGCACAGTTTTCGTTCCGCTTTCATTATGTTTGCCATTTGATGTTGGGCAACGTTGTGGTGGGCGCGCCATCTTTAACTTCGCAGTCCACTTACGAATCACGGTCGAATGGAACGCACCTTCAGTCAACATGATGTGGAGTGCGCAGTTCATGGTGCGCCACGGGAGCGCAATCACTTTGGAAAGAAGTTCCACGCGTTTTTAGATGCAATAAGATCTACGGGTGATGTGTGCGCATTTTAATGAAAATATCAAGTGCTATATCAAATTTTTTTATATTGTTACCGACAATGGTGTACCGTCGATAAATACCGATACCGTTTTATCGCCCAGCCCTAAGTTGAAGTACAACATGAAGTACAACACTGACTCAGATCTGCAGTTGGGATTTAGTTTGTCACGTTCAAGTGAGCTGGCAGTCCAACAAAGTGCAGATAGACGATTGTAATTGAAACCTATAGGGAGACCCTAAAAGAGCTTGAGTAATGGAGAGCAAGAACAAGCTGCATATGTTCTGGTCGTGCACCAGAGGCCAACCTTTGATGGAAACATGTCTATTCCTGAGTAGGAACAGGGAACCGGCTTTATATTTAGAGAACCAGTGTCATGGAATCTTCCTACTGACATATGTGTGAAAAATGTTAAAAGGGGGTTAAAAGTTTCACAAGGTTACTAACAATAGCAAGCGGACAGTTAGAAGTTGATGGTCCATGTGTATAGCTATGGTAGTAACTAGCAACGGAGAGAGAGAAAAATAAAACAAATGTTAATCATAGAGGTCATGGAATATCATATTTCTATATTATTTTCAAATACATATTTGTGCATTTAAATATTTGTTTTATTTAAAAGCCATCATTAATATTACTCCACAGTCATAAACATGGACTGGTGCAACCAGAGAGTATTTGGATGGGATGAAATAAGTGAGCGTAGCACATGAGAGGCCTAAGACACAAATCCTGAAACAGAAGAACTCAACATTTTTAAAATAAATTGATAGAAATAAAGAGATAACATTACACCTGCTCATGAGGCCAGATGGCAATCAGTTAATGCCAGCAAGGGACAATATTTTGTGCAGCCAATTGGGTCACTTGAAATTTAAGAGCTCTCACTTAACCAACCTGCCAAATCTAGGTCGCAGGGTCTCTCATATCAGACCAACTTTTGTGTGTTGGCCCACACTGACCACCCGCATAATGACTTATGAGCTCTATATCAACAATCAGGATAGAACCTATTTAGAAATGTTTTCACATAGATACATGACCAATTCTCAAAAACACATTTAATCACTAGGGCCTTTCCTTGGTTTATTTTTAATTGTTGTATTTTGATATTATCTTATTTTTATTATGTCTATGCACAGTGCTGGTCAGAATAATTTGCTCCCTTGGTAAATATGATCAAAGATGGCTATAACAAATAAACCTGCAATGTAAATTAGCACAAATCTAACCTTTCATTGAAGTAAAATAATTGAAAGTGGGGGGAAATTCACATTATGAAATAAATGTTTTTCTCCAAAACACGTTAGGAACAATTATTTCCCCCCTTTTATGAAATACTTTTTGCAACCTCCTTTTTCCAAGATAACAGCTCTGAGTCTTCTCCTATAATGCCTGATGAGTTTGGAGAACACCTGACAAGAGATCAGAGACCATGCCTCCATACAGAATCTCTCCAGATCCTTCAGATTCCCAGATCCATGTTGACGCTTCTTCTCTTCAGTTCAGCCCACTCATATTCTATAGGGTTCAGGTCAGGGGACAGGGATGGCCATTGCAGATGCTTGGTTTTGTACTCATTTTTGTTTTGATTTTGATGTTTGTTTTTGGATCACTGTCCTGTTGGAAGATCCAAACATGGCCCGTTATAAGATTTCTAGCAGAGGTTGTCAGGTTTAGATTTTTTATCTGTTGGTATTTGATCGAATCCATGATACCATGTATCTGAACAAGATGCCCAGGACCTCTGGCAGAAAATTAGGCCCACAGCATTAAAGATACAGTACAGTATTTCATTTTACACATGGGGTACTTTTTATCCCTGTGTGCACCAAACCCTTCGTAAACTGAAGATATAGCTAGTTGCTATATTTTTAGTAAGTTAAGAGCATTTTACAGGTTTTTTTTTTATTTTATATATTTTTCCGATAGGTATGTGTCAAGATTCTGGTACAATATTATTGTAGCCTACCTTTTTTTCAGGTATGCAGCTGAGGCTAATGGAAGAAGTTCTCTTATACAACTTCACCTTTAATCTATTGTGTTTTCTTGACCCAGACATATGGGTGGCACAACTATTCTGCAAGAGAAAACAGATACTAGCTAGTACTCCAACTCGGGCACATTTGTGACCCCTCTCTCATCTTATTTGTTTTCCTCTGCTTTTTTTCCCATTGAACATTCTTATCTTGCAAGTACTCTCCATGACACATAAACAGCTTTAAGTTTACCCTCTTGTAAACCAGTTGAGCCAGCATTTGAACTTACAGTCATGCATAGAGCCTTATCGCTTTCAGTCTTTCATGTCGGAATGGAGTGACAGGCTGGACCTTTTGTCTTTTTTCAGGTGGTTATTCATGGCAGTTTTCCAATGATTTTTACTTAAACATATGATCCATTAGTTAATAAAAAGCTGCATCTATAAATCCAAGCATTTGGATAGCAAATTAGCATATTAGATTCGATTTTTGTTATTTTTAAATGTTTTAATAAACATTGTTAGGATCAGATGCTTTCTTAACTGCTGTTTTCTCACCACTATCATTTTTTTGTGTGTGTTTATTTTGCTATTGAGAGGAAAGCATGCAGCACATATTTACGTATTAATCTAAATGCCATTCTCAGCAGTGTGGACAGCATCAGATGTTCGTTGACAGTATCGCTGCAAAGGTATTTAGAACTTTTTACTTCTAAGTGAACAACAAAAAAGTACTTTGCCGTGATTGGGGCCTTGAATCACATTCAGTCTTGTACTGAATGTACAAGCTACATGTGCTCTGTGTGCACGAGTGCTACGTGTGCACGAGTCCAAGTACGAGCAATAAGTTGCTGGCTGCAGTTCGCTTAATAGCCACCAGTGTCTTTAAAGGTGCATTAAGCAACTTTTCATGTTAAAAATACCCGTTTTTCTAACCCATACATGCTTAAACAATTGCCTGATGGGCTGAATGAGCCCTTCTATGATCACTGCGATTGCCTCTATAATCCTGTACAGTAAAATAAATAAGAGGGATTCGGGACGGAATCGACTGGGCGTGACGTCATGCGCGTTCACGCTCACCTGGCTATGTCTGGCAGGTTTGTGTATTCGCCGCCATTATCCGCATCAGCGAAGACAACTCGAGCGACTTTTGCAAAAGTAGAAGATGGATTCAAAGAGACCGGCTTCTAGTTCATCCCAAACCCCAACGCAAACTCCATGTAACCGCGTGCACAACTCTGGTTGCAGTTTCACGTGTCGCCAGAAGGGGGCATAGTTCTGCAAAAACTCAGAGACTTGCGCAATGCACCTTTAATAACAAGGGTTTCTGAATTCTACTTATAGCCTTTTTTAAGTCTATGTTCAGACTTCAGGCAAATTGGATTTTTCAGCAGGCTTTCCACACTATTATTTTCCAAGTGGTCAAATAAGATTTGTGTGTCCAGACATAACTAACCTATCTATAAGGGTTGCTTTGGTAATGACGTAGGCATACCCACGTATGTGACGAGGCTTTCAAAACAGAGGCAGGAAAAATGGAGCTGCATAATTTTGCTCTACAAATAAGCACCCTTTCGAGTTGCAGTGCTGAACTCCTCCGTCGCACAGGAAAATGCAGAAATCTTTTGACATACCATTTTGACCCCATTTCTACTTCTGGCTTTTCCTGCCAATAACTGTCTGTTAACATTCACTT
The DNA here is from genome assembly GCF_951802725.1 of Rutilus rutilus. NCBI lineage: Eukaryota > Metazoa > Chordata > Actinopteri > Cypriniformes > Leuciscidae > Rutilus > Rutilus rutilus. Next base: position 10,907,207 of record NC_140212.1, on the reverse strand, counting down.
TAGACATGTCTGGTATCCAAAAAAAATCAGACAAAAAATCGGATATCTGTGTTTACATTTATCCCTGCCAAAAAATGATTCTGTTGGTGATCGCTTTATATGCAACAAGGTTGACCCTCAGGTTTTGAATGGCCGTACAAAGGCTATGTTTACACGTGGCCGGCTATTTTCATAAACGGACATTTCATCCTCTCTGTTTTCAAAAATAACATTGTGCATACCTGTCAGTTTTCAGAAGTGTTCGTTTACACGAGCCCGTGTATATATGCCGTCAAGAGTAGGGTTGGGTATCGTTTGAATTTGAACGATTCCGATTCCGATTCCAATTCCTTGTTTCGATTCCGGTTCTTAACGATTCTCGATTCCGATTCTTTTAAGAGGTAGGGTCAAAAAAGTTTAGATCAATTTTAATTCTATGAATTTTTTACTTTTTATGAACTTTACTATGAATTTCTCACAGGGCTGTTTTCAACTACAGTACAATATAAATATCAAATCTATTTTAAACAATTTTTTTAGGATATTTTAAATGAGCTAGCTAACCAACGGTCTTTCTGAAGGAAATAGTCTGACCTAAATGGGCTATCATGTAAAATAGGCTAAATAAGGTTGTTTACACTCATGTGTAAATGTGTTTTCATCATTTATTTATTTATTTATTTTACGTTCGCCGGCATCGCGCGCAGTTTTCAAACGAACGAGCACAGGACGAGAGAATATGGTTGTAACTTGCAAGATACCGAAGAATAAGAAAACATCATATAAGTACGTTTTTAAGGTTTAACGTCAGGGTTGTTTGCTCTGAATACATTTTATGAGGCACTGTGAGTTAATAGGGGAACGTGAGTAAAATGAATCCGATCGCTCAAACCACTTCAGGAGGTGGCCTGGGCCGCATTCCAGACGAAACTGGACAAGTGTAAATGCACCTGGTTGTTGAAACCACATATGTAAATTGTCCTCCTCCCAAAAATGCAAAAAAAAAAAAAACGTGTGAGAGCGTGTTATAGGCTATGTAATGTAATAGCCAGATACGACGATACTGGAACACGCGCGTCACCGCAGATGAGAAGCTGAGCATCTGTTCATCAAGTAGTGATGTTACATATGACACTGAAGCTTCGATGCGCGTATCACATAAGCGACACAATTTCTAGTGAAGCCCCGTATCGAGGCGTGTGTCGGTTTACTAGAGTCACGTGACCGATGACAAACGAAGCCTCACTTTCTGTCCAGTCACGTGCGTGTTTCGCTTCGGGTGTCATAAGGCTCGAACTTCAGATCGTATTTAACGAGTCGTTGCCTCAGTCTGGTTGATATTTTCAATTATTGATATTGACATTTAATAACAGATGATCCTATCAGACAATGTCCTTATTCATTGTGTGTGTGTGTGTGTGTGTGTGTGGAAAGAAAGAGAGAGAGAGAGAGAGAGAGAGAGAGAGAGAGTAGGCCTACATTAAATTTTATTGAATCATAAGCTTATAAGCTATTATATTTTATTGTCACACTTTAATGGGAAAATGATTTTTTTTTTAATGAACAAATCAAACACAAACATGTAAGGCTTTTATTTGTACACATAACATTGAAACTATGGAGTGTGTTGTGGTTGCTTCATCTGCCAGAGCTTCTAAAACAGGCTTCTGGCTGCTTTATTTTAAATAAGCGCCAGATGGCGCTGTTCTCAGCGCTGTTCTCGACACTCTCGAAGCTTTGAATCTTTTCCCGGAACAGTCAGGGGAAAGCCTCAGTGATTCATGAGGCTTCATTTCCCCATCCCTATCATCAAGCCAACGTGCAAACTATCGCAAAGTAAAGTGAAAGTAAGTCGCAGACGCTTAACACACAATCATCATCATTAAAAGTAAAGAAAGAAATGGTCTTACCAGGGCTGTTGCCACTCTCTCTTATTGCGGTCTTTGATTTTGAAATTAGCTGATGATCAATAAAATGCAGCTCATATCTGTTGCTTTCAGTGACGTGCACTCCGTTAAATCTGCATATAGCGCGGGAATTGAAGATCGGATTTAAATCCGTTTCGCAAAAACACATTTATGTGACCAGGTGTAAATGGAATCGTTTTGATAAATCAGATAGCTATCCAATCTGAGAAAACGCATGAAGTGACCAGGTGTAAACAGCCCCTAACAGCGGTGTCTTCTTTCGGCCGGCAGACTGGGAATCGAAACTAGGAATCGAAATTTAAACTTTTGAACGATTCCGGGAAAATCGCAAAGCTAGTCCCGGTTCCAATCGATACTCGATACTCGATACCCAAGCCTAGTCAAGAGCATGCCAAACCTGTAGGTGGCAGTGTAACGAGAAGCTCAAGCCCACTTTAGCCAATCAGAATCCCGAAAATAGCAACAACAGCAACAAATCACTTCCTCTTCCTCTTGAACAAGGTCGCACTTTTGACGCAGGTGCAAGTTCTGTCACATACTCTGACGTTGGCTGCCTAAAACTCAGTTTTTCTCAGTTTACATGCAAACGTGCAAACAAAGTTTTCCAAAATCTCCACTCTGGCCGGAGTTTTTAGAAAGAATCGTTTTCAGAGGCGAATTCTCCATTTGCGTGTAAGCGAAGGGCACAAACAAAGGGAAATGTCTCCGTTTAAAAAAAAATACTTTACTTGTAAACGGGGCCAAAAGTTATTTTTAAAATTCACGTCGAGTGGCACCATGATTATTTGCAGCCATGGTTAAGTTAAAAGCTGTTATACTGTAGATGTATATAGCGCAAAATCTGGCTGAATGGATATAAACCAGAAAATAGCGGTAATTTTCATGTTGTTTAATCTACGACTCTAGAATTACGAAGCTAAATAAAGTAGCGTGGTAAGATTACATTTATGAATTTGAAAGAATTCACGAGCGATAGAGAGAGTGTGTGAATTATCTGCATGCGTCTGTAAAGCATCTCTATATGTAACAGTGAAGCTTGTAAGTTTAATAGCAAAAACAGCAAAGTTATCACCTCGTTGCTGACAAATATAATGTAGCTTTCAGTAGTGAAGTTGTTTTGTTAAAAAAATTCACAAGGCAATTTCTATGCTCCTGAGTTCTGAATGTTTCTGTGTGTGCAATTTTTACCTATATATAAAGTTTCCACCTCAAAAGCTAAGTTTTAGCACATATAGGCTTGTCTGTGTGACCACCCTGCATATTTGGGTCACAAAAATATTTAATTATTTCTATACATTTTATTTTGTATTTATATATGTCTATTTCAATTTATATACCGTATATGTATATATGTTTTATTTAAATTACTCTAATTATAATGAGTTTGCACTGAACAGTTGCATTTTCTGAATTCTGAGTGGCATTTGGGAGTTGAGAGTTGCCATGATGACTGTGGCGCATCCTCAAACAACACAGAGAGGACCACTGGAATAACACACAGTTTTGTCTCTCTCACTCTCATTTATTATTAAAGAGAGGACTATATCTGCTTCATAATACAAAATTAAAAAGCTATCTTTGGTTTGGAATTCCAAGGGGAATCAGATATACTTGTTAAGACGTAGGTCAGATGTTCAGATATCGGATATGTACTGTATCTGATTTAATACCACATTTGGAAGTGGCTCAGAACGGATGGTGAAAAATCTGATCTCGTGCGGATTTTTGTGTTTATAAGTGTGCAACAAATTCCGAACTGTGTCAGATTCGGATTCAGTTTCAGTAGCCAGAGCATCCAGGCTGAGACGCATCTAAAAGAATATGATTGGAATTGAATTTTAAACCACCTCCATATGTGGTGTGAATCAAATTTGAAAAATCAGTTTGTTTGTTTGTTTTGCTGTCCAGACTTTCTAAAACCCATCTGAATAAAATCTGGATATGCAAAATATCAGATTTTTGTTGGCAGTCTAAAGATGACCTAAGATGAAAATGGATTCATTTAAAACTAACGTGAAATGTAAAGGAGCTCTCATTTAAATACTGTATTGACAAAAGGCCAATCTCTAAAAATAAAATACAGTGCTCTAAAGAATACCAAAGACCAAGAATATCAAAGTATTCAATATCTATAGCTATGAAGATCAGGGTCAGTCTGTCCACTGTCTTAATTTGATCCACTGCTGGCTCATGTCTATGTCTGTGAAAAGGGTTCAACAGGTTCATCCAACGGACCAGGGGCAGGACATTCACCCATTCAATGGAACAGTAATATGATACTACTGATCTGTCTGAGGGATTTGAGTATAACTCAGAATCCCAACAAAGCAAATCCCAGCTTCACACAGTCACACAGGTGTCACTGTTCCCAAATGACTGTTACTAGCCAGGGATGAGTGATTTTTTTTCTTTCTTTTTTCAAAAGGGTTGGATGATGGATCCCTTGTGCTTGCAGGAATCAATAAGCACATCTTTAGAACAGGGCTATTTCTGACTACACGATGGGGCCTGGCCACATTCCTGCTTCACAAACTCTGCCCGCTATATCATAGGGGTGTAATTTGAAAAACAGAGGGATGTGTTGTCTGTTGAGGACATTGTTATTCACTGGCTATCACACTGAGGATGTTATTTGCAGAATTATTTGCCCCCTTGGTAAATATGATCAAAGATGGCTGTAAAAAAATTTATCTGCATTGTTTATCCTTTTGATATTTTATTTATAAAAAAATGCAAAAATCTAACCTTTTATTGAAGTCAAAGAATTGAAAGTGGGGAGGGGGATCACATTATGAAATAAATGTTTTTCTCCAAAACACGTTAGGAACAATTATTTGCCCCCTTTTATTAAATACTTTTTGCAACCTTCTTTTTCCAAGATAACAGCTCTGTGTCTTCTCCTATAATGCCTGATGAATTTGGAGAACACCTGACAAGAGATCACAGACCATTCCTCCATACAGAATCTCTCCAGATCCTTCAGATTCCCAGATCCATGTTGACGCTTCTTCTCTTCAGTTCAGCCCACTCATTTTCTATAGGGTTCAGGTCAGGGAACTGGGATGGCCATTGCAGATGCTTGGTTTTGTGCTCAGTGACCCATTTTTGTTTTGATTTTGATGTTTGTTTTTGGATCACTGTCCTGTTGGAAGATCCAAACATGGCCCGTTATAAGATTTCTAGCACAGGCTGTCAGGTTTTGATTTTTTTATCTGTTGGTATTTGATCGAATAGAACCATAGAACTTTTGAAAAGTAACTGACACTACTGGAACTCAAACAGGACGGGTTCTATGGTCAGATGAAACAAAATAATACGCTTTTCTTTTTGGCAGCAAACACTTAAGGGGCTATTTTATTATTGTCACCGAAATGGACGGGTTAAATAAAAATCTGTGTAAAATGGCTGTGTCTGGATGCAGAATCAATCACACACTCCTGGACATTCTGCTAGATCAGCGATGGCTAGTAGGCTTTACAATGCAACAGATTCTATTATGTAAAAAGACAAGAAGAATGTCTTATGAGATGACAGGAAGAAATTGAAAACTCAATGAGTAGACTGCTTTTTTGGGGGAGTTCCCTGCTTTTCAAACACTTTGCTGTGTGGCCCTCACTTGGTAAGACTCTCACTGCGGAGCATCAGGGGGCAAAGGGCGGTCAGTGGACAGCAGACGTGGCATTATTCTGGCTACTCATCAAGCCTGCTAAATATAACCTCGCTGTGCTATCCTGGGAGGACAGATCTTTTTCTAGTAATCCCTGTGTTGAAACCTGATGCCATGTCAAGGATTGACAGTAGAGGTCTTGGTGTGCAAGGCTGACCCATGTGGGGCGAGGTCATTGCAGATATTGCCTTCAATGGCAATTTCACCTGCATTGCAGTTGAGTACTCACCTCCTTGCAGTGTAGAGCAAGAATGCAATGCAGTAAATTAGGAAGGAACTGGGGAGGTTTTGCTTGTTGTGTATTTTTGCTTGTAGCTATACCTGTGCGTAGACATGACATGCATCACTTTACACATGTTCTAAGCACCCCCTCATCATCCCTCATGACAAAACAAAGAGATACCCAAGGTCAGCATGGTGCCTGCTTATCCAAATATAGACCATCATTTATTTGAGTGGACTAGGGCTAGCTGATGTTTAACATACCGTACAAAATTATGTATGCAATACATGTTCTGGCATGAACCAGGCATGGTTAATACAGGATGGACACTGAGATATGAGCTTACTGTATTTAATTTTATCTGAGATAATCAAGTATTAAATACAAAAGTTCTAGGCATTCAAAGCGACCCAAGTTTAGACCACCATCTAGTCTCATTTACCTATCACTTGTCATGTTTTTTTGTGGAGTACTACACTTTTTTTTCTAATATGTATGATGCCACTGGTTACTCGTTACTAAACAAATGTTTTTTAATCATCTGCACATCCCTTTCTTTTATCATTTAACATTTATTCCTGAGGCTTTGATGACAGAAGAACAATAGAAAAAATGGGAAAACCTATAATCTGATATAAGTTACAAATAAAATGTGCAATAACTTACACATTTTTTTTTGATTATGCATTCAGATTATGAAGGCATCCACATTATCACCCAATGCTGTGCCATCTGATCAGACCAAGACAGATGACCCCCTGTAGTAAATTGGAAATTCCAAGTATGAAAAATATTCTGCAGTACAGCATCAAAGATAAGATATTTATCTAATTACATGCAAGAGCCAAGCTCATGCACAGATTGATGGCAAGTAGATGTCAGCTTTGGTGTCCCCCTTTCTGACAATTGAGTTGTTTAACATCAGACATCAAAGGAAAAAGACACCTTTAGAATGTTAACATGAAGGCAAGCAAGACTCTTGACAGGGAACTCAGGACAAATTAGACCACTTGGTCAAACTAGTTTTGTTTTATAGAAATGACTACACAGGATACAGTCTTTACCACAATATGAAGTATAAGTGACAACCTTTTTTTCCAAACAATATATTTACTCTTTATTGCCTCTAGGCGATATGACAAATGTCAAGTTGAGCTTGCAAGAACAGCCACACTACAGAGCAGTAAGCCGATCCCTTCTTACCCCCACCCCAACACATTTATTCTCCTAGATAGGACTTGTAAGGTGATCCGGGACAGATGCTACATGGATCACGTGCAAAACTTACATCCATCAACAGAATAATGATAACACCCTAAAGTAGCTCAGTGTTCATGGAAAGTCAAGAAAAAGCCTAGAAACCTGAGGCATCAAGTTTTTAATCTATGGCAAACAGGGATAAGAGATAGCAATCCCAAGGCATACAGTTCCAAACAATTCAGATCTCTCTAACTGCCTCGTGCTTTTCAACTACCAGACATGCACAAATGGTGAGGTCATCATTTCTGTTGCTTTGATGAAATATATACACTGACTGGACAGAAACTGCAATGATGGGCCAACTACCTTTACAATCTTTAGAAGCATGTTGCTTTTTTTTTTTTAGCATATATTGTATGAAAACTACAACATCTTTAATAAATAACATATTATAAATGACATATTAAATAGCATATTAACAATTACATGCCACAGGTACAATGTAGCATCATCATTTCACATTACCTCTTACTTGCACAATATGCTGCATATTTTTGTTTGCAGTGTTTCAAATGATGCATGTTTCCATGACGCATCATTTCCAAAGTCTCCTGGGATCCCAGGACAGTGTTATCCTGTACCTGCTTATAGGCTAGCTAATCAGATTAGCTCTAGACGCAATACCTCAATTTGTTTCTGCAATTACACTGCTAAAAATCGCAGAGGATGAGGACATGACTTAAATGGACATCTTTCGTCGTCTAGAGACAGACGTGCTTATTTAATCCAACACTCCAATACTTGAATGTTTCGTTGATATAGAGAAATGGCTTGCTGTGAATAGGGCTAGTGTTTATTATTAGCATAATTAAAGTTATCTGCCATTATTTACTCACCCGCTCATTCACGAGAGAATTAGTGATGAACAAATCATTATTTTGCATCAAATCTTCATAATAAAATGGTTGATCCAGTTCACAAATTCAATATATTCCTTCTGATTTCATACAACAGGTTTGTGTGAGCAACAAGTTGTTTTCACTGATAATCTTGCCCTCCAGTGAGCTGTTAATCCCTCTGACCTGATCATTGAGTCTGTCAGTTTGATTTGTGAACTAATCATTCAGACTGTTTTGTGAACTGAATCAACTGATTAATTGAAAAGAATAATTTGAAAAAAACCCACTTAATTAAGGTTGAATATACTTCACAGATGGTCAAATTGCTCTGACAAATCAAATGCCCTCTGACCTTTCACACACTGATACTGTCCGCCAATATACGTGACCTTTCTGTGTTAGACAGTCTTCATTCTGTCCCTGTATCTTGGCCTTATACGCTTTGACACAAACATACAATTTACTGCCCTGGTTCTAATTGTGTAATGGAGTCACATTTCTCCAGAGAACGACGGGCTAGTAAAACGATGCCAATAATATCCACACCCTCTAAAAGACAAGCAGCAATGAAAGACATATATTGTATGGGTGAAAAGTATGTGTACATCTCTAAGTACACTTGAACTGTGCATCCTCATAGGGCTTAAGTGTCCTGATCTATTAGCAGAAATACATCTCACAAAACAAAACTGCAGGTACACTAGTGGTACATGAAGTGCCACGGTGATGCAAACCTGATGGCACTGATAAAATCTAATAGCTTACTTTTGATTTCAGCCAGCAGGAAATTAACAACAGGTCAAAGCAATGATCTATCAGAGCTGTGGTGCAGTGCATTATTCATATGCTTTTAAGAGGTGTTTGCTCATGGATACCCAGGTTTGAATCCAACCTGGGTCATGTCCGGATGACCATTCGCCAATACTTTCCTGCCTATACTAAAAAGGCAATAAATAAATACAAATAAAAACCAAAAGAGAAGTTATATAGTGACTAGAGCAAGATAGTTTTCTGTATCAATTACTTGATGAAGGTTGTTTTGTGTTCGGACGCAGTCGTGGGATTGGCTCAGGACGTGGCAGTCTGGGATGAGTATGTCAGCTCACAGAGGAGGACCTTTCTTGGCAAGCTCATGGTTTGACAGGAAAAGCTTTCATCTCTGTTTGACAGCTGCCTGTTATGAGACCTCAGCCCCCTCCAGTCCAACTATGTTCCCTGAGGGACCTGGGTAAAGACAAACAACGATGAGAGAACCAGTTGCATGAATAACCTGCCCATGCTATGGCCCGAGCGAAGATTTATTGGTGACGAAATTCAAATTTCAAACTCTGCCAATGGCCTAAATAGGACTCATGAGCTACGGCCGAAGAAACTTGAACCAAAGGCTCCATGGTGCGTGCCATCTGCAAATATATCATAAAGTTCACTCCCCTATATAGACGCTGATAGCCAGGCCCAGGAACTAAAGGGCTATTTCAAAAGCTGTTAATTAACACTGACACCTGGGCCTCATCGGCCTCCTGGTGGCAAGCTGTGTGGCTAGTGAAGTCTACATCTTTCAAACACCCTGTGAGCTTATTAAGATAGAGAACAGCAACACATTACCACAAAACAAACGTCTGTAACAGAAGTGGAGCTTACATGAAGTATAGGGTGCGAAAAAAATAATGCTGTAACATGCCATTATATAAACAGACTTGATAGATACTCACGTGAGACAACATGCACACATTATATATTGTAATTTTTATTTATTACTATCCCTGGGAATAACACTGTCACAAAGTTTTATTTTTATTAACTATGAGACCAGTATTTACTGCAGTTTTGTAATGGTACTGTAAAGATGAGGGAGCTATAACAAGGGGGGAAGTGATGTTGATTGGTGAGTCTCTGAAGAGAGAATTGCAGCAGCTAATGGTGGCATTAACATGACAATTAACAGATTTTCCAGAGCTGACATGGAATTCTGCTGTCCTGAAAAGGCGAATAGTTTTTCAGGAAAGTGCTCTAATGACAGCTCAGAACAACAGGGAATTGAGCCAACAGAATGGGAAGCTTTGGGAGCTGAGGCTGGCCAGGCAGAGAGAGAGAGAGAGAAAGAGAGAGAGAGAGAGAGAGGCAGGTGCAAATGGAGGTTGATGTAGAGGTGAAATAAACAAACAGGGCTGAATGGCAGATCAAGCAAGGTGACAAAAAACAGAATGAGAACAAGTATAGGAACTGCAGCACAGATGACCCATTGGTGTCCCCACAACCAGTACTTTGTATATCCACGCACACAAACATACAAATACACAGCTAAAATGACCACCTATCCATTTTGTCTACCTATTGTTTGAGTCATGTTTGCAGCATTGTTGTCCCCACATTATCCATTATGAAAGAACAAGAGAGTGGAACTGGCATGAAAAGAAGGCCCTGTGCCATGCAGCTCTAACAAAAGGGCCCTCACGCGTGTGTGGTTTACTGGCTGAGATCCTAACATGCCCATGGATCTGACATGGAAAAGCACAGAGAAGTGGTAAGGACTTGTAAGACATTATGGCTAGTTAATGTGTTTGCTGGATCCCGTGCCTGGCTTGTCTCTGCTGCTGAAACATCTGCAAATGGTTGAATCATTTATTAGACATCTCTAGTTTCAGCATCCACTTCAAAATCCAATAAAGCTCTGCAAACACTCACTTTTGGATGGTGAGTGCATTACAATGCTCTAATAAATGGCTGTGGATTTTCTCTGCAAAGTCATTAACAGCTGTCTGCAGTGGAAGCTTCCATTAGAGGAATGGGTGTTCTCACCTGAAAGTAAGACATCATTTTCTACTTACCAAGCATGACAGATGCTTATAGTTTCTGAGTAAAACAATGCTTATAGCAGAGCTAATCTTTCCTAAAAATATTGACACTATACATAATATATTTGTTATTTTATTACAACAGATTTTTACATCAGAATTTTTGTCAAATTTAAAATCACTGATCTCAAAAAGTCATATATTTCTTGGCAGTTAAACCTGATTTACAGCCCAGGGTCCCATTAACCTCAGTGCCAAACATATAACCTTGCTAGGGACCCGATGTACCTGATCAAAATGGCATACAGATAGCAGGGCTGAGGCTAAATATAAAGGGGTCATGCAGTGCAGGACCTTTGTACAGAAACAGCTGCTTGCTGTTTGTGTTTGAAGAACAGGTAAGCACTAATTTAATTTCACGTGACTGAGGGGGACAGAATCATTCACATTGGCAGGCCATGTGTTGAAGAATCTGAATCCTGTGATGCCTGCCAGTGAGGAATCTAAACCTCGCTCACAGTGCCCGCCCACCAAGTCTAGCCCCACAGACCTGTTAAGAGAACTGTCACATACAGTATACGTTCTGTTTTGGCTTTGTGTTTGTAGTCCTGTTCTTGTTTGCCTGTGTGCCCTGTAATTTGTCCAGGTTTCCTAGTGTGTTTGATTAATCATTCTGTTCACCTGTGGTTCATTAATTACCTAATATAGTCCGTATATATATACTCACTGTTTTGTTTAGTTCTTTGTCCGGTCTTGTCTTAAGTGGGTGTGTTACTGCTCTGTATCCTTTGGATTATTGAATTAAAAGACAATTTCCTTGTATTTTTCATCTTTGTGTGCTTTATATACAGCCACCCCTCATAAGAACAACACATTCATACACACAACAGATATTTTATAAAGTGAACGCATCGCAACACATAGTCACATCATGTTGAGTATACTTGCATGCTGGTGTCTCCCGCATTCACTGCTTCATACAAGCCCTAAAGCCAATAGTTGGCTTATGCTGTGACCTTTCACCTGCCCACATTAATTAATGCTGATTGCATTAGAGATTTATCCGCTGACTAAACTGTTGCTTTGCAACTGCAACAAAGGAAAAGACAACCAAAGACCAAACGAGGAGTAAAATAACCAACTACAGATGGATTACAAAACTAACTTCAATGCATCTTATTTGCATATAACCTTTCTGTGCTACTCAAAACTGGTTTAAGCCAATAAAGCATGCGTGATTAAGAATACAACAAAATCATTACATGATTAAACAAAACAAGTTTAACACAAGTTTAATTGTACCTACATAAAGATAACGTCAAACTGCAGTGACTTCGACTAAAAACATGGTGACTGTGATATTACTTGTTAGTGCAGCGTATAAGAGCCAAAGCAGTGCATCTTGTTTGGGACCTAATTACAGAGCTGATAGGAAAACAATATACAATTTACAGTTTGCATTAGAAGGAAAATGTGAAGCTAAACTGCTTGAACATCATCTTCAGCCAGCTGATACAGCACATCTCTATCCATAAAGGATTTGATAGACTTCCAATGATGCTGGAAAGTGCTCATCCACACATTTATAAACCTTTCATCTCCTCTGTTATGATATGGTCGATCGCAAAAAGCTCCGCCTTCTTCTAACCTTTCAATTGACTGCAATGCTAAGCCATGAAGAAAACATTTTGTCAATACAGTGAGATATTTTACATAGTATTAAAATGAAATAGAGCAAGTGGAGATCATGGTAGTTTGCATCTAATAATTATAGTTAAAACAGTGTTTTAACAAATATCTAAATGCTTTAGCATTGTTTTGCCTTTATATTTTTAATTATAACCATTGCTTTTATTGCATTCTAGAACAATAGAGAGACTGCTCAAAGAAACATAGCTATCCCAGCATGCCCAATCATAGGTCAAGATGTTTGCACTTGTATGCAGGCACTCTGATCCCCTGATTCAAAGCTGCTCGTCTTCTCTCTCTGGGATTCTGATGGCTGAAAATAGCATGGCTTCAACTCAACTGACTTATCATGGCAGTCTCAGTCTCTCACATTCCTAATATGGTGATGAAGATGGTCCAGGCTGCCAGCTTCTCCATTACTATCAAGAGTTAATTATCCTGTCACCACTTAAGAGTAGTTATTTGTATTGATGGCATCAACACAACTCTGAAAAACACATTTGCAATTGTTAAGTTTCATATTCAGTTCATTTAATGTTTGAATTTCATACCTCAAAAATATTTTTTTTTCAGGCAGTTTTATTAAACATGGCAAAAAAATAACTTATAAATCGTTATATATCACCCAGAATGAAATTGCAATGCTGTATTTCCAAAAATCTTCATTAATGCATTAAACCAAAACATTCTTGACCACCAAGTGTAAAGTCCAGGGAAAGCCAAGGATATGCAATGTGGCCCTGTGAACTCTGGTTGTGAAAATCATTGTATCTGTGCTGCAAATAATATTCAAATGTATAATTAATTAAATGTTATTTAAGTATATAATTTATAAATGCAAGACCTATTTAATTGTTTAGGTTTAAGGATTATAATGTACAACTAATTTTAAAATATAGCCAATTCAGATCTTTGTACATGGGGGAAAACAGAGCTTAATATTTAACATTTACATAAATACAGAGGAAAAGAGAAACTGCCTTCTTCCACTAAAGGACTCAGGCCCTCCCCGACCCTCAAATCAGCTGACATCATTGCTGATGACAGTGCCTGCTGAGGAAGATTAGCTGCATTTACTGATCCAATGCCATAAATTAAACAGGACAGTTCAGCAGATAAAAAAAAACCCCAAAAACCCACATACATAATAACCAGTAAACCTCAAACCAGAAATAGGGCTTGCAGACATTAAACCCACGTGGTATGGAAGACCTGGATTGAATGGTAGCTTTTATGGTAGCTTTGTGTGTCCACATCTTATTTCTTGGTGCAAGAAAAACACTGTGTGGTGCATGAAAACACATCAGAAGGTGCAGTATGTTTTGAATGGCACTCTAGAGGTTTATGGTTGAGAATCCTTTTCCTCCTAGCAACGTTTGGCTTGTAGACACTGATCATTGTCATATCATTCAGTTGATGTGAGAACCAAGGGTGGTATCAGGTGCTGTCTGACGAGAGGCTTCTAAGGGTGTTCATATTCATGCAGATGTGCTAACTTCAATGGAGAGGAGCTGCCCTCCCTCCAGCTGAAAGTTCTGCGAAACCCTCTCACAGAAGCCTCATTTACTCCGCTTCTAAGAAAACCTGCTCCTTGTGGCCCAATAGGGCAAAGAACCATTTGGCTGGCAGCATGAACAACATAATAGTTACTTATGCGTGAATGTCCATGGATAAGTGCGCTATCCAGACAAGGCCACAATGTTAGGAAATAGAACATAAATATGTAAATACTGTTGTCATTTGCTGTGCCTCGTGTAACTAAATACGAAACACTGAAAAGTTAAACTTGGTTCCTTAAAGGGATAGTTCACCCAAAAATGAAAATTAGCCAATGGTTTACTCACCCTCAAGTCATCCTAGGTGTATATGACATTCTTCTTTCAGACTAATACAATCGGAGTTATATTAAAAAATGCCCTGGCTCTTCCATTCTTTATAATGGCAGTGAATGGCTTTATATTTTTTGAAGTCCATCAAAGTGCATCCATCCATGATAAAAGTGCTCCAAAAGGCTCTGGGGGGTTAATAAAGGCCTTCTGAAGTGAATCGATGCATTCGTGTAAGAAAATTATCCATATTTAAAACTTTAGCAACTAAAATAACTAGCTTCCGGCAGACGGCCAAACGGCGATTTACGGCGAAAGAGTAAACTTCGACATGACGCACAACGTAATGATGAACACGGAAGCGCAGAGGATAGAGCAAAACAAAACACCAGTCACGAAGAAGAAGTCTAAAACGATATTTTTTAAAGAGAAATGTCAGAGGAGCTTTTGCCCAGCGCTGTTTGTTTGAACTGCGAGAGGCGTCAAAGCTTACACTACTCCTCCGTGTTACACTGTTACAAGTGTTACTCTTTTGGCTTAAGTCGACTTGCATACGTCCAAAAATGTTTCTTCAATATATATGTTTAAAAAATTTCTAACAACATTTTTTACAATTAAAACTTATTTACTTTTAAGAAATTTAATGGGATATGATAAAATGGAGGAGGCAACAGTGATGGATCATTTTCCTTCTCTCTGGGGAAATACCTCCGGTACCCTCAGTCTGTAAAATGCATTCCTCTGCATTCCAGTGGTATGACATCACCAGCTCTGTTTGTTTACAGAGGTCTATCACATGGGCATTCTTCCCACACTCGCTTGCCCAGCAAAAACGAAAGAAAGGCCAATAAGCCAAAACAACAGAAAACTGCATTGAGACAGAAAATCCCTTCTGCCTCCTGTCTCTGAGTTATGCTGATGTATTTGACTCTGTTTTATTTCATGAGTCGTTTAGCTGGCCTGAAATAAACTGGAAGGTTTGCTTTTTTTCACAGTCATGTTGTAGTTTTCTCTTGTTCAGCTGTGCTCATATTCTGAAAGCAAGGTTGCAAGCTTTAACCCATTCCTGGACAGCATGAAAGAAAAATATGTTCCTTAATGGCCATACAGAGAAGAGTTTTCAAATCAAAGAAAGCAATACAAAACAGTTTTTTTTTAAAACACTGATCTGAAGAACCTATAATGCAACATTAAGAACTTTTTGAGTCTTTAAAGCACCATAAGACTTCTACACAGCAACAAATTCATTGTTGAACCTTAATTTTACTGTATTATGTACTCTACAAGGAATATATTCAAGCTATGTAGATATTTTTTCCATTCAAACTATGAAGTAGGTGATTGTTGGCAGTATAAGGTAAAGTAATATTAACCTTAAATAAACTGAAAGGCTATTAGATGAATGGTATGGTCTTCAAAGCTGTAGATGAATGGCTTAGAAGTTAAGGCAAGACTATTTTAAATTCCTGAGATCATGCACAGACTCAAAAATATGCATGGTTGTTATTATGACGTAGAAGAAGAAAAGGTATCCTGTGGTTGAAACTGATCAATGCACTAACAGCCCAATCTATCAGCAATGTAAAGAATTTGGAAAGCCTATTAATAGTCTTCCTTTAAACCATAATTGGCAAAGACAGCAACACAACCTCCTGCTAAAGTCTTATAAAAGATCCAGCACATGACAAATTCTCAGTGCTTTCCGAGAATTTTTTTAGAGAATCAACACTGAATTCATTAGCACTACAGACAACACATTTAGAGATGCCAAGACTTCCTCTGAAGAAACACCTTTATTAGAGTTAGTGAGTGAAGACAGGATTTCTCTGCTTCAGAAAACTACCACAATGCAGAATTGATGACTGGTTGCTGGTATTAACCAGAAGACGAAGGACTTTCCATCAAAGCACATTAAACATATTGGGACATCAGACTATGAGCTGATGAGTCACAGACATTCCCCCAACTTCAAGTGAACATAAAATAGGATAAAGAAGCACCTATCAGTTCTCTCCACTTGCAATGGACCATTAATTTGCACTATCTATAATACTGCTGGCATCGATTTTGTTTATTGCTTCGCGGAAACGCATTGTTAATAGGTGGTCTTACCACTTATAAGTGAGAGTTCTTGAACTTCCTGTAAATAATAAATGCACCCATGCACACAATGTCCGAATCTCTAAAATGTACAATGCTGATGCTCATTATTTATTTTGTGTTGCCTGTTACCGGTAAAACAACTTTGATTATAGTCCCTCAATATTTGAACCGTTTATTAATAGCACACACATGGAGTGTTTGCATGGTTGTTGCATGGACGACATCTCTCTCTGCCCCTGAAGGAAGTTCCCTTAAGGAAAACCACAGTCGTGCACACAGCATTCTGCATCAATACAACATGATAAAGATTAATGATAAAGACTCACTACACAGTCCTGGGATATTTCTGTATTACTGTAGGTTTATCAATAATGCTGACATGTGCAGAAGTTCTTCTCCCCCAGTCTTATTAGCCATTGCTATAAATAAAAAATGGATGAATATTATTATATTGAACTATCAAACTCAAATGTTGCCTGGAGATCAACTGTCAATCTGAGGTTTCTAGGAGGAAGAGTATAATTTGTAAACTATGTACCTGAGTGTGAACTACTGGCTTCCCAGATCTTTACAGCCCTTTCAACAGATCTTCTTTTGACAACAAGCCAAAATGATGTGCAGTATTGCCAACTTTTTTCAATGGAAATAGCTAAAGCCTGCTTTAGTAGCTAAATGTCGCTAGATAACATAATGAGCCAATTGTCAGCACTTTACACATTTTCTCTCCTAATCTGTACTCACATACTTTATTTTAACATATTCAATACATAGCCAAATATCCAATAAAGCTGTTCTCATTTATTTATTTTCTGTCAGACAACAGAAAGAGTATTACATTATGACTGACTACATGTTAACCAGCAGTCCAAAAAGTCTCTAAAGCGGTCTGAAAAGTCACTAAATTGGCAACATTTGTGTATCTTTTTCTATGGCAAAGCAGGTGACTTGATTGGACTACCTGACTCCATCTTGGCGATGTCACTTTGTAAAGAAAAACTATGCACCTATAGACTGAACACGTAATACGCATGCGGATGACGTCACAGCTTTCACAAATTTGCGTTTTTGTAGTTTACACGAAGACAATAACGTTACCATTTTCAAAACTTTCCTTTTTTTAGGCCTTCAAAACACTATTGTTGTGTAAATGAATGGTCAAAACTTTTCAGTTTTTAGTTGAAAATGGCGTCGTATGAACAGACCGTAGTTAGCTTAGCTTTTAGTTTCTTCATATTGCTTAAAGATGTCACCACAAACCACATTTTGTAAAGATTGACATTAAAACTTTTATTATTAATATATTCCAGCCACACAATAAAATTTAACAAATGATCACTAGAAAAAACCTCTTCTTCCATCAGCTGTACAATACAGTATCATTAAACTGGCCGCCAACATTAAACCCCCACTACAGCAATATATGTAGTGTTTTCAGCAGCATTTCACAAAATGAAAACATTATACATATGTACACATCCACATCGAATTCTCAACAAATTCACATATGTACAGTACATTTCTGTGGCTGAATATAAACATTGCCAACTTTGTTCCTCTGTTAAAGATTTGTTTTTAAAAAACGAAGCTGACAGTGGGTAGCTAGATTCAAGAGTTAGGGCATACATTTAAAAACTGTAAAAAGCATATCCTTTTAAAATGTAACTTTCAGACATGTGGTTTGATTTTCCCCAACAATGCTACCACTGTATTGCACACTAGGATGACAACTTACTCACTGGATTTCATGGGGTTGCAGTTTTTACTGCTCAAAAAGATACATCCAGCCATGTCAAGTAACAAGAGATTTGGAGGTATGCTACATCTGTCAGACATTTTAACAGGTGATGTGACTGTCTAATAGAGCTCAAGCATCCTTCCCTCTCCACAGAAGATTATCATTCTCAAGACATACTCTTGAGTGGCTTGAATGGCCTCTTGATCAGGTAAAGAGAGAAAATCTGGCTTCTTTTCCCACATAGCCACTAACACAGAAAGGAATGCACTTTGGTATGTACCAAATGCCCTGGATTCGTAAAGTACAAGAATATCACAACAGTCTGAGGTAAAATATTAAAATGTGTTCTCATTTCTATTGAAATAAAATCAACCAAATGTATCACCTTGAATACTTGTGATGTTAAGACAACATGAATGCAGTGGTGAAGACACTTGTTATATGTCAGTGATTGTTGTCTGTTACTGACATCCCTGGTGGAAAAGGGCCCTAAAGTTATTTGTTTACTCCTCAAATCATAGTAGAAAAAAGATTGAGTGTCTGAACTGCATGTACAACCTCTACTGTGCGGCCAGTTGTTCCCAAGTCCCATTTAACGAGGTTTGGGAAGTAGCCAATCTTTGGGCAATGCTCAAACATGTGCAAGAGAATCACCATGAGTCTTTCAAAGTAAATGGAAGGGAGAAATGTTGTTTGAAATAAAAATGAATGGCATTGATAACCAAAGGCACATTGTATTAAACCTAAGGGCACAATTATTCCACACTGCTGTCAATTCACAGAACAATAAAAACAGTGTAAAGTACATTGTGAAATGCCTGCTGATGTTGGCAGGTAACGTCTGCATTTGTAAAGCACTATGGGTGTCCAAAAGGGCCTTAGCCCCTGTGCAGTGTGCAGTAGGCCTGGTGGGCACTGTGCCAGCCTCTAGTGGGGGAGGAGGAGGGATCAACATGAGCATTACAGCTTTGCTGGTCTCCCTGACAGCCCATAGTTTGACCTCCTTCCACACCCCCAATCCATGACTGGGTGAAATTAAGCAGGACTACCCCCTGCTAGAGTAGGATTTCAATGTAGTGGCAGATATATTTTTTTGTGCATTGCACCGTAAATCAATCCATTGATATACAAGCCACCTCCACTGGTTCCACCTATATTAGCTCTTCATTGACACAATAAAATGAAATAAATAAGTTAAACTTACTAAGCTTTTACACCCATGTCAGTCAAATTATTCTTTCCATGTCACAAATGCTACAAAAATGGCCAGTCTTTGTGTTCTAAAGAGAAATATTCTTTTTCAAATCCAACTGGTTTGGATTTGGGGGGAAAGTGTTATTAATAACTTATTTGTAACATTATTTTTTAAAAAGGGAACAACCTTTAAGAATTTTAACTCTGGCCTCATATTAGCAAGTCCACACAATGATTATGTAACAATTTGAGGATATGCAATGTTGCCATCTGTATTGTCTTTGTGGTTATAGATTTGTTTCGAGACTTGAATCGTGACATACTCCGCCATAACCTTGTCCATCTAAAATATGTATCATGCATGATTACTTGCTTGCATTAAAGTAAATGCAATGTTCTGCTTTCCTATTCTTAAATTCTTAGTCCTAATCACAGCAAAAAAAGCATTCATTTTAGAGACAAGACCAAAAAAAAGAACATTCTTGACCCTAATCTGCAAACTAAGTCTTCACTCAACTGAATACACAACACTGTTTTGTTCCGTAAGCTTTACGTTTCAAGATATAAAAATCATCATAAATAAAAAAGGTAAAGCACCAAAGTTTTTTTTTTCCTTCCAGGACAGTACACTGTCAAAAGCAACTCTTCCAGCGAATAGCTTATAATTACATGAGTGTCAAGTACTGCTGAGTATCGTCTCCATTTAGCCGCGTAAATTCCTTTAAACTTGCCATCAATCTAGACACTCTCTTTTTTCCTCATTTAATGTCTTTAAGGAATGTCAAGAGATTTATAGGCACATACCAAGTCTATCATGTAAACATTGATTCCTTTTACTACCTCATTACAGTCTGCAACATCCACTCTCCATTGTATCTGTTTCTCTTACATAGTCTCTTAGAGTGTTTTATAAAATTCTCTTGTCTTGATATTGACAGCATTAGGCTGCAATGCAACAGGTCTCGGATTGAATAGCTTTTAGTAAATGCATTTTTAACCTTTAACTCACTATTTATCTGACAGGATCTGAGGGTAGTGATTAAATTTTCAGAAGCACATAAAAACAATGAACCATTACTTCATTGTGGCACGGCCATTTACTTTTTTATGCTACAATATGTAGGTATCAAACCAAAGTGGGACTTTTTTGTTATTATAGACCAGATTGTAGAACCAGACTGCTCCTTCAAAGCAGCATTCAGCAAAGTCCTGAGATAAAAACTTTAAAGTGTTGTTCCCCCTTTCTTGGCCATTTGAGCTTTCCTAGAAAAAATCCAACTAAAGGTGCTACGAAGCAGTTCATTAATGGTGTATATGCATTAATGACTCTCATTCCTAAAAAAAACCCACGCTTCTGAATGCTCAGCTTTCCAATATCATCATTTAAAAGAAAAAAAAGTAGTGTTCAGCTGACTAATTTTGGCAACACTGTCCTTTGTTGTATATTCCCATTGGCATCAGTCATTTGTGCCATGTTAGTCCTTAACTTTGTGGCTGAGCCAGAAGGGGGAGGTAATTTGGAGATTGAAGTTATAGCACCAGTACCCTCAGTGATCCGCTTTACGGTGGTTTTCTCCCCAGTGGGAGGTTTTGGCAAGCGTCTTCTGAGCCATGGGTGGCGGAGGGCCTGACTAGGGGTCATACGCAGGGACGGGTCCCACTCTAGACACTGTTTTAGAAAGTCCAAGAAGAGGGGGTCATCACAGCCTTTGAGTGCTGTCACCCAGTCCCTGCTGCCTGGTGGACCTCTGAGTTTGCCCCTACGTGACCTTCCTCCATTCAACCCCACTGAGCCATCAGGTAAGGTTGTGACTGTGCAATAACGGGGATATCCCTTCGAACTGATAAAATTTTTTGCTCTCTTGGATGAATCCAGTAGCTTCTGGGAGGGCATACCCAACAGCTCTATGACACATGCTAGTTGGTCCCCTTCATCTTCTCCAGGCAGGAGAGGGTACCCTGTAAGTAATTCCGCTAAGATACAACCTAAGCTCCACATATCAATTGGCATCCCATATCGAGCACCCAGAATGACCTCTGGGGCCCTGTAGAAGCGTGACTGGATGTAAGTGTAGACCCGTTGATGCTCATAACAGCTTGAGCCGAAGTCGATGACTTTTATCCCACTGCGCCCCTGCTGCTTCAGAAGGATATTCTCAGGTTTGAGGTCGCAGTGAATAATTCTGTTCTTGTGCAGGGAGTCCAGACACTGTAAGATGGAGTGTGCAAACTTGCGCACTAGTGGCAAACTAAAGCCCTGAAACTTGTTTTTCTTGATGAGCTCATAGAGGTTCATGCTGAGCAACTCAAACGTCATGCAGATATGGTTGCGGAATGTAAAGTTCTCCAGCATGTGGATGACATTCATGGTGGAGTCCTTATCCTGCTTGCGCAAATGTTCCAGAATGCGAATTTCCTCAGCTGCTTGGCGATGGAATCGCTTTTCGTTACGCACCATTTTCAGGGCCACCTGCTGGTGGTTCTTGTGGTCATAGGCCTTCACCACCTGGCCAAAACTGCCTTTACCAATAACCTTTAGTACCTCATATCTATATGATATATGGTCATGGGGCACATGAATGTAGGAGCCCTGATCATCGTCATAACCTCCATTGTTAGACCCTCCAACTACACCTTGTCTTTTCTTCGCATTTGGACCTATAAAATAGACCTCAGGGTAGCTGAAGATTTCTTGGTGTTCAAACACTGAAAGCTTTGACATGTACTGTTTCATGGCCTGCTCAGGAGTCAAAGGTGCTGGCTTAGGTTTGCTTTCAGTTGATTTGATGGAAGTTGAGCTGCCTTGTCGACACTGGCTGCTTTCTTGCTGCTTCTCCGGCATGGCCAGACCTGCTCTACCAACGGGTGTCAACCCGTTGGGTTGTGCCGTCAACACTGTCCTTTTGTTGCTGTTCTCCTCAAACAGCTGTTGGACGTGGATCTGCTGGTGATTCCCAACGTGCAGATGGTCAGTCATTGTATGCTTATTGCCTCCAGCCTGGACAAGGTAAAAACAAAAGCAAGAGGCATTATTTCAGGATTGTTTCCCAAATAAATTAAGGACACACGGCTGATAATATATACACATTTAGATTTGGCATAAAAGAGGCAGCCATATAATGGCTTGAATATCCAAGCCATTCCAACCATGTCAATCCTGGAAGAAGTTTTTCCATGATTCTCTACAACAGGCTCGAAAAAATTTATTTGCATGCATTATTAATTGACTTAATTCTTGTGCTTTGCAAAGTTTGGACAAAGTACAACAAAATCCTCCTTGTCTATTGTTGGTGGATCAATAGAAATGAAGCTTCCTATACTAAAGACCAGAGATCAGGACATAATCCATAGAGGGAAAAGAACAGCTTGATTGACAAAAATTGCAGAATAAAAACAGACTGGGCACTTATGTGTATCCCTTGTTATGCATTGACTTCCGACACATGACGGGTCCTGCTGGTTTGTATAATTTACTTCAGTATGTTAAATAACTGATCTAAGAGATTTGGTGTTCAATGCGTGTAGTGTAATTTCTCAACCTTTCCATTTAAATGCTATTTGATGTTAGACAATATCTCGTTTTTAGCATGTGGAATTCAGCTATGGGAGACTTGGAAGATTTTTTTGTTGTTGTTTATTTAAGCTCATTAAACATGAATTTCCTGCTTTCCTGAATCTCCTGCCCTGCAAGATGCTTACTTCCTTGATAATGTGATTACCTCTGAATCTTGTTTTTACAAGGACATCCTGTTGCTTCAGTCAGATGTTTGCAGCAACCTTCTCATTTTATACAAAATATAAACTCTTACACATTTGAACATTACTCCCCTTGACATGACTGTTGTCCTGTTATTTCAGCCAGGTAGTTTTAATGGACTAGTGTTTATTTTTGTGTTTTGAATGATACTCATGATCCACTTAACTGTGCTTTATTGTCTAATCTCAGCCTTTCCGTATTCACATGCAGAGAGAGTGATAATTTCCAAGTGTAAAAGCATATCAGGGCATTGCAAGACTTCTGATATTTACATATCCTTTTTATCTCAACCTATCTCCAATACCCAGATGGCAAGTACTGATGTTTTTACACCTCTGACTGAAGATAAAAATAAATACCCAGCTTGAACTCTAAATCCAAAGGCTCTCATACAATCTGCTCTAAAAACTTTGCTTTGGCCCTGTCTCACGCAAAACTAAAACAGTGACAATGATGTCCTGTTTAATGACAGGCTTCTAGTTTAGAAAACTGTATCATTCAAATATAAATATAAATGTAACCAATATCTAATCTTAAATCAGTAAACCAATATTTAGTGTCACAAAATACATCGCACACTGTTTTAAATAAGCTTATGATATTAAGCATAGATTTAAGTATTAGCTTAGGCAGGACATTCTTGATAATTTACCAGCCATCATAAAGAGTATATAGCCTAGTTTCTACAGGAAAAATGTATCACACTGACTGACTATTGAGCTCATGCATCATACACAAGAGATTAATAAGATTTAAAATTAGCCTCTGGAACTAAAAATTAATCTGAATAAAGCTTCAATTTCAACCTTTTGTTGTACTTGGTCGCCCTGCTGGGTAATTCAAACAGGATCTGAACAGGTGGGGGGTCGTAGAAAATGCATGCTTGCTGGCAGCTGTAGAGGACACAACTGGAGCCGAACAAAAGGCACATTTGGTCTAGGAAATGTAGTGAGCATGGCAATCATTCTAATGCTCACTACTCTGCAAAATACATATACGGCTTAAGAGGAGTGCTAAAAGGGTGTGATTCAACTGCCCTTAATGATGTTAATTTATCTAAAAGGTATGAGACTCAAATCTAACTGGACAGATATTTTAACATACAGAAAAATAAAGACAGAATAAGTATTGCCGTCCTTGTAATTACTATAAAACTTGAAAACTAGAATGTCTTCTTACATGAGTGGCTGGCCGATCTAAAACTTTCGGCATATAATTGGAAGCAACCTTCTTATTAGCTTCAAAGCTAATCCTACACAGTGTGTCCCTAAATGTCCTACTAATTGCCATACATAACTTGACTGTGAATTTGACATTTGAAAAGCACATCAGAAATTATTTTTAAGATCGTATATGTATACACAATCAGCTCTAATTTGTTGACGTAATCTGTTACATAACTAAGTAGGAATGAGCCCAACGAAATCATTACTGTTATTACTGTTAACTTAAGCATCATCAAATCATAGCTCATCATGACAACTAATCACCATGTAAGTAATAAGCGAGAGCAAGATGGAAGTTATAATTCCCAATAAGCTTATTATGTTATAATTATAATTGGATCTGCAGAAACCTGAAAAAGTTCTCATTCAATCATTAAGCATATTTGTATTTTATTTATTTTTTATTCACTGAAATAAGACAATTTCCATCTTGGCTTAGCAATTAAATGTCTTGAAATATATATGTTGATTGACTAGCTAGATTTACAAATACAATGCTGAGATTTGATTCATTACATGTGGCAGGAATTCTGTTTTGTAAGACTATTCACACGTACAAATGTGCCTACCATGCGAGTCTCTGTCTATATTTACCCCAATAGAATGACAGCTAAATAAAGAACTCACAGCTACTTAATCATAAATGGCATTGATCCAGTTATTTTATTTAATTCAGTGATGTCAAATACATTTACATAAACTGCAATTCTTTAAACATACTAATAAACTAATTACTGAGCAGCATTTCATTGTCGTGCATTGCATGTGTTTTAGCAAATTGACAAATTTCTCGCTAAAATATCATGTTTTTTAGTCCTACATCATGCCGTGAAGGCTGAGTGGATTAAGATTTTAGATGTATAGCTTTACATAAGGAAATTCACTAGATGACAGATTTCAGCTGTGCCTGTTGGCGTCACACTGATGGCCTGAGAATTTCCCATCCCCCACCAATGGCAACATCTCCACACAATACATCAACCAATGACTCTAGAGAGCCACTGATCATTACAACTGCTCATATCTGAATATTTTTTCAGTTTAAACTTATATTCCATGCCTTTCTTCAAAATTAATATCAAATGAATTTATCAAAACATGGGTTTAAATCTTGCACTTTGGTTTCCAACATCTTTAAACTACTGTCAGAGTCTTCTTGCTACTGTCTCTTAAAAAATGCATACCTTCCAAATACAGTGCACTGTCTAATCATAACATTGTAATTCTGTATCCATATAAGACTCAGAGAAGACCCTTTTTGTCATGCATTCCTAATGTAACAACTCAAAAAATTGACATACAATCTGATTATTTTGAACTCCACTAGCTGCATTTACAAAGTCACTTACTGTACAAGCAATGATGTGCATAAAAAAATACTCAGTCAAAATCCAGTAACAGGTTTGCATTCTGTATGAATCGTGGACTCTTAATAACAAATGCTATAAAAAAAAGGGGTTTTCAAACTGGGGTTTGGGAGGCCCTCGGAAGGCCGCAAGAGAGCACCCTATAGGGGGATCCGCAGAAATTTTTAAAGAGAAAGAGAGAAAAAAATATTTTAATACATTTTTTTTTTTTAAAGGCTGTTAAAGCTAATGTGTTAACTGTAACCTTTTTCTCGCTCAGTGTAATTTGTAAGGAACTATTCTTTCTAAAACTGTAGTGAAACATTTATTGTAAAAAGCACTAACTCAATTCAAATTAGACTGAAAATGGTTTCTTCAGGTACATTTACCTCTAATATTAATCTAAAAGTGTAGAAAATACACACAGTAAACTAATACAAAGTAAATATTTTAATAATTAGCAATTGGATTTAGTACATTTTACAATATAAACACCAATTATTTACTTAACTTTGAAAATATTATAATGTCATCTTTCTACATAAAGATAAATAGCAGGCTTTATTGTAGGAAGGGAATTATCATATGTGGTAGCCTATATGCCATTAATAAGTTTGAAAACCCTTGGTTTTTAAAACTCAAACCATGCACTAGCCACAATATATGCTAACTTTATAGCAAAACTCAGATTATGAGAACAAAGGAGGACTCAGGAGGCATGCATTGTGGAAAGTGCAAGCAAGAAGGTTAATTTTACCGTGAGAGAGTTGCTGTTCCTGAGTGGTGGTAGTGTGACGGGTGATGTGGCTTCAGTCCCCGCTACAGCCCGGGGACCCCCGATGCCCAGTCCGGGGGAAGACTGTAGCTGGCAAATCTCACCCCCTTTGCCTGTGGAAATTAGCAAACATGTAACGTTATTCGAATTTTTTTTTTTTTTTTTTACACAATTGCTTTAACCTGTCAGTATTTTTAAAAGGCAAAAGAGATCATAAAAGGCTAATGTTAGTTCGTCCAGAAAACGAAAACTGTAGCCCCGTTACATGTAACTTAGCCTATCGATTTATCAGATGTATAAATCAATTAAGAAATTTAAAGTGAACCAGAATATTTACACCATTTTAACAAACGAAAACCAACATTAGCACAACAAAAACCTTTTATAAACCCCCAATAAATCTAAGAGCCATTAATCCAAAGCGCTTGGTTTCTAAATATAGTCACTATAGCAACAGGAACAATTTACTGAATGCAAAAACAGCCGTTTTTTTAATGGTGTTTCCGGGGATTATAGCTACTGTACTCAACCCTGTAGTCACCACGAGCAATGAAACGAAACGCTGCGAGCCTTACAAGCGTTATGGAGCATTTAAATCGGATAAATAATCCATCTCCAAAATCCAATCCGGAGAATTAACGTGCCCGGCGTCGCCCTCTTAGATCCGGGAATTGGGTTCCTTACCAGTCGGGTAGACAGCAGTAGCAGCAGCGGCAGCGCAGGGTTTCTT
Source organism: Rutilus rutilus (assembly GCF_951802725.1). NCBI lineage: Eukaryota > Metazoa > Chordata > Actinopteri > Cypriniformes > Leuciscidae > Rutilus > Rutilus rutilus. Next base: position 10,880,135 of record NC_140212.1, on the reverse strand, counting down.
GGTTAACATGGCCGCTGGAGAATCACACACACACGCAGAAAAGCCACTTCTGAGTCTCTCCCCTCCTCCCTGTGATCACCCACTCTGACTGCTGCTACTCCAATCAGATACATCCAGACCTGAGCAAGCCAACTCTAGGGGCTGCTTCCTCAAACGCTAACCGAATTCGCGTTATCATCGCTTGGAAACGTGCAAAACAAACAAAGACGCACGCATTGCTCGCTACAGCTCCGCACTTTTGGGCCTAGGAAATTCTGCGCAGACCGTGGCATTCTCTCACACACATACAGTAAGAGTAACTAGAAATATACTTTAAACCGGTTTAGGGTGTTGTCTGGACTTATCTATCACCCTCGTTCGCCTCCACCTTCTTTTCTCTCCCCTCCCCGTGCGGCAAGCCGTATTTACATTTATTGTCTATATGAATAGTATCTAGGCTATCTATTAATGCAACAGTGGCTAATGTCTATTAATGTACAAACAAGAGCATTTATTTGGTTTGAACTTTATATAGCATTATATACCACTATATAGCATTTGTTATGAAAAACAGCAACACATTTATAACATAACATACCGTTGTTATTAATTATGTTATGTTATAAATTGTACAAGTTTTACCAAACAAAATTTAGCACAGTAGCCTAACTGTAACTACAATAAAGCTTGATACATTCTAGTAAATGTTTTCTCCTCTTTCTCGTCAGGACTGTTTTAGATATTTGCCTTTTTCCATAGCATTTTTTAAAAGTAAATTATCGCTATAATTCAAATGGGTCACACATTTTCTCATCGGTAAAGCGATGGGAGTGGCTCGAGCAAATCTTACCACACTTAAGGAGCGCGCTAGTGAACGAACACAGTACTGTGATTTGCACGCCAGTCGTGCACAATTAATTGTACTTGCTGGTTTTGGTTATTGAACTACACCCTTTATTACAAAGTCACCAGTAACCATTAATGTGGTACTAGTAAGGACTCCAATTGTGATATTAGGCAGATCTATTCACTATTCCATTATTACTTATTCATTCTATTATTAGCTGTCCATTAAATACTAGTACTTATTTTTAGTTAGTTGTAATTACTCAAATCTTTTATAGTATATATTTCTGTTATTTGTTAAAAAAAAGTTACAAAATTGGCAAGTCTACTAATAAATTAAAAACTTAAAAATAGGCCTACATCCTAAAATGGCTTGCCATATTCCCAGGTCCACCAACTCACTTGATGCCACAGAATTTGTTTATAAATGCATAGGCTATATTTCATGAGATAGTATTTTTCAATCCTGGTCGCATTATACACAGTAAAAGCAAACAATTTCAATATTTTAAATTTCATTTTGAGTTTGAAAGGGCTAAAAAAAGGGTATGTATTTTACAGAGAGTTGTCAATAAATGAAAGTGTAGCCTTTCTTGATTTCATGTGAACATTTTTACATGGGTGTGTGGTAATTAATTGCATGAAAAGAGCTGTTTCATTCTTTTTTGCCCCTCGGAATAACAAGGAATTGCCCCTTGGAATAAAACTTTCACTTATACCTAATCATTAGGTTTAGTTTTTTTTTTTTTTTTGTCTTTCCTGTTGACATTAGAGAATGTTTTGTGTTCGTATATAAATGCATATAACATTTTAAATGTTTAATTTCCTTTTACACTATCAGCACGTGTTATTTTGGCATGACAAATGAAATTACTATCCACTAGAGGGTGGAGTGAGTACAGAAACATTACAGCCTCCATTTGTACTGTACATTTAGTTCCCAAACAGGAGCCATGTAAACATTAGAATATATTATGTTCTACACAAAAACTATGTCCACTAAAGCCGAGGGTGAATCATTAAATATGCGTTCATATGCGGCCTACATCAAAGCACATTCTACAGTGATTAGGTTATGTGATGTGATTGAATCTGCATTATCAGAAGAGTCTTTAACAAGTTATACATTAATAAAGCACAATAGCAATGATTGATCTTATTTCTCTGATTGACGTGTTTTTGGAGTTTCAACACAATGTAGATCATCCAGTCTTTAGATAGTGGTATATCTGATATCCCAAAAGATATGATTTTGATAATGATTATGCACCCCTAACTCTGAATGTTTGAAGATACTGTCAGTTTCAGGTTGAGTATTTAAACATAAAATGATAATATCATCTCAGTTTCATCATTTTAGAGAATTTACTATCAAATCTGACTTAACTTCCAGTCTCTAAAACAAACAAGAACGCAAGGTGCAGCATACTCAGTAAAAAAGTAAAATGCAAAGTAAATACAAGCCACAATCATCTCCCTTGTCCATCCCCCAAGGAAGCAAGCTAATGTAGTGTCACATGTCAGGCTGTGGTCAGCAGAGTATGCTGGGATGGCTATAATGGCATTTGTCACTGCGGTTACTGGGAAACATCAATAAGCACTATGTAAGGAATTGGGCCATTGATCACAGCATTGGGTCATTTTATGTGGGGAGCGTAAGAAGGGCTGATCTTGGGGTTGTGTTATAACTCGCACATCATTGTCTTGTAGTTTCTGATAGTGAGAAATCAAAGGGCTGACAGAACCCATTTGCTGAGACAAAGAACCCAATCACCGAGGCATGGCACTCAAGACTAAAAGCTGTGAAAGGACCTGCAGAAGTGTGATAGCAATGCAATCATAGGTGTTATTTGCAGTTGAGTTCTTTTAGACACTGTCTGACTGACATGCAAATGACCAACTAAAATTCCTTATGTTTTTAGGTGTCACTTAGGGGCAAGTTTATCTGAAATATACCAACAGACATCCATGAAAATAAAAATACAAATGAATAAATAATTAATGGAATAAATAAAGGTATAGCAATCCAGAAACAGAAAACCCTTGAACAAATTTGGGAAAATATCGATATACCCATGCCAAAAAATACCAAAAAATACAAAAAAAATTAAATAAAAAACTATTTCACAGACATAACTCAGTAAAAAAGCAGAATATACAGTTCTGCTCATGGATGTTTAGTTAAGTTACTAAGTGCCACACAGAAACCTTTTTTCAATTATTTGATGTCACTAACCTGGCAAACGTTTGGCAAATCCAGTGATTATTTCATCCTTAAAAGCTCTCCTTGTATCAGTCCAGTACCTTGTAAACATGACTTTATTTCAGGTAGACTAAAAATACTGTGCCCCCTTGCTCCCGGAAGTTGTGTAAAGCCAGCCAATCAGATCAGAAATGTCCAGGCTGACAGAGTAGGCTACTTCCTTGTTTTGTGAGCAATATGCATCAGATGGTTAGCAAACAGATTGTGGGCAGGCCGTCTGAATCACAGACTACAGATATGATAATGGATTGATAAAATGGTAGTCCCTTGCTCAGTACCATGAAGTCTTGTTGTACTTACGCCATCAGCTTAGGGGGAGGATGCAAGCCTTGGTCTATATTTAGCTTGCTTTGCTTTTATAACTACTGGAGCATCCAGGCATTAGAATGGTGCTCTGGGAATGTGTGGTGATTCCAGACTCAGCTTTCTCCGCTTGGCACTGAGGCACATGGATGCAGTAAAAACCCTCTGAATATGTGGATAAATATGCAGCAAACATGGATAGATGGTTCTCACACCATCAGCCAACACAGTATGTGTTAATCAGCTTGCTTTTATACATATAAGTCGAGCTTAATTTATGTCAGGTTTGATTTGCATTGCGCATACAGTAAGTCTCTCTGTCAACCTAAAATCGGAGAACAGTAATGTGCTTATATAAGTTTCTGCCTTACAGACATACCACAAAATACCCAGGTTCACCATATAAGCACTTTTCTGTACTAGTCATCATGATAAAATGAAAAGAAAAAAAGAAACACAAAAGCTGTCTGCTAAAAGCCTGAATGAACCAAAGATACAAGTATATGTTCCCCCTGGTGACTAATTAAAGCATAACCTCACCTGCTCTGATGTAACAGTAATGAACTCTGCAGACAAAACACCTCATAATAATATCCAGTCCTGGGGACAGATAGTATACTCCTGAGAGCTTTTTAAAAGCACCCACACACACCTGAGAGTTTTTATGGTTTCCATCATGTTCCATCACTTAACAAAAGACTATGAAAAGCACATCCTCAGTTCTGTACACTCTTGCTTTGTTCCAAAACCAAGTGAATGCATTGAGACAAAATAATACAAGATAGTGGACGAGGGCAAAAGAAAAATTGATTGATATCAACATTAAAATAAAGTATATTTTAAACTAGATTATCTTAAACAGTATTTTTATGAGCTTATTATTAATCTTATTAGGGTATTGTGCCGTTAGCTTAGCAACATCCTGAAATCAAACTCTATTGAAATCAATTGTCAGGAGTTAAGTAGTGTGACACATGTGGATGGTGCCTATATAAAGCATTTATAAACAGTTTACAAGGCAGCTGTCTTTATAGACAGAAGACAGCAAGATATCTCACTAGATTTGGAACAGAGCTACAGTATCCTTTTATTGACACCTCTCATCAGTTATTGAAAGACTCACCAGATGTACATCAATTAATTAATCCCCAAACTCATTAGAGTACTCCATATTACTATATAATAAATTACCCACAAACATCAAACCCATTTCAGTCAGGTACCAGTTTATATTCACTCTATTTGCATAAAGCTCAAAACAGGTGGCAGGTATCTCAGGGCCTACAAACTCCTTTTGGCCAATTAGGATTTTTGGCCAAAACAAAAGCACAGATGGCTGAAGTACCATTGCCATCTGGTTAATAATACAGTCAGATATATGAAATGAGCCTGTGTGGTGTTTAGTGATCCGATCTGTTGTCATCCCCTCACATCAATGGAAAAAAAAAATCAATAGATACTGGGACTGGAGAGCTGTCTTGCAAATCAACACTCCTGACACACAGCTTGACTGATGAGAGACTCAAAAAAAATGGTGGATAGTTATGTAATAAATGAGTCATGTTCACATGTTAGACTATATTTGCATGCAGACTCCCAGCCCATGCAGACTGAGCAAATATAAACATGCGTTCGCATGAAAAGACAGGATGTACCTTTGAAATTAGTCTTAGACAGAGACTGCAGTACTGTTTGTATGGAATTACCTCAACCCACTTCCCTACACACATGAATTACCATTAAATATAATGCTTTCAGTATTATTCTTGTTCAAAAGGTAAGCTATTTATAATACCATGAAGAGTGTAAATGAAAATGTAATGCAAGTGAAAATAAAGAAAAAAAATGTCAGTAGCTGAAATATGAAAAATATATCTGTCATCTCGTGACCATATAATTCTAGCTTACAGGATAAAATCTCAACACTGACATGTACAAAAGCACGCTCACATTCTGTACTCGTTCACATTGTGTTCCTTTCTCTCTCTGTGTACATTACAGATCCGTCTCCCAAAGAAATTTGCCTGAGGCAATGGAGCATATTTTTGTCAGCTCCGCTGTCATATAGTCACCCACACTGCACATATTTAGCAGGGTTTATTTTTACAGCCATCTGGTGGATTCTTAAAGAAAAGCTCAGAAACGCCTCTGAAAATCATCAGCTTTGGCTATTCATGGCAGCAGTGAATCAAATATGATACATATATAAGATGAGAGGCAGTGACTCAAACAGACTTATGCTACAAAATGTAATTGTGCTATAAATGACTGATTTTCACATGCACACTGTTTTCTCATTATTTACTATATGTCAGAGTTTTGCATGAATGTATTAATGCCCAGAATCAAAATTCTTTCTCTGCACTTTAATAAGACATTATAGCTTTTAAATATGCGGCTTTTTATACATTTCATTGTGCTTTGCATGAATAGGTTATGGTTTGTCACTGCTCAGTGAGGGGTTGATGCATCTTCATTTTGTGCATTGGATTCAAAGCTCACAAGCAAAATTAGCCTTACTCGAATGGTTCAGTGCCTTGAGCTAAAGGTAAAAGGATTTGTCCTTTCCAGTAATCATTCCCTGTATTTCCTGCCTTTGGGATACCTTTCTGGCCAGGGGCATGGTTTTGCATGCAGATGCAAGGCTATTAACAGCACAGTGCTGAAGAAGGGGGTGTTCATTGTTGTACTTGTTGCCACATTGGAAACCCTGGCTGTATTCAAAGTCTTCTCTCATTTTAAATTCAGTCAAACGTTGCCTCTAGCATACTAAGCATTGTCTCCATGGCTGCTGGAGCAACATCTGGCTTGTAGAAAGTGTCCAAACAGATTGATTACAGAGGGAACTAACTAACAAAGCACACATTTGTCCTAATCCAGTTTGAGCCACTTTCAGTGACTCTGTACAGAACGATAGATTTCAGCACAACATGCTGCACATATGTTCTCTGGCACACGATAGCATTGTGCTTGTTTAAAGAGCCATCGTTGAGACCGTCTGTAATCTTGTGTACACCGAGTAGCCCTTAACCAAACTACAGAGACCAGTTCAGGACTGTGCAAATAATGTGTTGCCTGGCAACAATGAATCTCGATTATCAACCTCAATATCAGAGGCCTTGTTTACATCCCACAAAAGCCAGAGTTTACAAGGCAGGAACAGGTGTAGTTCAAGTTACAATTTGTTTTTGATATTTAAATTCATGGCTATTGTTGTCATGCCGGTGGCTGGTAACATGCCACCATCTTTGGCATAGCTAACACAAAAAGAAGCCCAAGCTGAAATGGTTCTTGGCACATCCGTTTGATTGATGATGCTGAAGGCTCAATTACCTAAAGTGTTGTTCTTACAAACACACTTAACTACAGACCTGTGGACCAATGAGCTCATTAGAAGAGTGATGAATAGAGTATAACATCCAATCACTTAATCTCTCACTGCGGGGGTGGAACTACCATGAGAGTCCCATCTGCACAAATGAAAAAAGACACCAGACCCCCAACCTGAGACGCAGCATCACTTTTTAAATATCCCCCACTGCTGTTTAACTGTCACTCTTTACTGATGTTTACTTTATAGGCTATTGGGAATAGGTGAACAACAAGTCCAAAAAACTTCTGCACAAAACGTTGAACCATTTTCAATGTAAAGTGAATTAATGTGTGTTTTAGCCAAATCGATGAAGATTTTTAAATATACAAAAAAAAAAAAAAAAAAATCGTTGTTTGGATTTAAATAGGCAAATGTTTAAGAGTCAATGACTGGATCATTATTTCAGTGATTATTATGTTTCTAGCATTATATGTCTGGCATCAGTTCTTCTAACCCTGATTGATGGAGTGTGTAGCTTTTCATTTCTGAAACAACCTTGTTGGAAGACACATCATGGCCATATTCCAGGATGACAATGCCAAGATTCATCAGGCTTAGATTGTGAAAGAATGGTTGGGAGGGAGCATGAAGAATCATTTTCACACATGAATTGGCACCTCTGAGTCCAGACCTTAAATTTATTGAAAGTCTTTATGATGTGCTGGAGTAGACTTTACAGAGTGCTTGACTTTTACACTGTCAATACAAGATCTTGACCAAAAATGTATGCACCTCTTGATTAAAATAACATCCCAACATTTATTTACATCAAGAGGTGCATACATTTTTGGTCAAAATCTTGTATTGACAGTGCAAAAGTCAAGCACTCTGTAAAGTCTACTCCACCAAATTGTTTAAGAAACCATATAACATGCTAGAAACATAATAATCACTGCAATAATGATCCAATCATTCACTCTTAAGCATTTGCCGATTTAAATCTAAACAGCGACTTTTTTTGGGGGCCGGGCAGTATATATACCAGAGAGGCAGGAGCTATATGCTAACTAGGTACACACGGAAAACTGCATGCACTACACAGAGCTTTGAATGAATCCATTCATTCATAAAAAAGAAAAAAAAGAAAAATTCCTCTAGCCTGAGGGAGAGCAGAAAGTGGCATCCATCAAACTAACTTCCCTCAGCACCAAAGCAAAAGAACAACCCAGCTGACTATAAACTTGGTACTTCAGTGTCAGGTGGGAAGCCACTGAAATGTTTCAATGAAGCAAATGAATTGACGCTGCAAGGATATGAAGTACCGCAGCCATTCCTGCTGGGGTAAAAAAAAAAGCTTTGAATTTCCTGCAGCTGTGTTTACACTCTCATTCACTCCACCAGAGTAACCATGATGGAGTGTAATGTGCAGTTTTGGTCATCACAGTATAATCAACCGGAGATAAGCATGAGGTGTGGCGCCTTTTTACTCTTTTGTTATCTCATTTCAGTCTGAGGGGTGGACATGAGTTTTATCTGATGCAATTTTTTAGCAAACGAGAATGTTACCAAATATTTAACCTCCTGTTTAGAGCGTGACATCAAAACCAAAGAAAATTTTGATATTTAAATGCAATGACTAGAGGCTCACTCACCAAAACCAAGATACCTCCTTACAACATTTGCAAGCATCAAACAGTAGCTTTGCTCTTATACAACAATTATACACTAAATTCTAAGGAAGCATCACATGTTATGCACAGCAACAAACTGAAAAAATAAATCCAAGATAGAGAATGAAGGAAGAGAAATAACTCAATTAAATAGATTCAATTCTGAAATGTACCTAAATTTGTTTCTAATGATAAAAACTGACTTTTAAACCCACATTTCTTTACTGGAGTATCACACGGTTCTCGTGTTAATCGGGTTATCAGTAGAATCTCCTAAAACATTTTTTGTATGATGCCTGTAGTTGGTGCCTATGTAGATTGTCCCAAATCGGTTAAGATGCTGCTCCAGAATGCTATGTGGGCAGCAAGAAAGCTCTCTAGGTTTTGTAGTAGAGCTCATCACACGAGTAAGTAATACAGCTTTTGATTATTTGTATCTTAATCACAGAAACTTTGTCTCTCTCATTGCCAGTAAAGTTGAAGGTTTCTGCCTTTGTGAGTTCCAGTGTGACAGAGCTCTCAATCTTAATGGTTAATCTTAGTGGTTGTAATAAATCAGCATTTCTAATCTTCTGCTCTTGCTTTTCCCCAAGAGAGTAATATTGATTTACTTTTTTTTTTCAAAGTCTGTCTCAAAGTTTCAAAGTTTCAAGTCTATTGATTTTTTACATAGTATAACAATTTCAAAAATAGATCATGATGAAAAACAAACCTTTTCTTGCTCCAACAGAGCTCCCCATCCCCACTGCACCATTATCACACATTATACACACATATACATGCACAAATATGCACATACATTAAAAAAAGAAAGAAAGGTAAATAAAAGAAACAGCAGTAAAATCAAACAGTAAATATTAAATTTGGATCTATTTGCTCTAGTCAGAACTGGCTGCCAAATAGTGAAAAACATTTGACTACAGCCTTTAATGGAGTACCGAATTGTCTCTAGTGCAAGATGATACATAAGATCCTTAATCCACTGACTAAAAGTAGGTGAAAATCTGTCCGTCCATCCATTTACGCAATATAAGACGTCTAGCTATTAAAGTTGAGAAAGAAATCAAATTTTTTGCTTTATTATCTAAACAGAGCTCTGTAGTTAAACCGAATATTGCAAGAATTGGGGAAGGATTAATAGATAAATGTAGGGCTCCTGAAAGAAAATTAAATATTAATTACCAGAAGTTAAGAAGCTATTGATTTCTTTTTTAGTGCTGCCTATAATTTGAAATTCACAAATTGACACCAAATCTATTTATTAAAACCACCTCTGTTATGTTCTACTTCTGTTTAAAACTGTCCTCTGCTTACCTTAAAAGATGTGCCTCCGATGCAATATTGTAAGTGAAAGCTTTAAACACAGCTCATCACGTTCTTCACTGATAGACATCGACTGTCTCCATTCGGCTAACAATCCAACCAGTTTCCTGTTCATTCTTCACTTCTGTTGGTTAAAATGTGTAATTACGTGGAAGAGAAGTCAATAAAAAATACGCATTTGCAGCAGTTGATGCGGTTTTGGCACCATTGGCTTTTAGATATCTGTAATTATGAGACGCTTGAGACTTGTTACCTCAAGTATGATCACCCAAACCTTCTGTTAGCAAAGCTCACAAGGCCAGGGCATGAGTATAGAGTAGATGTGTGACAAAGTAAAATTACACTGCTTAATAATTGATGGGGTTGAAAACGAAATTGTGTGTGTGTGTGTGTGTGCGAGAAAGAGAAAGACGCTCAGCTTGACTCCTCCTTCCAAAGTAATGAGTACTGTCACTCTGTAATTGATCCGCTGTACGAACCGCCCTTTTCTGTGTTTGATCTTCTACTACTCAACTCTCAACTCAAAGCTATATTTTCACAATGCACGAAGAGACCTACTCTGTATCACTCTGGTTAAACAACAGGATTAATGGTCTCTCCATCAGCACTCATTCAGTCAAGAGAAACGTATCTGTTTACTAATAAATGACAGCAAAGCTTCTGTAGAAAAAAACCTAGGCTACACATAGAATGGTCTTTTCCATTATTATCATATTGTGTGAATTTGTGTAATCTGGGACACCTAACTTCTTTATACACCTACTAACAAGGAATTTATGTAAGCATTATCATATAGGGTTTAAGTCAGAAAAATGATTATACTACACTACACTACCTCAAACACCTGCCACTGATCACCATTTCAGTCACTAAAACCAAGTCACTCCTTATAATTCCAATAAATACTGCCTTGCTTTGATGATTTTCAGCTTCTGTAGACTGTTGTCTTATTCTTAATCACTTCAATAATTATACAGACCACATTAGTTATCAGACTTGTACACATCACATTTCCCCAGGAAGAAGTTCACACTAGCTTATATAAACAGAGACAGTTAAAATGGTATTGCAGTCAGTGACAAAAATGAAACCCAAATAACTTTTGTAACTGTATAATTTAATATTCTACTCACTGTTGATTCTACACATTCTACTCACCCATAAAACAAACATATGATCAGTTTAAAATGGCATAACCTAATGGAAAGTTTAGAATTTTCTACCGCCTCTAATAATGTCTTTGTAGTTTTGATTATTTTGATTATTTTCAGTCTATACCAAATAGACAGCTGAATTGTCGGATAGACCAGAGTCTTATTCATGCATGGGAGGTTTTTTTTGTTTGTTTTTTGTGTTTTTTTTTTTGTGGGGTAAGGGTCATCCTGGGCCTATACTGGCTAATAATGGAGCAACTTTGAGCACAAATGAAAATAAGCAGAGGTTTAAGACACTATTGAGTTTCTCTGACACTTTCAACATGAGAGCCAAAAGAAACATTGTGTTTGGGGTAAATGTGATTCACCTAAATTATGAAAGCTCCCCATAGCCAGTTGTGTGTGGTACCGATGCTCCTTCAGACTAAATGGATAAATCTATAATCAAGTGGTCTACACTGCCTAGTGGCCATTTTGTGGTGGAAAAGTAATTACTTCCACACCGTGGACACTTTATTCACCAGAGCAAATTTAGTGACTACAAATCCCATGAGAGAAATGGAGGGTTTTCATGCGTGCCACCCGAGCTGCTCTCTGCTGCTCAAGTTACGCTATTAAATGCTGGAGGGTTGCTCATATATGAGCATTGTGTGTTCAATCCCAAGATATTTGTTTTGTAAAGTTCATAGAAGTGCACAAACTGCCTATAAATAATTACCAAGTGATCCTTACCCAATTGTCGTTCCAAACAAACAAAGATCATTTGAAGAAATTTGGTGTCTAAACAACTTTGGACCCCATTGAATTAAACATTAAAAAACACAATGCTGCTATGGCGGATACTTACTGGCAAAAGAGCCCACTCCCAAGTCTCTATGATTTTTTGGTACCTATATAATCTTTTGTTCCAATTCAGTCTTTGTGATTTTCAACTGCTTGCCAGAAAAAAAACAAGCCTCAAAATGTAAGGTTTCATTGATATCCATAGCGCAGTTTAGGGTCATAACAAGCACCTCTAAAAAACGATACTGGCTACTGAAATAATCTCCAATTTGTCTGACATTCAAAATGATTCTCCTTTACATCAAAACTCAAAACTACAAAAGGTAACCAAGAGAATATGTGCACAAATGAAGTGTGTGAGGTCCAATGCAAAACTAATCAGAAAGTTGGTAGGGTCTGCGTCTTTCCATGCCACCCTGCCATCTGTGACCATCTGTGCTGTCGTTACTATGAAATCATAAAGGCTGATGGTCTCTAGCTTGATGGCACAGTGCTATTATGGGGGCATGGTGTCTGTACAACAGTGCGTATATAGTAGCACGTCATCCTCACGGCACAGATGGATCCCCACCGTGATCCCAAGGCCACAGTTTTCCCCATGGACCCAAGTGTATGCCCTGCACAGCGAGGAGTCCAGTAATTCAGCTTAAAACTAATCCACCTTTAAGACACTCACTTTGCCCTAACCACGTGTTAACCTCACAGTATCATGAAGTACACTTACTGACATACGAGCTGTCACAGTAACCTCAGGTGTGTCCCTAGCCTTAATATAACTGAGTCACACAGAGCAATTATACAGTTACACTCATTGCACTGATCACAAACTGTACTATGTAGTCAAATAGAAGTGGCTCACATTTAAAGATTACGTAACAGATTTTCACCAAACCGTTCTCCTGTGCGACATGTTTTCCCATGAGCACCCACTGTTTTGTTGCTTAGTTACATGTGAAGCATACAATCTGCCCTCTTAACGCTTAGCTTTGTTTGTTCATTGTGTTTTGTTTATTTATTTAGGAGTTATTTGTTTAGGAGTCAGGGGTGTGGTGTTGCCAATTTGATTGACAGGTTGGGTGTCCACCCTTCTGAGGTCAGGGGTTGTTACTGTGACCTGTTTCCCGGACAGTACAGATCAGCTGAGAAATACCTCCAATGCCTGCCGGCTACATTGTACCGTCCCCTTCCACACCCTGCCCCATGCATGCCGCCCTACAAATACCACGCAATTCCCAGAAACCCTTTATATTTGTCCCCCTGAGCTGCTTCGGAAAGCTAGAGGGAGAATTTAAAAAAGAAGACCATTTTTCACTTGCCTTTTTGGCCAACCGATTATCCTTCTATGTATATTAACAGCCTTAAAGAAGCAAGCGAGCTAACTTAACCTCCAGAAACAAATCATTTTATTTTTGGCAGCCATTTCATGGCACGGCGAGACACCCACTAACCCCATCCAGCTGTCCCTTCTGCTCTTTACTCTGGGTGCAAGGCTTTCTTTAGGGCAGGATTAGTTTACCTCTGCAGGAGTGATCTCTCTCTCACAGACACACACACACTCATACACACACTCAAGGAGAGTGACAGGTTGACAGGCTGTACGGGGCTCCTCACTGGCCTTCATAAAGCTGACTCACAGTAGATGCAGGTGAATCAACAGTGCAGCCATTCTCTGAATACTACGCATCCTGAAATAGCCCTTCAGGGCAAACACCTTTTGTTGTTGAAGCGACAACCCTGTGGTCGTTTACGACTCTTTGAATTGCTCAAAGAACTGACTGACCCACAAAGTAAGGCAGTTTTTAAGTTGCCAAGTGTTTCAGATGGACTTAAATTAGCATGCATGATGATTTCCATCATAAAATTATTTCAAGGTGCTCTAAGCTACTTTTTAATGGAAATACAGTTTAATTTTCTCTACTCCCTAACAGATATCCCTGAAATAGATTTCTTTGTAACATTTGATGACACTGGTTTTGTAACCAGAAAAAAAGCCAGGGGGATGGGTATTACTTTTTATCCAGTTATATAGAAAGCTATACAGAAACACTCTCTGCCTGTCTATATTTTTTTGTGTTCAGGGTTCCCATTTATCTCAATGGCGGTTTCTCGGCTGGCATAGTACTGAACCGTAAATTTCCTGTCTTTGCTCATGAACCACATACATTTTTAGCCCAATCACTCTGAGTCTGCAGTGATAATGTCATGACAACACTGATTATCTGAGGTAACTATCAGGCAGTTAGTTACATCACGTTTCAAAACATGATGTTCACGGAGTGGTGACAAGACCTCTTATGTCTCCTTTTAAACAGCAGGCTTTACCCAGAAGGAGGCTAATCTGTATTCCACTCACTTTCCCACTCTTTCTATCACTGTTCTTTAATGTTTGTTTATCCTGAGGCTTGGAGAATAATTTCATTAGCTACGCTGACTCTCAAGGGGCTTTGAGACTGCAGTGCAATGACTTCATACGTGAGCTGATGACGTTACAGGCGTCCTTGAGTCCTTGGCAGATGTTTAGCTGTGTTCTCAATACTGTCTAATTAACTGTTATAGACGCATAGCAAAATCTGTTGCATTCCAATGAAGTTCTGCAGATAGATTCAACAGATCATATGATTTGTAGAACACATTTTGTTGGAAATTTGAGCTATATGCAGATATTGTGTAAACTGAAAGCCACATTCTCAATAAAGCTGCAATGTCATTTCTGCACCACTTGCGTCACCAAATGGAATTGCAAAAATAATGACTGTTTTCAAACAGTTTTCTCAAATCCAACCCCCTTATTTACAGGGGGTAAGACTCCAGACGTCACTTTCAATAATGTCTTTATTAGTTACTAGATCTTTTATAGTCAGTAATGTACATAAAATCATGTCCTTTGTTTAAGAGGTTGTAAAGGACATCTGCTGTAAATTATTGCTGTTTGTCTTGCCAAGTTTATGTGATTTCTCACCTCACACTGCCACTGATAAAACATCAACTGCCCAGTGAACAACTCAATCTAGTCCAAAATACCCAGAGTATTTTGGATCTGCGCTAAGTTAAATTCATATGGTGGAAATTAACTACCATGCACACTTGGAGATAGACCCTTAAATAAATGGCTTGGTCAGCTATCTCTGACCCACGGCGCATCAGGCCCCGGTGGAAGTCATAGAGGACGCAGCCGTTTAAAGACAAGCGCCTAGCATGTGCTGACGGACGTGGGGGATCTGCACTGGCAGTCTTGGCAAAGGCTTTTATGAAACTCATTGAATGATGCGGTTCCAAAAACAGGCCCCATGCACAGCGCGATCCAGATGAACCCATTCACTCAGACCTGCACTCTCTAAGACACCAAAGTGATCCTGTGCGTGTCAAAACATGAACGGTGAACCAACCATCTACATTTATGACCTCAATTTATGATGCAAACAAACCTTATCAGCAATGATTATACTGATAGACAGCACTTTTCTTTTTAATGGGAATCACTTTTAACACTCCCAAGCTTTGACTAGCTTGGACTTTATATGGTTTTACTCCAGGTAACTCAATACAACGTTTGCTAAATAACTGCAAATGCATCCACATTACTGTCCATAATTCATACCTGATGCATGTTAACCAATTGCACCTTATTGTAAATTCTTACTGGTTGTTTTATGTAGTATGAAATGCAACTCAAATAACCAGATACAGCCTTCCATTAGTTGTATGGGCTTTCTTGTTCACCTTCTAGCTCTTATCCAGTTGGATGCAGATACTCGTGTATTTTTGGTGAGCAGTTGTGAGTTTCATCCACTTTTGGTGTCTCTCATTTAAAAAAAAAAAAAAATCTGAAGAAATTTTAATTGAAAGAGGAACAGCTACTTTTAGAAACATATGCAACCCTTTTACTGGTTATTGCTGATGAGAGGTCTTCTGGTTACAGATTTGACACTGTCGTAATCTCCAAGAATTGATACCGACTGCTGAGGTGGTAATTTGTGGCACTGCTGTGCTTGCAGTCAAATATAGAAAGTTACATGGACACATTGGCACAGTGCAAAATCTCACTATGCACAAAAAAAGGTGCTGGTCCCTTTGAGAGATAAAGATTGCATGATGCAGTATTCTGTGAATAGGTGTTGTTCCAGCACGCGGGTGCATGTCACTTTAGGATGGATCAGAGGAGGAGCTCAAACTATAGATTACAAACAGCAGAGTGAAAACAGACCAGTGGTGAAAGCTTCATGATGGCCTTAGATAGGCAATAATATGTAGGAGTAAGTGTATAAACATGCACACATGCTTTGGTAGAGATCATATGACACTGAGCATATGCACAGGATTGACACCTCATTGTAAGTGATTTGAAGCGTGTGCCTGAGTGACCATAATGGTGGCCTTCCAGTTTTAAAGGCAGGTCTGATACTGAAGTAGCAACTGTGGCTGTAAGCCTAACATTTCACTAGAAATCTGATAGGCAGACGAATGACCTCGGCATAGGAGAGCTGTCTGTAAATGTACTGCAGCTGTTGATACATGTATGTTTCTTTCTTACAGTCACATTCAAACCAGAGGAATTTGACTGTTTCATCAGATGCTCACAATGTTTGTTTAATGGAGAAATAAGGCACTGGAGGGCCTTCGTTACATTGATTTTACCATGGGTAAACAGGTTTTAGATACTCTGCTGTGGACTGTGCCTAAAAATCACTTTAACACATTACCCTGAGTGGCTTGATGGATTTATCAAATGCAATGGCAATATGCCAAAATACACCAAATAATAAACATTTCTTTAAAACAGTTTTTTGGTCCGCTTATAAGATAAGCTATAAATACACATCGACAATTTGTTTTGGTTTAACTTCCTCTTAAGTGTTTTTATGACAGAAAGAAATAGAAATAGAAATTGTAAATCTGTTTCAAAATATTTTCTTTTCTTCCCACAGAACACTTTAGAGGAACTCAATTTTTCTTTGTGCTTCCTTATGGGCATTATCTCTACATAAACTTTTAAGTTGACCTGAGGACTGTTCTTTGCCCCTTCTGTTTGTTTCTAGTGAACTTTCAGGTAGCTTATCAAATTATTGAGGCAAGCTGTCGTTTGCGTCAGAAGTAACAAGCATGGATAATCGTCTCTTGGATTGTGTCCTAAATAAGGGCTTATTCAGGGTTGTGTAATGCTTATAAGGGTGCAAAGGCAGTTTTTCTGAAAGCTGAACATCTCTTAAAATTATCAGAAGATATTGGTAAATTAATTTGCTTATGAAAGAATAAATAAATAAAATAAAAAAATATTAAGAACAGGTTCTTAATGTCTGTTATCAGAATTTACTTTTCCCTAAAGTAACTGTTAATAGTTAATGACCTATTCAATATTGCAGAGCTTAAAATTGCTAAACTTATTTAAGTTACTCTAATGTACTTTACAATAAGGTTCAATTCATTTACTTTATGCATTAGGTATCATGAACAAAAATTTACAATACTTCTAAATACTACTAATTTCTAGACATACCAATACAAGTTGTATAAATTAACATTGAATAATATATATATAAATTAACCTAGATTAAGAAATACTGTAAAAATGCTCATTCAAATGTTCATGATACCTAATGCATTAATTACCTTACTGTATAGTGTTACCAATTACCCTAAAAACTAACCTGCAATATAGACCATTTAGAAACAATCTAGAGTAGTTTCTCTGAAGGTCCAGTAACATGGTCCTTAACATATGTAACATAAATCGGAGACTAGTTAACATGTGTAAAAAGTAAGACACAAACGCCTCAACTGAAAAACATGGATATGTCTCAGGCACAACAGAGAGCCCTCTTTCCATAATGCACAGTTGTGGCAGTGACATGCACTCCTGATTTTTTAAATCACAATATAACCCTTGTGGTGTGCCATGAAAGGGCTTGTTATGCCCTCTAGTGGAAAATACATTCTAGTACATGTTGGCTAACAGGTTTATTTGGAGACACGTTTTTCCCCTGGTGATACTTTCAAACAGGAGTAGACTTACTATATTTGCTTATAGATTTCCTGAGAAAGTTTTATTATTATACCAATTTACAATACTCTGACAACTTTTGTAATGGCAATTTGGTAGTTCGGTCAGTGCATTCAACATGGGGCCCATCCTGCTGTTATTCCCTGTAAGAATGAGAGGAATGTCTGTCAGTTGGAGAGAAAAAGGTCAGGCAGTGCTGGGACAAGGCTGTGGGGGGAATGCAACCATGGGTAATGCCTGACCAGATAATCGAAGCGTGAAACCAGGGAGCTGTTACACCCATACACAAGCACAGCAGGGACCTGAGAAACAGGCCACACACACACACACACACACACACACACACACACACACACACACACACACAAGCACACGCACAGCAATGAAGCTAAGCCTGGGCCTCTGAAGACCCATGTTGTGACATGTTTGCTTACTGCTGGAAAAAGAGATTGTTACACATGTCCCAGCCTTAAGCGCTCATAGTTGCAAAGCACTTCTGTCATCTTCAATATCAAAGTCCCATTCCTTGTGAAACCTCAGAGCCACTCTATTTCATGTGCTATGACTGAAGAATGAAGAATGCGAAAATTCTGCTCTGACTTCATTGGTGAAAAAGCAGTGGTGATCACACACATGCTTTGCAATTTTTGAATTGTGTGTGTGTGTGTGTCTTAGATGTTTGGTACCTTTAAGCCAAATGCTAAAGTGATCTAAACTGCTAAACTTTACATTCAGTAACAGCATTACATTCATTATTCACAATGGTACTTGTAGATAACGCTATCATCAGACCCCTGGTGTGCAGTCCTTCTGGGAATTTGGAATTCGCCGTACATGTTTGAGCCATGCCTGCTGTAAGTGTAGGCAAATCAATGATTAACCACAATACTGCCACTTACACTTTTAATTAAGTGTCCTTCCAATGACTTTTAACAGCAATGATTAGTTGGAAATATAATTAATGAGCTTTATTATTGACACTTTTATTGACATGTTGTTATTGACAAGAGTTTTGGCTGTGTAGGCAGTGTAAATCTGCAAATATCCACGTAAAAAAAATATATTTTGATGCTGTGTGATGTGATTTATATTGAATTTATATATCTATTACTTCAACATTATCATTATTGTCATTGGCATGAACAACAAGGACAATGACAACAATATAAAAACACACACTTTAACTTGAATGTTTTTATTTCTGAAAGATAGCACAGTGCTGGGTCAAAAACCTATGCTGGTCATGGGACCATTGTTTTGAATTTTTTAGCAATAAATGTGAACAAGTTAAGTTCCCATGTCCCTTATTATGAAATGCACAAGAATTTATCCTCAGAATTTAGTTGTCACTGAAAGATAATCATTAGCAATAACTTGCTCTTCAACAGTACCAGGATAAAAGTAAAATTTTAGAATCATGATAGCATTCTGGTTAACACTGACTTTTAAATGACATGGCATCTTTATATGGTATATAATCAGAGGGTTGGGCTGAGGGCAATTGTAACACACAAAATGTATTCAATTCATATGTAGGCTAAAGCAATGGCACTTTTGACATATCCTTAGTAAAGTTCTCTTTATGCCTTAGAAAAAGTGCAATCGATTCCCTGCCTGAGAAATTTTCAAGAAAAACTGAATTCTTTCTATCTTTTTTATTGTCAGTATACATTTCCTCATGGCAATGAGGTTTGGGGCAATTGTAACTTTGTTGTAAATTGTAAAAGTTTTGAAAGAATTGAAAGATCAATTTAAAATGTGCAATGAATCTGTTTTTAATGATCCTTAGGGCTTCCATGGAAAAAAAAGAAAGAAAGAAAGATGATTGGTGATACAGCAATAACTTGAGCTTTGCACAGGAGAGGGTTATGACCATGAGTCCAATAATCACTTAAAATCAGAAAAAGTGCCAAGAGATTGGACAGATGTCTCGGTTTTGGCTTTATTGTCTCTTAACGTGAACAAAATGAATTTGTGATCTTGGTGAACTTTCTGTGATCCTTTGTGCGCAGAGCAATATTAGCTTTTGATTTAGCTTGTTAGTCCACTCTACAGCCATCTTGGTTTGCCTTTCAAGCCGCATGCCTCATCTCTGTGCGATACAGGCGTTTTGGAGAAGGTGTCGGGCAGGTCATGGTGATTTTGGGAAGCTTCTGTCCTTGGGAGTTGCAGACCTCTACGGTGCGCTCCATCAGGGAACTGTATTGGCCCCTATGTGCAGGCAACAGATCTACCTGGTCCTGGTGACAAGAAATGTGGACCTGTGGCAGTGCTGCACGATAAGGCAGTGGAGAGTGTAGGATTTGGCGGCACAGATGCTCCTGGAACTCAGAAAATGGCTCCAGCAGGTGGGCTGCCAGTGGGCAGTCAAACACTCCTCTGTTTGGCGCTTTTTTCAGCACAGACCTCAGGGGCTGGCACGCTCTGTCAGTCTGCCTCATCTGTTGCGTGGTGTTAGGACTGATAGGGTACACTGCCTGCACTACAGGACTTTGGAAAGTAAGTCGAGATCTCGGGGACACTCCAGAGGCTTTGGCAGGAAGCAAGCAGGGCCCATTTCCTTGAACAGTGTGCACATTGACAGACAGAGACGTCTGCCCGACAGGTACAATTTTTGGATGCATCAATGCATGAGCAGGTTTAGCTGAAAGGAATTCCATTTTGTCTGGCCTTTTTCATAAGAGAATGAGAATAATTAGATGTTGAAATACTATATGTACTAGTTATATGCATAAAACTAATAAGCATGCACACTTTGATGAACCAGATGCTTGCTTAGGCTAGGGTTAGTGGTTTGTTAACTTTGTTGCATAACTTGTATTTTGCATGTGTTCATTATGTTGTGCTGCAAACAAGAATGATACCTTAAATTGAGCTGCCATTGAGTTGTGTTATTACTTTTCGAAGCAAACAGACTTAAGATTTTTTTTTGCCTGGTGGACAATAAAACAGGAAAAAAACTTGCATTGGAGGACGGACCAAATTATATCTAGTGACTAGAATATCTTACAGACTTGGGCCAGTAAGCAACCACCTAACAATGACTCAGACCCCTCTAGTAACCACTTAAAAACACTCTAACAACTACCCAGAACACTTTAGCAACCTTGTAGCAATGCACTAAAAACCCTTAGAAATGTACTGTTTAAACAGAGAAAGGTTTAGAGAGTTACAGAGTTTGTCTTTCAGTATAAGAATGAAAGAAACATGGGTCAGGTGCAAGCAACAGAAATGAGATCAAGCATATAGCTGCAAGAGAATTCAATTAAAATTGTCCAAAATTGTTTACCACATATTTATTTAGTTAAAGCGTTCTTTTTTTCTGAAACGATGTCACTATATATTCCAAAGCCTATCTGCCAAGTTGACTATGGGTACACCACAAAAAGTTCCACTACAGGAAAGGTTATCAGGTTTTCAATCACATTAAGATTCAATTACCATTTCTGTTACTAATCGTATTCATCAGTGATGGTCCTGGGAAGCGGAGACATATCTGAAACTCATTGCAAGCGAAGACAAATCTAAAACTCCTTGCTCTTAATTCACATAAGTGCCGTGTCTACCAGAGAGAGGCATTTAAACATACTCTCTGCACTACAACCAGACCTGACTGTGTAGCTGTTTGCACTGTGTAAATCCACTTTATTGGGACACTTTAATTTCAGTTTATTAGCCCAGCTGTGGGGGCTGATAGTAATTGAATAGAAACCTACATGCCCTCTCTCTGCCTCTCAGTTCTCAGCGCTGATCTCCGCTCTCTCTCTCCCTCGCACCTCACAGCCTCAAATAAATGAGGGAAGCAGAAAAATACCTTCCCACGTGATGCCGAGACTAACCAGGCTTTAAATCATTAATAAGCTGGAAATGGCTCTGCATATATCTGCCGGGCGAGATATTGACTGTGCCTTTTCATTTTTGTTCTGTGAATTTAACAGCGCTCCAAATGCAGAACGAAGTCAAGCCATGCCTCTTGCCTACACTGACAAGTATGAAATAATTGTACTTTCCTCTAGCCTAAAAGCGAAGGGCACTGAATTCTGCTGGAAAGTCCTGTTCTTATTGTCAGGTTTTAGATGGCCAGTCAATAGGTGGTTGATTTGAGCTGACGATTTTAAGTTAACAGTTGCATGACCTTTTTTATGAAGCAAGATACAATGTGCATTAAATGTACTTGCAAAGGGTGGTTGTTAATGGAAAAAGGGAGGCAATACCTGCATCCAGACCTACAAGGAGGTCTCGGGGGGTCTGTTTCCTTCCAATTATTTCTGGATTTGGTGATTGGTGGGAGTTTGGAGACAGTTTTGCATCCAGTGCCTTTCACAATCAAACTGCACCTGGTAAATCATACGTTTCAGCAATGAACATATTATGCCACTGAATAACAATTGGCCATTGGTAAACAATTAGTGGTGTACGAAGTCTGTATTAAAGGAATAGTTCAGATTTGAGGGTGATTAAATGACAACATTTTCATTGTTGTGTGAATTATTCCTTTAAAACATGTTGCTTACAAAGTGAACCACTTATATCGCTTATGGCTCTCGCAACTTTTCCTAAGCACTTTACCCTCGGGTGAATCCCTGCCACCATTTTGAAATGCGTTCAACTTCGTCAAGTGGACGAGGGAAGTTTATTTGGACAGACTCTTGACCCCTTGATTTTGACAGAGGGAGTCTACTCATATGTGCACTTCAGGCAGATCCACAGAACACAAAGCAACACGATTGTAACGTCGTAACAGCAACTAGCAGAGATTGCACTTAATTTACCCACCAGTGATCAAGGGCTTAGGGGTGTCCAAACTCAGTCCTGGAGGGCCACTGATCTGCAGAGTTTAGCTCCTACTTGCCTTAACACACCTGCCTGGAGGTTTCTAGTATACCAGTAAGACCTTGATTAGCTGGTTCAGGTGTGTTAAACTGGAGTTGGAGTTAAACTCTGCAGGACAGTGGCCCTCCAGGAGCAGGATTGGACACCCCCGGCTCAGGGTGTTCTATTTAAACCTATTACAAGGGTTCTGCCAGTAGTGGGCACTCTTGCAATGTAAGCAAGGACATACATCCAAGTGAACGAGACGGAGGGACGGGCATAAAAAAGTTGACCAAAACACAGCCCTGGGATGATCTGTGTTCAGTACCTGGTGCTTATGAGAGGGGGTAAACTGATGCGACTCTCAGAATGTCTGTATGACCTCTTGTCTCTGGGTTGGAGGGTTAATGTAGTCATCACCGCTGGCAAGCTCTTGTGACTCCGAACATCATCGTCGTCATCTTCATCCCTGAGTGGCCCCCTTACACCAGGGAGACGGGAGAGGTTGGCAGTTACATCCTGTGTAAAACAAGCAGGGTTGGTGCATACATACATGGGAGGTTCTAGCTGCCATATGTGTGATAATGTACAATTAGCCAGTCATTATTGCAAAATAAACAGGCTGATTAGGATCTTGTTGTATCCAGGGCTGTATTTTGCAACTGTATATTATCCCATATGTTACGCTCCTACTTTCAAAATAAATTGATGTAAGTTGAAATTGGTTTATTATAGGAGAAAACAGTGAGGAATAATACGAGGTACTAATGTAGGAGATTGTCTACCAGATACAATTGTCAAATATACAGGTTAATGGTCAGTGGTCTTAATAATTCTGCAGTGTTTACCCCATGTTGCAGGAATGAGACCGGTTCTGAGAAATGTGATGGTACAGGTGAAACATCACGAAAAGGGGACTGGCTTCTGTGTTTCCTAATTTTATTGGAGGGCCTGTTGGCACAGCAAGTGATTTGGATATATCAATGCATAATAAGAGATACAAATAAGACTAATAGATTTACACTAAAAGTAATAGTAAGTTACATTACTCTTGAAGATTAACCTCAAACATGCATGATGTTTAAAGCTGTAAATGTTTTTGTCTGTTTGTTTGTTCTTGCCATTTATAGTCATAAACGTGTATTAAAGTGTGTATGTGTATATATTACCAGTCTCCATTCCCATCCATGGGAAGGCCTTTGCCAGAAAAGCCCATCCTGATTCTTATTTACCCTTAAAAGAACAAGTTGTTAGAACACAAGCACAAAGATATTCACATACCAAATTAACTTTAATTTATATTACCAAACCTCTCCCTTCCATAAATAATTGTTTAATTAGAGATATTCTTGAGCAATGATTCGGCTTTTATCTTTACCAACAGGATTTCAAGAATTCCATTAGTCTTCAAGAAGCCCATTAACATATAAATAGGTATTTCATTGCATAAATTCAATGCATGTGCACTGAAAATATATTTTACCCGCAGTTGAGATAATTCATCTACTGATTCATCAGGATTGTTTTAAATCAATCTCATGCTTTAAGACATTAATCAAACACAAAATCTACCATGAAATATAAAGCATGTTGCCGGCCCATTTCCCTCCGCATTAACCTCGTATTTCCTTTTTCTCCATTTGACATTTTTCAGTGCCAGATTAAAGATTAAGCATGGAAACTAAAGAAATTAGTGTATTCTGACATTGCAGGCAACAACAAATAAATCAATATAATAATGTAATGAAATGTGCACTGTTTAACACAGCTTTGAAACATTGGCATATTCACCTTTCAGTTCTGATAACAACACATTTCACTGAACATAACTTCTCGAAGTGCAACAATAGTACTTTAGACTGACAAGTATCCTGTTTTGGCATCAGTAATGTTTGGGAAAACATCAGATAATGATACAACTTACCATGGGATTGCAGAATATCAATCAGACCGTTCAGTGGAAAGGCTGGCCACCGCCTCACACTGAGGACAATCCAAAGCACCGCAAGTCAGGACATTACCATGACCACCTTAACAGACCAGTCAAAATCCAAGACAACAAAATTCTCCGCTGTTGATTGGGTGGCTGTGTCCCAGAACCCCACACAGAGTTGAGAACAACCTCTTTCTCTGAAATGATTTGTAAAGGGTCATTTATATCAGAACAGAAGCAAACAAAGAATGACTCAAAATAATAAAGATAATTTTATGTTATTTGCACAACATTATATAGGCTAATACAGTAAAAGAGCCACTCTAACTTATCCTTTGAAGTTGGTTACCCAGCCACAAAATGAGCTCACATCATTTCATCCAATCTAAACCAACAATATAGTTCATGATCGTGTTCCAGTTCAGAGAAACTAAATACAGACATTTGTCAGTGCATAGACTTTACTGTGGCACGTAACTAGTGTAAGCGTCATTAGTGAGATGATATGAGTTATATTCCCCTGTAGGGGGTGAGGTCTCCTTGCATTGTTTAAATCCGGCTTAGAGGTGAAACATTAAGCTTCAGGCTTTAAAGCAGCTACAAGCAGCTGCTCAGCGGGCCATGGAGGATCTGTCAGCAGTAGGGAATCATTAATCTGCAGTGTGCTTTTTACAGCCTCCTGCTGCGTTCTCCCATAGGGCAGTGCAGACAAACACTTCGTCATCATTATAAAACACATTTCATCTGTAATGATGATTAGCCCATTTTTTGGCTTGCTCACAATAATATGATCACATATATACACAATTTGGAAGGGAGGTCTGTGCCGTAGGCTTCCTGTTGTCTTTTGTAAGTGAGGAGAATTTTGACAAAACATTGTTATAATTTTGATAACTTTCTGTGACATCTATCTATCTCTCTGTTTTGACAGCTGTAAAATGTCTAAAATTAGTGTGAACACCTTGTGCCGGCCTACATCTGTCCTGGTGAGCGAACGATCACGTCTGTCTGTGCATTAGCCCTCACACCTCTGATGCAAATCAGGCCACTGTAAATTGGGCTTTAATAGCATTTGCGTGACTCATTAGCGTGCAAATTGGAAGTGGGTTCATTTAAGCGATGACAAACTGCTAATGTACTTTCATGCTTCCAGCAGTCTAGAAGCAGATCAAAACCCTGTTTAGAACTCTTCTGCCCTCATATTAGCCTGTTTGTGTCCTCTGTGGCATGTTGACATGATGATACTTTAAAGTTTTTGTTAGCTTATAAAAATGAATTGCCACCGCTTGTTCACCATGCATGAGTAGTGTCGATGACCTTTGTTTTTCTAATGATCAACACAGACTGACTGAGGACAGACGTCAGAGCTGACCAGGTCTTCACATTATCGTTAATCATAAAATAATTGCAAGCTTGCACTAAGTGAATTACAGCATACTTCCAAGTTATACTTTGAATGATGAAAGCAAAGTTAACCTAATCGGAACTGATAACCACAATACTGCCAGGAACACAAATGAAAAAGTAAATTCTGATTTCACGTTAACTTTACAATTACTCGTTCAAGAAAACAAAGTGAAAATTCGAAGCCGTTTGATACAAGATGATGAAATCTTGGTAATTTTGAAGATGTGCTCAATGTGACAGTGTCGCACAAGCAGACTTTTAACTTGCACCGCAATATCTGCTCCATACTGCCGATTATTCTGGCCAATGCATTAAAATAGTGCATAAATAAATAATAAAATAGTCCAAAAATAATGGAAAACATGTATGGACTTTATATTTGTCCTTAAGTATTGATTAATTCAGACTTGAATTAAATAGACTACAGCTACTATGAGCCTAAAAACAAAAATGTGATGCTACTAACCTTCTAATCAAATCCAGAGCAGTTCTTCCTCAAAAGTGCTAATAAAAAAAATTATAATTAAAAAAAATCTGTGTGCCTTCATTTCCAGAAGTTGAATTAAGTCAGCCAAGCAGATTGGAACTGGCAATTTCAGCCAGCTCTTGTCATTTTTGTGAGCAATATGCATCAGCCATTATGATGGTTCTAACTGTAGTAGAAGGACCATAAAATGACATTTGGATGCAGGCAGCAATGAGCCTTTTATTGATTTCTTACGGAGGAACATTGCCGTATTGTCACACTTCAATGAATGTAAACGCTGTGCATACATGACTACACAAATAAACCTAGATTGTGCATTATACACACTGTGATTTCCAGGGTATCGGATTCAAACTTTAGTCACCCGTTGATCAGCTATACGGTGAGATGTATGATGGTGTTAATTTGCCCAGCTTACAGATATCCTCAAAGAGAGACCTGCACATTAAACAGTACTCAGAGTATTGCGGTAAGATAAACTAGCTCTTTAAAAAAAAAAATTCTATTCCCAACCAATTTTACAGGTGAGGAGTTCAAACAAGGCAGCATCTTAATAGTGGATCTAAACAGCGAGAGCAACACCCTTACGGTTTCAGAATACAGTTGAGCACTTGATAAAATATTCTCCACTCATTTTATTCACAATATGTGCGTTC
This sequence comes from Rutilus rutilus, assembly GCF_951802725.1. NCBI lineage: Eukaryota > Metazoa > Chordata > Actinopteri > Cypriniformes > Leuciscidae > Rutilus > Rutilus rutilus. The sequence continues at coordinate 10,853,208 of NC_140212.1, read as the reverse complement.
CATACAGGGCAATATTTTCTCATAACAATGTTCAATGTCATATTTTACCTCTATATGCTGGAGCCAAACAAAACTATCATCAAATAAAAAAAGAAAAATATGCAAATCGTGCGTAGCTGAATTCTCATTCTCTGGATGTGTGACATGCTTATGACTCGCAATTCTGCGGACAGTGGGAATGTAATGAAATGCAATGAAAGAAGAATAAGCAGCCACTCATCCAATGAAACACCCTAACTATGCCACACCTCTTCGGGATAATATTTCTAAGCCTTATCTCGCTCTGTACTTAAGCTGTCAACAGTAAAAAGAGGAGAAATGACATTCAAATCGTACAAAAACCTAATAAAACTTGTCTTATAAGAAACATGAAAAAAAAAAAAAAAAAAACATGGTTCTGAAACGATTCAAATTCACTGAGTGCTATCGTTTACCCCTGTAGATCCCGATTGAGTCGTCGGCAGCCTAGAATGTAAAGAACGAATCTCCCATGGTAACACAAATACTGTGGTCAAATCATTTTCAGGTGGCCGAGTCTCGGAAATTATGAAAACGACCAGAAAAAAAATTAATAAAAAATGGTGGGGGAGGAATGGAGAACAATGAACAATTGAGGCAATTTCCTGTTGTTTATAGAAAAAAAAGAATGTGGAAATAAGCTTTGAAGCTTAGTATGATGAATGTCTGTCCTTTCATTAGTTTTTTTTTTTCTTTTCTTAATTTTTGATTTTTGTTTTCCTCCTATTTTTGATTCAGTGCAATGCATGGAACAATACAAGGGTCCCCCAGGGTTGGTTTTCTTCGTGGATTTTTGGAGTGGGCACATTGTTGTGGTCATTTAACTGGTGTCCATGGATTCCATATTAGCGCTGGTGGAGTCCCTCTGGATGCTGTCAAAGATGGCGGCCAGCTCAGGGTTGGAGCTGATTTGAGACTGGAACTCGCTCATTAGTGGGCTCTTCTCTGCCTCTGGGATGGTTAGCAAGGCCACTACGGCCCGCATGGCAGATCGTTTGAGCTCATCCTGCTTCTCAAACTCCTGCTTTACAGAGTTGGCTTTTACCTGGGAAAGAAAAGGTGTTATGAGCCAACTTCATAATTAGAAATCAAAGGGCTCTCACACTTTTTGAGCAATTAATTGCCACGACTTTTTCATGACCTTTCCAGTTGTTTGTGATTACTGAGAAACGTGGAGAAAGAGGGGAATTGATGAGGATCTGTAAATATTGCAAACCGTATTCAAATTTTCGCTTCCCTAAGAAAACCCACAGATGTCTCAGATTTCCTCTATTTTCAATATACACAGAAAATGCTTTATGTCTGATTTTATTGTTTTTAGTTTATTGTTTGATGAATATCTTGCAAACCTTTGTGGTGCATGTTGCCCTGAGCGGCTCCACAAGTCTGTCCAACCTCTGTAACACTGCACTGGGACACAAACTAGATAATCTGGCCAGCATGAGGAACGTCAGCATCTGTAAGGACATTCATAGAGCAAAAAGAACATTAGGAATTATAAACCTTCATTGTGATTCATGAGCCTATGCACATATTTTGGTCCCACTGTATCTTTGAAGTCCCTAGTAACTATCAAAAACACATGGCTTGATAGATAAATGCATAACTTGATAACTCCTGTTTAAAGTGGGTAGGTAAACAATTTAAACTTAAAATACAACATTTTCTAGTACAAAGCACTTCTACTTCATTATCATGAAAGTACACCTGGTAATAAGTACATTAAAAATAAGGTTGGATCACGTTTGTTGTCAATGCATTATGCATTTATGCCTTTGATGACCACACACTGAATCTTTGTTAATCAATTCACTCTTTCATCTTCTGTGGTCGCTAAATGCTCTGCATGGCCCAAAGGCCTGTCTCATGAAAGATTCATGGATTACTCTGACGGCTTACCTTGATATCGTAATGGTCCTTAAGTCCATCTTCAACATGGTTTAAGAATTCAAAGATGTCAAGTCTATCAAGGCAGCTGTCTAAAAGAGTGTACATGCATTCAAATGCAGCCTTCCGGATATCCAGACCATCGTCCACTGTGTGTTTGAACGGACCCATCTCAACCTAGAAAGAGGTAATTATACTGAGTTTTGAGGTTTGAAAAAGACAGTGAAGCAATAGGCTTTGGACAAAGGGCAGATTACCTCTCTGATTAATTCTTTGCGCACTTTGGTCTCATTGTACAAATGAGGGAGAACTGTATCCAACAGGTCTCGAATAAGTGAAGGTTTGTTATGAGCTGCTGAGTTGAAGGTAACTAGAGCCACTCTTCGTACATTGAGGTCTGGATCTTCCAATGTTTTCAAGAAATCACCTAGAAGTATTTTAATAGTATTACAATAAGTTTTCTAAAAAGTGTTCAACAAAATTCAAAATAGTGCAAATTAGTACTTGCCTATGCAGTTTTTAAGAAGGGGGTCAATTGTCTGTGGGTGATCAGAAATCGTGAATTTAACAGCTGTAACTACTGAGCTCCTGGCATAAGATGATCCTGGGGAGAGAAAGAGAACACCTCAATCAAAACTTAGATTTTTATATATATATATATATATATATATATAAAAAGTTTATGATATAAAGAACTTTATTTAACTGAAATTTATCAGTGTTTTGATACAGATTTAACAGGCAGAGTTTGAAGATCACCTGATAAGAGATAGCCTTTTAGCCTGGGCAGAAGAGTCTCTGGGTCGATAAGTGTTAACTTTCCCAGACATTCAGCTACCACGTTCCTTGTGCCTTCTTCTGTACACTCGCAGTGTTTGAGCAACAGTGCCCACACATTTTCTACATAGGGTTTGAGCCCTGCGACCGAGGCAGAGCTGATAATTTCCTTGAGAGAGTGCAACAGCAGGTACTGTCGCTTGGGCTGGCCAGAGATCTCTTGCAGGACAAAGGGCAGGTACTCCGGGAGGTTTCCCACGCTTATGCTGCCTAACGCATATGAAGCTGCCGACTTGACCTCTTCGCTGGCTGAAGAGAAGGCATCCAGGATGACCGTTTTCAGCTCAGGCTGGCCACTCAGATCAACATGATGACCAACCTCTCCCAGGGAAAGCAGAGCCAGCAATCTGATAGAGTCGGTGGAGCGCGAGTTCTTCACATCTTGAATGAACTGTCCCACCACTGCAGGGCCCTCTTTAGGACAAGCACGGGTGAGAGCGGCCACACACTTTGCAATGGAGTAGTAGGATTGCTTATGGGTGAGCGCTGCACTCTGGGCATACACGGGACCTGTTAGCATACGTAGCAGGTCCATGTAGCCCAAGCTAGCAGTTCCCGTGGCTACAAGAGCCTGGAAGAATTCCAGCATGGCACTAAGAGCGCCACCTTGCAGCAACGGTGAACGGACCAAAGCTATGAGTTCAGCCAAAATAGAGCCACTTATTTTAGACAGTGAGTCAGGGTGGACTCGTGCAAGCGTGGTGAGGAAGCTGATAGCCATCTGGGAGACATGCATATCGCTTTCATTGATAAGAGGCGGCAGCTCAGCCAGTACAGCGTCGATCATGGCCGGTGTTACACTATCGCTGTAGTTCTTGACCAGAATGTCCAGTGCAGCCAGTGTGCTTAGTTTTAATGCTCGTTGGTTCTTACGCAGAAAGGAGGCAAGAATGGGAACAGCCTCACCCAAGATGGGCCTCAGGTTGATCTTCAGCGGCGAACCTGCGATGAGGGTGAGAGCTTTGACAGTGGTCAGCCTTGTTATCTCGTTCTTCAGTCGCTCTAGGAAGATGAGGAGAGTGCCTGGTAGGTCCGCACCAAGGCTATCACCGAGGTTGCAGATAATTTGCCCCATACAAGAAATAGCGCGCTCCTTGACTTCCTGGTCGATATCTGCTGCCTTCAGCCTTTTAATGGTGCAAGCAAAAAGGTCAGTGATGTAGGGTGAGGCATCAAAAGCATCTGTTAGATCCAGGGGCCTGATGACTTTGACCAACTGCTGGGTGACCAGCAGTGCTTCAGAGGTGATCTTATAAAAGGGATCACCCACACAAGCAACTACAGGAGGCACTATAGCCTGAACATGGGGGTGGAAGACTTGAGGTTGATGGTTGCACAGGATCACATACAAGCAAGACAGGGCATCTATCTTCAGGTTTGAAGAGCTTGACTTATCGTTGAGGGAAAATATGATTCCTAGATGGAATAAAATTCACAAATGTCACTCCAAATGCTAAAGTATTTTCAAATATTGAGAAACTTAACAATGGCTACAAAAGATTTCCAACCAAAAAAAAAAAAAAGACCAAACATTTCCAGGTTTACCCCATGGTGCTTTTATAAATAAAGGTAAAATGCTGGTCAAACTTGGCAAGAATTAAGCAAATGATCATGGAATGAATGACTACTCGCTTTAACATGTAGTAGCTTGCCTGTGGCACATACCTGGGATGAGAACAGGAATGTGCTGTGTCAGGGCGCCTGGCAGCACGTTTACTAATTCTGTCAGCATGTTGAAGCAGCACTGCCGGGTCTTAACACTTTTTTCCTTCATCTGCTTGTGCAATGCTTTCACTATCATGGACACCTGCAAAGGCACACAAAACATCACACTCATGAATTAACTTTAATAATTAGGAATCCCAAATGTCTGGAGTAGTGTTTTTGTCTCCAAATAGTCTTCACAGTATATTACAATGAAGACTTAAATTATACAATATATGATAATATATTGCAAAAAAGTTACATCATCTTGACAAGTTGAGCATCAAATAATTTATGTGCAAAATGTACATCAAAACACAAAGAGCCAGGAACAAATCTGTGTGTATGTATGAACTAGCAGTCCTAGGTAAAAACAATTTTTTTTTTCCTCTACCTGGATTTGAAGCATTGTGAGAGGAGTCTCTCCCTGTTCCATGGCATCTGGGTCACAGAGCCAGCTCTGGGCAGGGCGTGTCTGCTTGAGTAGGGACAAGTAGGCATGGAACACATCTGCCTTCACGTTTTCTTCCCGCTCTTTAAAGCGGGCAATGAGCGCCGGTGAAACAGTGCGGTAGAACTCGGGTAACATCTCATGTCTGGTGCTCACCACGGCGTCCAAGCACTTTGCTGCTGCTCTCCTCACTTTCCAACTCATGTCGTCATCATCACTGTACTCATCGTCACTTCCTGTTTGGAGTTAGATTATATCATAATCACAGCCACTAATTTGAATAACTCCATCTGTTGCAACTGCTACAATTCATATTGTTCATATTTTATTCCATATTGGCCAAAACAGTTGGCATATTATGTATGTAGATGTGTCTGGGTACCAAGATACATCTCAAACTAGCAGCTACAAAAAGGATTTCTCTGTAAACACTCAGAGTGTGGAACATATAGGGCTACAAGTTTGTCCCCTGAACCACAAAACACGAAAACCATGGACTTCTGAAGTGTGGACTTCAAAGAGAAAAACAAACATACCCTCAAATCTGCTGCCAAACTGTACGAGCCTCCTAAGGCTGCTTACAAGCTAGTGCACAGTCAGCACAATCAATTATTGAAAAGAAAACAGAAAATAGGTACGAATATGATTCATGCATGAAAATGACACTCCAATAGGAGCAGAAAATATAAATCCTTGATGCCAAAAAAGATCAAGTAGAACAAAGGCAGTCATGAATGCAGTGAATGTCTAGCAAGCTTTAGGAAAGGGGCTTGTCATTATAGTCTGCTCCTGTCAAATTCTGGGGTGCAGCAACCCATATTTCTTCAACCATGCTTCCACATGAAAAACTTCATTCCAACACTTTCAACATGCAACGCTTAGCACATCCACACTCAGTTGTGCTTCAGAGCACTAATGGTTAAATAAAGCATTTTCACTCAGAGAATGCACAACCTCTGTCAAAGAAAGTGGCACGACATGCTCAGCACATGCATTAAGGAGGGTGAAAAGGTGCCGGCTTGACAATCTCTAAGGTGCCAGAGGAACGGTGGCAAATGTTTAAGCCTGTCTAGTCATTACAGGACAATCAGTACCCCCAAACCTATCTCAGAGCCTTTTCAGCTGTGAAAGCATAGGCATTATTTTAAGCTGCTAGACCAGACCAGTTACCACCGTCCATTCACTCCAACAAGAAGCTGAATTCTGATGGTCTTGCAAACAGTCTTTGCAGAGGTCCAACTTTTTTTGTCTTCAAACACGGACAGACTGCCTCTCTGACTGCTGTATTACCAATACGGTGCTTTCATTGTTATTACTGTTATGCGACAAGCAGAGGCTAACACACACCAGAACTAACAAACTGAGGTGGTAACTTACAGCTAAACAGACTCTTTTGGTTTGGGAAAGAGAATAAATCCTTCTTCCCTCAGACAGAGAGGAGAAATGAGCCCCGCCTCGTACCTTGATAATCTTCGTCTACACCATCGGCATCCATTGCATTCTCATCTTCATCCTCGTCGTCATAGTTGTAGTTGGGGTCATAGGTCAGATACTTAAGACAGATGCTAATGACTGTTGGGACATGTGGGTAGACTTCCTTTGGACACCTGGGAATCAAAAGCAGTAAGTTTATTTTTAATTAAACATATAACCATACAAGTCATGCAACAAGGAAACTTCAAGATTGCAGCTTTTCAATGGCTACATTTTTGTTGGTAATATTCTTATTATCTATACTACTACTAAACAGCAGAACAACGTAGTCATAAAAATTAAGAAATAACCAAATATTTGCTCTTTTTTCCCCCACTCTCTGGTCCAACTCATCTATTATAATATCATGAGAAACAAACTCAAATTGTAATACTTTAATAGAAAATATAATTTTCTATTATCACAAATGTCAGCGGTTAGATGGAGACGTAGACTAACCTCCTTACGAAAGACTCAAAAGCTTGTATGCAGTATTCCCTCAGTTCATCATCATCAACATTGCAGAACTTCACCACCAATGGGATGATCTTCTCCAAATACTCACCTGCAGGATAAAATCAGCATGTTGTCATTACCATCATTACGCACACTTCAGACAGTTGCAAAGCATAACATCGAACTGTAATAATTCATTGTGAAATAAAATTGAGTTTGGAGAGCTGCAAGATAAAGGCCTTGCTTTTTTCAGCACAATCAAAGAAACAATCTTAAGATGACAAAAAGACTTAATTAAAACTGTAGCGCCAAGAGATAGCTAGAAAACAACTGAGTGCATTCCACTGAAGTAATCTTGTGCATCTTAATCGCAGCTGTCTTTGTTTCATCAAACGTAGGCGGTAATTGGCTGATGGGGAACGGCGCACCACAGCAGCAAACCTAAATGACTTTTCACTTCATTTCATTTGTGCCAAATGGCCTGCCTTAGCAGCGCAGCAATGGAACAACGTTGATGACAAGGTGACGGGTAATAACGACCGTACTGGAGATTGTTCTATCTCCTGTCACACAATTACATTCTGGCAATTTGTTCGGTCAAATTCCAAAGAGAGTTGACTTCAAGCTTATACCCCCTATATATAATCGTGCTGTGGGGGTGGAACCGTGGAAATGTAGAAAACGGTAAAAGTTGTGAATAATTATGGATAACTTCAAAGTGTTTTATTATTGTATCAATTATTAAAAACTGCGGAAAAGAGAGATCAATGAAATATCTTTGAATGACGTCAAAATACTTCTTGTCAAAGAAAAAAATGATGGGGAGAGAGATGGCACACCTCGGCCTGAATAACTTCTACTGCTCATCAACCTGAGCAATCATAAAGTGAAATGTAATCAAGATTCGATGTCAACACTGGTGACCTCAATCTTGAGTGAAACATTTTCTATCGTGAGAAAGGACTCCGGACTTCAAGATCAAGCCATGGTAAAAAGGCAATACCTAGGAGGGGAGGATATCATTACACAAATGTATTTACACTATGCTTTGAGCAAAAAAAAACAGCTATTGTAATAATTGGATCATTTTCATTAAAGATCTTTGAGGATAGCTTTGATTTGCTTTAGCTCATTCCAGCAAAGGCTAAATTACAGCATCAGTGGTGAAACTAATAGCTGTATGAGAAGATCACAGATGATGGCTTCAATAAGTGCACACTAAAATTGCTTTCAGCACTTAAAGAGTAACCGAGATGAGGTCTTGAACCCCAAAGACATTAAGTTAACTGAGGTCTTTAACAACGGGGGAGCCTCACCGATTCTGTGGCCAGCTTGTCTGCTGATGGCAGCAATACACTGGATGTAAGTGCGCGTGGTTGACATGGACTCGTTGCGTGAGAGCTCGGATAGTAAGTGCTCGATGAGGTCCACAAAGACCAAGTTTCCGCAGCTCATGACCAGGTGTCCCAGGGCTATGATGGTCCTCTTCCTTACTGCCAGGCGAGGGCTTGTCAGTTGAGGCAGCAGACAGCTCAGAATGGAAGGGTGGAAATTCACTAAGAGGCCTCCTTGTCTGGATGATTGAACACAAACAATGTTAGACATTCAAAAGAAGAGATAGTTGCAAAGACCACATAATGACCACTAATTTGGTTGGTTTATCTTTTTTATTAGATTATAACATACTAACACTCTTACTATTTCTGCAGTATACTGCATGTATAGCAAATTTTCTTTATTTTCCTCCAAAAACTACAACTATAAACTTAGAATAAACAATGTTAGCATCCATTGGTGTGAATACAGTTGTTATAGTTTCATTCTTAGTGTGAACAGGCTTTAAATCCTAATGTTTAAATGATTCTGTGTAGCTCTACTGGTAAAGCATGACCTTAGAAATGGTGTGGTTGTGAATTCAATTCCCAAGGCACACAGAAGCTGGCAAAAAAAAATCTCAAAGTCGCTTTGGATAAAAGCGTCTGCCTAATGTATGTGTGCAAGTACAAATGCATTCACCCAAGTCTGCCATTAGTTACCACACAACAGAGCCGAGCATCAGCATCTAAACTAAAAGACCTTTATCGTACACTCAGCTCAGTGAACTGAGGAAAAAGACAACTGAGAACTGTCACAGAGGGGAGATGCGTGTGCACAAACACATCAAGAAATTACCTGGCAGGAGCCCATGTGCACTCAAAAGCAAAATTGGTCTAAACAAGAGCAGCAGTCATCACATGGCTTGTCTGACATACCTGCACAGCATGTCTGCCATGATGTCCAATGCTTCCAGCTGAACTGAGACATCCTCCTGCTTGGCAATGGCACTTGTGAGGCGGCCTGTAATCTTTTTGCAAACGCTAGCAGCAAGAGCAGAGCCTAAAGCAAACAGAAATGGACTTAGCAGTCAAGATGGCACATGAAAATAACTAAATATAGCCATACGCATGTGAATTAATTCTCTGTGCATAAATCACAATATAGAGGGGAAAAAAACCACAGTTGGGGAATACAACTGCAACAATATTATTACGCAGGGAAAACATGTTTTACCGCTGGACGCTGGCGGGAGCTCTCCAATCACCGTTTTGAGGCCGATGCTAGAAATATCTCGAAGCTGCTCCTTATCTGACAACATGTTTGTACACAATGTATCAACAATGGTTTCGACCTGGTACTCCTTCACTTTGCTGACAAGTGGGCCCAAACTGCAAGAAATAAGGACTTTTAGTGCAACCTGTGAAATGCTCTGTACTGCGAAATGGTACATTACAAATTATTTCTGTTTAGCATACAAGTCAGTGTTAATCCATTCGCAAGATGGCTTTAACTGCCATAAGGTTTAAAAAGAGTCGTTGTTTACTTGCATTTCAGCACAAAGACCGAATGAAATGAAAAGAGATTACTGTGACTTATTCATGCAATCCCTTCAAAACGATCAAGAAAAAAAAAAATAGAGGTTAATCTCAAAGGCTAACAACCAAGATAAATCAAAGTAAAAAAAAAAAACAGCAATACCTCTCACTAAATCACTGTGGCATGAATCAATTTCACATTAAAACATTTTCATAGAACAAACTGAAGCCAATTCATGAAGGACATAATGAAAACACCCAAGTAAAAGCAGCTTTCAAGTTCATGCAAGCACAGAAGGACTGAAACAAATGAACAATGGCAAAAAGCTTACCATTTTACAGCCAGATTCTGAACTTCTCCATTCTTGTCCTCCAGGAGCTTTAAGATCATTTTGACCACCTTCCGTTCACTATCATCATCCAGCTTTATGGAGTCCTTCTGCAACTCGGACATCAAATCATTGGTGGCCATGAATCTGAGGGAATAAACAAGGACTTGTTATGAATCATTTATCAGTTTACTTTTTTTTTTTTGAAGAAAGAGTTTCTCCCACCAAAATGTAAATCCCTACCCTCCAACCACCTGTCATATAAAGAAAAATTCATTATCCAACCATTTCCCAAAGGATAAAATCAGGCATCATCAGCATTTTCTTGTATAAGTTTTCGCAAAAGTAAACGGTTGCAAGGCGTTTTTCCCAATGGTCCACACAGTGACACACTTAAAGAGGGTTTCATGTGACTTCAGCACTAACAGAATGGCTACTACAAAGAGGACTAGAAAAAGGTGAGAACCACCTGAATGGCAGGGGCTGCTGGCATTATGTCAAAGCAAATGGACTGACTGAAGCATTTTCACCTTTTCATCTCACTTGTCATGGTTTGCTAAATTCATAATCCACTTCTGAGCAGAAACTGGAGTGGATTAAAATGAAATCTTGTCTTTGGGTGCCAACATCAAAGCCTCAGCACAAAACCTCATATGTGACGTGAGCGAAAACCCTCTGCATACCCTAATACGTGCCATCTCTCTCTCTCTCTCTCTCTCTCAAACACAGTCCTAAAAGCGTCTGCTTTGGCATATATTTGAAGGCATGGAATCTCTTATTCCAGAGAGCCTAAGTAAGAATGAATAATGCATGAGACGCACGCTCCTACAGCAGAGCGAGAGAGGGAACGCCAGCACACACCAACAGAGGAGACCTAGAATGGTGTGTAAGCAAAATGTTCCCAGGGGTAAAATCTTGTGAATTTCAGAAAGAGCTGGAATGAGAACAGCAAGTGGTTTGACGTGAATGACAGGCAGGGTAGACTCTGGAAATATGATCCGATGGCTGCATTAGTATTCATTTGAAAACTCCTGTCAGATATGTATAAAACTCACAAACCATTAACCTCCTGGTGGCTGCTGTCGAATATACTGACATCTTTAAAGGGAATCCCCCAAAAGTAAGAAAAGCATGTCAGAACATATTACAAATTGTAACTGTATAGACCATTTAGATTATGAACTACAATTTCATGATAATCATTATGCTTTTAAACAGTTATCAACATATTTACACATGCTTCTGGCCTTGACAGCATTTCAAACCAGACAAGTATTCTCAGAACAAAGTCAATGAGGACCGTTGCATAATTATAGTTATAACATTGAGGGAAATATCTACCATCATTATTATACAAAAAAAATAAAAAACTCCCTTTTTCAAATGTTTCCATCATATATATTAAAACATTTCACAGAGCCTGTAACTTACAAAGGACAAGTCAACTTCTGCCTTAAGTGTCAGTCTGCACAAATACAATCGATTAACAACTTAATAAAATGATAAAAGAATGACATGTCAAACCTGTTTTAACTTAAATGTATAAATGATACAATTGTTTCTGAAACACTGAATGCAGAGATCCTAATAAAAGATAAACCTTGAATTCAATATCAATTCTATACAATACAAACTTCTATAAAAAGTAGCTTATGTAACGTTAGTTAAATTCTATGCACATTTCATGGACGTGCACTTATGCTAATATTAGCCAACTTCTACGAACACGAGGAAAGTAAATTACACCAAATTACATCAAATGGTGCACTGACTCAACAACTCTGCTAATTTTGTCCATTGTTTGTAATACATAATTGTACTCGTTACAAATGATATGACAGGTCGAGTGCAGTGCAGTGCCACCAAAACGAAAAGCTAAGGCTAATAGGCTAACACTAGCTTGCTAACATCCACACTAAAACACACACACGTTTGACAGCTTATATTCCAACATGAGAGGGCAAATTAACAAGTTATAGCCGTGAATGCACAGCCCATGCACAATTGTAAACGGCAAAAAATCCAAATGAATCCCCGTACAGTATGAGTTAGCTTGTTAGCTTAGCATGTCAATCTAAACAACAACAGGGGCGCGATACGAGGCCTAAAACTTTCTGCGATCGCTTCATTATTTATTAAACCATTTAAACGCCATCACAAGCCCTGAAAATGAACGTGCATGCTCTTTAACACTCGATATAGACATGTGCATCACGACTGACCTGAAATCCTTGTCGCTGGATGTCATTTTCTCCAAAAGATTAGAGATGTGGTATGAGGCACTCGCCATGTTTGCAGTCAGGAAAACCACTTGTGTGTGTGTTCAGGGCCAGAATGATTTAGTTCGCCTCTTTTTTGAAGGTTTAAAGGGGTGTAAAGTACAAGACGAATATCCAGAGTTTGTTGTGCAGGTAGGTGATCAGCAGCAGCTGTGCGGGGAAGAGCAGACGCTCATGCCTTGAGTTTGGATGGGTTTGAATGGAGGTGCTGCTCGCTTCTGCAGGAGGGAGGAGCTCAGACTAGACAGACACTGCTGTCTATGAGAAGACAGAGGAAGAGTGGGGCCGTGTTGCAAATCCTAGTCTGCTGCCTACTTGGATAGCATGTGTTGCTACTCCATCTTTTGGAAATCATTTTATTTGTGTGGTGATGACAGGTAAAAGTGTTCTCATAATACTCAAATAATTTAACACGATCCTTTATTGTTTTGTATGAATTTTATGATTCACTCGTGTGCTGTTATCTGTCCCTGAACTGTGTAGGTTAGTGGGTAAATGCACATAAAAATAAAAATAAAACTCTATTAGTTAGGCTAAGTTATTAGTATAACTTGTTGGGCAGATGTTTACTTTGATTGTGAAGGGTTACATTTTATGGAAATCTGGTATATCATTTTAGATTTAATATTTCACATTTGTTTACATGTTTTGTACAAGATATATGTAAGCTATGCATGTATATATGTTAATATATAAATTATATGTTAATATATAATACATTATATGATTATATATTATATAAATATTTCCGTTACAGTATTTTACAGTAAATATCCTGTTAATAGTTTTACCATTTGTGGTACGGTAATTTTCTATTAAACCTTTTTTATTTATTTTTTACATTCAATAGTTCAAAACAACTGAGATCAGATCAATCCTGACTGATCAATGAGAGGTGGATCACATCAAGGTCGCTTGATGACTAGGAACTCCAGAAAGCTGGCAAATTATATATTGTCTGGAACTCAAATAAATGGGTGTCTGTTATTTCATTTTATTCACTGAAATGACCTGGTGCATGAAAGTCAGAGAGAGAGGAAAGAAGAACTAGCAATTACCCTTTACAGAGTACTCCCTAAGACTAGTTTGACTTCTGGGCCAACTGTTATGTGGTGGTGAGCCCTATTACATTCATCCTGGCCTTCAGCGTGTCCTCATTCAAAATCTCTGTTCAACGCCTACACTGTTCCCAGAGAGGAATTCAGCACATTTCCCTCATCTTCTCCTCTGAAATGCTCTTAGAATGACTGTGAAATACAGGGAGGAAAAGATTGAATAGATCATCATTTAGTCCTATCCCCATGCTGTGTTTTTCTTTCCACTTTATTATACTTTCTAGCATATACATTCATATTTTATTATACATTGAGTGGATAAGGGGCTGAATGTCATACAAAGATATTTTCTATAATGCGTTTTATGTATTAGCATGACATTTTTGCAGAAGACTGCCTTCCAGCATTGTCTGACCCACTCTCACAGTCTTAAAATCTGCATGCCATATTGCATTGTCTTATCTAATTTGTCTTTGAGATCAAATATGGAATGGTTAGATGCACTGCACATTGTTTTTGACTCAGTAGGAGACAGGAGGTCAAATATAATTAGGATTACAATCATTGCACTTTTGGCGGTGCAGAGTGTGGTCATGCAGTGAAGTACATCCTTACGCCTCCATATACACACATGCATCACAGATTAACTGAAGATAAAAACAGTAGAAATGGCCATTGTGTGTAATGTAAATGTAATGATGTAAATAAAACTTAAAATAGGTTTCCACTGAATAAAGGTAATTTTATAAATATTTGCCTTTGATTTCATGCTTGTCAATCTGTAATTTTATTTTGAAGCACAACTCCAAATCAATTTACCATGATATCAGTTATGATTTCTCAGAATACCCGCAACAGCTGTGTGGAAAATGGCTCTTGGATGGACACCAGGTGGCAAAGCCATAGAAAGGAAATAAAAAGATAGCAAGTGTGTGTCTGCATGCCAAAGCAAACATGAGAGGTGAAATAAAGCTATTTCATTCAAAACTTATTAAATGGGTTTCTTTTTCATTTATTTTAAATAGCACAATAGATTGAGATTTTAAACATGCCAGTGATACATAATTACTATGCAGAAAACTAAATTCTGTGAGAAACCCACCATCTCCAGATGTCAAATTTGATGTTCGTTTTTTTCAAGAATGATACGATTTTTGTAGCATATGCAGAATTCAAACTGACATTTGATTGATCTCTGTTGCAGTGGGACAAGGCTCCAGTAGGTGTCATGAGAGTGGGAGTATGAGCATGCGTATGTGTGTTTTGGAAAGACATTGAACTGAAATGATAGAGAGAGACCTCTTGTCATTGCGGAGAAACATCTACTTCCACTGAAAAACAAAATCCTAATGCTAAGATTAACCCAGGCTTTTTCAGAAAATGATGTTCCAATTATGTTACCTCATGGAGGCATTGATGTGTGATGGAAGCAGAAAAGCATGCCCGTAGCTGTCCCATAATGGCATGCATCCTTCTGTAGGCATTAACGCTCAGATGCTCCAAGCAAAAAAGGGGCAAGGGGAAGAAAAGACCTTTGTGGCCTCATTTCCAAGCCTGTGTAAGTTTCTATTGTGGCATAAAATGGATTACATAAAGCAAATAGGTTGATGAAAATGTGACTTTTTCATGCATGCTAAAGACCGCATAAAATCCTTTGACAAGCACAGAGTTCTGTGTTGATGTATTTTCTATTGAAACTGGAAGTTGGGACTATCCACTCTGTCAATGCTGTCTGTGAAGAGAGATGCCTAGGCAGTGGCTCGTTTCCACCAAGGGGTTCAATACAGTACAGTACGATTCGGGACGTTAAACCCTGATCTGACTTGCGTTTCCACTGCCAACAGTACCCTAACCTGATAGGCGTGGTGTATTTCAGAAAGTAGCGATCGACGTCATTGTTGTTGGTCCCCCTTGTAGCATGCGCAAGTGACAATTCTCTGTCAACCAATCAAAGTTCTGCAGTGAGTCTAGCTCAACCCTTTAGGTACCGCACTACCGTTACTCCCCAACGGAAGAGTCGCAAAAAAGTGGTACGGTAAGGATTTTGATACCATCCACAAGTTCTGACAATCGAAACAGAAATAATTGCGTACCGTACTGTACTGTACCATACCGTACCGCTCAGTGGAAACAAGCCATAGGTGGCAAGACAACTCATTAGATTAAGCACAGCCACCATTATATTCACTACACTGTAAAAAAAAAAATCGTAAAATAACGGTAAAAAGTCTGGCAGCAAAGTTGCCAACCACTTACCGTAAAATTAAAGTAAAATATCTTAATTCCAATAAAGTGCAAAAACTATAATTTTACAGAATTTTTCATTAAAAGTTTTAGAAAAAAATACTGTTATTTTACAGATTTTTCCTTGTTTGAGTTAAGATATTTTACCTTAATTTTACGGTAAGTGGTTGGCAACTTTGCTGCCAGACTTTTTACCGTTATTTTACGATTATTTTTTTACAGTGTAAAACTTTTATTTTATGGATTTTTCCAATATTATAATGACCAAACACCTTTAATAAAGTTATGGCACTAAAAGTTCTACTGAGAAACACTGTTATTTTACAGGTATTTCCTAAATTATTACAATCAAACTCCTTTAATAAAGTTATGGCACTAAAAGTTCTACTGAGAAACACTGTTATTTTACAGGTATTTCCTAAATTATTACAATCAAACTCCTTTAATAAAGTGACGGCACTAAAAGTTCTACTGAGAAACACTGTTATTTTACAGGTATTTCCTAAATTATTACAATCAAACTCCTTTAATAAAGTGACGGCACTAAAAGTTCTACTGAGAAACACTGTTATTTTACAGGTATTTCCTAAATTATTACAATCAAACTCCTTTAATAAAGTGACGGCACTAAAAGTTCTACTGAGAAACACTGTTATTTAACAGACCTTTCCTAAATTATAACGATCAAACACATTCAATAAATTGTCAAGACGTGCTCAAGAATGTAATAAAACAGTTTTATTTTAGAAGACAAAATAAGTCTGTAAAAAAACTGTATAAAACTGACTAAAATCATCTCAAACTTTAATTTGCAGCACTTGTGTTTACATATAATTTATTAGTATTTAAACAATGTAAACTTGTAATCTAAATAAAATGGAATTATTCAGACCCCTGGGGGTCACATAGTTCTGATATTAAATATTATATGGTCTTTACATTCAGAATCCTTACTATACAAGTTTATTAATAAGTTAAATCAAAACATACAACAAAAGTGTACCAGAAGTGACAGATACAGCAAATAAACAGCAATCCAGCAAACGGCCAGTAATCAGCTTGGTGCATCTGGGAAGAAGAAAAAAAGGACACACTATGATTCTCTCAAAATGATTTAAATTATTTTTGTTTCCTTTAAACAAGCTTAATACATTTTTATTTAAATTGTCTGTTTGTCTTCTGATTTGTCTGGTATCTAAAACTTATGTCCGATTGAAAAATGTGCATCACCAAAAGAAGGAACATGTAGATTCACAACAATGGACATTCTTTTTCATTGCAAGGTAAACGCCTAAAAATGCCAATTTGTATTACAAAATAAAACCAACAATATTTGTATTAAATGGAGGTGTTTTCAGACTGCTGTGATATGGGTAATGAGGGTCTTTCTCCCATTCTTCAGGGAATTAAATATATGATATGTGTTTAAAAAAAAAAGAAGGTATATTCTCATTGTGTGAGATTATTAAAGTACTTGAGATAGTTCACCCAAAAATGAAAATTCTGTCATCATTTACTCACCATCATGTCTTTTCAAACCTGAAATGTCTCTCTTTTGTCAAGCATTAAAATTATATATTTTTGAAGAATGTTGGCATCCAAAAAATGCATAAAGGTTTGGAACAACATGAGGGTGAGTAAATTATTTGGGAGAATTTTCTTGTTTACCTGACTGTGAACTATCCCTTCAGTTCATGTGTGCCAAACTCCTGGAGGGCCAATGTCCTGCAGAGTGTAGCTCCAAACTGTTTCTGGTTATCCTGAGGATCTTTATTAGCTGGTTCAGGTCAGTTTAATTAGGGTTTGAGCTAAAATCTGCATGACAGTGGGCAAATTCCATGAATTCCATGAGCATCCCTATGCCCTGGGGTTTTTAATATATGCTTAGTAAGGGGCCGTGTTTACACGACTCAGTTTCCTAAAATCGTCTCGGTCTAAACTACTGAAATGTGAATCTGTGAAAACGGTAAAGGCATGCATATGCATATTATGTGTTTAGTCTATAGGCATGCGTGTGTGAATGCGAATGTGCACAGGCGTGGTCTTTCTTTACAGAGTGACATCACCAGTTACTTTGTGGCATGGATAAAACAGCGATTTAGACGTTTTCGCCGATCTGTGCGAACGGGAATCGTTTTAATAACGTTGTCATCTGTACAAAGAAAAACTTTTCTGTTTTTAGTACATCGTTGTTGTGTAAAGTACCTAAGTTTGTGTGTTCTTGACGTCTTTTCTTTGAACCCTGCAGGTAGTTACATTTAACGTATCTATTAATAGTTTTACCTATGGAACTTTATATGAAATGTATGATGAAAATGTGTGTACTATAGCAAACCCAAACAAACAACTCAAATTATTCTGTTAAATTGAACTCTTCCACAATATCTAGTTTTAAAATGAATCACTGGGACTTGCCATCCTAGGTCACATTACCATAAATATAAAATAAAATTACTATAAGATAAAATTACTTCAGTTAAAGGGATAGTTCACTTTGAAATTAAATGTTGGTATGTTTTAGCTTACCTCAAGGGCATCCAAGATGTAGGTGTCTTTTTTTCCGCAGTAGTTTCAATTTTGATATTTTTTAGGTCAAACCGTTCTTGTCTGTCAGTCATATAATGCAGGTCTATGGTCACTGTCTCAAAGAGCATGCACAGAGTCCAAATTAAAACAATTCCCCATCGTCCAAATTAAACAATTCCCCACCGTAAGTACACATTGATGGCATAAGACACGAAACGAGCGGTTTGTGTGAGAAAACGAACAGTATTTATATCGTTTTTACCTCTTGTACACAGCCACGTCCAAGTGATCTGAGGACGCGCGCGCATCCTGGTGTGTGACGCGTGCGCAGACTGGTACATAGATATATATACACTAGATGTCGCCTTGTCTACGGCAGTTCATTGGAACGAATGTCTTTAAGGCGACATCTAATGTCGTAAAAATGTTATAAATACTGTTCGTTTTCTCACACAAACCGCTCGTTTCATGTCTTAGGCCATCAATGTGTACTTACGATGGGGAATTGTTTAATTTGGACGATGAGGAATTGTTTTAATTTGGACTCTGTGCATGCTCTTTGAGACAGTGACCACAGACCTGCATTAAATGACTGACAGACAAGAACGGTTTGACCTAAAAATATCAAAATTGAAACTACTGCGGAAAAAAAGACACCTACATCTTGGATGCCCTTGAGGTAAGCTAAAACATACCAAAATTTAATTTCAAAGTGAACTATCCCTTTAATTTACCATCGCATTACCCTTTGCTAACACATTTAGGCTACTCTCCCTTATGCTGTCCGAAAGGTATATGATTTTCTTTCTTCAGATGAACACATATTTTTGAAAAAATAAACTAGACTTTTAGAAAAATTATCCATCTCTTGTGTTCGTGTGTCGAATAATGCAAGTGAATAGACAACAAAATGCTAAAGGTCAAAAAAGTCCAAACACACATCCTGACAATAATCCAAGAGCATTGTAAAGCTCATATGATAAGTGCATAAAACTTCCTGTGTGAACAACACAGCAGGCTATTTGTAGGCTGCATGTAGTTTCTGGAGCATGCACTTGCATTATATTGGCTTACAATAATGGATAATTTTTCAAAAAATCTCTGTGGCAAGAAAGTCAGATATACATCTGGGATGGCACAAGGGAGAAAAAAAAGAGATAACTTTTTTTGTTTTATATACTGCAGTGGATACTTACTACTGAATGATGGGCTTGTTTCTCTGTTGGTGCTTAGTCTGCTCCGTAAACATTGTTCCAATGCTTGATCTAAAAAATATAAAAAAAAAAAAAATCATCAGGGTGACATAGGACCATTTTTTTATGTGTTCCTTAAGTGTTATATAAATCTGGAGTACCCTTACTAACATTAACCAGAGTTTTGCTAAACTAACCAAATGGTAATAAAGTATTGTAATCAATCCACCATAAAAACATGGTTTCTAAACTTTTACTATGATAAAAACCAAGGTTAATTTAGCAAAGGACCCTGGGAACATGTCATTAAAAGAACAGCTCATCCAAAAAATAGAGTTCTCTCTTTATTTACTCCATGTTGTTCCAAAACTGTATGAATCTCTTTTGTAGAACCTTAATTAAGATATCTTGAGAAATGCCTTCATTGTTTTGTTTTCCCATACAATGGGTTCCAATGTTGTTTTATTCCCAACATTCTTGTGTTTCACATAGGCTAAGTCATAGGCTACAGGTTTGAAAATACTTTCATTTTAAAAGGACATACATTTTTGGGTCAGCTAGGCCTGTGAACTCAAGAAGATAGATTAAATATTGTCTGGAGGGTTTGAACCAGTGTGCCTTTGAGCAGAGTTTACATGTTCTGCCTCTATTTCACGTGTATTTTAATATAACAATACTCACTCTGAAGATCATGTGGCTGGATCATATTTATTCCCAAAATTCCTGGATCATGAGGGAAACACACACATACACAGCAATATATTAGCTATTTGTATATTAGCATTTTACTTACAGAGACATTTGCGAAAGCGTGCAAAATTGTACTCACCAACTTCAAAACATATTATGATGACTGATCGGTAACGTTAGGCCTAACGTTATATCCCGCGATCAACAATTCAAAAGCCTAGTTTGCATATTCTTCTAGAGTCAAAGAGTGTGGTTGGAGTCCCTCTCCGTCTAAAGAGACAATGTTCTCAGTCATTGCAGTCAAAAACTATGCGGAGTTTTTTTTTTTTTTTTTTTTTTACTAACGTACACGTTAGCTGACAATATTTACACATGCTAGCAACACATAACATTAGCCTAATACACTGAAACATGTAAGTATATCGATATAGCTCTAATCGCGTTTAGATTCTCAATTTAACACACTATATTTTGATGTAGCAGAATTGTTTTTATAAAATATAAAGTTATTACCTTCCGCAGATTGCAATATGTCCGTTACACGTTGTTAAAATGCGTTGTCCATATTCCTTGTTTGTTCTTCATTTACATCCCGCAGCTCGCTCAAAATAGAAATGTAGCAGTCCGATGTAAAATAATCCATGTTTTAAACAATATTTGCCACAGAATCGACGTATGCTAGAACTGAAGATCCCGAGCAGCAGCACATATACACACACACACTCACTCCAACAGACATATTCAAACTTGACCTGTAAAAGGCGCGCATAGTTGTCATTGGCCAGATTCCTGGATGACAGTCTGAATAACCAATCATGCTCAAAATAACTCGGAGAGACAGCCAATAGTGTGGTAACATTGCAATTACAGGAAAAGATGACATGTTTTAAAAGAAAGAATATGAAAAAATATACACGTGCTATTTATTTAGCTGTATTTGTAGGCTGGCTGTTATATTTATTCAATTGGTTAAATGGCGTTTTCATTGCAGTGTATGATTAAAAATTAAACTTAAAATAACTTATATAACAACATATATTTACCACTGCTCTGCTAAACAATTTAACAGAGCAAACAGATTATTAAACAGAGCAAACACTGCCTATGTATTCATATAAAATTCTGTATACCTACATGAAAAACTAATGGATTGGTATACTCTGGGTGACATTATTACCATGTGACCCATAATGACCCTTTTGCACTTTAACAAATGATTGACCTTTCCTTTAGAAACACTCTTATGCCTAATAATGTCTTGCTTTTCACCCTGTGTGGCACTGTTACCGTACACAACCTGTTGGTTTAGGGTTAATCCTCTGTCCAACACAACACTTTGCTAACATTGGCATAATTCTATACAAGTTGCAACATATACCCCGGGTTTCACAAGCAAGGCTTAAGCCTGTAGTCCCAGACTAAAATGCACATTTCAGCTGTTTTACCTGAAAGCAACTTGCACTGACTTATCTTAAAATATGTCAGTGCCATTGTTTTGTCTCAAGATGGTGTGTCAGTGAGAAACATTGAGGAATACCACAATACCTATACTGTAGCAGTGACATTGTCAGGCTTTTCTATTTACAATGAAGTAAGCTAATGCCTGCACAAAATATGAGCATTATAATATAACAATATAATATGTAATGATACAGTGGCTTCATAAATTAATTTAAAACATAAAAAAATAAATAGTAAAACCTCATGAATACAAACTTCCCAGGAGGACCTAAACGCACTATATGTTCCACCATGAACCCTGTTGGCCTGCTGTCTGACCAGCAAGGTCAATTTAACATGAATTGTGCAGTTTGCTTGTATCCAGAATTACAGAGTTTAAATGTAAAAATACACTTAAATCTAAAACTAATAACATTTACTTTAAAATGACAACACAAGGAAATATGTTAAATTGTTAGTATGGATATAAACCTTTAATATAATGAGCTACAAATTTAATTACACAATTTGATTGTAATTTTACACAACTTTGTATGTAATTTAAAAAAAACCCAGAAAAACACTGTATAAGTAATACAGTAATTGTCCTGTGAAAAAAATAAGAATCACTGTAATTTGTAATTAATGATATAATCCTTAAATTAACAGTCAATTAATTAATTTACAGACATTGTTTGTAATTTTACAGAGTTTTGAATATAATTTAAAAAAAACAGAAAAATACTGTATAAATAATACAGTAATTGTCCTGTGAAAAAAATAAGAATCACTGTAATTTGTAATTAATGATATAATCCTTAAATTAACAGTCAATTAATTAATTTACAGATATTGTTTGTAATTTTACAGAGTTTTGAATATAATAAAAAAAAAACTGAAAAATACTGTATAAATAATACAGTAATTGTCCTGTGAAAAAAATAAGAATCACTGTAATTTGTAATTAATGATATAATCCTTAAATTAACAGTCAATTAATTAATTTACAGATATTGTTTGTAATTTTACAGAGTTTTGAATATAATTTAAAAAAACAGAAAAATACTGTATAAATAATACAGTAATTGTCCTGTGAAAAAAATAAGAATCACTGTAATTTGTAATTAAGGGTAGAATCCTTAAATTAACAGTCAATTAATTAATTTACAGATATTGTTTGTAATTTTACAGAGTTTTGAATATAATTTAAAATAACAGAAAAATACTCTAAAAAAATACAAAAATTTAGAGTTATTCTCTGTAAAATTAGGATTTTTTTTTACAGTGTATATTGATATTATGAGACTAGTGGAGTCAGCAGTCATTTTCACCTGAATTCTCAGAAAAAAATTATAGATGGTGCAGGCTGATGGGTCCTTAACACAGCTGATGATATACATCATATTATATATCATATACATGATATACATACATGAAATACATATACATATATCATATACATGATATTACAGTGTTAACTACTCTGCGCAAGCTGATTGGTTCATTTCGCATCTGCAGTCAATGAGCTTGCTGCTCAACATTTAAATGGCTGGTTACCATTCACTAAAGCAGCTTGCACCACTTTCAGAGTTTGTCTAAAACCCTCCACCTTCCCCAGCTCCACCTGTATAGATCTGCTATGGGTAATTGATATTGGCCTTTTGTGCAACAGCAGTATGTCTGACATACTAACAGCAGCGTATCGGCGTATGCATTAACAGTAGCAAGTTCCTGTACTTGCTCTGCAGCAGCAGCAGCAGCAGCAATAATCTACAACTACAGCAATAATCAACAGCAGCAGCAATTCAGCAGCAGTGTAGTAGATATATTCTGCCAAGACCAAATACATTAACACTGTCATATCCATTACCATGCTAAAATATTCAGAGTTGTCATGATAGAAATGTATGTATTTGCTAGTTATACATTTTCAAATACATATCATCAAAGCTAACCACAAAAACTCCAATTTTGATTGCGTGTGGTTTTGAATAAAAATGAAGCTTAGATAAAATATGCCCTTAAAATTGGGTTAATTCCAATTTGAAGCTCAAAAATCATTTAATTACACAGACAGCAATGACCCTATGGAGCTGAATGGCAACAAGGTCGAATAGGGATAAATGGAGTTTAATGATGCACCTTCTGTTTACAATGAACCCAGGGGAGCTGTAATCGATTATCAAGTTGTAATTGTCCTTTCCTCTGATTTTCAGTATTAAAAAGTCAGCCAGTATATTGTCCTACAGCATATACTCTCTCCCCTTTTGCTTTCTCAAACTTTCGCCCCAATTTTCTGCTTTACACACAATCTGAAAATCGTAAATGACCTCTTGTTTTGAAACTGCTGCAATCTATGTATGGACCATTAATGACTTATTGAATTGAAGTAATTGTGTTATACCTTAAGCAAGGGCCACCCCTTGTTGCACTTAACATTAAAATTACATTTATTTTCCTGGTCCAACACTCAAAATAAAAAACTCTGGAATTCATGGGCCAAATTGGATGTCAGTCGTGAATACATGGCAATAGCAAAGATGTAATTTGCTCAAGGAGTCTCTGGAGAGCACTTCATTGCTACAGGCTCCTATACATACATTATCTTCTATTTCATCTTCACTATTTCAAACTGTGGGAAATAGCAACAATGCTCGTTTCATCATCCCTTACTATATTTTATTAAATGCAAAGGGTGTAATTCCACACTGAGGAAGAAACTGAAATTTAAGTTGTTGTTTTTTTCATTATTTTCCTTTAAACTGGGATAAAGAGATAACGTATAACATCCAAAATATTGCCCACTTCACTTGTGTCAGACTGTTTACTGAGGATGGCTTCAGACAGATAGACATAAAGAGAGACAGCAGGAGAGAGAGACGATTCACGCTGTGCTATATGGACTCATCAGATGTATTTGTCTTCACAATTTCCTCCACAGTTTCAAGTAAAATTACACCCAGCCTCAAACTCTGCTTTTTAATATGGACACCATGTTGCTTCCTACAGCTGCTTAGTCAAAGTATTTTATATCCACATCGGAATTACTACCATGATTGGTGTCAATGTTTCAGCAGCTTTAATCAGACTGATATACGGCACTAACCTAAAATGCACATTCCGACAGCATGTACAAGGCCAGTACAAACGTTGGCATGGCGTTAGCTCAGTGTTTGACCCATCACCACGTACTTGTAAAGCATCTCAATTTCTGATTGGTCAACAGCAGCTAAATGAAATGCTAAGGGCATGTATACAAGGTCATGTGTTCTTAGACACAGCGTCTCTGCACTCCCCCCATCATCCTCCTTGAGTCTGTCTATCACAATGTCCGATCTAGCTCTTTTTCACCTGTGCTCTCTATAGGGCTTCTGTCTCTCTGCCTCCTGATTCACAGTGAGAAACTCAGAGCCCTCAAGGGAGGTTGCCCGAAAGGAGCGAGTGCAAGTGTATAGGTGTGTGAGTGTGTGGCCTCATTGCTGGCATGCTCTCTGATTAATCAATGCCATAAACACAGATCACAGCGGAATAGCCCAAAGGCTCCCAAAGGGAATGTAACGCAGGGTATAAAGCACCTTCCAGCGCAACCTCTTTGACCTCACCACATGCTCAGAGACCTCAGGTTGATGGAGAACATATACATGTCACTGATTAACAGATTCCAACAAGTAAAGGCCACGAAAAGAGGTTAGATACCTAAGTTTACCATATGATGTATCAGTTACTTGACTAGAGTAAAACCACCATAGAAATGGAGTCAGATATGTCCTTCCCAATATTTGGGGGTTTTAAGGGTTCATTCTTAAATAATTACATTTGGTTCCCCACATTCAAAATCTCCAGCTGTGGTGTTTGTGTGCGAGAAACAGTTACTATTCCCTATTCACTGTATGCTATTCCTCTTTCTCTCCCCAATACTTACTTTCATTCCTCTGATGCTATAAAAAATGAGGCTAAAAATAATAATGGCAGAGATTTTTTGGCCTTCCTGAATTTGTTATGTTAAAACAATCATGCAACAGTTGTTTCTGGTTCTCGAATCTGATTTGTCAAACAGTATTCCTAGAGTGTGGGTATAACAGTCCAAAGGCACTAGGACTTTTTGTATCTTTTTGCTTATCTTTTTTCGCCTATCACTTTTTGCTAACTATTATGAATGCAAGAAAGTGCGATGTGCAAAATGGCGTAAATAGTTCCGCCTTGTAAATAAAAGAGCCAATCGTCAATTAGTAAAGTCATTGCGTTAGTGCCGTTGCCTTTAGAAGCTCCGGCTGCTTAAAAAAACATCTGAGATGTACGCTTATGACTGCACATGCGCATTGGTTGCTCCAGTCTGAAATTTTTCTGCCTGAGACCATTTTTGCCAGATTTCATTGGTGATTTCAAATATGAAATTTAAATTCGTAAGCTTGGTGCAGATCTTTGGATAATTTAATGTTTCCCAAATCAAAGAGATGAGTACAGAGAGCTGTACTTACATGAAATAGCTCCCCGAGAGGCGTTTCAAAGATGGCCGCAGAGTGAAAAGACTAGCCTTAAAGGGACTTTGGCTTACTTGTTGCGTTTATCAGTGACTCTTTCTGCAAGTTACACTGTTATGCCAGTAGGTGGCAACAAGTGACAGTTTTTAAAAGTGAGACATTGAATCATTTATTCAAGCAATTCATTCTGGTCTTTGCGTGGGATTATTTTAGTTGGAAGCCAATATGTCGTGTCTAAAATTGAATGTTCCAAGCTTGGTTAAACCTATTGAACTATCAATGGCAGATCCATAGAATATCACTCTCGGAAGAATCACAGTCGTGTTGAAATACGTCCTCTTGCTCATATGATATTGCTTTATCATTTAAAGGCAATATCTGTTTTGATATTTGTTAAGAAATTGTCTGTTTCACCAAAACGCTGCAATGCAGCTCTAATGTGTCAAGTTACATTTAGTGTATTTTTTGTAGCACTTTTACCCAATACACATTTTTCAAAATAGCTTTATATTAAGGGAATACTGTAAAAGTAATACTTTAGTGTGTAAAATACCCTATTACAAATTAACTGGTAAGAAAAGCCTGTGGCTAGGAAATAGAGAACACCAAGCATAATGGAGAAACGAACAAAACATCTTCTTTAATAATTCATGTTTCCTGATTTAAGATACCTCCACAAATTTAGTGGCACGCAATAAACAGAGGTGGCAGAAAATCATGTTCTCTGTAATTCATCACTTGATGTTGTCATGTCCTTTCCAGTGGATTTTGGCCTTGCCTAATTAGATTCACTCTTGGCCAACCCACTCTTGTTCTCAACACATTTAGCTAATTAAAGAACTTAATCTAACTCACATTTGATTAACCAAACAACCAATGAAGCCTCAATGTTGATGGAATTACCTCGGAGAAAGCTATTTTCCAAAGCTAATGATTTAATTGGGATTGAAATTTAAGGACCACAGGCCATGTGTGATCATATTTTAGTCTTCAGTGTTTCCAAAACTGATAGCAATATCTCTGTTGGCTAACAACTATTTGAGTTGGAAATATGTGTTTAAGTTCAAAGTAAATGCAGTGGAAATGTATTCTGCATGTGAGGCAGAAAGACTTAGATGAACAAGCTCAAAAATGCAGACAAAATCATAATAACAAATATAAGAATCAAAGCAATATACAACTGTACTGTTGTTTTTAATTTGACTTATTTCAAAGAACAAACTTATTATTAAAATATAAAGAAGGATCTGTTTGTCACAGGCACACAAACATGCATTTCGTATTCATGTGGTCTTCTGAGAATTGATGTTTGTAGTGCTTGCGTAACAACCGTGTCTTATTAAAACGTGCTCTTTCTGCATCCCTTGTTTGCTAAAACAAGCACATACTCACACAAAGTCTCACAGAGTATGTAAAGGATCCACAAATGATTCATCTGTAAAGAATATCAGAGAGAACTGTGGGATTTTGCGTGCAGTGATTTCTAAAATGAGTGCTAATAAGGTACATAATAAGTAAGGTACCTATAAAGATCTGAAGCTACAAAGATCAAAAGATAAGTTTTTTCAGTGTTCTTAATATAAAGAGTAATCTAAAATAATATATTAGAGAGTGAGATCATAACTGCATTGATAATTGAACAAGAAATGTGTACTTGCTTGATAAGACTTTATTTGCTGAACTAGGCTTTTTTTTAATTGGCAAAAAATATTTTTTGAGGTCAGTGTCACGAACTGGCTGTACTAACACGCATGACGAAGAAGACAAAGATCCATGCCAGTCTGTTAAATCCAAACAAAGGCAGGCAAGCAAACAACCATAACATAGACAAGACCGGACAAATGAGAACTGAAAACACAGGAACTTATATACAGAGATCAAGATAGATCACAGATAGTCATCTTCACAGACTCCTCCATCTGGCGTCATCTCCGTGCCTTGGGGTGATGGTTGGCTGTGCTCTGGGTTCGATGACATGGACGCTGGTGTGGAATTGGGGTAGGAACTCCCCAGACAGCATAGGATGGCCTCCCTCCATGTTCCCTCCGTCATGTCTGGAAGCTCTCTAGAGTGGTAATAGCCCCAATCCAAAATAGCGACTTCAGGGTTTGGTCATCTAAGGTTGTTCGTTGGGCGAGTGTGCAAAAGTGAATGGAATAATCCATGAATGAAAGACCTTCCCTGGCATGACAGTCAGTTACTAAGACAGTCTAAGTGCATAATGTTTTTCTTCTTTCTTAACAATTACTTTTTTCATCAACAATTGCTCATTCAGTTAACAAAATGCTGCACTGTTCTTGTGTAACATCAGGTCTTTGTTTCCTCTCTTTCAGAGGTTGTACTGGTACATTTATTGATCTCCTAGTTTAGCAATTCAAATGCTTGGGGCCTTTGTGCTCTTTACTTCATTGCCAATTTCAGCACAGAAGCAAACATTGCGAGTAGCCCTGTATCTGACCTTATGATTACTTATGGTGAGTTATTGAACATCTTGGTCACTGTTTTAAAAAAAATAATGAAAGTGTATGTGGACCAGGGCTTTCAAGCTCCAAAATGACAAAACTATCAATAAAGTCTTATGCAGTATATTAAGTCATACAATAGGTTTGTGTGACAAACAGACCTAAATTTAAGTCCTTATTAACTGAATATCTTGACAGACAGTCTAGTCCTCCTCACCGGGGTATTATGAATTGTTCTTTTAAATTAGATTTTTGCAAAATTGGTCAGACTGATTTGTTCACAGATTTGTTTAACTGATCCACTTCTTATGCTCAACTCAATGACTCTGTGATTTTGGTCTCTTCTTCACAAAAAGCTATCATAAGACTCATGCATGAGTCTTGCTTCACAAAATAAGTTAAAGGAGCCGTATGTAAGATTGTGGCCAAAACTGGTACTGCAATCACTTTCAAATTACTGTAGAGCGGTGTATCCCCTCCTCCTCCCCCCTGACTCGAGGTTGCCAGATAGGCTGCAGGATCCAGCAGGAACGTAGGCTGCTATAGCTGTGGTAACTAGAGCAGAGCTGGCAACCCGGATGCCGAAACACTACTGACTTCGTGATTGGTAGATAGGTGGAGGGTGGGGCATCAGGCCAAAACACAACATGACAACATCAACATCAGTTGAGGGCTGCAACTTCACTTTTAAATGGCAATATCCTGGCCGGACTACTGTTGTCAGTGATATAAGTATTTGAAATGAACATGATTTCTTAATGTCTAGTGACATATCAGGGCCATTTTATGATTAATTGAAATACATTTCTTACCTACAGCTCCTTTAAGTCATACAGTCTTGGAATGAAACAAGGGTGAGTAAATGATGACAGAACTTTATTTTCAGGTGATTTCATCCTAACAAACATGATTCATAATGGAACATTCATTAATGGATTTAAGGCCTTTGGGAAATTGCTTTGAGTCATCACATACAGCACATTTAAAACTTTTAAAGGTTGCAAGGTACAAAAGCACACAATGATGTCATGAGATGTCATGATGCATTTGTATCAGTGGCTGACTCTGCAGTGGATTTTGCTAGACCTTACAGCAGAACACAGCACAAAACCCTGCTGTGCCTCCAAGTTTCACAGTTGCTGCTAGTTGTCATTTTGTTTCATTGAACAGGAGGATACTTGACAAGCCTTAGACGGAGAAGCCAAATAAAGACACATTTTTTTGCCGGCCGTCTCTGAGGAATGGGTCTAGAGTCTAGAGAGCTGGGTCTTATCGGGACTGTTCTCTGCACTCCAGCAGTGCCACACAAGAGTGAAAATAGTACTACCGATGTCCCTGTGAACATGTACCTATTGACAGAACTACTTTCATTACTAAATCTGATCTATTCAATGCCTTTCTAAAATATTGTCATGCAATTATTAACTACTGCTTAGAAGCTTTATAGATTTTCAGTGATTTTTGAAAGGGTCCATGCTATAAAACCCACATTAAATAAAGCTTGATGGAAAGAGCTTCAGAAAGCACATGAATGAATCTGTTTGTTAGGGCAGAGAACGTCCTTGAGCGTCTTTGCTTTTGTTCCAACTAAGACAGAAGTGCCGCACAAGGCAGGGATGTCTTCAAGGAGCTGCAACACTGTCAATGAAACACTCCCCAAGTACCGTCACAATAAGAAAATAGCCTTGTCTAGTCATGGTGACCGTGACATTCTTTTAAATAGTATGTCCTTCTTTTCTCCCTGAGTAATTGTGCAAACATCCCTTTTGTTGTTTTCACTTTCTCTTGATTTTTTTCATCTTGGCTTTTCAATATCTGTCCCACAGCAGGTTATTGGCTGCTAAGAGGAAGTACACTGCCGCTGGATTTCTATTTGGCCGTGCATACAAGCAGTGTAATGGGCATTAAAGCACTCTGATTGAAGCAGAAATCATATTGCCTTTGATTGCCCTGTGAGACTTGAAGCGCTGCCACAGGGCCGTGAATCACACTGTGCACAGGCGACGTGGTGTGCGAAGCCTGGCCTTTCTCAGCAGCAGTGGGAGTTGTTGTCTTCTCTAAGAACTGCACGCGAATTTGCGATTTTTAGCTGCCTTGACAGACCCTTGGGTACCTCCTCATCCATCTCTCCTGTATCCTTTATTTATACTCCCTCTCTTCATCTGCTCAACTCTACAAACATACAGTACAGATAGCTTCACTGGCCTTCTCCAGCACTGCTGAAACTGAATGGGAATTCTGCTCAAGACATGTTGGGTGTGTATTTAGAGTTTGGAATAACTGTACTGCCTGAGAGGTCATCTCATGAATCACAGTTGGGTGCTATTAGCTCTGACAGTTAAGAGCAGTAATGGCTACCCTCATGTCTTTTGATTACATCTTCAAATTAGGCATTCCATCACTGCGGTAAACAAGCATGCCAGAAGATATCATTTAGACAAGATATCAAGATTAATGCCTGCTGATTGTTTTTTCATAACAACTGTGTGATAATTAGAGAGCTTTTTAATCATTGGTAAACTTGTTCAATTATAGAACCACAGTGGACATGTTGAATGGTAAAAGCTTATTTTAAATGCTTACTTGCAGATGCATCAACTCCTTTTTTCTGTCCTTTGTCACAGCTGAAATAGAAATTCTGCAACATCGCTCAGTGATTTATCACATCAAAGTCTTTTATAAACTTGTTCACACGAATATCCATCAAAATGCGACAATAATTGTGTTGCTGTCTTCCTCTGCAGTTAAGTGTAAGTGTATTATGGACAAGGTAGATGACAAGCTCAATTGCCTGGAAGGTGAATGTTGGGTTGTTTGGACCATGATGGAAAAACCGTGAAATGTTTGCAACTTTTTGGAAATCGTTATTCAAGAAGTGTCATCAGCACTGCAGTTCTGAAGAATGAGAAACAATGTTTAATTATGAAGCGATTTCTCAAGGGTACAGCTATTCCTTTTGCAGCCATGACTTTCTCATTATTATTGTTCTAATATAAAATGGCAAATACTTCTAAGATTCATTACATAAACTGTATCTTGTTATATTATTGCTTAAATAATAATTTGGGGATTTTTTCCTAAACAATAAGAAATCTGGTTTGTAATGAGAGATAAGATGGGTAAAATAACTGCTACGTCTCAGCCATTATATATAGCCACCATATGAAGACTTGAAAAAGCGACATTTAGTGTTATGCAGAACATTTTACAGTGACTATTAACAGAACAGATTTACAGTGACTAATTAATCTGAACACTAGAGCATCAGTTTATGACATGCTAGCTGCACATGGAACTCATTTGTTCAAGCAATAACCTTTAGTGTAGGCTAAAAAGCTTATGTTTTTGTTCAAATGCTTTACTGGAAAATATAAAGTGAAAATAGGTGCTGAACAATAGGGATAGTTCACCCAAAAAATTAAAATTCTGTCATCATTTGTTCCAAACCTGTCTATATTTATGTCTTCTGCTGAACGGGTGACCTAACAGTTGATGGGCCCCAATGACTTCCTAGTAGTATTTTGGAAGTCAATGGGGCCCATCAACTGTTTGGAACAATAAGGAACATCCAGCTGGGCCTGCACCTGCACCAAGTAGAATCCCTCCAAAATGTAATATCATAACATCCAAACTTTTGTCTTGCCTCTCAACATCTTCACCTCTACATCCACCAGTGAAAACCATTAGACATTGCATTTAAGCTTCCCCCCCTTCCCCACTCCACTTCCTGTCTGCTGTATCATCTCAGAGGGTGATGTGCTACTCGGTATGCAGCTCGAGGGACGAATGGATGGATGGATGGCAAAATGGAAGAACGGAAAAAAGGCCTCAGAATGAGGATGAGCTCTGCCCAACCCGACTCATTACAGACTGGCCTTGCCCCGTAGTGTACGCTCCAGCGCGCGCGAAGCCGCCAGGGTACCCCAGTGGATGGATGGACAGGGAGCGAGAGGGGGAGGGAACACATAAGGAAGAAAAAAAAACAGCATAGGCTGAGGAAAGTAGGCCAATGATGATGTGTCACAATGCCCACTAAGAAGCAGCGTCACCTAACCTACATTTAGATGTTATTTTTTTCCCCAGTGGCTATGTGTTAGTTGAATGTGTACATGCTGGCGGAAACATGGAGTGCCATATTGCTTTATTCTGGAGGTATTGGAGACCACCAACTTAGACAACAACCAGCTGTTTAGGGCATTAGGGTTAACTATAAGGAGTGCTCCCTAAAGAGAACTGAAAAAATCACAATATCCCAGAAATTGTTTTTCATATTTTATAACTGTTTTTCTGTCAAATTAAACATTTTATCCTGTATTGTTTTTTTTTCCACCTCCTCTGTTTGCTTCTCCAGTGCTGTAGAACTCAAAAAAATAACAGCATATGTGTTTGGGATCAGATGTGATAATTTACTCGTATTTATACAGTATGGCTTTTTAATCATCAATCTGAAGTATTTATTTGTCTGTTTACTGTGCATATTTGCCCTCTTATCCAGTCACATTTACGGAAAACTACATGAGGCTGAAAATGTTACATAAGCAGATATAATTAAATTACCAGCTTACTGAAATAAACGGTTAATTAAAGCTTGAGTTCAGCACATTAGGCTCTTGAAACCCACTCACCAAGTTAAAGGTTGAAACAGTAAACTGCTGGCTGCACATTTAATGTAGGTGGGCTGATGCTTGCACCAAATGGACATCAATTAGGTAGAAAATGAATGCAGCTATCATAAATAAATCACAAATCAATGCTGGAAACACTGAGATATGAATGAATCTCATTCCTAGTTTTGTTACTTAACACAGAGGTCAGAAAAAAAATCACTATAAAAAAAAAATTCACTATAACGAATCATGTATGTTCATTACTGAATATCTGATATGCTTAATTGGTGATGGTATATTCACCTGTCTGGCAGAAGGTTTAGAATGAACTACACTAAAGCAATGTTAAGCTAAACACACACATCAAAAAGCACTCAATTAAAGGTACCACATTTCTGCAAGTGGGTGAGAACATATACCCACAATGCTTTGTAATTAACAGCCAATTAGAACCATTTACAGTTACAGAGGGATACTAGAATCCACTAACTTTTAAAAGCATAACTTTTGTGCATTTTCTACAAACATTTTGATTTATTGACTGTCAATGACTGCAATGTCAAGCGGTGTAACCATCAAGTAAAACTGTACTAAAATACTTTCCTTGAACCTTTTACATGTAAGTTTACACAAATATTAAAACCAAATATTTACTTTTCCTAGGTAAAATATACATTGGCATATATCACAATTATATTCATTAATCAACCTGTCAAAACAAGTGATATTTGCAGACAAAAGTTAATAATGCTAATGAAATATTATTAATAATAATAACTAATAAAACAAAATCAATGTTTTTCCATAGTAAAATATTAAACAAAATTGCTTTTACAAAACCAGAAAATAATTTCCAATGATAGTTTTTCTTTTATCAAAATGACTTAATTCAGAAAAAAAAAAAAGTTCATCACAAGGCTTTTTTTAATGAATGGATTTTAAAGTATTTTTGAATTATAAACTAAAAATGTAATGCCATTGATCCATTTGCAGGTGATTTGATTTGATAATTACCAGCCTAAATGGCCCAGATGGAAAAAGTATTTGACCTAAATGACCGTATTGTGTGTTTTTGTTTAGAAAATGAATAAACCCACATGACTATAAAATAATCTGAAGGGGAAAATTTTTGCTTCTAAAACAAAACAAAAGTTATTTTCTGACACTGCCTCACTCCCACAACAACAATACACCCTATTTACAGAAACACTGGAATAGAACAATCAGCAACACCGTACACACTTCAATTAGGCTACAAATTAACAGACATGTATTGTGTGTTTGGCGGTTACGTTTGTAGCGTACTAGAACTGCAGTGTGAAGCTTTAACGTGACTAAATAATGAGATAATTCTAGGGCTGGGGAAGGTAGGAAATGAAAAAAGTCTTTATTGTAGTGGGTTGTAGTGGGCACCTTCACGTTCGTTCGTGTGTGTGTGTGTGTGTGTCTGCTCACACCCCCAAGCTGAGCTCCACAACGAGGCTGAGGAAGACACGGCGTTCAATTACACCGGCTGCCAGTGAATAGAAGGGACGAGGCGCGGGGAAATGCACGCCTGTGCCGTCAGTGAAATGCGCCTGAGATTTACTCCCTGAATGCACACGACGCCACCGAAATGCCGGGTTGGAAGAAAAATATCCCCGCTTGCCTGCAAGCCGACCAAGAAGGAGGTATGAAAAGCAGCGCTTTAATAGTTTTGCACGAGCGTTGTTTCAGGGGCGCGTTCTGTTTATTGTAATGGTCTCTCGGTTTGTTTGTTTGTTACACTGTAACTGTTGATGTTTGGCGCGAAATGTTTAGAACGTTCGGCGCTACATTGTATCAACTTTTTCTTGGTGATCACTGGATTGAGATATAATACCGCGCCCGCCGCCAGGAATTTCGTAGTAATGCACTTGTTCGGTCGGTTTCTTTGCATAAATCGACATTTTAAAGGTTGTATACGTTTACTTTGCTATTTTATTCCTTCCTTAATTTTTGGTAGAATGCATTTGGACATCTGTTGTTACCAGTACACCGCCAATATTTATAGTATAGATAGTATGTTTGGTGTTCATAGTACTCCGTGTTAAAAATGTTGCCTACAGTCATGACATTACTGTCGCTTCCACTTGGCTTGGCTGATAACCATGTGTAGCCTATGCAGTAGCTATGTGACAGTTCATTTCCTATTTTGAAAACCGCCTACATAATACACACCAATGAAATCGTGTGATTGTAGCCTACTAGTGCTGTAATTTTATGTCTGTCATATGGGCTTACCCTTTCGCTTTAAAAGTCTCCATAGCCGTAGGGTTTGAAATGCAGCGCGTTGCTGTTGTGGTGGTCATTGTTACTGAACGCAAGGTGTGCAATGTTAGCGACCGATACTGACTATTTCCTCACGCCCTGGGCTGCGTTTCCCAAAAGCATCGTGAGCTAAGTTGATCGTAGAGACGAGTGGTGGCAATGCATTTGGGAAACACAGCCCAGGTCATTTTTTGCGTTAGAATTCAGCGACAGAATCTCACTATTTCCCACCTAATGAAATCTTATCCATCACAGCCATGCATGTCGAGTGAGACGGGTCTGAATGGTCAGGGGAATAAGTCAGATTCACTTGCCCATAGCAAACAAGCAGAGTACCGAGCATGAGCTTATAATGAATCAGATAAAAGCAGCGTGTTTGAATGATCATGTTTCAGAGGATAGTGGAATATGTTTGCACGTGGTTTGTCTGTTAAAAGATTATGTTTTCCACACTCTGAATGGAGCATCACTCACTGCAAGTATATGCTATGGGTTTTGGACTATCTACAAAGGTAGATCGTTGTGTTCTCTAAAGCAGTAGTTGTCAGTGTTTACATACACAAACATATTCTGATTTAGATTGGAATATGGCCGTATTTTGATTATGTATCATGCACAATGTAATAGTATTAACCTCTTAACAAAAATATGAGATTAGATTGCTGGTATTTTCCTTTACTAATAACAATTCTGGGTCCATGAGACTTGGAGAATCTGGGAGAATCTTGTGTGGATAGAAGTATTTGAGGTTGTGGATTTGAGATGACAAACATCTATCTCGGGTGTTGAATGTGACCGCTTGGCCACTGTCATCATGACTCAGGACTGATGAATCACAGTTTTCTATTGTGTCTTTGATGCTTTCACCTCAGAGTTGTTTGTGCATGAGCCTTGCATACTTGAGACTCTGTAAAAGCATTTACATGCTTTTTTATAGAGTCTGTTCAGGCTTTAGGCTTATTTATTAGAAGAGGTTACTGTATGCCGCTTGCATCAAACAGCAAAACATAGACATGTAACTGCCACTATGAGTCCGTATATGGTTGATATATGGTGTGAATTAAATTTTAGACTAGTAAAATGCTGTTGAACGCAGCAGATCTGCATGTAACAGTAAATTTTGCATGACATTAGTGCCATCTTCAGCATGCTGGCGATTCTGATCTGGTGCCCTGCTGCCTGGCAATGTGGCATGTAATTGGGTTTGAGGGGAACCAGCGGGGGCCGAATGAGCCCCCTCAAACAAAACGGGGATATTGCGGAAAGCTGTGGATGATGCTGTGTCCTTGGATCGGTGCAGAATTGCTATGGCTTGCAAGCATTCTCCACCTCCTCCTCCTCTGTGTCTTTGTATTGAACGGGCAGAGAGATCTAGGGCATGTAGGGTAACACTTTGTATGTCTCTTAGATGCTGCTTTTCTTGTGCACTGCAGGACTGCACTTGTTATTGGAATAAGCAGGGTTATGTTTTTAATTTAACAATATCTAGTTGTATTTCAATGCCTGGGTCATGAGCGTACAGGTGTGTTTGTGTGTGCATCTAGGCAACCCATCCATCTTAACATTGCGTAAAGATGCAATTCATCATCGGAGCTAATAAGATCATTTAACCAGATTTCAGGACTTGCTGAGGGATCGAATTATAGTATTCAATTTATAATAGTTAGAAGTACCTAAAATATGATGCACAAGCTGATTTGAATGATGCATCACAACTTGCAGTGTCTCCCTCAACATATTGATTATGCTTCTCATTTTGCAGAGAGAAGCATAAAAAACATAAAAAAAGACATTTATCTGCTGTTTATCTGATGTTTTATGCTGCTGTATCAAGATTTTTGTAAACACGTCTACTTGTTGAGAACTTTAGAGATAATTTTGATTCCTAGGGAGTCCTATAACCTTTCCTTTCAAAACACTGCCTGTCTGCTTTTGCACATTTTGTATATTGAGAGAGAGACACACACAAGTGAATGGCCATATATGTTCCATTTAACATTAACAAAAGATTCACTGTCAGTAAACAAAAGATTGCAAAAACAGCATGGTGACGTGTTACATTATCTCAGTATCCTATCCACTTAGTTATGAATGGGGAATGACCTGTAGTCATTCTCGAAAACAGACTTGTTTTGCAATCTGATCTGTTTTGAAACAGCTGAACCTCTAGAACAACAGATTAATGTTAGTTCCGCACCTGGAGTCGAATGATATTTGCCTCTTGAAATCAGTAGTTGTGAATTTTTATATAAGTGCGTGGGGAGGAGTGGAGGCATCACATTTGTGCATTCATTCGTGCTTATTGCTGCTTCTCCATTATTCCATACTTGGCTAGAATTAGAAAGCAAAAATAAGAGAGTAGAATTGAAAGGAGGTGATTCAGTGCCACATCTTGCTGCATTCAGATGTATGCTGGTCAACACATGACCTTTGATGTTTTGGTATGATATTCAGGTAGACCTTTGACAGAAACTTTTAAGCATCTGGTTTTGAGGTTATATAGACTTATAAATTGTTTTACATGTGATTTGTGTCATTTGTTTTAATAATTTCTCCTATCCAGCTTCATATGTCGAGACTGGGCCTGACTCTGTGGTGCTGTATTTCTCTTTCTTTAAGTACACTGACCAGCCCAACATGGTCACATTGGCTTGACCATTGGTTTGAGTTTGGGGCGGAACTATGTTTTTTCCGACCAATGGTAGGTGCAGTGAGGGTTCTGGAAACCTGCTTGAGTATGGTCATAATGAGCTCTCCCTTATTTATTTTTGTTTACTTGGAGAAAGGAGTACACCTACTGTGACTTCAAAACTTTTTTTTGCTTTATTGTATTTTGCCAAAAGCAGAAGTTTCCCAGAGGTTTTTCACTGTCAGCAGTATGGGGGTAATAGCCTCTCAGGTCATGATGGAAACATTACATGGCCAAGTCAAGTTTTAGAATGATTGCTTTTGGAAAAAAAGCAATTGCTTTTTGTTTGTTTTTGCCACTGAATTCCCCCCTGCCCCCCCCCCACTCAGAACTGCAGTTCAGCTCAGATGTCATTTGTGTTTGCAAGTACAAACGTGTCTCAATTCACAAAGATAATATGATGTTTGGGTTGCAAGATCCCTTTTGCTCAGGGTGAAAATGTTGTGCGAGTTTACTATGTACTTTTTCACACATGTTGAAAAACTACTGCAGACTCTCTAGAACTTGAAGATTCTATTGAAACAATGTCAACCAAGTGGCTTTTTTCCTCTGATCACTTACAGAGACCATTGCAAACATTTTAAGGGCTCAACAATAAGAGACAGTGTGAGAGAGTTTTGGGCCAGCTAGCTGCATTGGGCTATTGTTATCTTCCTTTTTTTTTTTTTTTTTGCTTAATCAGTGCTAATATTGGCAGGGCAAGTATAAATCTGAACTACTGGCACTGCTGTGACAGCAGAACAAATTCTCTTTGTTGAGCCCTGATTATTCTCAAAGCATTTTCCTACTATCTCAGTGTCCAGAAACACGAGAGACCAAGTAACCTTGAGAATGTAGGAACTGACATTCAGCAGTGATTTGCTGGAGCATGATTCAACCCAAGGCTGTGGAACATGCGCTCGATCTCTGACCTGTTGAGGTCATGGTTTCCTGATTAGGACAGTCCTAACACTGTCAAGTTTTACATTGACATTTGATTTGTGTGTATGTGATGTCCAGCAGGCCTTGGTGTTCAGGTGTTTGGTGTTACACCAAAATAATCTAGCATCAACATAGCCAGCGTCAATTGTTCAATGACCACCGCCCTTTAAAACACACTCCCCCTTAAAATCATTATAGGATAGTTTGAAAAGGTTGCCATCATGAGGAATATGCAAAGGCACAATCAGCCAATACTAATTGGACCCCAGAATTCCTCCCCAATGTAGGATCAATAGTTGGAGATTAATGGTGTGATGTGTCAGCAATGCATGCGACATGGAGTAAACCAAAGAACCTTGTAAACTCTAAAGCACCACAGGAAGAGACTGCACTACATAGATCAACTGGATTTTGGTACCATATTGAAGTTTAATTTCTTCCTTCCTAATTATAGGCAGTAACCACCAATGAAGAAACAGTGGTGAGAACATCAACTTGTAATTTATTCAGTTAACTCGCAAAAGATAAATTACCATTTAAAAAAATCTTGTCTGTCTCAATTAGGTCTATTACAGAAGTAAATAGGTTGTGAATGATTGTCATGTTGACAGTTGTGTTACAAAGATAGGGATTTTATTCCGTTTTTTATATAGATTTGTACACGACTGGCCTTGTATTCATATTTAAAAAA
Organism: Rutilus rutilus; assembly: GCF_951802725.1. NCBI lineage: Eukaryota > Metazoa > Chordata > Actinopteri > Cypriniformes > Leuciscidae > Rutilus > Rutilus rutilus. Next base: position 10,813,634 of record NC_140212.1, on the reverse strand, counting down.
ATAGTCTTTGATTTTGATTTATTCTAGCATTAGTCTGAAGTCTTGCCAGTGGATGAGCATGTTTTGCTGATGACCTTTGATTAGCATGAAATGTTGTTAGGCACACTTTTTCAGCATTAGATAACCGATTTGATTTATCAGTGCAGGTGAGATAATGAGTTGTTCCCTTCGCTGTTATTGTGAGTGTACAGAATGATAGAGTGTGATGCTGCAATCAGGTGTTGCACCCCAGGGTGAGCTATTTATCTCAACACCGAATCATCAAGAGAGGAAGAGGCAGAGGGAGGTGATAGGCTGATTGTATTCTTCTTTACTGTCTTATTAAACATAAACCCAAACTGAGTTCTTGTGTGTTTAAGTGGATAAAGCTTGTTAAAATGCAATGAATCATTGGTGGCCTTTGCACAAATCAGCAATGAATAAGCATAAATATTAAAGAACCATAATTTGTCCTGTCGGAAAAGGGTTGGAGCAAAAGTTCTCTTAAAGCTATTTTTTTTTAAATGTTCTCTATTTTTCTAAATGCATGTTATCTTATTAGGAAAGATTAATCTGTACATGTTTTGTTTTTTTACATTATAATTTAGAATGAATATCCTAACTCTTATCTTGAGGTGAAATTACTTTTTTTTGTTGATGTGTGCCAGACTTAAATAATTTAGTCTGCTTTAACCCTGCGGCTTTCTTACAATCGACTGCAAGCTAGCGTTCAGGTCTGCTTCCATTCAAACAGTCCTCGTCCTATATTTCTTGATAATCCGTATCCCTCTGATGTATTTCACAATATGGAGGAAAAGATCATTAATTTGTGTCGCTGTTTGAGCCAGATGCTGACATTTGTTTAGACGTTTCGGCAGACAGATCAATGTTTTAAAAGAACCAAAGTGTGTAGACTTCAGGAAGCCTTACTGCATTCTACATTGGGATAGAAGTATTTTAACATTGAAAAAATTACACACTTTACCTTTAAATGAATCCCTGCTCTTTTGGGTTGAAAGCTCACTGGGAGTTTCATGACCCCACATCGGCTTGTTAATCTTGGAACTACACGCAACTCTTCTTTATTCCTCAGTAGAAGTTTAATCACTCGTCTCACCCTATATGTAGGTGGGAGGAGTGGCACACAAAGGTAGACTCCTCTTTTACTTTCATCTGTGTCAAACAGCAAGTAGAAGCTCTTTTGTACTCATAATTGTCAGTTCAATCGGCTATTGATTTTGCACTGGACTTCTGAGTGTTGAGATGAGAGGGGTTTGTCATTTTGTCCTTTTCTGCTGCTGGTGTGTATGAAGTCCATAGTTCTCTAGTACTGAGGAGACACAAGTCATTGCTTGCAGAGAAAAGGCTTTCTCCTTACCACCCAGAACAAATTGGACAGAGATCAGTCAGTCCATTGATATGGGAAAAAAGAGAGATCTGTTACCAAATTTGCATGTTTTTCTGAATCTGAAAGGCTAGATGAGTTTCCGCAAGCGTATCCGTTAATTTGATTTATAAGGACAGAATTTAAATTGTGGCTCATTTAACCTCAGAAAAAATAAATATCTGTGCTAATATTCTGAAATCTCACTGGATTTCTCACTTTAATATTGCGCATTTGCATGCCTCCAAGGAACTTGAATTAAACTTATGAAGTCACGCCCCCTTGAGTCAATTCATTTATTTTTGTGCAAAAAGAGAATCCATGACCTGTTCCCACTCAAGGACTAGTCTTTCACACAGACTGTTGATTTCTGCATCAAAGCGTATTGAATCAGGATGCTGCTTGTCCATCAGTCGTGTTTTGCTCTATTCTCTTGTCTCCATCCTTTCTTTTCAATCCACTTTTACCACGCTGACTTGTGAGACAATTGAAAACCGAGGAGAATGAAGGCCCAACAGGAGGCTCAAATCATTCCCGCTGCTCCCCGGTGTGTAGTTCATATCGAGCAAAGCCGCAATTTTCTCCGCACCTCTGCAGCGCATCGGATTTGGTAGAATGGCATTTTGAGGTTATGAAATAGTGATGTTTCAGCCCGAGCAAGTTGGCACACAGAGATCCTTGCGTAGGTACTCCTAATTACGGGTTGAACTTGAATATGATGGCGGCTATTATCTGTATTGTCATAATATCTGAAGGGTCTCTTCCAGATGCAAGGGGCTTTCATTTTTGACACAATATGGAAGTGGCATCTTAGAAACTGGGGGCTCTTTGAACCGTGAGGAGAGTATGACAAAATGAAGGGTAATTTTTATTGATAATGTCTGAGATTCATTTTCATACTTGACTGGGGAAATGGAAAAAATAATTGTAGTTGTTGAACCAAACATTTGAAAATACAAGTATGCATTTACACACCTTTCAGGGTCTTTCATCTTAGTTCCCCTAAAAATATCAAATTACCAATATTAAGGCAACTGAGAAACCACACATTTGTTGAAAGCAGCGGCTGAATTACGCTATTTCATTCTGAATGCTCCTCTTCCCAGCATTGTTATATAAACTCTTATCTTCTGTAGTCAGTACTGGACATGACATTTTGGCATGGGTGTTGCTTATCACTCCACCATCCATTTCTCATCAGAACACTCTCCATTCCTTGTATTTCACTTCATTCAGTGTCAGAGTGTAGAAGGTCCTTGCAAAGTGAAGCAGATAAAGCGGTCATGTTCAGCTAAGTAGTAATACATATTGACATGTCCGCAAACTAGAAGGGAAGGACATTACTGTGGGAAAGGAAGAAGTGATAAAAGTGACTGAAGGGCTTAACAAGCCTTTGGAATACCTCTTTGGACACCAATAGGACTCTGTCTCAAATGCACGTAATATTTCTGTCCCACTTTGTCTCATTTTAGTCCCTCATGCATGTAAAACTAGATTTTTCATTTGGCGTGAATTCATTTATTCCAGCTGCAGAGGATAATGGCTTTTCAACCCGCATTTTTTTATGTCTGTAAGGTGACTGCACACTGCTGAACACTGGCAGTTGTCTCTTGAAGCCAAGCGAGATGGTAACATGATGGGACAGCTTGTGACCCAGAGGATGCAGCTGTCTTTTAGAGGAAACAAATGTAGATCAGAAAGGAGTAGAGGAAGAAAGCTGTTTCATGCATGATTTTGTACGAAGATTAAATCTATTCTCAGGTTGCATCCCATTTTGCTAATCATGACCATTAAAAATAGTGTGCATGTTAGTTTTTTTTTTTTTTCTTGCAGACTTTCCCATACGCAAGCATTTAACAAAATCACTTTCATTTCATGAGCGCACACCTTGCATGCAAATGCACCCAAATCACATTGCACTTAAACAAGCCCTGTGGCTATTGAATAAACGCATTTTTCAAAAACAGTGAATGCAGTGTAATTTGTCATCATAGCCTCTGCAGAATCATGTGGCTGTGTACCATCTGCCCTTGTGCTCCTTAGTAACATGCATGTTGCGCTTGGCGCGGTTTGATAAACAACATAATTGTGATGGCTTTTGATTGTCGGTCACTGCCCTCAACCACGTGATTGATTTGACATCACGGCTTAAGGTTAGGGTCAATCAGCATTGGCCACTGTTGTTCTGCTGCTGCTTCCTGTCTTTTTCCTCCTCCTCTTGCATAAACCACACTCATGGGATCAGTCTTTTATTTATAATGATGGATGGATGCTAATGAAGCGCAGAGCATCGTATTTTGAGTGCGCACTGGCCCTGGTGCTGGAAGTGTAAGGATGCCAGGAGATGCTGTCAGCAGGGCATGGGAGAGATGAAGAGCCTTGTGATGCAAGAGCAGACTAGACTGCTCAATATTGATCACCAGATATTGCAGACATCAACTTGGTGCTGCGATGCCTGATGGTAGTTTTCTTTCCCGTGCAAACAGCACTGCTGTAGTTTTAGAATTTGCAAGGACAGTGGCTGACAGTAATCAGGGGGATTTTAAATGCTGAAATGTTTTCCAAAATGCATCATAATGAAGTTGCAAAGACCAGTGTTATGACTCTTTTCATTTGTCCTAACAATTAAAAACTGTATTTGAAATGTCACTATTTGTGTAATTGTGTTTGTTGGTGCAGGAGCACATTTTACCAGATATCAGATTCATACTGACAATCAAGTGTTTTTTTTTTGTTTGTTTTTTAAGTTTGCAAATACACATGCTGGGCGAAGGGTTTGCATAGTACACCAGATGTATGTCATGCACGCAAAAGCACTAAAAGCAACTCAGCTTGCACTAATGTTGCTTCTCCCAGTCGATGACTCAAGGTTTACATGGCTAAGTCGAAACGGTAATGGTCCACCGAGGTTGTAGGGGGCTGCGTGCATTTGATGTGTTAATGCAACATTGAGGTTCCCATGACCTCACTATGATGAGTCATTACCTGTTCTGTGGGCATTGGACATTTCTTGTTGCACGTTGACTCTATGGATGTGTCTCAATGGTCAATGCATCATGTCGCTTCAGACTAGTTTTATTGATTTTGTTTTGCTGTAGTGCTGATCCATATAAAGCTAGTATACTACCAGTATATTACATTTGATGCATACATTTCTAAGGCCTTTAAATTACTACTAACATGATCAAAACTTTGCTAAAAAAAATGGTTCTCTACAAAATCTACTTCGTTTCAGTCAATAAAAAGGCCTTTTAGTATAATTTAAAAAAATGTCCACCTTGAGGTCAGGGGACTGTCTTTTTGCTGCGAAACCTTTAAGAAACGTAAGAATAACCTTTATTAATATTTCAAGATGGACATTTACTGGACTTCAGCAACTTGCATTTAGAAACATCATGTGAAAATGTATGTATCAAACATGACACAACAAGCTTTTGAGAGACATTTACTTGTACATTTATCAATCTTCATAATTTATTTTCTTAATTATTTTGTCTAAATGTTTAGTGAATTAAAAAGCATATTCATTAAAAAGATTGTACTGACTATTATTTTATATGTCAGGCTTTACTAGGTTAACTAGCATTCTAGCATCATTCGGTACTTTGAAAATATAAACCCTCTTGGTGAAGTTTTTTTTTGTTTTGTTTTTTTAAATTGCATTTGCAATCAGCTTTGTAGTTATAGCCATCTCTGTCAGATGCTCTGATCGCTCATTAACCAAACCATGCTGTGTGCTTTTGAGCCTGGCGACACTTCACTTTACGTTCCGTTATGGTTCCGCATGAAACGCAGACGGCAGCCTGGAACGTTAACAAAGCCGTCTCCACCTCATCTGCACACTGCAATGTCAGCTGACCTCTGCTAACTCTCTGCGCTGGGCTCTTCCACCCCCTCCCCCCTGCACTGTTCTGTACGCTAGCATGCAGTCCTTTGAGATATGCTGATGTCAGGATTTAGCACACTCCTGCCACCAGATTACTAAGACTCAGACTTTGCTCTGCGCATCTTCTTTTAAGAGTATGTGTAGTATCTCTTTGTGTGCACATAAACCATTATATATGGACATGCGTGCTTATAATTACACTCTTGCCCCGTCATACGGCTGCACTCATGGTTGCTCAAGACCGCATGCATGAATACATCCATATTTAATCACGGCACATGCTGCATGGATTCACATACAGCACATTTACGTCGCTCCATGCCTTCACCGCAAATTACACATTCTCCTGCTAAAGACTGTTTACGGTGGCTTGCTTATTGCCTAGGGAGAATGAGTGATGCCTGACAGCTGATGGAGGAATGCAGGACCACAGTTCTTTGTCTAATTATTCATCAGGAGAGAGAAAGCCTCTGCTGCCCTACCGCAAATCATCAAACGCTCAAGCAAAAAAAGGAACTTGTAAAGACACCTAATGGAAATAATGTGCGTGTTTAAACTATTCTTTCATCTCCCCAGATGCATTTCGTATATCACTTTCTTTCTAACACGTCTGTTAATCAGTATTTCTCCTTTGTTTTGGAGTAAGCATAATCAAACAGCCTTGAAAGAAAATACATTAATATTAAGACTTATTTTGAGAAAATATATCTTGAATTATTTTCTTAGTCCATTTGCAAATGGTTGGTTTTAGGCAGACTTTTGAAGACTTCCAGTTTATGCTTAACTGGAAAAATTACAAGTGCAAACAACATTCTAAATTTTTTATGCAATTTGTTTTAAAGATGTTTAAATACAGTAGAATTCAAATACAAAATCAGAATTCTTGTCTTAAATTAGCATCAAATAGTTGCTGTTCTTGAGTAGTCTTAGATGGAAAATCATTGCCTTTTTATTCCCAAGGAAAGATTGATTATGCATGATTAGTAATGTTTAATGCTCACACCTCACACCTGATACGTGCTCTGCATTTGTAGAGTAAGTCTTTTACTGTTCATGTAGGATGACTTTGATAGGGTTTACTGTTCTCTGATGTCAGGTCAGCCATCTTTTCACCTCAGGGAAAGTGCGGTGATGTCTGTCAGATTTCCTCCACATCCTGTTTTATCTCTTACAGGCGAAGCAGACATCATGAAGGATATGTCACGATATATGGCCTAAATATTTTCTCGCAACTGATTTTGATGCTAGAAGATAAATTGCAGAAATGGTTGAAATTTTGTGTTAAAGGAATCATTTATTCCACAATGAAAATACAATGTAAATCTGAGATCAGGATTATTAATTGCCCTCCGTAAAGGCTAAAAGACTTCACCTTAGTGCTCCGTGTCTCTTGAAGGTAAATTATAGGCTACATCTCTATTCAGCTGATATCTCCATTAGTAATATTTATGGCTGGCCTAAGTGGGAACAGCAATCCACCATCTGTAGTGAAATAAGGGCCTGAGTGCTATGGGACTAGGATAAAAGGATCATTTTAAATATGCACACTTTCCAGTGAGATGACTCCTGATTGGAGGATTATGTCACTCCATTTGTATGGCTTATGCTCATTGGTCACAAAGGCACTATACTTAACACAATAGCCCAGGATCAGTTTTGAGCGCTATTTAACAGATTTAAATCCTCTTTAATTGGCCATTCCATGCCTCACTTCATAACTTGGACATGCATACACATCAGTTATAAAACTTGCTGGGTAAGCCTGCAGATAAGATGTAATGGTAGTGACCCAGTAACACATTTACTGGTGCTAGCATAATCTTCACCCCATTAGACCCCTCTTTTCCCTCGGATTTATTTTTGCATGCATATACTATGAAATCTGAGCTCTCTGATGCAAATGGCTGATAAAGAAATAGTGCATGCCAATGTTTTGAAATATTGACTAATGCATCAAGCCAAACGTTGTACAATGTTCTGTATTTGGCAAGGTGACCGATATCCATTGAAGTTTATTGATTGTCTGCTCAGTCATAGCACACCACTCCTCAACAAGCCACATGATTTTAGCCACAATTATCAATTATGGTTGTAGCACAAACAGCAGTGTGAAAAATATGTAAAACCCCATCCCTAAGTATGAGTTTTTCTGTGACAAACAGCACAAAATATTTCTCATTATAGTTGCAAATTGTAGTTTGTGCTGCATAATTTTAAATTCTCATCATCAGTCTAACTGTAACTGCTTCACAGTTCATTTATAAACTCTAGTGAGATATAAAACTGAGTCTGTGAGACATTCTCTTCACCCTTAAATCAGCACTGAGTGTCTTTAAGTGGAAATATTACTCGCAAGTCTTGAGATTTGCACTGGGCAGGTCATATCACCAAAAATGAGGAATTAGCCTAAGAATTGTACTGAAGGCTGTGTGTGTGGCTTCTGTAGAAAACCTCTGGTTACCATCTCCACAGCTGTACGTTTGTACTATAACATTTTGTAAAAAAAAAAAAAAAAACCTGTTAATTTAATGGCTTGTTACACTAAAGTCTAAAGGAATCTCACCCCTTTTCTGAGGTTAAATGTGCCTGAGGGGGGATACAGTGTTAGGATTACTTACATTTTGTGGTTCTTATCCTCCTTTGAACCTTTTGAAGCTAACTGGAAGAGTCAGAATGCCTGTAGGGCCTGCCTAAAATGTATATTTCAACGCCCACATTTCCCCAATCCTTCATTTCCTCTCTCGTTCAATCTCTTTCATTGTGTTTCTTCCGCATATTTCGCTTTCCTGTTCTCTCGCTGTCTCTCTTTTACCTTCTCCTCTAGCCTGGTCATCAATACCACTAGCTAATCCTGCTGAATTTAATTGAATTCTGGTGTTATGCTTTACAGAAGTACCCTCTGAGACATAGTCCTATAAGAACTGATTCAAATGCAACTGGAAGTTGAAAATCCAGCAGTTTGATAGAGGTTCAGAAGCTGAGAATAGACACACAGGGAGTATATGTCGCTGGGGGCCAGTTTGTCGTCAATGTGGGCCAAGACTCCCATTGACAATGCTCGTCTGTGTGTAGAAGTAGGTATAGTGGTGTAGTCTCCTTCAGGGCTTCACACTTGTTTCAGATGCTCGCAAGCGTGTCAATTACTTTGTCTTTGAAAGACAGACTGGGCAAAAGGAGCAGATTGAATCGGGTCTCTGACTCATAGACTAATTACACAGAGAAATCTGTTTGCTGCTCTTTCAACCATAGGTATATGCTAAAAGACTGTTGGCTAAAAGCACAGTCTGTCTCAAGGTGTATGCTTTTGTTGAGTAGCTTATCTTGTTTAGGCTGGCATATTATTATTATTTTTTTGCTTAATTATTTTTTTTCTCTGGCATATATAGCCCAAGTGTTTGTCGTTCCCCCATTTACAAAATGTGAGATCTTGTGGAATACCTCTAAAGCCCGGGACACATCAAGCCGATGATCGGCCATCGGGCAGTTTTTGTGCGTCGGCCGACTAAGTTTTCTCAGTGTATTCCGCACGGTTCCGCACCGCCGGCAGAAATTGGTCCTCGTCGCCTCCGACACATTAAGGCGGAGCTACACGTGTCGCTCCGCCCACCCCCAATTTCATTGGTTTGTAATACGACAATCTTATTGACGTGGACGCTTGGGGCATGAGCATGCACATTCCTTTATGTACGAGTTGATGAATGATCTACTACGCTGTTTGGCCGTGCCACAGAAATATTAAGTGATCAATAATCAATTGGATATTAAAAATCAAAAAAGAACTCCAAGGCACTCTCAATTGAAAAAGTTAAAAAGCCTTTATTATTATGGCTTGGTCAAATTAACCTTCTAAAAAACTCCAACGCGTTTCGGCTACATGCCTTCTTCTGGGAGTTAAACGAGTAAAAAATCAATTGGATATTGTTTTGATTAACTTTATACGAGTTAAACAGTTAATACGACTTAATAAGTTAGATGAAGTTACTGTACAACAAACAATCCCTTCAGGCAGACCGCCGTGTAACAGCCTACCTGCTGCTAAAACTGGGGAACGAATTCTTCATTCGTGGCCGTGATATATAGGCTATATAGCCTATATATACCTACATTACCTAGGTCTATATCAAGTGTCAAAATTAATTCGTATAGCGCTCAATTCACATCGTTTTAAAGCAGCTTTACAAAAAGTCATATAGGCCTAATAAGCTTTAATACTGAGCAGTTCAGGGCTGGGAGATAAAGAAATATGTTGCTGATATAAATGATACAATGTTTGAGATTTAGCTATATTATATTTATTCATTTACCCAGCAGATAAGTCAGTGCCACTCTAAGTGGGCAATGAGCATGACTGCATTAAATTACTAGCATTGCAAGGAGAGATAGCCTATTAGGCTGATAGTAGACAATATTTTCTGAATGTCATGCAGGGCTCCGCAATTTTACATCATTAATTTATGCTTCTTCATTTTTCCATTAGGATCGGTGAATAAAAACAAACTCGGGATTTTACACAGGATGATAATTTTATTTTATTTTAAAACACGCATGGCAAATAAGACAATAATAGGCTATCAAATAATACAAGCCCTGGCCAAGAGTTGTTGTTTTTTTACAATGTAAAATGGGACAATGGGAGTTAAAAACCCTGCAGTGCTGAAAAGTAAAAAAAAAAGAGTAAACTAAACCAGATATCATGTCGATCTTATGTCAGATTTGTTTAAGCTACAGCTATATTAATATTTGATACTATTTTTATCACGTACACACAGATTATAACATGAACACACAATGCGGGGGTGGATAAATAAATAATTCGATTTTTAATACCTGATGTAACAGTAACAGATAGTCATAGGCCTACATGTTAACCGGCTGACAGCCTATTAGAAAACAGGAACCTTAACAGCAAGGAAAATGAGTTTGCCATTAAACATTTTATTTGCACTTTGTGCCAAAAAAAGCAAGCATTGGAGAACAAATCTCGCTAAAACACAACCGAAATCTCGTTCGGATTTGTTCGGGCTTCCTTTAATACAGTGAATTATCATAATTTGCGTAAAATCCCGAGTTTGAGCTGATCCACCGATCCTGATGGAAATATGAAGAAGCCAAGTGAATGACGCGCTAATGTGAAACGGCTCTATTAGCCTGAAGTACACTGAGGTGCTGTCACCAAGCGTTCGTTTTTAAACAGTAACTTCATCTATTCTGTGTCTTAAGTAGCCTACAATAAAACATGAGCCAATAGATCTTAACTAAAATTACCATGGTAAACCGATAATAATTAAGATATGATTAGAGTTAGCATTTAATAGTTCTTTAATACGGCCAAATCATTCATAATATAGTACATAAAGGAATGCGCATGCTCAGGCTTGAATCGTCTTGGCCAATAAGATTGCTGTAAAATAAACCAGTTAAATTGGGGGTGTGTCCAACATGTGTCGCCCCGCCCCAATGTGTCGCCCCGCCCCAATGTGTCACCCCGCCCCATCGTCCAGACTGCACTCTGGGGTACTACGCTTTAACCCCCTACGCAGGCGATGTGAGGTGACGACACAGTCGGCTTTCATCAGCGCTAGTTCTTTGTTCAACTTCACCGTCTGCAACCTCATTGCATCATGCTGCAACTGCAACTTTGTCGCTTCCTCACCTGCCTCTGCTGCCTCTATTGAAAACGGAAAACGTTTCTGTCGTTGAAAGTCGCTGTCAGTATGAACGGCCCTTAAGGGTGTTTCCTGTTAAGAGACATATTTGTCCTTCCCCAAATGAGCTTGTTGAAACACATATGTGAATGTTGTGAATTTTTTTTTTTTTTTTTTAAATCATCCGTCCCTTTATGTACTGTGCAGCGAGTTGGATTGTGGAATCTCTTCTGTGTGTTTTTCTCTCAGCTGGCTGTCCTAAAACCTTTTGATCCTTTTATGCTCAGCCACCTCTTGCAGCTTAGCACAAGAAAGCAGACAATACCAAGTTTATAAGTGTCCCCCTGCCCCTCCACAGCGCTGCACAAATATCACCCTAATTGAAACTTTTACTCCCAAACCAACAGTGGCTTGTGAAAACCTGTTTTAAGCAGCTACGGAGGACTTGGCAGAGGACATTAAAGCTGGGAAAGATGAAATGTGCTCTGCCCCTGGGAGGAGTTTACAGTGGCTATAGGAATGTGGAGACCCCTTTTATAGATCTTTGGAACAACCCACGTAGCTTCATCATGATTTGAGTAGGAGGCACCATTACAGAGTGCAGGGGGGATTATGCTATAATCGTGTTGTCTCCCTGGATACACTTTCAAATAGACGCTGATAGATGGCTGTTCTGAGGAGCAGATTGTTTACCTCATGGACCTTTTTAAATTCCTTGCAGGATTTGAAACCTGTTTATCACTTTTGAAGTATTTTTTGCTCCTGCAAAGCCTCATTTGGGCCTCAGTGGCTGTGCCTTTCTGCACAAAAATCACTGCAGATTACTCTGAGTGGAGTTTAGGCTTCATATCTCGCTTTGGAGATAAACACTTTTGAGCCAGCATTTTGGGGATTGCTCTTTCAAGCGTATGTCAGGGTGACATTTCATTGCACTTTTTGCAAAAAACAAAGGGTATATTTTCCATGTACAGGCACTGATGTGTGATATCATCTTTGAGGCAAATGTCAGCTGTAAGTACTAGTCCTTTTATTCCAAGCAATGTTTTCTTCCAGACATTGCTTTGACAGGTTTGTTTTCTTTTCCGGTGTGCTGATAAAAACCTAGTCGGGCCCATCTCTGACAGAGAAGAATGCATCAGCCAGACGACAGCTGTCGTATAGATGATGTCATATTCTGATCAGTGTTTGCTCTGGAAACTCTCATTGGGTTGTTGGAACGGAATATAATCCCCTTGAAATGACTCCCCGTCTCCTCTGTAAAATAATGGTTTAAAAGGCACCATTATGTCGCCAATGTTCAAAACAGGAAATTAGTATTTGTTAATTTAAGGGTATTGTTCAGTTAGGGGAGCTTTTCTGTCTGTTAGTTTGATTTTAAAGAAACCATTATATAAAACCAGCAATTTTAGTATTAAGGGTAAATTATAATTAGTTTATAATTACTTAAGATAATAATTACATATCATTATATTATTACATGGTATAATCACTCTTTAATATTGTATTAAAGTATTCAAATCAACAGGTTTAATTAGCTCTTTTTTTCCAGTTAATCATTTTACTACTACTACTACTCTACTACTACTACTACTACTACTACTACTACTACTACTACTACTACTACAATTTTATAGAGGTCATGTTGAGTTCAGGAAAGGGTAATATTCAGTTTAATGTAATTGAGAAGTGACAGGGAAGTACATTTCTTTTGCCTGAGTAGAGTGACAGTTTGAAAATGAGAATCCTTATTCCTGTGATAGTTTTAACATAGATGCAATATAGTGAAGATTTCAAGCAGTCAACTGAACCCCTATCTAAAGAATCATGATAAAATGGTGAATGAAGCAAGTTTGTACCTGTAAAATCTATAAAGAACACTGTAGAATGACATGAGAAGAAATCAATTGACTTGAAAGTGGAAACATTCCAATAGCAATGTTACCTTATTAATATTGTGCCTTAAACATTCAAGGGTGATTGTGGACATCCCCTGTAGTAAGTGTTGTACATGTAAGTTGCTTTGGAAAAAATAATCGGTAATTAACTAACTATGATGTCGTGTTTTTAGTGTGTGTTTTCTTGAAATACTATTTTGTATACCTTTCTATAACGGAGGTTCGGACTAAAGGAAAGTGTGTTACATGTTAATGTAAACTGGGTCAGTTACAGCGAAATACAAAAACAGTGCTTTAAAGTCGTCTTGCTCATCTGGTATAATAAGCAACTCTCATAGGTTTTAAGTTAGTGACGATGTTGTACTCATTGGTGCTTTTAAAGCAGCTTGAAATCATTTGGTCTTCAAAGTTGCAGGACAGTGGAGGAAGTGACTTAATACTCCTTTTAGATTTTTATGATTATGCTCACAATTCTCCAAATACCTTCATTCCCTTCCTCATCATTTAATGCATTACAACTCAAAGTGACATTTGGTTGGATTTGTATGGTTGTAGGTGTTTATATGGAATACTTTTTGATGCCAAAAATATTTAAAAGGCTTTTCTTGGGTATGTTTTTATGCAAAATGTTTTTAGTTTTTTTTTCTATGGCAATCGAATATATGAATAATGAACATTTAAAAATATGAATAATGTTATGCTGAGTAATTAAACTAATACGAGAAATGTCTCTACATAATTAAAATAAAATGGTTATTAAAAGTTCCCTTTGGCATTTTTTTTAATCAATATTCCTCTTGTGCAGTTGTGGTTTCACTGTGTTAATTAATCCCATCTCATATAGACAAGAATGGCAGTCAAAGATCATTCTACTGATAATTTTGCTTGTTCACTTAATTTTCCTGAGCCGGAGGAGATAGAAACACTGAATCTAATGGTCGCCTGTGTGCACTTTTCCCCACCCGCTAGTGTTTACATCATTAGTGGCAGTTTTAAAAATGCAACTTCTAATTCAGCATAATTAAGATGGTCATTTAGCAGGCAGAACTGAATAAATGTTTGTACAGAAATTCTAGACTTCTTGCTAATGCTCATTAACAAGACCAGTGGGGCGCAGCGCAGGAAGATGTTGGATGAAACGGTACTCCGTTTTAGGTGGTGGTAGATCTGGCTTTCTCACAGCAGAATCTGGTTGTTTGTCCTGTTTTAGTTTTCCTAATGGTCCCTTCCACACTTTCCACAGTAAATTGGAGTGACCTGTGCTTTCTTTTTTCTTGTGATCTTCCAGTAATTCTCAGACATGAGAAACAATGTGTCATTTAAAGGTTTTAGATCTAATCACTGTCCTCTCAGCAGATCTGCTGATCCCATCAGTTTTGTAGTCCAGGCTCATCTCAAATGCAGTGCTTTATATTCCGTTCTAATAAAATAAAACAGAAAATGTACACTTAAGACTATTAGGATTAAGATTTGACTGATGAGTTTGTGCATTGACTCATTTATTAAATATTGTCAATTGTGATAAGACTTTCTGGTGTTACGAAAGTCGCCATCTTTGATATTTAATCCGTCACTACGATCACAGGCATTATTCATGGCTATTGCGAGACTGCTGTTGTATTCAGGCAATTGAGTCACATCTGTTCCTAATATGTTTTTCAACCCCAAACATCCACTTTGTGGAATTGGGTTAGATTCTGGTAATTCTTTTGGTTTAGGTTTAATCAGTTCACTCTAAGTCACTATGAAGTTTAAGTCCTCAGTTGCTGTACTATAGGGGCAATATTATATGCTTAATATTCATTGTACCATAAAGTAATAATCACTGCAAACAATCAGTTAGCAGCAAATACAATTTTCAATTTTGTTCATAGTGGTGATGAATTATGCGTAGATTTATTTTCTACCATTAAACTGTTTGTGATTGCCTTCTGGCCACGAGAGAGAGGGAGCCTCTCAGTGTTTACAGAGTATTTAACTTCATTACAAAGCGTGTAACTAACACCACCTCATGGGCTGCGATTTGCAAATGAATCACTCATTACGGACTCAGTGGTTTTTAATGGAGGGTTTACGGACCCCATGCAATGCGGGTGGATTTTATGTAGAGTTATGGAGCAGTCAGCTAAATGCAGATAGGAGCGGATGGACGTTGTTGACTTTGGCAGGCCTGACTTGACTGTATGAGCTTGAGCTTTTGGGTGCAACCAAGCTGACTGAAGTGAAGTGCAACTTGAGATTGAATAAATGACATTTTCATTTGCCTTAATGTTAGCTGAGTTCCAGGGACAACCATATAAACACCTTTCGTCAGGCGTGGTTAAAGTGATTTCCGTCTAGGTAGACACTCTCTAAATGTATCTCTGAGTCAGATTTGCATTTCACTTCAATTTTTGTTTTATTTTTATCTGTCATTCCTGAATATTACGGGGTTTTGCGGAGTATGCTTCAGAGAGCAAGAGGAAATATGGGGAGTCGTTTGCCAATTTATGTCACTTGTGGGAGGGATGGCTCGCTTTTACTAGTACTCGGTAATTCAATGAAACAGCAGTGACTCGGAAAGTGATATAGCGATGAATTGCTCTTAATCTTTTATTCAATGCAGGTGTGTAGGAGTTTCTGAATAGCTCCTAATAAAGGTTTAAATATTTGTATCTCTGGAGGAATCTTATACAGAGGGTTATTGACAGAACAATTATATTAAGGAGCAGTTTTTGAGAGGATTCGGTGTAGTCGCTTTGTCAGTGGTTTTACTTGCATTAAAAGATAAGAATTTTAATTATAACTATAGGAGGGCACGTTTAAAGGTGTGTGTGTGTGTGTGTGTGTGTTTTTTTTTGCCCATTTTTTTTTGCCAATTTTTTTTTTAGCTGTAAAATATTGATATTTTCTCTTGAAGTCATCATGGTGACCCCATAACACACATGAATGTCAAAAAGAAAACTCAAACAACCAAAAAACAGATCCACTGTACTTGTTTCATATTTTATCAAAGACATTTAGAAGGTGCTTTGAAATGCCGGAGTGAATGATTTTTCAGATGGAAATCCCAGGAGAAGCCTTTCTTTTTGCAAACATCCTTTTTTTTATATATATATATTATTTAGAAATGAAGTTATCTCCTAATTTCCGTGTTGGACTTAGCCTAGCAGTTAGCGCACAAACTCCACATACAAATGTAGTCCTTGTGTGGGTGATGCAAGTTTGCGTCTGCCTTGCTACTTTTCCTGATCCCATTCCTTTCATCTTTTTTTTTCTATCATTACCTGTACTCTTTCTACTCTCCTCTCAATAAAAGTGGCAAAAATGTCAAAAAGAAATGCTTTCCCAAACATGTATCACGGTCATACCTATCAGATTGGATTTTAACAGATTTTTTTAATTTTGAATACAACACATACGTAATGTCATACATGGTGTGAATGAAATATGGCTTGGAATGTGTCCATCTACATTAATTTAGCTATATGAGGAAAGAGTGAGTGGAAATGTGGCATCCTCTATATAGTGAATGAGTGAGCAAAACAGCAGTTTCGCATGCAGTGTATGCCAGTGGCGAGCGGTGGCCTCTTTAACCGGGTATTCTGGGTGGTGCGTCATTTAAAAAATGAAAAGCCAGATGCAGATGCAGTAGATGGGTTTATTATAAGCGAGACGCTCGTGTTCGCTCTATTCAGAGTGTTAGATACTCGTTGCTTACTCTCATGACACATAGCAACACAGCTAAAAGTATTCCTAATATGTTGGACCTTGAAAGTAGCCTACATTTACCTGTTGAGACATGCCAAAAAAGCACTTTGACGTGCGAAAGGGTAGTTTGCAAAATATGCAGTGTTTTTGTAATTCCGCTTGGTGCCACTAGTGTCGCAGAAATACCTATGGCATTTGCATACCTATGGCAATATATGAAGAGTTCAGATGCAAAAGCCTCTAAGTGCCATCTGACATTTTCTTC
The DNA here is from genome assembly GCF_951802725.1 of Rutilus rutilus. NCBI lineage: Eukaryota > Metazoa > Chordata > Actinopteri > Cypriniformes > Leuciscidae > Rutilus > Rutilus rutilus. The sequence goes on along the minus strand of NC_140212.1, from coordinate 10,796,890 downwards.
TAGAATGATAATTTTTTATCAAGCTTGTATATATAAGTTCAGTAATTTCACTTAAATGACAATTAATAGTTCATTTTCATTGCAATTTAAGTGAAATTACGGAACTTAAATGTACAAGCTTGATAAAAATGATCATTCTAGAAGAAAATTTAAAATGGCACTTAGAGGCTTTTGCATCTGAACTCTTCATTCTCCTTGTGTATATAAACTTTCAATTAAGAAGGCCTAATACTCTGTGAAATCCACTTTGCTATCCACCCCATGTTTAATGTGGTTCGCTGTGTGAACTTTGAAATATTTTCCACAGTTTGATAGTAGCAAATATAGACGGCAGAATCATCATGCAGACAGGAGGTCAAAGGGGTTGATAAAGCAATCAATCACTTCCCCAAAAGAGCACAAGGCTTGGGATTAATGAATGCTTCTGTCCCATTTGTAATTCCATTGCTCAGTATTCTGGGGCCTCAGTAATGGATTCCAATTTGCTCTTTTTGTCACAGAGAATAATTTACATCCCGCAATGCAGTGTTGCAATCTGGAGCACATGTACCACTCTGGATGGCTCTCATTAGGGCTAATAATCACACCCATGACTGTCCAACTGGTGCATAAAATTCTCTCTGGCGATGACGACATCTTGATGTGCCCTGCTTTGGCAGTGTATTAAGTGTCGTCTGCTTTATTGTATTCTGAGCCTGTAGGTTCTAAATTGATGAGTGAAAGCCCTTAAAATAGCAGTCATTTGTAGATAGCAGCTGTAATGCAGAGAGAGAGAGAGAGAGAGAGAGAGAGAACTTTAAGATAAATGTAATTATATTTGAGGTGATCACTTCATGAAGTCTCAAACAGAAACTGTACACAATATTGTCTACGATAGAGCTGTCACAATCATACATTTTGCTGACAATTAAATGTCATGCAATAATTGAGTAAATTTTAGGTTTTTGTTTTGTACCCATCACTTGCAGTTTGAACTTGATACGTATACAGCTTTAGAAAATTTAATTTGGAGTCATTCTTTATTATTTTTTATTTTTTATTTTTTTTATCAATGAACCCCTAAATGAAACATGGTAAAGCATAAAAGAAAAATATAAAAAGTTTTGTATATATTATATATCCTTATTTGGGTGACAGTATGATTGTAATTTACAGTGTGCAATAATTACAATTTAGATATGGCCTTGTGTAAGTTATATAGTTATTGCATGATGCTATATTGATCATAGACTTTAGAATGGATGCGGAGTCACTGCAGTGCTGTTATCTAGAGGTAAAATCATTGTCATGAACCAGCCAGAATGGAAATGTGTTTTCTTAGTCTAATGGGTTATGGCTAGTGCCTATCAAATGTAGTCCAGGGTGATTTCATGTGAGGGTCATCATAGAGTGTTTGGCTCCAGCCCTCACAGAAATGATTGCTAATGTCTCTCTTTGTAACTTCCGATCTGTTTTAATTAGTTGGTTTCAAAGACCTGTTTTAAAGCCTCTGATCTTCCGCGTTCAGGCACATCAGAGGCTATAGTCTTAATCTTTCCCAGTACACCATTTTTGAGCATGAATCACAGAGGACTGTTTTGAACTCCGTTTGAGTCGATCTTCATCCACTGCACTTTTTAAGTTTTAATTTCCCTTTTAAATGTAAGCTAGATTACGGCATGGATAATTTTAACCCATGTGCATCACATAATCATGTCAGAGGTGCCTCAATAAATATTGTACAACTTAAAATAATAATTCATCCCAAAGTGAAAATGTTCATCCTTATGATAAAACATTTTCTTTCTGTTTTGGCTTTTTTTTTTAGCTTAACAGTGTGAATTGCTATCCATTGTCATAGAGGATGAGAAATTGTTGACTGCTCATTTTTGGGTGAAATATTGCTTTATAGAAATACTTTAAATACACCAGTTACAAGTTTTTAAATTACAGACCTCAAAGTAACTGCCTAACAGGAATTTCCCATCTGGACATTTAAGTCCCTAATGTGTTAATGATTCATATGTAAATTAATCATCTGAAGATTATTAATCTCAGAGCAGATTTTCAGGACCGTGGCTGACAAGAAGATTAATTTATTCTCAGTTTTATATGGCTGAGAGAAGTTCCTTTGCTGGTTTGAAATACTCTGTTACACACTGGGAAACTGTGAAATGTTGCCAGCTTTGTGCTCTGTTTGAATATGGCACAGTTTTCAGACTGTGGACACTGGCTCAGTTCTCTCTTGACAGCTCTATCTCTCCAGCAGAGGGAAAAGACTGGGAATACCTGCCTGCTGGATAATATCACTTTCTGACTGTCACCGTGCCCAATCTGTGTACCTGCAGCTCTCTAAACCAACAGCTTGAGCTGGATGTCATATCTGTGTTGAACTGGGTCAGAACAAGTATAGTGAAGAACTTCGTGTTTTCCTCCATTTCCAGGGGTGTGCATCAGCCCCAGAGCGATGAATTATGCAGAGGGTCATTTCAGAAGAGAAGTCATTCTCCTTTCAGAGGGTAGACTGTATGTGAAAAATGGTTTGCTGGATTGCTACTGTAGATCTGCTACATCAACAGCTACCTATAGCATAAAACACCATAGGCCCCATATTGGTTTAAGCTATCTTTCAGTACCTTAACAATTGTGAAATGGTCCTAAAAGTATTTTGAACGGAACAACTTCAAAACTCTTTATTTGTGCATCCATTCAATGGAAAAAAACTCATTTCAGCCATTATAAGTGGGCTTCCAATGTCCAATGTCCGAGCAGAAAAGCTCCTCTTTGAGATGGATATATTTGAATGGGGAAAGGTCTTATACATTTTGTTACCAAGAGGGCTGCTAAATAATCTAAATGGCATTAAAGGTACTTAGTTTCAGTACATATTTCATTTTTGCAAGCAGGAGAGTGAGTAGTAATCATTTATTTTTATACATGTCTCTAGAGACTGACCCTTAACTACTTTGCCATCCATTGCACGCTTCAGAATAATGAGAAAACGGTCAGGTTAGTGACCCCGCTGGAGCTGTAATAATACGGAATGTGATGATAATGTGATATATGATGATCTGCCTTATTCCACAGATGCTGGGAAAATTACACAAGCCGTTTAGTTTCAAGATGACGCTTGTGTAGTATGGAGTACGCAAGAGAAGAAACAAGCTTTCCATAAAATATTGGAATGAGTCACCACCTGCTCTGTTTTGCACAGCTCTCTTGTATTATCATATTCAACCTGTGCAGATATTTCTCCTAGTTGCAAACATGTACGTGTGTGTGTGTTCTATGCTGCTGTCATGGTTGATGTATGGTGTTTTTGTGAGACAACCCAGAGAAGAAGTGTGCCGCATACTGTAGGGGCCAGATCAGCAGGAAAGCAATAGGCTTGGCTGCGCAAAAAACAGCAAGTTTTTTTTTTTCCACCTGTGTTTAAAAGCCACAGGAAGTAGTGAGCCAGAGCTTGGTCACTCCGGCTTCATCTTGCATGTTTGTTTTGGGACTGAAAATAATGGCTGTGGTTTTTCAGAAAATGACAGAGAATTTCCCATATGGTATTAATAAAGCGTTTGTCCATCCATCCATATCGCAAGAATGTTTGGAAAGAATGATTGACAGTGGTATATTTGTCAACCCCCAAACATCATTTTCATTCCAGTCTGTGCCTATCTCATCTTCACAAAATGCAAACACCACCAGAAGGGAAGTGCTATTTCACTCCACTCCAACTTCAGTCTTGATATAAAATAATGATCTTAAACTGCAACGACAATAAACAGTTTTGGCCCTCAGGATGCACCTTCATACAGCACTCTGAGTGCGCTCGGCGTCCCATTTAATTTTCGATCTGCATCATTGCGGACAGGTTGCAATAATAACCATGATGTCTCTTCTCACATTATTGTGCCAGCATTCACCAATTATTCTTGTCCCGCGGCCCCCTTTCTTCTCTGCCATCGAGCAGGATATAGCATCTTTGAGGCGTTCATTATTTTTTAAATATTTCAGGGGGCCAATTCAAAAAGCAGACTGAGTATAGGATCAGAACACTCAAATCTCTTGACACCCTTGTCTTTGGAAAAATCTACAGGTACAAAGGCACCTCAACTAGTTAAGCTGCCCTCACGACCTCAGGATAATGTCACTCATGCTATTTGTTGCAACAGGATAACAAGGCAATCTCAATATGCTTATATAATGCCAACTCCTGAAGATAATACAATTTATGGCTCTTGTAGCAATTCTGCATTTTTTTTTATAGCTCTTTCCTTCTTTCCACTGGTGGGACTCCACTGTTGAATAGGAGAGACAAAACTGAGGTGGAATTACGAGGTTGCTAATTACTATTCATATTAATTAGAGCCTTTTTAAAATGGAGATTAAAGTAAAAAAGAGTTGGAATACTAACAAGACTTTCTTGTAAAAGAGGGAATGCTGATAAGGAGTCACATAACTGCCGCAGAGTAGAGACATGCAGATTTTTTTTTTTTTGAACAACAGTTATTGTTGCTAAATCATGTTTTATATGGTGATACACGATATTATGCAGTATGTAGCAGAGATATAGCATGAAACGAAAGCTGTGGTTGTCACGTTGGCTGACTAGTGGGGTTCACTAGGTCTGAGACCTAATTAGTAAATCTAATTTAAATCAAATTGGTAAAATAAAGTAGTTTTAGGTTAAGTAATTGACAAACTTGGTGATCTCATACTTTTGAACCCCTCTGTACAGTTTTATTTGTGGCTGAATGTTTGAAGCTGTTTCAGTTATTTATGAAGGAACCAGCCTCTCAATGTCTTGCTGGTTAATTACACATTAAGGGCATCTTTTAAATTTCCTACGATTTCAGAGGCTCAGCACAACACCTTTCGGCAGATCGCATAGCTCAGAAAAATCAGACAAGGAATGCATAAGCAATAAAGAGGTGTTTCATGTCCTCGCATCATTGACTCACCAACCATTACCCCTCAGTTTCTACCCCATGAGTCAAAGCTGAAAATCTCTGCAGATTCACTTCCGTTTGACTGTGACTCTCTCAGAAAAATCCTGAGCAGATTATGTTTAAATCTCCAAAAGGAGTAAGAGACAGCAGAAGGAATATCAGGTGGAAAAGTTGGCTAAGCCACATATTTAAATTCCTGTGAAATGACAGTTTGCACGTTGGACTGAATATAGGCACACTCTTATGCTGTAATACCAGTATGTAGGCCTGCAAGAATCTCCACTCACAGAATTCAGCAGAAGGCTCCATAGATATCCACTGAATTCTAACACCAGTATGTGGCCCTTGCATATTCGTTTGTCATTGTGAATTCCCATTTCACACCTCATTTTACCCCATAAATTTGATGTGTTTCTGAGTAAACCTGGATATTTAACAAGAAAAATTAACTGGTATCAGCTGGATTGTAAAAAAGTCTACATTCCATACAAATTGGATCTAGATAATGGATATTGGTTAGCCAAGTGACATTAGCAGGAAGGTGAAAAAAGCAGTACAGTATGATGAAATAGTGAGACTAATGGATTTCAGCTGTTTTCAGCTTTTTTCAAGTCACTGTTGCAATTCTATAGTAGATGTGTATTTCAGATTATAGATCTGAGATCTTTGGTCTGGGATGTGTGACCAGCATAATTTCATATTGACTGCATGTGTCTGAGATGCACTGGTAACTCTTTGGTCCTCGGCTATAGATCTGAGCCCAAGAAATCGTTACGGATTCTATGGGCTGTGTGAATGCTGTAGTTATTCATGTTCTTCAGGGAAAAGCCAAGCCCAGCATCATCTCGTCAGCTGTGAAATGATTGGATGTTTTCATTGCAGTGAATAAGGTGAGATGAGGTATGGAAATCCCATTGTAAATTGCCTCTGTGTTGGTAAATTCCCCTGATTGGTTTTAGATGAAGCTGCCGAGAATAAATCAAGTCAATGCTCCTCGATGTGATGAATCGGGTGGCGATGTTTTAATAGACTGTCACCTTTTCATCTTGAAGGCCATATTTCACGAACCCGACAGCCAGCTGGAAGATTGAACGGCATGTTTTACTCAAGAAAGATTGTAGCTGCTTTAGCAGCTGATGTTGTGTCTCTAGAAGTGAAAGATTTATAAATTACACAGTTTAGAGAAGAACAGGTGTTTGTATTCTGCTTCGCTGTCACTCAATATGCCTTACTGGAGATCTTCTGTACTGCAAAGTGCAACCCTTGGCTGTATGTTAACATTTAAAGGTAAATTGGTTTGTTTCACTTGCTTGTTCATCTCCATGACCCAATGAATAGGCTACACCAGAGTACCTTAGTGAGACCCTCTTGTCACTGCACATAAGATGTTCCTGCTGTCTCATCCTATCCCTATATATGACCAACCCTCTTGTGAGTGTGAGAGTACAGTACTAATTATTTTGTTTAGGTTTAAAAAGTGGAAAAACGACTTTTTGCCTCGCTTAACTATGTACAGTAAATCAGAGAAGAGTATGTTTGTATGAGAGATGGTCTCTTAAATATGAAAAGTTACAGTTTGGCCTGATTTTCACTTTGTTTAATGCACTTATGCACAAAAGGAGAAGACAGCTGGCGGAGGCAAAGTTAAATCATTTCCATTTGGTTTGCCTAGGATCAGCCAGATCACGACTTAAACAATTTAAAGACCTCTCATTTATTTTGTTGTGTTGTCCTTGTGCTGCGTCTTGTCAAGTGGAAGGTTATTTATTTGGAGTGTTATTTTAAAGAGATCAGAACCTCCCCATTAGGCTGTTATCATGGCGTGCAGGATGTGGGACTATTTTTGGACACATTTAGAAGTTAAGTTCCCTTTCTGAAGCAGTGGTGCCTTCCTTCAATGAAGATGAAGAACCAAGCAATTGAATAACATTATGGTGTATCTCTCTCTCTCTCTCTCTCTCTCTCTCTCTCTCTCTCTCTCTTTTTTTTTTTTTTTTTTTTGTTTACTACTCCTCACCATCTGTTTATTTTCAAAGATTTCCTCCACTGATGCAGAACTGGAGTTTGGTAGATGGGGGTGGGGGAAGGACATCCCTGTTCCGGGACCTTGTCTGAAAGAGTGTCTTGGGACAGTCACTCCAGTGCAGACAATACTCTGCACTGGTCTCTTCTTGGCTTTGCACAAAATCTCAAATGTGCACTGGAGCAGAATGGCTGACTTGATTTGGCATGGAGTCAGCCTGATACCTTAGGAAAAGCCTTGACCTGACTGATGTGTTAAATTTTTTATTTTGCCTGTTTTCTATTTTATAGAAAGGACACAGTCAGAGAGGAGATGGGAAATGACATGAGCTTGGTTTAAATTGATACTACAGTACATATTTTTAGATGTCTGTTGATTGTTCATTCATTCTGTCTCTCTGTCCATCTATCATACATTCTAATATATATTAGTTGTTCTGTCTCCTGTCTGTCTGTCATTCATTATGTTGTTTGTTCTATTGTTCATTTGTTAGTTAGACGATTTCTTTTGAGTTTCAATAATTTTTTTTATTCTTTTCATTCATTTCAAATTCAGAAATTTAAATGGAGTCTACAAGGCATTATCAATTGAATTCTGAATGGTGCATTACCCATGTCAGAAAGTCCTTTTCACTTGCTCAGACTCAGCTCTTCATCTCATACTCTTCCATCCACTGAGAAAAGACCAAATTCTAACGATTGTTTCAGAGGTGAGGGGAGAGCTTAATGTACCATATTCCTCGTCTTGTCTTGACAGAAGGAAAAAAATAGTCTTATTACTAAAACAGTCACACACAATATGGTTTCCTACTGCATTCAAACAGCGTAGACATGGCACGTCTCTACAGATGAGCTGCAAAAGAGTAATTAAGCATCAAAGACCTTCTCCGACCTTAATGAACATGATGTGGAATTGAGGGGATATTAGCATCTTGTTCTGATCGAGCACAGGTGACAGAACGGAACGGGGGCCATGATTTGAATTGATGCTTCGTCAGGGTTTGCCCATGCGTCCGCAGTCACGGGTGACAAGGTTGGCAGCTTAATTATGCTTAATGACGAGGAGTGCCTCTCCCGGCTCACTTTGCCACCAAGTACATCTCATAAACCGGTGTATGCTGACTTTTTAATTTACACAAGCAGAGAACAAATCATCCCAGTGATGATGGATTGATGTGCAGATGGGACTCATCATTCATAATTGTCCTCGCTTGGGTGAGTGGTAGCCTGCTGGAACAAAAATGCCCAACCAGAGGGTACTTGGAAAGCCAAAAATTATGTTTTTTTTTTTTTGTTGTGCTTTTTCTGTTTATTGGCTGTGTTGCGTAACTGCGTTACAGGCCCAATGCAACTTTATGAAGTAGCATTGATTTGTCTGCAGGGAAAATCATTAGCCCAAGAGGTTAAACCAATAAAAAAAAAAAAGTTTTTTTGTTCTTGGTTATCAAAGTCAAGAGCATTTTGAATTTGAAGAGACAATTTGAAATTAGAAATTTATTGTTAGGAGGATAACCCCTTGAGATGAAGCATCTCGTTTTCGAGATGGTCCTCGAGAGAAATACAAAGATAATACAGCACATGTACATTCACACTCACTAAAGATCTCCCGACCCACCGACTCCTTATTGAAAACAAATCCATGTATAAAACATATTGCAGTATTAAGAGGCATGACAATATTTATCCCTTACATACACATGTATACACACATAATATACATACGCACACCTACACACACATACATATATATATATATATATATATATATATATATACAAAAAGAAAAAGTATCCTGCAAATTTATATATATAAAACAGCAACAGTTTGCCTGCAAGTAGGCTAAGTAAAGAGTGATATTTTGAAGGAACCCAAGGAAGTGACAGATCTTAGAGACCCAAGCAGGCTATTCCAGTCTGAAGGGGCTTTAAATTGAAAGGCACATCTACCACTCTCTTTGAAGATGTTTGGCACAGTGAAGGAGGGATATTCAGTGTGTCTCAATCTATAGCTGGGTCTATATGGAATTAAATAAGGAGAGTTGTGAGTCAAGCTAAAGACCCAGCTATTTAAGTTCATCAACTTGTACAAGTGGAGTATCGTCTAGGAATTTGAGTGAAAGATTGTTATCTTTATTCAGTGTAGCTGATCTGGTGGGAAAAATATGCTGCTATATGACTTTTTCTTATTCAATAGAAGATGGTTGGATTTAGAACTACTAGGGCTGGGCGATAAAACGATAACGATAATTATCGCGATATAGTTTTTCTCGATAAAACGATATCAAGAGGTCGATGAATGTTCGATAATGTTTATGCGCCAAAAGCGGAATGAAACTCATTTGAACAGCGCGCCACACGGACCATTTATCCGCTCGGCTCAAAGTCCAAACGGCAGCGCAGCGCGAGCTCACTAGAGCAGATGCGTTTACTCTGATCGGTCTCGGTCAAGAGATCCAGTGAGAAGCGCTTGAATTCAGCGAAGAACACTTATGTCTCAGTGATTTAAACCAGTTTAAAGGCAGATGAAACAGCGCTGACAAACAGGAGAAACACTGTGCACAACGATAGCCTACTGTCAGAAGGCTTTTCCGTCTACAAATTCCCATCATTTACCATGGATTTACTGTAACGTTAGCCTAGTAATATTAACTGCACCATGAAATGTGGGATATACATAATTGTATTATATTATTAATGTAGACAATGTATTAAAGGACTAATGGAATATAATTACAGTATTTAATAATGTATTTAGGCTACTGTTTTTCATACAAATATCATAGAAACCATAAAGTTACATTTTGCCATGATAGTGAGGTGCTACATGACCAATGGTTAAGTTTAATAAAACTCAAACAGTCAGAATATTACATTTTACCAAATAAAAATTAGCACATGCAGAAATTAATTGTCCAATAAAGATATTTATTTTGTTAAGGAAAAATGACAAATGTTTGAATGTTCTACCTCAGATTTGTGAAATGTTCACCTGTTTGGTAAGTGTTTGTCATGATATGTTATCATATATGACAATAAAGAGTAGGCCTAGTTTAAAACCACAATTAACGCTCTTGTTTCTACAACTTTCCCTTAGGAGCAAAAATCTGCCTTTAACCTTGAAAGAAATAAAGATTTGACTTTTATCGTGATAATTATCGATATCGACTGATATAAAAAAGATTATCGTGGATTTATTTTTAATTTTTTTGGCCATATCCCCCAGCCCTAATTAGAACCAAAGTTGAATAGCATTAAAGTTAGATTGAAGTGAGGATTGAATCTTAGAAACAGACACATTAAATGTGTAGATCACTGAGTCATCTGCATATAGATGAATACAACAGTTTGAGCAAATTAGAGGAAGATCATTGATAAATGAAGAAAATAGAAGAGGCCCTAAGGAAGAGCCTTGAGGGACACCTTTCTCCATTTATTAAGGACTGTGATACACAACCATAAAAAGAGACACGCTGATGTCTACAGTGAAGATAAGAATTAAACCAGAGAAGAGAGTGTTTAGAAAGGCCTATCGCATATAATTGGTCAAGAAGCATATAATGATCGACCATATCAAAGGCCTTAGTGAGATCTATAAATATTGCACCAGTCGACATGTTATTGTCTAGGGAAGATGAAACATCATTGGTACATTTTAGAAAATCAGTAGTTGTAGAAGCAATGAGAAGCTTAACCATTTTCTCTTTGCTGTGGGGTCCTGCATGCACTAGTACTGACCTTAGCTGTCTACCATGTTGCTGCGTGAGAATGAAACGACCTGAAATAATATTTCTCTCTGGTTCTTGTGGGCACAGCAGAGTCAAACAAAAGCCATGGCTATTTATTAGTCTTTTTTTGGCTGGTATGGGTAGTTACAGTGACCTTTTTCATGCTTCATTTGCTGGTCTGACTGGACAGGGGCACCTGCAGTATTGCTGCAATGTAGCAAATGTGATGTGTTCCCACTCCTGCTTTTATTTATGAGTACAGGGCTTTGCTGCCCATAATGCAGTGCTCCTTGCTGGACATAACATACTACATCATAAACTGTAGTCAGAGCTTAAGCTTTATAACTCAACGTGAAAATGAGACCACAATGCAGGTGTTGGATGAAATCCTCATCAGTAAATCTGCCAGAACAAAGACAGCACCTGCTAGTGATGACCAGCATGTGAACCCTACAGTAGGGTTTTGAATCTGCTGAAGTGTATGTAAAGATATGCTCACAGCTGTGAACTCACCACATGATGTGCAATCAGCATGACAGATCGACACTATATTTCTTCAAGTATTTAAGGTATGACTGCTGGATTTTGAATGTAATCCAAACTTGTATAAGTGTGTATGTGTGTGGAGGTATGCGTGTTTATCTTAAATTAAGTGTGTGTGTGTGTGTGTGTGTGTGTGTGTGTGTGTATATATATATATATATATATATATATATATATATATATATATATATATATGTATATATATGTGTAGTATATTCATTTTTTTAATGAAAAAAAGGTGTCTGATCAAGCTGAAATCAGACTGTTATATTGGCCATTTTCAACTGATTAGAATGCTGATCCAACTAAACTGAAATTGAATTTCACCCAATTTAATATCAGTCATTTAACCATTTATTTTAGATTAGTGTAAGCTGTGTTGAATTGAACCCGAGTCATCTGATTGACCACTCATCTTACACTTAACTGGCGGTTTATTTTCCGGATGCACACTCACAAGGAGTTCATCGGGTCATGGAGGCAATCTTGCTTGAGACGACAGCCATGGCTTGTCTTTATTAGAGTATTGATCATGCGGTGGCACTTTATCTAGCAGGGTGGGACGCTAATCAGCCTGGAGACACGCATCATTTCAAAGTAATGTACGGCAGACATTGATTTCTGCCCCCTTGATTTCCCACCTCTTCACAGGATGTGAAAGCAATTGAAAGACTGACTCCATCACCTGCTTTTGCACCACACCTGTTGTATAGCAATTTTAATGTCTTGATGAATACTGAAATTTTATAGCCATGAATTGACACAGCGTGAGTCTACATGCGACACTTTAGGGTCAGCATCAGCCCGTAACCTAACATCTGTCCCTGGTTGCTGTGGAAGTTGTCCAGTTGTTTTAGAGAGGTTGCTCTGAAGGTAATAATGTTGACTCTCCAAACACTGAACCACACACTCGTGTGCTCTCCATCTCCTCTCTATCCAACCAACATATATACGGCTAATGAGTACTTTGTTGCACAGACGGTGTTTAGTAATGCTCTAGCCACTTTATTTTCATCCTCTGAGATGCTTGCTTGGTAATTAACCCTGTTAGACTTCTTTGGATTCACAAACAGCCCTATCGTTTATGTCTAGCCCCTCTGGCACCTCTCCTCTTCCACTTCTTGTGCAGTGATGAGGTTCAATCAGCATTCCAGACTGCATCTCTTTCACAGCAATTTTGGTGATGGCACTGGTCAGGAAGTTGGAGACCATGAGTTAATTTCTTTAATGTGGCAGTATGACTGGCAACAGATCATGTTTTCTTTTTTCTCTTTTTCTCCCCCACCCCTCCTAGATATATGGTATATGAAATTGGCTAGGGCTGGCCGATATATTGATTGTTCACTATATATTTGTGTCGATTTTGTGGTGACAAAATTAAGCAACATTGTGAGCAATTATTTTTCTATTTTTTGACAAAAAGATCGATTAATTTCCTTAGAATCAGTTAAAACTGTCCATTTATGTCAATCGTTTCAAAACTGATTCAGTTATTTGTTAGCATCGTCCTTTAAAAATTTTCTGAAAATGTTGAAATCTCAATCAGAATCGCAATCTCATGCAGAACTCAGATATTATCTTCACTTTTTCTGCTCAAGAAAGCATCATTCAGTGGTAGGTAGTGCCGTAGTTAGATCATTGAGGGTTTCGAGCGTTAGCTTGGCTGAGGCTCTTCATGATGTATTTTTGAATTCTGTTATGTGTGTCTATTAAGATCAAGTGGTTAAATGGCTCTGGCATTAATGTGTGTGTGTGAGCGTGTGTGTAAGTGCGTGTGTAAGTGCTCTCACTAGGGATGTTCTCTGTGTTGTCTAGTAGTCTGCCACACTGTGTTCTCCCGCAGGATTCTGGCTGGCGACTTTCCACTAAATTCATGTTCCTCTGCACAGGGGGTTGTCTCACACGCACACACGCACGCACACACACACACACACACACACACACGCACACACACACACACACACACACTCTGCCTATAATGCTTGACCATTTTAGATTCGACCAGGAGTAATGTCCTTACTTTGAGGGAGCTATGCCCTAACTCAAGATTGTGCACTGCTTTTACAGTGAAGTGTGATAGATTTGTGATGTTGCCAAGGGATTTCAATATAACCCAAGATACTAGCTCTGTAAATAACATTTAGGGCCTTTTTACACTTAATTGATTGCATCTTGATTGATCGGATTGCTGTCCGATTTAGTTTTCACATTCTTTTTACACTAAGGAACATAAATGTCTCAGCAAAAACTGATATATTTCTGATTTATTACTCCAGTGCTATATGTAAATATAACAGATGACTTCTGTGACGATTCTAATGTGGGCAGCGAACCTTTGTTTGTCTCCATATGGCAGTTTGTGTTTGTTTTGTGGTTTGTTTGTTTTGATTCATTTTTTATTTATAATTTTTCTATTTAGTAGATGCTTTAGTTTTTTAGCTTCAGTTTTTTTATTTTAATTTGTAGTATTTTAGGGCTTTCAAAGTTAATTCATCAACTGGTATAAAAATGTTAAGGTAAATTTCTCAGCTTTTGTCTTGTCATTTTCATGTTTCATGCAAATTGTAAAGGTTTCAGGTCTATATAACTAAAACAAAAATTAGTTTTGGACTTTCACAGTTATATTACTTTTTGTAGTTTGTTGTGTCCACAAGTATTTATATGATTTCTATGCTTTTGTTAAAATATGTTTTAGTTTTTTTGTTTTGTTTTGGGTGATTTAATCAATTATTTTATGACGTAGGCTATCTCTAAAGACCTTCTTGTTTGCTGAGAATGTAAGCAAATGGTGTCCCGGTTTCTTGTTTATGTTTGTGTTCATCTAAGGGCCTGTGTGCACCTGGTCACTTCATGTGTTTTTACTTTTGCTGATCAGATAGCCATCTAATTTGATAAAACGTTTCCATTTACACTGCCCCATAAATGTGTCTCCGCAAAACGAATATAAATCTGCTCTTCTGAGAGTTCACGTCATCAAAAGCAACCGATATAAGGTGCATTTTATTTATCATCAGCTAATTTCAAGATCAAAGACCACAATATGAGACGGTAAGATAATTTAGTCTCACTACTTTTAATGAAGATGATCGTGTTTTGAGCGTCTGTGACTTACTCTGTTTTATTTGTGCCAGTTTGCGCTTCGGCTTGCTGAAGAGATACTCTGCTACTCGTCTGTGCTTTTGGGAAACGATGCCCTGGTATTTTCACAATCGGATAGCTATCCGATCAGATACTGTATAACGCATGAAGTGACCAGGTGAACCAGGTTCATAATCAAGTTATTTTAAACAGGTGCATTTTAAACAGCTATAATTACTTTCTGCTCAGGATCTCATTCATAGGTGGCAAAATACCCAAGGTGCACCCAAACTGTATGGTGGAAAGTGAAATATTACACATGACATTGTGACAAGTTGTGAATTCCCACTTGGTGAAAGACGGAGTTAATTTATTCCTTCACTGCCTATTTAAATTACCGTCATTGAAACTCACAAACCCTTTGACAGAAGACTGACCGTGAGGGCATTCCTAATGGCACTTGGCACTTTTTTTTTTTTCTGATTGTGATGCTGAGCAGTAGAGGTAGTTGTATACTTAAAATTGAGCAACGACTTTTTGGGAGTCTTAGGATTTGGTTCACCTCATGTCAGAGGGTTGATAGACTGTGCCTGAAAATGAACGTGAAAAGCTTGCATGATAAAGATGAGTAGTAAAGGTCATCTGTCTTTACTAGGGTTGTCATGATACCATAGTTTTTGTAGTCAATACTAGTACAATGTCACAATTCTGGTTACCAATTCTGGTACCACAGCCAAAATATGCTATTGAAGACTTACGTATATTAATATTAATGTTAAACAAATATAAAGAAATTACATTCAATGCAGTGAGTGTCTACTGTATTTCTCAAAGTCAAGTTTTTCATGTGGTTTGTTCAAGTAAACCGTCAGTAAGAAAAGCAACAGTTTTCAAGTGGTAGAATAAATTAATTATCAGGTATCAAGTCATGTTATCATCCTCGTATTGAAAAATACAATAGATCTATTTGGATGTATTTAAACTGAAATGTCTGATATCTTGACATCTGTTTTTCCCCTCTTCTTTTAACGGAAGTCCCTGTACTGTTGTTGACACCCCCTTTGTTAAAGGGCTTGTTTCAAACAAACCGTTTAAAGTGTCTTGCATTTGATGGAGAGCATGGCAACATACTTCAGGTCTTATCTTACTGAGAAAATCTAAAAATAGAAGTTGTATACAGTAAATACAATGTTTTTGAAGCAAGACAAACCAACACAACAATACCTTGCATGGCCGACCACTCCTTCACCACCTTTTCCCCAAACAGGTGCCCCCTTTTTGCTCTGAGGGAGCAATTAACTAGGATTCAGGGAGTCTCAGTGGCCCGCTTCAGTGGTTCTCATTAGTCACATGACACTTTTTATACCTCAAAGTCCCTTCAAAGCTTCATGTTTGAAGACTGTGAACAATGGACATAGAAAACTTCAACCTATAAACCATTGAATTTTGTGTAATTGAAGCTCATGATTCGTGCATTTGTTCAAAGGGGATGGTAGACTGACACAATGAGTGACAATGCTAGTAATGCCTCAGGTTATTTTTTTTTCCATTGCTTAGTCTCAGCAAGGCACGTGGGGCTTGTTAGCATGCCCTGTTGAGGCTCTAGGTGTGAGAGTTTCCCTTGCCTTCAAGTCCTTTCCAATGAATAAATAGAAGCACACTTCTAATTGGCTTGGGGAAAACTGTTTTTATCATAGCAGGTTAGTGCTAGAGAGGAAAGGAGAGCGCAAGCGTGAACCGCAAAGCCTCCCCACGTCAACAGCCATTTGGGATTATTGAACACAGCTGGGGACGCGGGACACTTGTGCGGCCTGACAATCTCATCCCAATTTTCACTGAAATTGACTTGCTCTTTCTGAGTCTATGCTCATGTGGAGCATGTGTGTTTATCTCCAATACAAAGCATACCCTGATGTGGCCATCGAAATGAAAAGAGCATCAGAGAAACTTGAATCGGTTTGTCGTTGAGCATCACGAGAAGCGCTCCTGTTATAATTATGTGTGTGATTACTCGGCAAAGTACCGCAATTAAAGCCTGCTTGCACCGTGTGCAAATTGATTGCTGGAGATACTTTTTGGGAGCAGAGTGAACCAAATGATCAATGAGTGTTCAGATGTGTGGTTCCAGGAGATGAAAGAAGCTTTCTCCGATCATTGCTGGTGTCATTGCCGAGGTGACACCAATGCCATTTGCTTTGCTGGAGTGAAGTGGAAAAAAAGAGCTTATTATTAGGGCTGTTTACTTTGGGGAATGTTTAGTTTTTTGGCCATCTTCCTTGTAGTGATTTATGAAGTCAAAGTGCTCACCAATGCTGATTATAGTATTATTTGCAGAAAATGATTTATGCTTTGAAATTTTAAATGCATTTATTTTTGGGTGACCTGATTTATTTATAAAATGGTTTAGAACAGAATATATAGCAAAATGAAATTTACAGTTAAATTCAATAAATCCAACACATTCAACCTTAAAGGAGAACTCCGGTCAATTTTAACATTGAGCTCATTTTTTTGTACATTTGGAGTGCTGTCAATACAGAGAACAACGACAAAAATCGGTGTTGCCTACACCGAGTTATTCTATTTTTAAAATTTGCACCCTATTGACTTCAATGGGGCAAGTAGTAAGCCTGCTTTTTAGCCTCTTAACATCCTTTAAGTGTCATTACAAGTGCACAGAAAATGTGAGTGATTCCTTCCGAGTGAACACGGGTGGATCTGACTGCAGTAGATGTTAGAGATATTAATAAAAATGAAGTTAATTCAGCCAGCGCTCATACCTTTGTTTACATCCTGTTTTCGGTGGAAGGCCATAGTAATCGATTGTCGAGTTCACGCGCGTTGATCATAGGTACTAAACCTATGCGCGTGAACTCGACAATCGATTACTATGGCCTTCCACCGAAAACAGGATGTAAACAAAGGTATGAGCGCTGGCTGAATTAACTTCATTTTTATTAATATCTCTAACATCTACTGCAGTCAGATCCACCCGTGTTCACTCGGAAGGAATCACTCACATTTTCTGTGCACTTGTAATGACACTTAAAGGATGTTAAGAGGCTAAAAAGCAGGCTTACTACTTGCCCCATTGAAGTCAATAGGGTGCAAATTTTAAAAATAGAATAACTCGGTGTAGGCAACACCGATTTTTGTCGTTGTTCTCTGTATTGACAGCACTCCAAATGTACAAAAAAATGAGCTCAATGTTAAAATTGACCGGAGTTCTCCTTTAATATGTAGTTCTGCATATATCAGTGTTTTAGAGGCTTTTGTGCTTGGCTTTCTGTGATCTGCATTGGCTGATTTAGTTAACTAACTCAAGAAGCTACAGTACTTGCAGAATACTTTTACTTTAGAGGACAACAAGGGAGCATGTGTATGGCAGTAAGGGTGGTAGTTTGAATGTCCCCAAGTGTGCATTTCAGCTGTCTTGGCCACCCTGATTACTTTGCATGCCATGTGCTTTAGTCAGTGGATATTCACTAATAGGGTATGCATTGACGTAACGATTATCAGTTTAAGCTAAAGGTTGGACTTGATCGTGTTCATTTCAACTTACTAAAGAACCATTGATCCATGGATATTGACATGCAGTCGGGAATTTTGTTTCCTGACATTTAAATTTGTCTGATTTTGACGCTGGGGAAATTCATTAAGCAAATTTGCCTGTAAACGCTTTATATAAATACAATATGTAGGTCTAAATCCAGGTGATCACTTACCGTTTTTCAATGTTATATCGTCATATGCAGCCCTAAAACTTTTATAGTTTCTGTCAGTGTTTATTTAAAAACATCCAATTATGCAGAATATACAGTAAGATGTTGTCAATACAATATATAACAATACAATATATAGGGTATGATATTACCCCAAAAATCAACCTATTTACACAAAATGATAACTGCAATGTTTCGTTGACTGGATTCCAGTAGTTTTATGTGAATTGCAGTGATCCATTTTTGCTTCTCTTTTCTGTAGCTTTTGGCAGTCTGCTACAAAATACTCAGATTTCTCTCTCTATTTGTAGAGTAAATCTCAAAGCTTTTTCCCATTTTAAAGGTGTTTTGTGTTTTTTTTTTTTTGCAGCATTCATGCTGAAAACCAATGTGGCCACTCAATCTTTTTGCCACTCAGTGGGCGAAACCACAGTCACTCCGGCCAATGGTGACATCATGTGCATACCCTCTATTCACTATGCAGACCAACCTCTAAAGCGGTGTGATATGTATACTCTCTGAGAACACCTAACTCTGTAATGTTGTCTTTTCTGCGGTGTGAGTAATGCTGAAGGGTAGATGCTTAGAAACGACCAGTCTGGACTCTCAGGCCAATTACCACATTGGCTTGATGATGAGATAATTTGCAAGGAAATCTAAACGATTGCTCAGTCTGCTGTGGCCTGAGCCACTGCTTACAGCCATTTCCACTTTTGAATACATCCAATAGTCTGGCTAGTTTTAAGTTCTTCTAAAAGCATTAGGCCCTAAATCTATAAAGCTCCTGTAATAAACGCTTAATTCGACCCAGTTTAGAAGTTCTAAACACACACAACTTTCATTTAAACACCTGTGATTTTGGAAGTTGGAACTTTTGAGTAGATGCATCTCACTTAAAGATGGTAACATACAGGATGCAGGATATTAAATGACTTATGTTTTCTGTTTAAACGCTTCCAGACCTTGATGCTTATGGGCCAATAGCAGTGTTTTATTCTCAATAACACACACACTCATACAGCTATGACCGCTTCATCGAACAGATCTGTGCATCACTGGGCAACATCCTTAGCAACCACCCCAGAAACATAAACAATCAATATACTGTCAAAACTGTTCCATGTATTTCAGCAACATTAACTTTGATTATTATTTTTATTTTAATTAAGTATGATCAACCCTGCTGTCGTTATGTCTGCATCATTAACCTTTCATTTTTAATCCACCTCCTTCCCCCATCAAAGAAAGTCTTCTCATGTGGGAGATACGTTGATGTATGTGTGGAAGCCCACAGTTTTTGAAGTGCAGAGGGAATACGTTTTCATCAATGTTCATCAAGTTTAATGATGTCTAATCGTAATCTTTTACATAACTAAAACTGTATATTGTGTTAAAGGAGACTTCGCATGAGATAAGTTACTAGTCTGTTTTAATTTGAGCTATATCAGATGAGGCATGTTACAGTACTTTTTGGTTTTGTAAAACAGTAAAAATTTACCAAATTTTTATACTTTTTCTAAGAGTGGGAGCTAGATCAAAAGATAATCTAGTCTGGAGTTACACAAAGACACCTTTGTTTATATGAGAATTGGCAGAGGATGAAGTCTTGTTTGAGGAAAACCTGAGTGAATCTTGTCAGGATTAATCAGAAAACATTTCCTCTTTGATGTACTGGATGGAGGGGTTTGTAAAGAGCATTTTAGTGGAAAAAAAATTGAAAGCCTCTACACACTGGCCAGAGGTCACATTCTGTAAAGTAAACATCATGATTTCATTTAGCATAGCACAACCAGACATTTGACTATGGACATTTAAGTTTTGCATTGCAGCATGTTCTGGCCAAGAACTGCCCTCCAGGAAAGGGCTGTTTGATTTTTTTTATATATATATATATTTATTTATTTATTTATTTATTATTATTATTATTATTATTATTTTTTTTTTATTATTTTTTTAGTTTCAGGGAAATCTAAAACCAGATATTTTCCTGGCAGCAAAGTCAATGTACATCATTTTTTTTTATCTACCTAATAAGTGTCTCAAACAAAACTCCTTTTGTAAGTTTAATTTAAACTTTGTTTCTTAGCAGATCAATAAAAATGTGTGACTCCCAGAAGTTACTGAAGTGATCATTTTGAGAAAGTTCTTGCTAGTTTTATGTGCAATATGCTCTGAAGTTCTGTTAACTAAGGATTCTTATAGACAACTCTATAAGAAATACCTAAAAATAGTCTTGTCCCTTCATTAATGTACAAGTTTAAGATCACTCAAGGGCTCCCGCTGTGTCAAAGGCTTTCACAACCATTGTTAACCTAGCTGATCCTTAAGAGCAAATGGTTATTTGCCATTTTTAGTGTCTAGAACTGTGCACATATGTGGTTTGCAAGTGATGAGCTTGACTACATTCTGCAGTACCTTGTATTTGGTGCAGGAATCTGATTTCCATCCAAATTGCCGATCCCATGACAGAAAGCTTTCCCAAACTAACACATCTGATTCAATAAATTTGATGTTTGACGAGTGTAGCTGTTGAATCAGGTTTGTTGGTTTAGTTATGGGTCTGAAAAAGGAATATTTTTGCCATTGGCCTTCATTATTGGAGTTTGGAAGCCAGTGGTGTGTTTGTAGCCAGTCAGAACCGAATATGTTTGTGTGTTTCTTGGTAAAGAGATCAAATTAGCCTTTTAGACTATGAGCGGGGGTTCGGGGGCAAACACCCCTGGAAGAGAGGTTTTAAACAGGTTTTAAAGTTAAGTGCATCAATCTGGTGCTTTTTGGCAGGCTACCGTCTAGTTGATTAATGAGATTTTTAACTGAATAGAAATCTAATCCTGTCCAGATAGGAATGTGTATGATGTGTGGTTTCATCATTATGAATTTTTGGGTAAAAAGTTGGCGGATCAAGTACTGCAGGCGTTCCATTTGATATTTTAAAATCACAGATTCTGATCACAGATTACAATATGTATAATTTTACATTTTTTATTTCAGTAGGTTTTGTAAATGCACAGATCCAAAGAACAGGAAATCACCCCACCCCCTTTGACACTGTACTGATTTTGAAAGGAAAGCTTTACTTTATAGAGTTCTTTGCTGCAGTCTTATTAGCTGCAGTCGTATTTGTATGCACTGCTGTTTTTATTTTATTTTTTTGTCTGTTTCTCAACTTATTTTGATTGATGTTTTTACATTGCAAGTGATACTGTAATCAATTCTGGATTTCATAAAGTGCTTTTTTCCAGTCATAAATGGCGGAACTTTCTAGAAGAAAAAGATATTTTAGTCAAAAGCAATTTGAGTGTGGATGACGAGCGCTTTGGGTACATTCAATGTTCTGCTCGGGAATGATATGCTCTTATAGAATAAAGCGTTTTTGGTGCTCACATCTTTGTTGATATTTAGCTATGGATGTCAGCTGAACCTGCTGTGTTGAAGTATGAGAAGGCAAGACATTTGAATTTGATCAATACTGAACATCTACAGTAAAATCTTATATTGTGAAGCATAAAGCTATTTTTGTGGTTTGAAGTCATTGGCGTCATTAAGCTCTTCAGAACCTTTTTTCTGTATTATAGTGTATATAGTAATTAGCGCTAACACTTCCTTTGCCGCTCGTAGCATATGCTAATGGTGCAGCTCTGGGCTATGGATGAGCTCTCAAGTGAGTAAATGGCACAAATGAATCCTCCATACGCTCCATTTTTGAAACCGCCACACTCTATACAAGAGGCAGCTTATGAGAAGGTCGCGAATGAAGGTTGATGAGAGACAGAGAGGTAGATGCACTCTGAGAAAGAGAGCAAAATGGATTCTCAAAGTCATATCAACAAACCTGAGATTAACATACTGTTAATGAAGTATGTTACAAAAGGAAATTAGGGCCATAGAGTGCCTGCAAATCCATCTGGCAGAGTCATTCTCATCAGTTTGTTTGGAAAACAGTTCTGAGACTTTACTTTCCAGTGTGGCGCACCCAAAGGTATAGAGTTAAAAGAATGTTGTCCTTGACCCTTTTGAATTAATTTCTCCTTACTTTTAACATTTAACTTTGCCATTTTGAGACTCTATTTCCAAACTAAACTGTCACAGTGGGCTTCATAAACATTGAATTCTTGAACTTTTGTTTAGTCCATGGGGACAAGATTTAACTAGCCTCTGTTCTTAATAGGACACTCCATTGGGACATTTACTGTGTCAGATAAACATGTCTGCTAAGACTGGATGTTGTGGTCATTGGCCAGGTTAACATAGTTAACCTTTAAAATGCTTCTTAATACCCCAGTTGCCAATACCAAAGTGAGAATTTGTCATTTCCTTATACATTTTAAAAAGGTCTGTTTCATCTGGAATAAAACAGTAACAAAGCTTTTGTAAAACGTTTTTGTCCGATTTGAAATCGGTGTGGTTTTTGTGAAGTTGGATGAACAGACATAAATAATGTGATTACAACTCAATTGGCTTCTTCAATAAAGCTAAAGTCTCAGCATTGTGTGCTTTCTCTGAAAGATTTACCTGTCAGAATGCAAGGTAGTGCCTAAAGTAATGCCATTGCAGTTGTCACTGCATTTTGAATGGTTTAAAATGTTTTGAAGTCTGACAAGTCACACAGTTGTTTTTTCATAATTGACATTGCTATTATTTCCAAGTATTATGTCCATCCTTACAGTTTACTGTTCCTGTGTCTTCATCCACCACTCTGGCGCCTTCCCTTAAGGTAGTGTTGATCAGCGTTCCTGTGCCATGTCTTAAGCTGATGTTGCCCGCAGTACAAAGCTTTTTGAAATAATTACCCACACTGCTGGGTAGGAGGATTCACACCACCTCCTTCAGCCATTCATTCAGTTTGGACGCCTCTCTCTTTTGGCTTTAGGAAATCCCAGCTCCTAGTGTATTACTGTTACTGAAAGAGCCTGTGGGTTTTCCAGGCAAATCTTTTATGTTTGATTTCAGAAGTCATGGCATTGAAAATGGGATTTTTCATGCAATTGTTATCTTCCCTGTATTTCAGCTCTACAAGAACGTATGTGTGCAGACTTACTAACTATTTTAGTTATTTTTACTTAGTAATTTTACTTAGTTGTTCTGGATCTTCGACAGTACCTAGTATTAGCGTAACATGGTTTGCATGCAAAAGCAAGCCTTTAATTGAGCCCTATGATCTGTGGAGAATCCACAAAGCTTTTCAGTGAGGAAATACCCAATTCATCCTCATCCGCACCCATGAGACAGGAAATGAACAACTTGGTGAGAAAAGTGAGATTGAAAGAGAGAAAAATAAATGAGGAGGGAAGGAGGGACTGCAGTGCTGGCACTTTTTACAAAAAGGCACCCAACTGTTTCCTGCCAATACTATTCAAGGCAGAGTCAGCCTTAGTTACAAGGAAACCCTTTAGGCACTTATGTTTGGCTCATTGTCAGTGCCTAACAAACCTTAAATATATCTGTTGCGAAACTGTCTATAAAGTTTGTTATCCCCACCATACCCCGACTCTGCAACCAGGCAGCAATAATGAGTTTTCAAGCTTGCCAGGCTTTTGAGCAAAAAAGATAAGGGCAGAGTTTTGTTCCCTTTTGAAAGATGTGTCCTGAGCCCCTCTGACCTACGTTAGTCTGCATTGAGACAGATAGCTTCTCTCCAGTGCTGTGCTCATCAGAGGTGAAAATTGCCAAGTCCGTGAAGCCAACGCCACTGGGCCTAGATCAGCTGTTCCTCCACCTGGCCGGATTATGGAGGTATGGAACCTGTACAGAAGGCACTGACAGGGTTCAAAAGTTTACATGTTCAAGTTGCCATCCACAGGGAACCTATGATGTGTCAGAGATCACAGAGATGTCAAGGAAAAGTGGGTCACAGTCGATATGGAAATTATTGTTGACAGATGGAAGGCTGTGTCCTTAATGTAGGTTCTTGAGTACACTTTGAAAAATAAAGTGCCCCCTTGTAGAGCTGTACTGAGCTTGTGGTAGAGCTGTACTGTTGTCATTGTGTAGTCAGGGTTCTTGCAAGTAAACTTCAATGACTCTAAATATGTACCCATGTGCTTTTGGTTTCTTTCTGGCACCAACACCACTAGATCACACTGAACCCTTTTTCATCCAGAATTGTGCTGGTGCTTGTGCCGGAGCTAAACAATAGGGGTACGACAGCTTTTCATTTGGGGCAGTATCATCAAAAAGGTATGAATATGTACCCTTTAGGGGAAGATGAGGTACAAGGTGAACCTTTGGAGGGTGCTGTCTCATTGACAGAAGTTGTACCCCTAAAGGTACAAAAAAAAAAAAAGATTTTTAGTGCAGTTATGATGTAACTGACTGGTACTTTATAATCTACCCACAAACAGTGCATTTCTGTCTTCAAGAGTTTTATGCCATTAAGGCTAAATTAGCCTTAGTTACAAGTCCTTAGGCAAAAAAAATTAACATCCAAAGCATTTTATTGGCTAGTTATTGAGTGCACTGGGCATTTACAGTATACATAGCTTTATTTTTATAATGGAAGCTTTGAAAAATCAACTTAAATTTGGTGAGGACATTTCATTTATCCCATCTCCTGATAGTTCTTAATCAGCAGCTTTTAGAGACCAGTCTGACCTCTCTGACAGTTCTCCTGAACTGTTCCAGATCAGCACCTGGTGTGTGAAGAATGTATAAAAGTGTGTCAACAGAGTGTTTGCGAATAGTCTTCACATCTGACATTCAAAGAAAAGCAGAGATCACAAACCAAATGCACTGATCTGAAGGCAGTTTTGAGGAGTAGTTACACAACACTGAAATGTCACCGTCAACACAGTCCCTCTGAGCTCCTGCATTGACTGTCGGATTTGCTCTAGCTTTTTGCTTCGCACACTTGGCATGACGAATCGCTACTTGGGAGAAGGATGATACGCATAGCCCACACAGTAGGTTACACAACCAGCTAAGAAGTTGTGATGGGAGAGATCCACACACTACATGACTTTTCTTCCCTGTGGATTGAGCACACTCTAAGCCCTGAGCCACACTCAACATTATGCCCATGCTTACGAGAGACTGTATGTAGAACAGCAAGCTTCATGCCATTGTCTTGTACTAAGCAGATACATGGGCTTATTTTAGATTCTTTTCAATGCTTAATTCTCATGTTGTGTTGAAATTGATTAGTATTTTCATGTTTGGAGTATCAGAGACCCCAATGATGTACATATAAAAATTTTGAAATCAACCTCTTGTATTCCTTTTCAATGTTCCTCTGACCAAATGAAAACCAGGTAGGCAGATATTAGCTTTAGCAGGTTGTTTTAATGTTTAATGTTTCAGTTTGACCCCAGATAAAACACACACACAAAAAAAAAAAATCAATTGTCAAGTGTACTTTTACATTGTGTACTGTGTTGTATAAGAAAATCTTAGTTATGTGAAAATAACTGTATACAAATAAATGTAATGCATTTTTACGTTGTATAGAGTCTCTGAGATCCCAATCATACTGTTTAGTAAGTAAATTAGTAAGGTTAATATTATATATTTTTTTGAGCTACTAAAAGGTCCATGGCATCTCTCGACCCCAAACAGGACATGATGGTTAATCAAGACATTGCAGCATTGTTTAGTTGCTTGTTTACCGTAATTGGCACCCTAATTTATTTCTGCAGAATGCTTATAAATTACAAAGTGAGCAAAACCCAAGGGCTCTTTTGTTTGGCCGGTTTCAGTTTTGCATTTTTAAAACTCTCACAGCACAATAAGAATTATCTATTGTGTGCCAGCCTGCCTGCATCCTAGGCTGATTTGCTTGCTTCCGTTTGCACACCGTCACATCACTGCAGATCCCTGTTCTGACGCGGCTCTAAGCTTGATTGACAGTGTTGCTGCGGCTGAACCTTCGCCACCAGAATTGAACAGACGTTCCCTCTTCACCTCCGTCTACCCATCCGGGTCCACATTCATTTCATCTGCCGCTACACACCCATTTGACACTCAAAATTCAGACCAGAAGACCCGAGCGCTACCCTGCGGGCCATCGGCAACCGTTAGTGCTGAATGCTAATGAGAAGTCTTTATTAGCACAGAGACACAGTCAGTTCTCTCAGAGTGGGTGAAGGCACATTTATTCAGAGTGGTAAGAGGCTGCTGGATGGGTGCCTTTCTCATTGGGCATGTTTTCACGGCTAGTCCAGATCAGCATTAATGCACTTATCAGGGCTCCACAGAGAAAACAGTTCAGCACGGCCCGCACTTCAAAAGGAGCTCAGGTGGGTATGCGACCATTTGATCACCGCAGTAGGTCAGTGACATCATCACAGCTCCATTATGAACAATGTCCTGGCCAAGTGCAAAAAAGTTGAGCTAAATAAATATTCTTCAAAGGGTGGATTGAAACATTCTCCTAGTGGATTCAGCAGCTTTTCAAAATCCATATAAATGCTAATAAACTGTTGGCGCAACATGCTAGAGTGTGAGAAAATATGTTGGACTGTCTGGCAGCTGTGCTGTTTTAGTATTAATCGTGTTACTATTACCATTCAGTAACCGTGGGTGCATTTATTGAAGTTTATTTAATGGATAAAGTCGATTCTTTTCCAGGACTTGTCAATCACCTTGGTTGTGGCTTCCTGACTGCTTTTCTCTGAGGAGGTTGTTGTGTTTGTTTTGTTCTGTGATTGTTGGCTTGTTTGCATTTTCATCAAAACCAAATTTTCTGCTTCAAGTCCTGTTGATTTGCATGCAAATACTGTATGCGTATGCCACATAAGTTTTTGACAGCATTGATGATGTTGCATGGTTTATATTTTCATTTGAGCTTCATAGGAAGCTATGTAAAGCCTGACCAAGAGGATTTACTGTGTTAAATTGAGTTGTTGCTGTATTTCTGTTGGCCTGTTGAGTGTAGGACTGTTCAGATTTGTACAAGCCTGAATTGGATTGTCATTTTCATGGAATGTGGGATAGTGGAGGTAGGAAATGTTGGTCTAGGATTCATTTTTGGTCCTGTTAATGAGGTGGAACCTGTCATTCTGTAACATTAGGCACAACTAGAATTTTAAGTGCCTTACTTACACTGATGATTACCATGAATGTATTTACAATGAGCATTTATAGTAGTTAGACATCTGCAAAATGATACCATCAGTTGTGCATAAGCCTAGTTAAACGTGGATATGGCGGTCACACACTGTTCGTTATATGACCTCAAATCCACTGAATGAAATGATAAAATATTAAAGTAATTGCACCATATGGGAGAAAAGGTATCAAGCAAACAGCGTAGATAATTGGAACATGCTAGCCAAACAGTTGCAAAATGTTTCTCTTGCATGTTTTGTTTAGAAAAGAGAGAAATGAAGACACATTTTAGCCATTCAAAGTGGTTCAATACAGCGTTCATGATATTGTAAGCTGCTTTTGATGCAGCGGTGAAAAGTTAAATAAAATGTATAGCAATCAACATATAATAATATTTTGTAATATCTTCTTTTAGACAGAAAGGAAAATAAAGCTACTTTTGATGCATATTTATTTAAATGTGTAAAAAAACAACTACAACATTGCAGTCACTTCACATATAATAAAATACGATTATAAATCACATTAAATATATTATTAAATATAATTACAGTTAAATAGTTATTGCACAGAACAACACCAGAAAGTTATGGAAAAGGGGTATAAGGGGCTTAGAGCTCTGTCCCTCAATTTTTTTTTTTCTTCCATCCATTATTATGCTTGTTTTTATGATTATCTGCAAATGCCCACACATATTGTCAACGTCTAAATCATCAGCTTCCTATTCATGTCTGCAGACATGGAGTGACTAAGCCCTTATTGAAAGTTACTTTGCATTGGCCAGCTGTTCTTAGCTGTTCTCCCGCCCCATTAGCATTTCGAAGAAACAAGATGATTATTATTTGTGTTTTTGTGAAAGAGAGAAAATTACTTTGGATTACCGGCATATCCTTCAGACAATTGTATACCTCCCTTGTCTTTGTTTCCTCAATCTGCCTTCAGTGAGAGTATGTTGGGAAAATGCTTTATGATTGCTCAATCAGTTATCTGTCTAAACTAAATCTCCCTAGGGTTGTCACAGTCCTGTTGTCTTCTGCACCCTTCTCTCCTCATTGCATACTACAACTGTGACCCATTGTGGATGCTAGAATAATCCCAAAACCGTGGTAAATTAGCTAGCCAAGTTATTTATGAAGGTTGAAGTTGAAGGTCATTTTCTTATTAAGGGCGTTTTTTGTTGTTAAACAAACGGTTTTGTTGGTGTTGGGTTGATATCCAATGTGAAATGGATGAAAAAACTACTACTGTGCCTGTACAGTTCTACTATCTGCAAAACCTGTTGAGAACCACTGGCTTAGACAGTCCCACCCAGTTTGAATCATGTTCCTATTCCATTTTCAAAATCGTAACTTTTCTTAGCCGCATTATTCATCTCATACAGCACCGTTTGGCCCATCAGGAGAAGGCAACAGTGATGTGAACATGCTGTTTATTGCCACCATCTTTCATCTGCATTGCGCGCACTGGATGCTAATGCAGGTCTTGGAGTGATGATTTCCTAATTGTATTAAAATTGTGCATGCTGGGAAGCTTCGACTTTTCTCTCTACTTCCCTATCTCTGTAAACCAAATTGAATCAAACATAAAAGTGAAACTTTGAGGTTGTTTACAATGTTAGACGTAAAAGGACTGATTTTTTTTTTTCATTAGGCCGTCTCCTGTGCAAGTGAATAACTCCTTAAAGCATATATTTCACTGCCTGTCTGTCTAGCCACAATTTTCGTTTACGTCCATCCTGTGTCGGGATAAATTTGCACTAGGGATCAGGTGGGATGGCCTTTTTTTGCCAGATTTTCGTCTCAACTGATGAATGTCTTTGGGCGACCACACTGCCGGATATCGCAACACTTTCCCATCACTCTGACATTTATGGCCGGCACAAATTATTGAACAACTTGACATTACTTGTACATGGCGACTCAAACGGAAATGACATTTTCCGTTGTTACTTTGTCAATATGTTTTACACCTATGTCACAGAAAACCAAAGGGTAATGACCACAAATTACTACAGAGTGTCAGTGTGAAGTAGAGGAAGGCATGTGGTGGTGATGAATGTCTCTTCTACAGACAGAGATTGAGGGAAAACCAATGTGTTTATGCACCAAATCATCAATGACTGTTGTAGCACCCCTGAGAACAAGAGCAAAATGCACTACTGAACACGTTAAACGAAGCTCAACCAAGAGCCTCTGCAATACCCCAGCGAGTTATTGACGCCTTTTCCAGATTGAATCACAGCACACGCCACAACATTTCATTTCATGGGTCTTATGTGCGCAGATAGGAAGCTGGCACATCTAAACTGAAAACGGAGTGTAAAATGGAGGAAAATGGCCCTCACCATCTTAATCGTGCACCCTTAAATCATAATTTACTCCCTGAAATTGCTCCTGTGGTTAGCTAAGACATATCATGTTGTAAAAAAGTGGTTGTACTTAAATGACGGCAAGTGTTTCTCTTGAAAGCAGTCAACATATGTTTACTTATGTCAAAAGCTGACTCACAACATCATCTGAGATGATCTTGTGGTTGTTGCAGTGTAAGCATTACAACCTTTCCCATCTAAGCTCTGTTTCCCTCTCTTTCTCTTGGTTGCTCTGCAGGATACCCTGAGCAGCTGTTCCCTCTGCAGTAATCAGAGAGCGGGAAACCGGTGCAGAGCGGGGCAGCAATTAAATGCTAAACACCGTGGAACTGGTGCAGGAAGTGAAGGAAGTCTTGATTACGGTTCATTGATCCTTTTTAATGACATCCCTCAGTCATATTGTCCCGATTCAGGCTTAAACAAATTTTTAGGGTTCAGTGTAAGTTAAGTTTCGACTGTGTTTGTGGCAGCAAGTTGATTACCACAGAAAATATGGCGAAATATTTCTTTCCTTCACTTTCTCACCTTTCAGAAAAAAATGCATTGCTGGAAGAAAAGGGCCAGTTTGTAGAGTAACCAAAAATATGCTGTTTTAAGCCACTACTTTTTTTCTTTTTTTTTGCCCCCCTTTTAAGACTCCTTTTCTGAGGTCACCGTTACATAGTCCACATATAACTTTAAAAACATACTTAAACGTCATGATTTATTTACTGCATCTTTAAGTTAATTAGATGTTGTTAACTGATCAACTTTATCCCAACAATTTTACAGAAAATTGAGAAATGAATGTTCCCTTATGGCACCTCTGTACTACTGTGTAAATTGCACTAATGCATTTTCTCATTGGGATTTTTTTATAGATAGTGGCATAAATATAATTATTGCATTTATTAATTTAATTGAATAAGGTTGCAAGTGGTTTGGACAAAATCTGTTACCCTTTTATCTATGTTGGGAGACAGAGTAAAAGAGTAAGTAAAATTTATTTTATGTCCCAAACCACATTTATGCAACCAATGATGCAGATTGAGCTTAAAATCTATCTATTTTATAAATGCATGTTATTGAGCTTATTGTGAACAATTCGTCCATGCAAATGTTTTCAGGTTTGTTCGTTTTTTTTATCTTGCCATAACCCGATCTTCTGTTCAAACGACTAACTTCTCACTAGTGACCTATGCTGGACTTCCAATCATTTAGTCCACATAAACCCCGCCCTTTTCTTGCACAGTCAGTTTGTACAACTCTCACAGTATTTGCACAAACTCAATGTGTGGAAAGGCTGGAAGCAGCTTGTTTACGTGGCTCAGTGTGTTTAGCAGTATAGGGTCTGGTGTAACACTGGCTGGTGCACTACAGCACTGACATCATTCCCGCTAGAAGGGTTATTTTTGTGCAGTCCCGAGATATTGGAAGTGATCAGAGTCAGGTTTCAATACTTGAGTACAGAGTGAAGCACACAACCTCTTCATGACGTGGCTGGGTTCTGCCAGCGTGACCTCACTATGGCTCTCACTTATTGGAGGCGTTTCCCTGTCAACAGGGAAGAGGATCCCCTTGTTATTTACTGGCTGTCTAGTCCATGGCGCCCAGCCTGGGCTCATTAACCCCCCTCTCAAGTACATTGTGGCTTATAATATGATACAGTCAGCTAAGTGGGTTATTTGATATGTAAAAGTTTCTGGTAAGATCTTCAGGTCTTAATATTTGAAATGAACGTCTCTAATAGTCAGGTGCCATTTGAGTCATAGAATGGAAATTGGAATTGATAATGATGAAATATAATGATGATAACTGCAAAGCCATGGCTCTGACATTCTCTGAGCAATGGTGGGTAGTAATGAAAATAATAATAGCAGTTAGTTGTTGCTGGTGGTGTTGTGGTGTTAGTGTTTTATAAATGTGATTATGGCAATGAGGGCTGCAACAATTAATCATTAAAATCAATGACTATCTGTTTGTTCAAGTAATGGTGGACAGAAGGAGTGTTCAAGAAATATTTGAACTTTTTAAATTCCATTTGATGACATTTCTGACACCGTATTAGCATACTAGCATGTTTCTGCCATATAAAGATTTGCTATTTTGAATTCATTCATACTTCGCCTTACAGAATGCCAGAAATATTGTGGGTAAATTTGAAAAAAATCCTTTTATGCAAGGAAAGTCAGCAAACATCCAAGGTAAATTTACAGTTTTTTTAAAGGGACACTAAGTAGGAATTTCTCCCATCTAGTGGTGAAACTGTATTTTGCATTCAAACGAATAATGCTCTCCAGCGCCTCACTTTTTCAAATGCGCGTTGCATCTACGGTAGACGTTATGTACCAAAAAGCTATGACAGGATGTCTTATAATAGCACTTCGAGTTTTCCTTCGGGTGAACAGGTTTGTTATTTAAAACAAACTGAAACTTGAATCAACGAAAAAAAGAATGTTACAGTATAAATTACTGACTGTGAAAAACATTAACTATGGTAGTTAGTAGTAATGCCGCCTTTATTCGTTATATTTTTGAAGTACGTGCACTGTTAGATATCATCATCATCCGTGCCTTCTCTAACGTTACTTTACTCAATAGCGGCTATTCATCAAAGAGCCTGTTTAACTTACTATGAATAGATAAATAGATATAACTATAAATGTTCTACTATCTATATAATAAAGTTCACAACCAAGCAATGAAAAATAAGCTTGTAATTAAGACCGTAACATTGACTTACCTGTCGAGAAGAAAGCAGGCAACTTCAGCATCTCTTGTTTTGAAAGCTTTCTCCTGCATTAGCTATCCCGACATTAACCCTTGTTTTTGTAATCTCCGGTCACGTTTCCTTTTACGGTCTATTTTGGACTTTTTCGATGACGAGGACTCCTTATCCTGTGACTCATATGTATGTATGAATGAACGGTGTATAAATAACCGTGCAGTGCAGCCTTTTAAACTTGCCGCGGCAGTGACAAGCGCCTCTCAACTGCTCTGCTCCTCCGCTTCTGCTGGCTTCAGTCACGTGACACTGGCTCTGAACGAAACGCGTTGGCCTAGTACTTTTTGTCCCTCTCTGCTATTATAGTTTTTCAAGATGGCGGAACTACATGGAAGCCACCGTGGACCTACCCGTCCCATGTATATAAAGATAATAAATTCTTCGTTTACGAGGATTAGTCTGATCATTGGCAGAGGTATTTGTACACCATTGAGGGCATATTTATGAATAAAAATATTGATTTGAGATAATAAAATACCTAAAAAGCTACTTATTGTCCCTTTAAAGTTTTCTGTCAAGCTTTAAAAATGACTGGAATGTTACTACTTACTGTAACATTTTAGATGCTTTAGATTAACATGCTTTAGATGATTCTTCTGTGTTTTTTGGAAGTGTCTGCAACAAACATCTGGTGACGTTGGATTATATTAGATTGGTCTGTTTTTATGTCAGAGGCTCTGCAAGGATGAGCAGAAGGCTTCAGCTTGTGTCTGGCAGGCTGTGTGGAACACGCAGTATGTTATCGGGCCCGGGGCAACGGATGGTGTCTGTAGACGCGATTTATGCGCCGTGGCTCTGTAAGACGACAGCTGTTAAACATGCTGACAGGTAGCATAAAAAGAAGCAGCTATTTATTTGTGCCCAGAAAGCATCTTCCTTGCATTTCATATGTCACATCTACCTTGCCTCTGTTTCACCTCACTTTCACCCTCATGCCATGATGCTACTGTCTTTGACTGTTTGACATCAATGAAACATCTGAATGTCTTGGTGAGGCGTGGCATTGCCGCCTTTTGCAACGCTGATGATTTTTCATGATGGTTTTTGAGAGACAGCAGGGACAAAGGAGCCCTGAATGATCTGTTCATTGCTGCTGTGCATTGTAGCTGTTGATTCACAGGAGGGGGGGGATTGAGACTGTGGCAGATGATAGCTTTCTGTCTTTTCCAAGCCGTCATAAACATGTTCACCTCATTCATGCAATGGAAAGTAGGCCATCCATGACTGGAAACAGTATGCGATGTTCTTTGTGGTGTAAGGTGGACTCTGGTGTTTTGCATGCAGACTGGGGAAATGTTGTAATGTTGTAATACTGTAATACACGGATACTTGTGTTTGTGTGTTTGGCAAAAGTTGCATTCATGAGGACACCTGAGTCTAAGGATATGTGTGTGTGTGCACATTGTAAATAGAGGTTGAAAGAGATTTAAATCCCTGAAGGTGTTTTAAAGTGGTGTTGCGCGTTACGAGAGCTGCAAATGTGTGATTAAAATATTATTAATGTTAGAATGCATCCCAATGAGTTACCACAAATGCCCTGTCTCCCTTAACATGATCCACTGTGTCTCTTGCAGAAATACTAAACTTAAGGTTAGGATTGAGACCACTAATACCCACATTAAGTCATTTGCCCTGTTTATACCTGGTATTAAGATGTGTTTTGGTCGATTGGAGACGAGGGAGACATATAACCGTTTACACCTGTTGTTTTAATCCATCTCTTTTGTCAACTTTCGACCACTTCTGTCCTGATTTCTTCAAGGTGGGCAGGTAAATGAATGGCTTTTTTCAGATCCTTCGATCTAATGGACGAGGTAGGCAGTACACTTGGAAGAAAGAATTTTTTAGCAATGAGACATGAGAATAAATGTAATCTATGGAACGAAACATGAATGTGAGCGACCTGATAGACGTTGAAGGACATGAACTCGGAATAGGCTAAAGGTTAATACTTTCTGTCAGGGGCAGATTTTGTCTTGAGCTGGTCACAGCAGATCGCCTCGACTCCGGTCTCATGTGTCCTGCATTCTCTACTTGGTTGCTCCCGTCCTGTCATCCTGTCCCTCCAAGGTGCACCACCTGTCCTCTTCCCATCTCCCCCCTCCTCCTCCTCCTCCTCCTCCTCCTCCTCCTCCTCCTCCTCCTCCTCCTCCTCCTCCTCCTCCACCACCACCTTCTAGCTCTCCAGGGAAGTGTCTGCAGTTGGTATGGACTTGAAAGCCTGTGTCCAGCCAGGCATCTGTCTTTGTAACCCTGCGTCTACAGGAGGTGCATATGACAGGAGAGGAGACATCAGGCAGATGTTAGTAGATGGAATGCAGACTTTAAGCCCAAATCCTGACTTGCACATTGTGAATTAGCCCAGCTTAATTTCCCAAGCAATCCAACAATTGCAGGATGTTAACATCAATATATTGGGAGGAAAGTCAGCTTTTACAGTATATGGTGCTGATTGATTTCGTTATTTTGGGGACAAGACAGTGATGTAGAAGTTTTCATGTTGGAATCCAGCCCGGATCTATTTCCAGTTCTGTTCCACAAATTTTGTTAATAGGCAGGGTCGCGCCACGTTAAATTTTTTGACTGGATTGAAAATTAGGCTGTGAGGGATAGAAGTGCAGTGTCTTCAATGACTTGTACTGTTGTGTAGCATTGACAATTGTATAGCTGACAAAACATCTTAACTTCAGTTTTGAGATTTTGAAGTTAGGGGTTTTGAAAATTGTCATTCTTCTGCAGTATTTCTTTCTTGATTTCCAGTACAAATATCTAAACACTCTTAAATGAATATACATTTACTTGAGAAACCTTTAAGTATATCCCTAGCCTTGTTTTCATTCACATTTATTGATGTTTGAGGCAATTCATTCCTCTTGAATTACTTTCAGGCTTTAGAAATGCATTTTTGATTTATTAGTACAATAAGGATGAGTAGTTTCTGCTATTTGGCAAAGTGAAAATGTCATTCACTGAGTTTAAATATTGTCTTTCTTTACAAGAACAGTTGTGACCCTGAAATTGCTTTCACCGTCCATTCCATTTTCTTTTCTTTTCCAAAGCTTCTGCTACCTACTTTGTGTACAGTATATGCTTGGGTGAGGATACAAATGAAAAGAGCACTCTTGACTCTATGTAGTTAGGGCATGTTTTTCAGTTCATATTGAAGCTCATTTGTTCCCCTGCTAAAAATTAGCTCTTCTGCTATCAGCTTTATGCAAGAATGCTTGATTTGGTGCTACGGATCAAGCGGTGGCTGCAGGTATAAGCTGGCAAGCACACATGGATTCCTGCCACATGGTGGGCACGGGTATAATTCCTTCTATTAAAAGCAAGGAGATTGCTTCTACTGCAATCCCCCCCCCCCCCCCCCTCCCCCCCCCCAATCTCTACCTTTTTCTGTCATATTCTTTCTTTCCCGCCTTCGCTCCTTTGCAGACTAAGCTCTTTCCACGCCCAGAGATAACGTGGAGCTTGTGTGGGAGCGATAGTAGAGTGTGTGAAGATGAGATTGGGCTTGAAGTAAGCAGACTTTTTTTTCTCCTTTAGCTTCAACCAGCCTCAATGCACTGGTATCCCAGACAGGTGTTGTATCACACCAGTTAAGGCACATTTCTGTAAAACAAAAAACGGCAATTCATTGGGAAAATAGTCATACTTTACGAGACGGTGCTGGAGAAAGATGGAAACAGTTTTGGCATTAAAATGGTTCCATCAATTTTAATTTCCCTGCCTTGCAGTCCAGTAGTGTTGATCAAAGCTGAGAAAGTCAAAGTATGGACTATTTTGAGCATGAAGTAGCGTCTCCCCAGAGACGCGAGTGGAGAGAATGTTCCAGAATCCCCCATAGAGAGGCTTATGTGTGACTGGTACACTGCCACCTGCAGATAGGTGGGTAGCTTTGGAGTGGCAGGAAGAGGTTTTTTTTTTTTTTTTTGGTGTGTGAGAGAGTGAGATTTAAAACAGACTTGTACAGTTATCAATAAAACTTGTTATTGTTCTGACCCTCATAGCAACAGACAGGAATTAGACGAATATAAAGCACAACAGACACATTGAGTGAAACAAAATGAACATATTGGAAAGTGACCAAAACAACCGTGGTCCTCAGAGAACCAGATGTATTGATCTTTTCAAATGGGCTGGCAGGCAGGCAGTAGAGGCAGAGTAACATGTAATTTGACTATCTATGCAGATAATGCTTTCATTCAGAGCTCAAGGGACATAGAACTTTAAAAGAGAAAAATGATTAAAGCAGCATCTGCACTGGTTCCTTTGGTGAGACATCTCTGCTGGATTTGTGGAAAGGCTTTCAGTGTACTTTTATTATTTGTTTTCACAAATGACCAATCAATTAGTTTTGATATTGCAATACTAATGTTGAAGTACCGTTTGTTTTTGCTATCATTTTTCTGACACAATAGCCTAGTTCCCAGTTCCCAGTCCAACACTGGCATAAGTGGTATTAAGTTATATATAAGCTGTTATATTTGTCAATGTTTAGTTTTTTTAATGTGTATGTTTTATATTCTCTAAAGTGAATTGGTAATTTTATTCAACTGTATGCCACTTATGTCCATGCTGGTGACAAAAAAAGAATATATAAAAATAAAAAAATAAAAAATATATATATTTATATTTATAAAATTTTATGTTAAAATAAATTTCATCCACTTACTTTCACGTCTTGCACTTTAGAACGTGAAGAGTTAAAAAGATTTTTATGAAAGAATACATAGAATAAACACGTTTTTAACTTTAACATGATCATCATCATCATCATACAGTATAGTTATGCCATGAGCTTATTACAGTGACAAACTTGGGGCATTCAGAGGTTAAATTACTCATTCAAGGGGTCAGTGATGACTTGCACTCTTCTGGTTAATACCAGCCTTAAGCTTTGACCTCTAAACTTCAACAGACTTACACTAGTAGGCACCCCAGTCTTGACACTTAAACCAGAAGACTTATTAAACCCCCACTGAACACCTTTGGGATAAATTTGAATGCAGATTGTAAGCCAGAGCTCATCACCCATCATTAGCACCTGACCTCATTGATGCCCTCTTGGGTCTAAATGGAGGCGTATCCCTTCAGCCAGTGGAAACCCTCAGAATTCTCTATATTACACCAAGTATGCATCTCATATAGATGATCTTATTTTGTTTTCAGTGTCATCCAATGCAGTGAAGAAGTCACATATTTCCTTCTGACTCTTTTTAATGTTTCAGTCATGAAAATGAATGTTTTGAGCTGCTCTGAGCTGTTTTGGCTTTCGGCAGGGGTGATTTTAGCATATGGTAGACCGCATGTCCCACCAACTGTGTAAGCCCTTTAACTCTGATCTGTGTCGGTCTCTCGTTCCTGTTCTTGTCCACTCCTCCGTCTCTCATAGAGGGATGTTCTGGATTTGGCAGCCCTGCTTGTGTTCTCTGAGCTCTCGCTAGATGGCGTTCTTCATCCACTGCTGTGTTAGAGGCAAACTATTAAGCCCACTGATAAAGATTAGAGCAAAGCACAGAGACCCATGTGGTTATTATAAAGGCCTTGTAGTTATACTTGCATGCATCTTTTAAAACTTTTAAACCGATTTAAACCATGTATTTTACACCCTGGGGCCAGTGAAAATATTGATAGGGCGACTCTGTTAGAAGAAATAAAATCCTTACTTGTGGATCCTGAGCCTTATGTATAACACTCAGTAGTCCCTTTCACACATACAGCCTTTACAGGTAAATTACCGGTAAGAGATCGTGTGTGAACAGGACCTTTTCAAAAATGAGGGGAGTTTTAACATTACCAGTAAGTTACTGTGTGAACGTGGAATGAAGATTACCGGTATGATCACATATGAGGTCAGAACGCGCTGACTTAAAAAGTCTGCTTTGGGCTAATCATAAAGTTCTTATGAGATGATGTGATTACTCAGCACTGTTTACAGTAAGCTTTTTAATAGTTTTTCTATGTAAATATGCGCAAGATGATCATATTTGCCCATTGCGCCATGTCACACAGCTTTTCCATTCATCAGTGCTTCGTCTCAGAAGTTGGATACTATTATTCGCGTCTCAAACATTGTGATGTTTGATCATCATCCCTTGATGCCTTTCAGACGTCAACATTTTTTGTCAAATTGAACATATGGTGAAACTAAAGCACTTCTCATCATGCGGGCGAATGAAGACAGCAGGGCAGCGTTTAAATATCACTTCCGGTGACTGACATCACAGAATTTATGAATGTTCACAGAATGGTCTCTTAATGGTAAAAAGCCAGAACATCTTAATTGTGTGAACAGCAGATTTGTGTATTTATCGGTAAAGTAATTCTGGCAAATTTACGGTAATTAACCGGGATTGCTGTGTGAAAGGGGCTACTTGTGTCTGCCTTGGTTACGACCCTTCTCTATTTACGCTATAAATTATTTAGCTTAGTGTGTGTGGATCTTCAGTTGAAATAAATGATCTTCCTGTTTCAGAAGATTGGTTGCAATAATATTGCTCTGTAATCGGATGTTGTCATGAAATAATTGGTCTGCCGCTTTAACCGTGTCTCAAATGTATTTTTACATCCTGTCCCTTTATTCACCCTGAACCGAGGCCTCTTCTTGACAAAGTAGTCACTTTCCCAAAATATTCCCGTAGATTAGCTGTCATCTGATGTGTGGCGGGTGACATTGGATTACAGCGCAGACCATTAGGGCTGCTGTGTGTGTGTGTGTGCGTGTGTGTGTGTGCGCGCACACTCTGGCTGATACTGGTGGTCATTACGTCTTCCTCTTGACACTGTGATTACTCTGCAGTGTCTCCATTAAGTCGCTGTCAGCTACTCGCCCACTAGTCTCCATGTTTCATTTAGCCCATCAGTTTCTGTGAAGTAGGTCGCCTTTGTTTCCTCTCATGTCTTTTAAAACATGAAATGGCAAACGGGGCTCAACAATGATTATTGTTTTGATGATTTTGATGATTGATACAGATTTTTTTCTCCTATTGGGGCATATGGGCTAGTCGTTAGTATGTTTACTTGCCAGTATTCTTAGT
Source organism: Rutilus rutilus (assembly GCF_951802725.1). Classification (NCBI taxonomy): domain Eukaryota; kingdom Metazoa; phylum Chordata; class Actinopteri; order Cypriniformes; family Leuciscidae; genus Rutilus; species Rutilus rutilus. The sequence goes on along the minus strand of NC_140212.1, from coordinate 10,757,665 downwards.
GGCCCCACCACAACAATACATTTTTAATTTTTAGGTTATTTTTCTGACTTATTCTATATAAAAATATATTTCTTGTTTTTATTAAACATTGTTTTCTTAAAAATACTATTATTACTATATTTAAAAATGTTATGTAACATTATATTAAACAATTTTAATGTAATGTTTTAAGTATTTAATTCTATTTTAGAAATATTTATTTACACTGTTGTTAAATACATTTACATTATAATATTTATAATTTACAATTATAAGTTGCATGATACAATTATATTTATTACAATTTGTAATTATACTAAATGTATAATATATATTTTTAAATAGATTATTTTTAACTAAAGATATTTTAAATTATTTAAGCAATATTACATGTACTATTAAATTATAAATTATTGATTTATTTAATTGTTTTATTAATTCATATTTAAATGTATTTTATTTTATTAAAAATTTTAGTTCATAAACACTTTTGATGGCAAAAATTGCAAACCACTGCAAAACATTGCGGGCCACAATTATTGTTTAGCCATGCAAACTCAAAACCCTGTGATCGGGATTATATTGCACTTCTTCAGTCACTGAAAGAGATTTATTGTGGTTTGTATTACTATTTATGCTTCCACTGTTGGTATCACAGTCATCAATCATGTTGTAGTGTGTTGTGATAGCCACTAGGTGACACCGTATGTCATCATCAGCTCCACTCCTGCTCTCATCAGTGAGGTTGGGATGCTCCCAAAATCCTGGTGAAGAATAAGGTCGCTCTTTGATTTGCTGTGTAATTTCACACATAGGAAAACAATGAATAAATCTGCGCGTGAATAATTTAAGATCTGTTTCGGAAGGCTTTGTTGTACTGGTGCGCTTTCCTGTGGGATATTCCTTTCTTGTAAATCCATCCGCAACATAAACATCTATCTTCTGCGCTGGATTTGCCACTGACAATGTTTGATGCCATATCCACGTTTTGCACCAAGTCTTTCTGAAGTTTTAGAAACCTTTTCCATATACTGAGATTTGAGTAAACAAAAGACTATAATCCCTGAAAAGCCTCCTCAAATATTCTGTGTGAGGTGAATAAAATGCAGGATAACTTGTCCTTTACTTAGACAAAATAGACAATTTATTGATTATTGACCATTGGAAACCAATTATCGGCTTTATATTAAAGCATTACTGCAATTCATCTCTCTGTACATTCAAAAGACTTTGCAATAATAGAATATAGACTTTTTTTCTTTTTTCTATGGTCAAGCACATCTCTTGTCCTTTCTTGCAAAAATGCCATGTCCGTGTTCCTACAAGATGATCTTAATGCATCAGTACTACAGATCTCTCTGTGCCCTAATCTGACATGGGAACCAGAGCCAGTTTGAATGAAGGTGACATGTTAGTGATAGCCAGAAAGATTAAAAAGTGGATTTGGTGAAATGTCATGTTGAACTTGATATATATCTCTTACTTTTTCTAAAATGTCACCTGGAATCCTTGTAATAAACAGTACAGACCCCGTTATGGCCACGTTTGGAAGCCAAAGTAAATTCAGATTGAACCTGGTGTTTAAAACCTGTTGAAACTGTTTTACAACATGCCCTATTTCTTTATGACATCAATCTATCCATCTGCCCTGATTAAGAGGGCGTTTATAGATTAGTGTTTGTTCAGAGCACGCATACAGTGCCGCCGTATAGCCTCGTTCTCATTTCAAGATGATGAATGGCCTCCTCTGCGTGTGTTCGCTGCTGTGTGAGACGGCTTTACCAGTCCTGTACGCCCGGGCCACCTGATTTACAATCCGACCCGTGTTTCACAAACCAGCAGATCGATGACAGTGAGTGCCACTGCTTGACTTGTACACGCATACAACCCCTGTCATGGATAAAAACCACAACATGTTGAGGAATGGCTGTAAATTACCTACAGTTGCATGATGTTGATGTTAGAACTGGAAGAAGGAGATAAGGATGAGGTTCTCCTTTGTGTGGGATCCATTTGACCCGGCACAGTCGAGTTTAGCTCTTGTGACAGAGAATCAAAGAATCCACTTCTCTTTGCTGCAGAAGCTTGTGTTCAGTGAAGCAGCTGCTCCATTTAAAGAGACAGTTCACCCAAAAATGACAATTGTCATCATGTATACACCCTGTGTATTTCATTTTAAACATGTATGCTTTTATCCATGGAAAATCATCATGCATCAAAAGAAATCATCATGCAGTGTTTGCCACACACACACACACACACACACACACACACACACACACACACACACACACACACACACACACACACACACACACACACACACACACACGTCTAAAGTGACTAAAATGTAACAAAAGCGCCAATATTTTAACTGTTGCAACCACATAAAAGTATACATTTTATTCATTCATTAAACACTTTAATATAATTTAATAAATGTTAAATGTAAATATATTGTTAAATGTATTAAATATGTATTTATAATATGACATTATGTTCTATTAATTCTGTATCAAACATTAAATTATAATTTCATTCTTTATTAACTTTATATTTCTATTATATAATTTATTGCAATTTCTGTTATATAATACAATTATTTAATGGTTATACATTGCAATTATTATATAAATAATATAATTTAAATAATGTAAATTGTGATATTACATTATTATATCGTTTTATTTATATTTAAATATATTTCATTTAATTAGAAGCTATACAGTGATTTCTCATAAGTTCATAAACATTTTTGATAACTTAGTCTAAATCTATAATCTTATAGTAGTAGTTCATACGTAATTTTGTGTGAGAACCAGACTATCGTTATCTATCGGAAAAATTCGGATTTTTGTTTTGTTTGTTTTGATGCCGTTGACATTGAAGCAGACTATATTTACTTCTGTTGAATTAATATTATATATTTATTAATGTATAAATATTATTTTAGAATAGAAAGGAACTAAAGGCAAAAACTGACTGAGTGGAAGTCGCTGTTCTCTGGGTCCTTGATAAACTGATAGTAATTCAAAAGGACTGGGAGCGCTTTGATTTTTATCTCTGGTAAAAAAAAGCAGCTCACTTTATACTGTCAGCAGGAGATAAGTGTAGGAAAGGCAGTCAAGATATGGGATGTGCTGTTCAGTAAGACTTTGCTTGAATGCTATTACATTTTTTTTTTCTGCTCTTATATGATGTGTGCTTGAGTATACGTGTGCGTGCAGGGAGTGTTTACCACCGGGCTACTGTTCTGCTTTCATTTAAATTACATTATATAAAAAAAGTGCTGAACTCAGCTTTCAGATGAATGCAGTAAGACACTGTCAGAATACCCAGAGTTGCACTTAATGTGTTTTATTCTGTTCCCTATCTCAGCCGGGTGGCTAAGCAGTGTGGGGCTTTTAACTCGGTCTATTATTCAATAACCAAAATATTTGTTAATTATTCATTACAAATATTTCTTCGTGAGCATGTGTGAGGAAAAAATCTTTTAGCTAATGCGTTGCAACATTTTTGCCTTCTTATTCAATAAAAAAAAATTCTTATTTTATCCCTTGGTAAAACAGAAGTAGACATGATCAAATTTTGATGGATCAAGGTTAAAATCAGATCAGCTTGTGGTCGAGTGACAACATCTGACATTTATTATGTTGTGTTGATGGCATGAATGCTTGACGGTCTTTTAATAAACATTTGGCAGTTACGACAGTCTGCTGGACTTATTTTGACGTCCCTGCACACCTGTCCATGACCACCCAGGTGCGTGAAGGGTGGCTATTTATATGTTTGTTTGATTTGGAAGCATATAATGCACAGTGATGGAGATAATATATGGGTGGTCTTCAGTTCTTCATGCAGGCTTCAGCAAGCCCGAGCGAAGTAGCTAATGCGATTTACAGGAGCACCGTTTTGTTTTTCTCCTCTTAGCTGAGATCATATTCTGCTCCACTGCTTTCAGGGAGAAACTCTTTGGACATGTCTCATATCCATTACAACTGTTCAATCCCTTTTGTTATTATAGCAGGATAACATTTCAACTGTGGACTGAAAGACCTTCTCAAATCTTTTGACAACTCATTGTCATAATCCGGATCATCAGCGCAAACGCCACATAGTTTGCACAAGTCCCTGCGCCGGTGGGAATGAAGTGTCTCGGTCGGTTTGAAAATTAGCCTTGAACGTCTTTCTTTTAGCAGGTTTAGCTGCTTCTTTTCATGGTCAATTAATTCTGAAGATGGTCCGTCCTCACTGTCTGCCTCTATTCTGATCATTGACTCAATCACCTGTGGTAATAGGACCGCATGATAAAGACCGCACTTCAGGTTCATTCTGGCGGGTGTCTATATCAGAGCAGCCAACTGGATGAAAAGCTCTTCATATGAAAGGCTGGATCCGCAGCGCCTGCTGTCAGCTTGCTCATGTTTTAATTGAAATAAATTAGGCCTGTCTTAGGAAGATTCACTGAATATTCGTATAATGTAAACAAAACCACTGATCCTTATGAATGTTGACACCTCATGTGTCTTTTTTTATTAATGGAATGAAATCCATTAAAAATCATTTATGACATTATCATCTCACACACAGTAATCGATTCATTGCATGGTATTTTATTTATCTATTTATTTACAATTGAACAAAAATGTTACCTTTAGGGAGGCTCGAAATAGAAGAAAACAAATGAGAACATAGATTTTATATATTTAAGAAATGTAGTGAATTACCTTTTTTTGTTAGATAGATAAAAAAATATATATATGTATATCTTGATGTATACAGTACATCTAGTAATTGAATGCATCACTTTCTCACTGAACTTTCCTGCAGTAAAGCATGAACATAGTTTTTGTCTCCCTATGCAATACATTATTATCTTGTCAATAACTGCCAAAAGAGCTTATGAATAAAAAATGTAAGAGGATATTGATCATCTTGGTCCTTTAGAAAATAGGAGTAACTCAAAGCCGCCAGGGGCAAAAAGCTTTGTTTTAGCGCATTTCTTATCCTCTCAGTGAAGTATACGACACATTCTGTGGAAAAGTAAACCCCTAGTTCTCTGAACACGTCTCATTTCAGTCCGACAGCCTCTGCGATTGCAGGGTTCGAGTGGACGCATCAGGCATTTGACGCAGTCGCCCTCTAATGAGCCAGCCGTTTCCTGCCAGTAGCTGTCACTAGAATGAGCGATTTGAAAGGTAAATGCTAATTCGAGCCTCCTCTCTGAATCAGAGCAGTGTGCAAATGGCCCTGAGGTATTTTCATCACGTTCCCGTGGCATGCTGGGAGGCCGCGATACGCACAAAAACTTGCTCATTAACCAGGAGGCTTGTGTTCACGGACAGATGGTTTCCTCACCATCGTTAATTTATTTCAAGTAAGATGATACCTCACGAACCCCGAGGCCTTATCGCACTACATGATGGATGAGTGTGCCATAAGCAGTTATCATATTTATTGATTTATTTTGTTGCATTTTCCAATGAAATTGCATATGGTTTAATTTGGCTTTATCTTATGCAACCTGTAATTATTCTTCATAATGGTTCAAGTATCAGCGCTTCTTAAATTCATTACACTACAGTGCTATTTTAAATGTATTGCTTTACAATGCTGTTTTTCATCGTAGCACTGATGGAACTTTTAGCTGTGTCTAAATTATGTTGTTTGCAAATATTACTTGATGAAACATTGCGTTCTGCGTTACGTATTAAGCATGAATCTTATTTGTTTGAAATATTTCATATATATGAGCTGCTAGGGTTATCATTTTTATGGATTAAGGGAGACGTGCTACTTCACAGGGGCTTTATATCTCTTTTTTTTATTTAGCAAGGATGCATTGATAGAAAATGTCAGTAAAGGGTATTTATAATGTTAAAGATTATTATTTAAAATAAATACTAGGGGTGTAATATTACCTTCATGTCACAATTCGATACATATCACGGTACGATATTATTGTGATACTTCAAGATATATGGGAAAAGGTAAACAATAAATGTACCGTTGATTAAAGGTGGGGTATGTGATTCTCTTTTTTGGCCATTTTTTCAAAATCACTTGAAATCCTATTCCTAACCCACTTACAGCCACTGAGTTAGAAGCACTGAAATGAAAATTAAGCAATTTAATCATCTGTGGAACGGGCAGGACTCGAAAAACTCCAGCCAATCATTTCCAAGACCACCTAGAATCATTGGACAGTAAGTGCGTCAATCAAACGGTCGTACCATACCCCCCCCTCCCCCCTCCCCCTCCCGCCGTGTTCTTCGAATGGGTGGAGTCAAAGGAAAGAAGGTAGGACCATTTGAGTTGTGTATTTTCAAAATCTGCCGGCCGTTTTGCAAATCCCATACCCCACCTTTAAAATGCTAAATTTGGTTTTACATTGGGGGTGGAAATGAATAGACTTGGTTACCCAATGCACAAGACAATGGTGACACCAGAAAAAAAATATTGATGATTTGTGAAGCTGAAAATACAGAATTATTTTGGATGAATGTGCTTGCACTGTCACTGGCTAGATATATTTAAAATAATGTAAGTTTTTACTGGTCACATAAGACATTTGGCATTATCAGGACCCACAAATATTCCCCCTTTGCATTTATTATTCATTATCTTCAACATTATATAGTAGTTTAATGTAGTACTGAGTCTGACACTAAAACTCTGTAAACTTGATTTTTTTTTTTTTCACACAAAAATGTTCATTTTGGGTGAATTATACACAATACATATTGTCACTATCCACGATACATATTGATGCATTTTTGTATTGCGATATATTGTGACACGATATATTGTTACACCCCTAATAAATACTGTTCTTTTAAACATTCTATTCATCACAGAATCCTGAAAAAAAATAGTATGATGGTTTTCACAAAAATATGAAGTGGCACAACCATTTTTCAATATTGATGATAATAAATGTCTCATATTATAATGATTTCTGAAGGATCATGTGACACCGAAGATGCTTTGCCCTTACACAAATTCCAATTTAAATATTTGAAAGTAATTTTTTAAAATAATAATATTTCACCATATTTCTGTTTTACTGTATTTTGTAAAAAAAAAAAAAAAAAAAATGCAGTCTTGGTGGACATAAGAGACTCCTTTCAAAAACATCAAAAAATCCTGTTGTTGACCCCAAACGAACATGTTGTCGCAAAAGTTCATTTAACTTGCTTTTTTCCTGGACAATAATAGTAGTGCAAATCTGTTATTTTTCTAATAGTGGAAATGTGTTCGCATTCCTTTTTATGGGTCATATAGAGTTATTCTTATATTACAGCCTTGATGTTTTCATCTAACCAATATATCCCAGAGTCTTATGAAGTTGAATGAGGAATGGGTAAAAGAAAAAACATGCCCTCAGTCACTTTCACATTCGCCCATATGACTTGGAGTAGATAGCTTATAAATAATAAGCTTCGTCGTCTTGTACAAATGCGCTGAGAGCAGACATCTGTCGACTTGAAAGCTTCCGAAGCTACCGCTACATCCGTTTTGCGCAGATAAATATAAAGAGAACCTTTGACTTCTCACGACCTCTGAAAATAAGAAGTGTTGAGGCTGGCTGACGTCAGAGAGGTGGGATGTGTGAGAGAGACTGGGTGACTAAGGTTTCCATCTCCACTTTCCTTTAGACAGTTTCACAGTGCTGTCCTGGACAGATGCTGACAGTGAAGTCATGTTTTATCCAGATGTACTGCACTGTTTCCAGATTATAAACATCAAAATCTATCTTTGTCCTTTTTGGCTGAATGCTTGGATCTGAAGTAGCTATAAATTCATGTTCCTGCGCATTTCAGTGAATAAAGCAGTTTTTTGTCATTTTAATTTATGATTTGTGGTACTCAGCTGAGGAAACAGTTTACCTCTGCGTACTTTCTCAACTCACTATCAGCCAGCTAGTTTCTTACAGGTATATTGAGTGAGAGGCCATGAATGAATGAATGCATGAATGCATGAATGAATGCATGAATGAATGCATGAATGAATGATAGTGGTGCTGTACCTATTTGAAATGTATGGACGTAATAAACAATCTTTTTACTGTCTTTATGAGATAGTCTCTCAGAATTCCTTGAGTTTTTAAGTCAGCAGACCTTGGTAGAATAAAAAAAGACAATGAGAAGCACTGAGTGGTGTATGGAGACTGTTTTCAGCAGTACTATTGTTTTATTTGCTCTGTATTGGAGGAGAGAGAGCAATCAAGTACACAGTAAATATCTTCAGTCATCAAGCATTTACCTCACTACTTCTGTTGACACTTGGAAATGACTGGGCTGATTTTTACAAATGGTGGCCATTTGTTTTTGACTGCTTGTGCATGTGCATTTTTCTTAAGGGAGAGTGTTTATTGTTATGCGCATATTGAAATACGCATTCATACCCATGTCAGACTCTCGATTAGATCTCTGGCAATTAAATATGATGCAGCTTGCCAGCCAGGTGTATTTAATATAAAACTTAACAGTCAGTATTATTAAATCAAATAATCAAATCAGCCACTATATGATGTTATAAGAAAATTTGATTGCCTTTTAAAACGGGTCCTGCTTATTTGAAGTTATTGGGCATTTAACTCTTTCCCCGCCAGCATTTAAAAAAGAAAGAAAGTTGGCAGCCACCACCAGCATTTTTTTTATTATTTTCACAAAAATGTCATGGCCCACAGAATATTTTGTTGTAATAATGCAATATCATAATAAAAAAAAACAGAGCGTCTGCTTTAAAACCAACAACAACAAAAACGACCTGCATGCATTCTTTTTTTTTTTTTTATCAACAATTGAATATGGGTACGTTTCATAAAAAAGCAAAATTTTGAACAATAAGCTGAGAAAATCATGTTTTTGTCTAAGACTGCAAAGCATAAGCAATGCTTTTATTGCTGGTTTCTGCTGCTTTTATGCCCATGTTTTGATCTCAAGATTGTTGGTCTCAAGATGCCTAATAGCGCCCCCTACCGAATAACAGTGAAAACATTGAAATTCTGAAATATTCCGTCAATGGCGGGGAAGCGTTGTCTCATAAATGATGGAAAATTCTGTCAATGGCAGGGAAAGTGTTGACATTAGTGTCTTGTTTGGTGAAAATTATCAGTAAAGAAACCTTTACATTCTTTTAGATCAGCAGTGTCCTCAAATGAATATTTTTTGACCTCAAAACTTTTCCTTTGCGTGCTTATGGAAAGGAATAAGCACTCTGTCTGAGGTCTGAGGTAACTGCCTCTGTCTGAGGTAACTGCATGTCCAGTCAGCAGATTTTTATGATTAATGCAGCGTTCTAGTTCAAATGAATTTCTTTGTTTGCTGATGATCAACATGTGACCCTCTCGAACTGCTATCGCATAAATCGCAAATCAAATTTCCATCGCTCAAAAAATACCTGTGAAAATGTATGAGTTCAATACAAACCGTGATATTCACCACATGAACTTTATGCTGAGCTTTGGAGAAAGGCCTGTAGTGTACATTTAAAGGATATATTTATCAAAATCAGCATTGTAACGGTGTATTAACATTGTGAGATGCACATTAAAAATGCTTCTGTTTGATATTTATACAGTCTTTTTGTACATGTATGTATGCATATACATGCGTGTAGTGGCACTTTTGTGTTCAATTGTAAGTCAATTTTTATATATTTTTTAAGATAGTATGCTGCAGAAAGCATGCTTCATTTTGTAGCCCACTGTTAATTTTTCTTTTGCCAGTTCCAGTTTATTTTGCCAGCAAAGAGCCTTTGTGATGGAGAGGGGATCTGAGTGCATGTTCCTCTGTGATTACCCCTCCTCAGTGGGATTTTCAGGAGAAAGAGAGTGGGAGAGATAGAGGAGAATCGAAATCTAGTTTATTCCGCTTCAAAGCTCTTTCGCTTCGGAGTCTAAATAGAAATAAAGGATTTCTGTTAAACGCTGCCTCTGTGTTCCTCTATTATGCTGGATATCATTGCAGGACTTCTTTTGGGTGTGCTGTCGAAGTTCAGACTGTAGTTATAATGTGTCACAATACAACACGAATATGCAGAGGCATGCTTTCAAAAATGTAATTAAGAATTAGTACAGAATTCAGAAATGAGATATGATGTGATTTTTATTTTTATAAAAAAAAAATTTTTTGCCACATTTTATGTTTCTGAATTTAGATACCATTTAGGACGTGCGATAATGAACCTCATTGGTTCTTGCACGTCCTAAATGGTATCTAAATTCAGAAACATAAAATGTGGCAAAAAAAAAAAAATAATAAAAAACTCATATCTCGTTTTTTTTTTTTTTTTTTTGCCACATTTTATGTTTCTGAATTTAGATACCATTTAGGACGTGCAAGAACCAATGAGGTTCATTCTCGCACGTTTGAGCTTCCACAAGAACCAGTGAGGTTCATTTTCGTGTGTTACGCAGAATGCTTTTAAGCTTCCTCAAGTACCAATGAGGTTCGTTATTGTGCGTCAAGCAGGTTCGGTTGAGCTTCTTTTTATGTTCACTGATCAGTTTTAATATGTGAATAAAGTCCGAAATTCAATATAAAGTGCTCGTGTCTCTTCAGAACACCCTTTTCATATGGATTAGTTTTACAGTCTCTATTAACTTTTTTGAAGTGTTAATTTGGTAGTTGTGTATGAACAGAAATATCCCAGATTTCATTACAAATATCAAAATTGTGAAATAACCCTTTAACTTTTGGATCACATAACACTTTATAATAACTTTCATTAGTCATTAACATGCATTAAATAAGGATTGACAGTATATTGAAATATGCATGAAATGTTTTTAAACTTTTATAACTATTTACATCTATTTTTACCTTTTAATGGAGATGTCTGTATTATGTTATTTTTACAGACTTTTCTCATGAATATTAATCATAAAGTGTTGTTTACTCAGTGTGTGTTTCCAGCTGGCATTTTAATAAATATTCATGAGGCTTTCCTTCAGCATACTAGGAATCATTAAATTATTAGACTGGATGGTCCCTGAAGTATCGGAGCATACTTTTTTTTGGTGTAGTGTTTGGAATAGTGTTTTTTTGCTTGTTTTTAGATGTGTTATTGGTCCCACTTTATATTAAGTGGCTTTAAGTTCTATGTGCTTACATCTAAAAATAAGTACAATGTAATTATCGTGTTTATGTTGCATTGTAAAACACTTTTGCTGCTATTGAGGTGTGATACGGGTAAGGTTAGAGACAGGTTTGGTGGTATGGGTTGATTTAAGGGTGGGCTAAGGTGTAAAGGAAGGGTAACAGTGTAATTACATAAATTAATTACAGCTGTAATTACATGCAGGTATTTTTTAAATATAAGTACAATGTAAAAACATGTATGTACACTAAGTACATTGTATCAAATTATTAATTTCAATGTTAGTACATAGTTAAAGCCACTTAATATAAAGTGGGACTGTCTTATTTAATAATGTGTTATTTAATAACTGTGTCCACTGTTCTGTGAAATATAGCTTTTAGCTAAAATTTTTACTATACATGTATTGTGAGTTGTCCCTTTTTAATAAGCATGCAAGCATCCAGTGAGAAATGTAATTTGCGCACATTTGCACACAGTAATTTTCTCTCCCAAATGCAAATACAGCCCTGTGTCATGTCGTCTTTTGCGGTTTCAGACTATTGTAGATGACGTAGTTGGTAAAGGTGAGGAGAGACGTTGGGTTACATTAGCATTTACATAATTATGAAATGTGAGAGGCTTGAAAATATAAATGCTTGGCAAGAGTGTTTTTGTTGGAAATGTGCTTTGTATATTGACCAGTCTGTGCTGCAAAGATGACTTTAAATTTATGGACAGAGGGATTTATTTCCATTTGAGAGAAAGCACTCTAGGATCTAATAAAACCCAACCTGAGTTCCATTTGAATGTTTTTCTAGGCCATGTGTCACTGTAGGCCTCCGGTAGTTCTTTATTTAATAATCTTGGGGAAGCTCTTCCAACTTTATTTAACTCCTGCAGTATTCCATGAGACTGTTATCAGAGGTCTATTAGTACAAACTCATGAGCATTACCGTCTCTCATTAACCTGAAGTTTTTCTAATGTACTTTGCGAAAGCAGCCAGTCGTGTTTATCCATTATCGCATATGTTATGTCTGAGACTGTTTAAGAGAGTGATTAAATGTGACTAATGCAACAGCTTGAATATTAAATGAGGCAGCATTGTGTGAATATTAAATGAGGCAGCACAGCGTGTGATTGAATTCTGAAATTGAGGCAAAATCTTCTCTCTGGGTTTGGGTTTTTAGTCCAATGTAATTCGTGTTCTACTTCCATTTGGGGTTCACGCAGTATCTGGCTATCACTATCAGCCAATGCTATACTGTTTAAAATAATATTATTATTAGAAGAAAGTCTATATAGTATGTAGTAAAATAAAGTGTACACATTTTAAATGCATTTTGCATTACTTCAAACAGCATACAGCTGTTTTTTAACTCCCATCCATCTGTCCGTCCGTGAAATGTAGTAATCCTGTTAAAAGGCACTTGTCACTTTGTGTCATATCATATGCTGTAATAAAACAAATGATTCCAGGGATCTCTGCACACTATCTACCAACAAGTCAGACGGCGCAGCATGTGGTGGAGATGCTCCATATACCAGGTTGCTGAGGCAGAGCATGTAATATGATAATACGGACTGTGTGTGTGTGTCTGTGTGCTCGTGTGTTTTGAATCAGTAAGTAGGGCATGTGGAACAGACGATGATACTGTCTAATGTTGATGCTGTAGTCCTCGGTCTAGTAAAGGGTTAATCTCCGATGGGGGGGAGGGGTTTAGTAGTAACTGGCTTTCCATGTTCTGCTAGGATTTAGTAGTAACTAGCTTCCAATATTCTCCCATCAGTGTATGAATGTGTAGAGGATGCTGTAAACAAAGCTTGGTTCTGGATCAGTAATGTACTCCACAGTCCAAAATGAATGAAAAATGCTTCTCATAGTGACGTTTTTGAAGACAGATATGCGCATCTAGCAATTGGTTCTCAAAATATTTATTTCATGGTTTAGCGATTATGGTTTTATGCTAGAATTTTTTTTTTTTTTTTTTTTTTTGGTGATCATCCCAAAATTCAAATAGTCAGGAAGGAGAACGTTTTGTCTGCCAAAATGTTTCCCAGACCTCCATATAAAAAAAAATATATATATATATATTTTTTAATGAGAAAGCCTGAGTAAGGCAATATTGAAGTGATTTGTCGGAATATGTCTAGAGTTTATTGAGGGCATCTGAGACCATACCTGGGGCCTGTTGTTTTCTATCTGCTCTAGTTATGCCTATTTTTCCTGTCTCTCCAAATGTCATACTGTTTGTATGTGTTTCTCCCCAGTGAACACCAAACCTTCTGCCATGGCCACTGGGCAAACAATAAGAGTAGGTTCACTAGAGCATATCTCCTAAAATGATAAATGTTCCAAGGCAGAACAGCTTCCCCTGTCCTAGGGCTGCCCGTGTTTGTACCTGTGGCCACAGATAAGAGAAAACGCCTGCCAGACTCTTTGGCTGTCACGGCGAACGAATCCTTTCACGAGCGAGCAGCCAGGAACGCAAGCAAATTGCAGTGTGTTACAATTGTATCATTTAATACTCTTCATTTTGAATAGAATGAGATTCTGTGAAACTCACCTGAAACTCTCTGAAAGCCCTGAAAATAACATACTGTGATGGTACCATGATTCTATCAGTTGGCAAAATCATGGTATTTCATTTTATTTATTTTAATTCTTCGTTTTACTGTCTGTTCCAGCTTTTTGTATGTGCAATTTCTATACAAATATTTGTGTATAAATTAAAATGCAGGCATAAACTAATTTTAATCTGCAAAACTAGCTGAAAGCATTGGGGTTCAAAAATCCCAAAACATGCTGATGCTCCAATGTGGACTTTGGATTGGATTTTCTCTCCAGTAGTTTCTTGTTTTGTCAGAAACCAGTGAGGTTTCCATTCCACACATTACGCGCAAACTGTGCAAATCCATCCTTATCTGGTCAGGGCCTCTGTGTGAAGTAACCTAAAGGACATTAGACTCTTCAGGGAGTCATGTGTTACACACTGACCTAAAGAGCAGCTTCTCGTCTCATCTCCTGCCAGCGAAGGGTCGACTGCAAGGTTAACAACGACTCCGCCAGCCTAGCATGTGCAGGGAGACCTGGAGTGTAACGTTTAACACAAGAAACACTCACTCACACCTCCAACGGCTGCCATGCTGGCTCAACCTCCACTGGCCTTTTAACAGTTCTGTTTAAACCTAAAAGCCCTTTTGAGCTTTTAAGGCACTTTTCACTATTGTGACATTTCTAGGCCTCTAATGTTAGAGTTCGAGCCTACCTGGGTCTATCTAATGTGTGTTATGGGATAGCTAACATTGTATAAGGCTGCTTATTTACTCGCACAGTTCTCACAGTATAATTACTTTAACTGAAATCAATATTTCATTTGTCTGTTTATTTATTTAGTTGTATATGTGTTCATAGGGTAATTATCACAAACCCATTAACAATGATACAAAATGATTTGCATCATTGATTGTATGTTGTAATAATAACCAGTTGATTTGATCTTTTATGTTGTTATGGTAAAATTTTGTAGGTTTCATATTTTGTCTTTGCTGTATATGCTGTTTCCATGGTAGAGGTGATTTTATTATCTCCCACACACAAATGCAAGCTGATATATTCATGCTTTCAAACATATAGCTCTTTTTTTCTCTAAGAACACGGTCAAACCACTTATAATTGTTTTCATAAATATTCATTATGCGCTACCCAATCATATCACTTATCCTGCTGTGTGCTGTGATTTGCAGCATATTTACATCTCAAAAAGGTCTTAAATATCATTAAGATTCCTGTAGGTGGTAATTTTGTTTCCCCTCCCACTGAGTAGTTATATGAGTTAGCTCTCAGGGTTAACGACATGCTCTGTCATTCTGCAGAATCGTTTTTTTTTTTTTTTTTTTTTTTTTTTTGCCAGTTTCAAGGTATTATATTAAAGGATATCATGGGGTGAACAAAGATGGGGCACTGATTTAAATGGAAAGCTGGTATAAATCCCTAATATTTTAGATTTATGCTTCAAACAAAAAAAATTAATGAATACAAACAGTAAATTGGCCAATGACACAAAATATATGTTAGTCTTAATATGTAGTTATCCTACTCCAAGTATTCCTTGATTTTCTTGATTTTCTTTTGTAAATATTATTTTTCATATATAATATGATCATTATTATTAATATTTAATTAAAAGTCTAAAACACTGATTAAGATGCGTAAAATAGGTTATAGTATGGATATAATTAACAATCATGAGCAAAATTTGATTGCAATGGAACTCACGATTATTTCTTCACATATATATTTCAAACAATAGTTTTAACGCATACTAAAATCAGACCGTCTGTGCTTACCTGTCTGCTGCACACATACCTGCTTGCCATTTTTATTCTGTCCACCAAAAACTCTAAATATTATATCTAAAGGGATGTTCTTTTGTGATATTTGTATTATTGCGTGAAGTGTGTTTTTCTTTCAGCTCCCACATAACCAGGGACAGATTATGACTTGTAAAGGCCCTGGGGCCAGTTATCTCCCAAAAAAAAAAACAAGTTCCCCCCCGCAAAATCTCGCAGGGGCTGCAATTTTTTCAGTTTTTAATAAATATAATGCACAGTGTTGGTGAAGACAGGGCAGCTAAATGTCACGCATCGTGCTGACACTGTTGTCTGTTTTTTCATGCAATTATCGCCACTGACACCGATAGACAAGTCAGGTTACTTTTGTTATTAAAGTCTCAGCTTTCAAATTGTCAATTTTATTACGAAATTCAAACAATAAATACTGTCCTTTCTAATGATTTATATTCATAGGCCGCCTGCTGAACATGGGTTTGAGCTCTTATAATTCTGACCTCTTTTAAAGTTCAGATTAATGCATTTAAATTTAAAATGTAGAAACTTTTGGATCTAGAAAAACTGAGGTCCACCCCTCATAATCTCACAAAATCATGTGGATCGTTTTGATGTCACTAGTCTAGTGGTGATGGGTATTACAGTATGATCGGACCATTCGTTTCGAGTGCTGTGGCTACTAAAATTAGGTTTGACCAGTAAAAAAAAAGAAAATCTTTCATTTCCAATATACACTCTGCTTAATTGCCTTTTTTAATTGAAGGTGCATCTTTTACAGTCGTTCGTTTTTACTTTTTACAGTTCAAATTTTAAATAATAACTATGCTAAAACATACTCTATTGGTTTCTCTAGGCCCATTTTGTTGGATCATTGATAATTATAGGCAACAAAAAATAATGCAAATGAGGCAAATAAAAAATTAGGCAATGTTGAAAAATTGTCTCACTTCAACTTAGGGAAAATTGGCAGTTATGCTGTAATAATAAATAGTTACACAAAAAAAATAAGTGGTTCTAATGAATATAATTTTAAACAGGATGGAACAGGAGTTCTATACAAGGTTTTGGGGCCTTCATATTCACAAAGGGCCCAACAGTAAGTTCCAGGGAGCCCTCATAGTCCAAGAGCCTTGTTTAAGAGGCCTTGTGTAGGCAATGGGACACATATATTACAGCATTAATAAACATTTGTTTTCATTGTTAATGGGTTTTCTGAACCAAACTGGATCGCGCTGCCTTCAACCCCCAGGGCTGGTAGTCAAGGGCCCCTGGGCACTGGCCTCATAGGCCCGGTCAGTAATCCATCCCTGCACAGAACAGATATATTTCAATGTCTGTCTTTGGCATTGGCCAGACTCAAGTGTGTGAGGTATGATTGCGTACTGCTGCAGTAATACTCAGCTCCTGATTTGATCAGTGCACTTGGAACCATAAAAGGTGCAAATTGCTCTTTCTGTGCTGGCGTATCACTTTCCAACCTGTCTGATTCAAACAGGCCTTATCTCTAATGCACCTTGCTTTTGATTTCAAGACATTTTATTCCTACTAAATGCCATCACTGCTGCTTATCTACCTTAACCAGCAAGACTTCCTTGATCAACCAGCTTCATCAAGATAAGTTTTGGCTATGCCATGCTGGTCCACCATCTAGATAAACTTTTGATTTAATAATAGATATAATTTTGCAGTTATGTTTACAATCTTTTAATAGATTTCACAGTATTTCATATTATTTTTACCCATTTTAGTGATTTGTACATAATTTTGTCTTCCATGGCTGTAACTGTTAAAATGATAGTGTCTGACTCATGGCGTCCTGCTGACTTTGGCATATTGAGAGCTGTTTTTTTTTTTTTTAAGTGTTAGAAATCAGAGCCAGCTGAGTAAGGAAACAAGTGAGCAATTATGAGCTCTAATATATGATCCGTCGGGAACGGTGGCTAAATATTTGGCAGTGTGACTGTGAGTGATCTGTAGCGTTGCCACTTTCCAAAGTTGATGAGGCTTTTACACTGAACAGTTTTGACTTTTATTCTCAGGGACTCCTGTCCTGTATTTCAGTCAATGTGTAGATGCCAGTGATAAAGTTTCTCTAATGCAGCCTGGTGCAAGTCTCCTAAAAGACAAGTTTCTTGTCCTCACAGATTTCAAGGTTATCTCAGTTAAGTGCTCACAAACAGCACGCCTTTAATGTTTCATTGATTTGAGGCTTTTATAATGTCCTTGCCACCATTTTATAAAGTGAAAATCAGACTTGCATGGAGGACTCTTGGATATTGGTTGGTTCTGGCTGGCCAGAGATTCTCAATCAAGTGAATTTCATTAGTGTGCTCTCTGAGCCTGTCATCGTTAAAATGAAGAGTTTTGGTTCTCATTGAAAGTAGCTCTGTACTACTTGTCTTTAAGATAAAGGTGGTATCAGACCACATCATCTGTTGTAGGGGAGACTGGGGCTAGTTGTCACACTTCCAAGGGTGGGGTTTGAAGTGTATTTCCTTTATAGACACGTGTTTTAAAAAAGCATTATGGCATTATGTGAACATCTACCCTAATAAAATGTCAAATCTGACATTGTGAAACAGACTCTTGTCCCACAGTTTGGTGTAATATGATTGTTCTTCGGACTGGCAGACACGGTGTTCAGCTGACATCACTTGGTACGTTTCATGTTTTAAACAGGATTAGGGTCAAAATTGACTTGACAAATATCGTTCGTGTGTGCTTTTTTTTTATCACCGCTTCTGAGAGTGTGTGCATATGGCAAATATTTTCCCATTGTGGTCCACAGAATTGCCTAGCCAATCATGCGTGCCATTTTTTCACGGTCAAAGCACCTGATCTGAACTTCTTGTAAATGTGCTCGGTTCTATTTCAAAGGGAAATTAAATTATAGAACCGTCCACCAGAATGCTGGTCCATGTTAAATCTAAGATGCCCTGAATGAGTTCCCTTCACCTTAATTGATTGTAAGAACAGCTTCGCTCAGCTGTGGTTAATAGGATTGTTTGAATCGTATTGGAAGTCAGATTGCATCCCAAGTTCAAAGTAAAGAAAGGCGTGCTGGACTAAAGTTGAGATTGCTCCCTTTTGTTCACTCCCCACACAGAACTATATACAGACATTTGAAGACACAAAATATATTAAATACAAATAACCAAAAATAAATGTTTAAATGTGTTCTGCAAGTGAACAACGCCTCGTGGTGCCATCCCAAAGAGGCACAAAATCACTCTCACGGACCTTTTCCTGGACTGTTCCCTGCTGGTGGAATGACCTGCCTATCTCAATTCGTGCTGCTGAGTCTTAAGCCATTTTCAAAAAATACACATTTTTCGCCAGCACCTGACCAATTAATACTAGCACTTGTCTGCTAAATTATTAAATGTAAATGTAAATGACAAAGCAGGTGGTAAGCTGAAATTTAAGAAATATTTTTGAACATTTTCCATGGGTGTCATTCATTCTTAAAAATCCCTCTCAGCATAACTAGATTATGATTTAACTAATATTAGGTTGAAATTTTGGTGAGCACTTAACAGCTAGGACTGTTCAGTGAGCAAATGCAGCTCTTTTATTCAAAAGATGGGGTAATGACCAAACGTAATCAGCCAAAGTGAGGAAATGCACTATACTGTTTAATTTATTTTTACCTTTGCCAGGATTTGTACTCATTAAGATTAGGGATGCTCTGATCAGTCGGTCGCAGATCGGTATCGGCAGATAATTACATACATTATATGACACACTTGGTAGACACTACATTTTTGAACCGATCGCAATTTAATGACGTAAAACCATAAATTCGCCCTCGATGCAGATGTAAACAGTATACAGATGAGGCTTTTGCTCCACATTCTTCATTTTCACTATGCATAACATCAGTTAACCACTGTTAATAACACATCTTTATTTAGAGCATTAAATCCTCAGTCACATGACAAGCTGCTTGGCTAAAGCTAAATAAAAAAATAAAAAAACAATTGCTATAATGTCATTCCATTTTTTTGTGTGTGTGTGTTCTATAGAAGAAAAGAAATGCATACGGATTTCCATTTATGTAAGCAGTTGAGATTCTTTACTTTAATTTATATCTATATCTATATATTTGTTTTTGTTTTTTTATGTCATGTTCACACTGGTTTGTCTCTCTCTAACCCCTTTAGTCATTGATGCATCATCTGCAAGTATGTGGTACAATAACATGAACTAACAAGAGGTCTATTATAAATGTATATTTTTAGACCCACCAGCAACAGAGGTGTTCTGTTTCCCTCTTCACACCGCAGAAGATGCCTGCAGCAGAAACGCTTTATATTCTGGCAAATCATCACATTTACATCTTCACATCTTTTATATCTTCAGAACGATATTTGGGGCTTATATCTTATAAGAAAAAATCTGATGAAATGTAGCATCGCTGTGTGGTTTTAATTTGACAAAAAATAAAATCGAGACATCTGAGGTGCTTGTAATTTTTCTTACTCCCCAGTGGCGCTTGAGCCGCATCACACTCCATTAGGCAGGTTATGTCGAATCGATATATTGGCACAAAGGCCGAAGACAGATCGTGGCGATGGCATGATCCTCAGAGGAATGATTGTGTTTACTGCGGCAGACGAAACTAGTGGCCTACAGGGCATCGTGTCTCAAAGACAGTGTGCCACATGAAGATGTAATGTCTTTGAGAGGATAGCAACTTTCCCAAGGGAGAAATACTACCGTCTGTGGCTGTGCTAGCTTTATATATAAGTCGTGTGATGCTTTTATAGTAGTAGTGTTGTCTGAAGAAAGCAGGCTGCTGTCTAGACGTTCATGTTATCCTCCACAGCCATTCAGGCTAGAGACATTGGCATCAAAAGTATGACGTATTTTTATTTTATTGGTTGATACTAAATGCTTAATCGTAGAAAAAAAAAAAAAAAGGATACATGAGCATGTACATTTAGATCTAATGCTCACTTAAAGCTGACCTTTAAAAAAACGAAACACTTTTCAGTGTCTTAAATAAATTTTTTCATAGTGCATTATAATGTTGTGATGCCTACATTTAATTTAAAATAATAGATTTTTAGATTTTAGAAAAAAAAATTGTGAAATTTTTATATCCACCATTTATTAGTTATGTCGGTCATAACATGGAGTATCACCAAACATTTATTTGTTTGAAATAGTACTCCAAAAAAAATTATTTTTGTGATTGGCAGGCACATTTGTCTACATTTCAGAGATGCAGACAGTCTGTAGACAGTCAGAGAGAGTCTCACATCTCATTTGAGACGTGGCCTGCAAAAATGAATCTACATTTGGATCGTGACGACAGTCTGGGTACAGTGTGAACGACCTACGAATGGGAGAAAATGTTAACTGTCACTCAACAAAATGGCACTTTTGGCAATTGGAGTCTTTCCCAAAGAGCTTAAGGAGGCTTCATGCACAATAAAACCATTTTAACCAAAGGCCTCTGCATGTTGTGGAGCACTTTGAGTCTGCTGTGTGCAAGGGCATGTAAGGTAATGAACAACGGCAAGCATATTTATTCAATCCAGCTGTATACAGAATTAAATCTCAGTTCCTCTGGAGGACATTGCAAAAATTGGTCAATTTAAATAATCACAATCATTTCTTTCTACCTTCATTCTTGGAAGTCTTGTTTTGTCTTGTAAGGGGCTGTTCACACAGTTTTACAAGGTTAAGATGCCGTCTTGGTTACGTTTTTAAAAATACCCTTCAATACAGACTCCTGTGGGAAAGGCAGTTTTTTTTAGCCAGTAAAAGTGCCAAATTCCGTGCTGAATTTTGTGTTGTCACTGACAGGCTTGAGGAAAACAATCAACTCCATTTGAAGTCATGTCACGTACATTAATAATGTGGACATGTCTGTCAAGCCTGGTGGAATATTTCTCCCTCTGTCAGGAATGACACATGGGGGGTGCCTAGGGAATGTGAGTGCCTAAAGGATGTGTTGTAGAAGCACAGTGCTGGCAGTTGTTTGATGGCGGTTGAAAAGGTTGACTGGTTCAGGGGACAAAACTGGCGTCAGAGACCCCGAGGTCAGCCTGGGTCAGCCGAGATGTCCAAAGCAGGATTTGGACACTTTCACTTGACGACGTTGCTTTTGGAAATGCTGTTTGTGACATGCTGAATCTGTGCTTTGATCCGAATGTGATTTTTAGCAGTCTGTGTCACTCTCTCCCCTCATGTTTTATTCAGAGTCGTCACCATCTGCATGCTCCCTCTCAGTCTTTTTTCCACATTCATCTTTAAAATGAGTTTCTACATGAACACTTCTCACGTGACTGCTATCAATAAAGGATTCCCACCATTAAATGAATCCAATGTTGTTAACCGGATATATTTGGCCCTCTCAGGCTCTGTTAGGCAGGCTGTGCATTGTCGCTGGTTTTCTGATTTGATTCACAAACTATCAGTTTCGGATCAATTCTGAATCAGATTTGATATTAATTCCATTTGTGTTACATAAATAAATAAAAAATAATGTTATTATTAACAGTAGTAGATTTATAGTAGATTTTACATTTTTTCATATATAATTATATTTTATATAATTACTGCTGTTGTTGTATTTATGTTGTTGTTATATTTGTTGTATATGTCATTGTTGTATATATAAAATGTTTGAAACCAATTAAAAGGTAGCTCTTGAGAATTTTAGAATCATTATAAGGTCATTCACATGAAGAGTGCTGTTAATCACAAAACGCATATTATACCCATATTTTGTCCATTCTTTATTCTATTGTGGAAGTTAAGGGGATGAGACTTACCCTTTCTGGGTGATTGTAGTTTTGAGAAGTTTAGCTTTGTGTTGGAGGCCACCTTCCTGTCATTGCTGTGTAGTTCTGTGCGTGACTTCCTCTATGGCCCTGTTTGCACCTGGTATTTTGATGCATTTTGGTCGATCAGATCATACGTGGATTACGCTAATTACAGGTGTAAACAGGGTTTTAAACGTTTTGAGCTTCCAGTAGTCGAAAACACATTTGACCGGATTGCTTTCGTAGTGTAAACGCTCGCGTGGTTGAATGCGTTCAAACAACCACAAAAGACTGCCTGCCACTGACCTAATGTGTAAACATTATGGGTAGCACGCCAGCCAGACGGGATTTAAACTTTGTCAGCTGAAGACCCAAGTTTAGTTTGAAGACAAATTTACCAAGCACAATGTTTTCTCACCATTCCTGATTTCTAAAACGCACTCTCCTCGTTCGCCGTGGTCTTGCGGCTGTCAGAGCAGAATGAAAGCTGATGCCTTCTGTATGATTTTCCGTTGTCTCCGTGCGCATTAAAATTGCGCACGGAGAATAATAAAAAAAAAAAAACATACATTTACCTGCCCATAGACCCTCACCTTGAAGAAATAAGGACAGAAGTGGTCGAAAGTGGACAAAAAAGACACCAGGTGTAAACGGTTATGTGTCTGCCGCGTCTATTTGTGATCCGATTGACCAAAATGCATCTTAATACCAGGTGTAAACAAGGCCTAAGTCTGTCAGTCGATTTGAGCGAGCAGACTAGACAGGTCACACAGATGGGCCAGGCACTCATGCATTTTCTCCCCAATGATTAAAAAAAAAATGTCCCACTCGTTTTCATTGATGTTTGACTAGCTCTTAAGTGGTCTTTGACTATATTCTGACACCAATCGGTGTGGATGCATCAGGATCTGGCTGGTTAACACTGCCAAACACTTCTTAAAGTAGTGTGTTTTATCAGTGACCACAAGCCAAATGAATGACTGCATGGGAATCTACAGTACCTCTTTGACATGAAGTTTGTGTATTAACTGCTGCAGATTCACACCAGAGCTTTTGTTTAACTTTTTATTTTATTTTCACCTTTCTTTTCTCAATCTGATCTCCAAACTAGTGAGCTGGAAGATTCTATATCTGGCTATAAAGCACAAGTAGTTGAGTCAGCTACTATCTACAAATTGTTATTTCCCATACATATAGGTCATTTGTTGATCATATACTGTATGTGGTACTTTATTAGCCTTTCAATGTTTTCTGTTAATCAAATACATAATTACCTTGAATGTGGATTTAGCCGTCCATGTATGAAGAGGGGAGACCCACACTTGAATTAAATGATTTAATAATTTTTTTTATGTTTTTCTTTCCTCTACTCCAATAGCGCTATAGAACTCCCAGTTGAGGGTGGGAAGGTCACAGTTTTGTTCTGCCCACTGTTTTTTTATGTTGAATGAAGGTTGGTGTCAGCCCATAAGGCTTTGGCTTACATTAACCGTCTGGGCGTGAAATGAATCAGAGGGCGGATGTGAAAGAGTAAATCCTTCGATCTTTCTTCTTCTGCTCGCTCTTGACAGTAGTGCTATACTTAAAGATGCATATTTTCATCGTTTTTTGCTTTGATTATTCTTGTCATTCTGGCGCTGTTTACCAGCTTCTTAACAACATTCATTGAGAGAGTTCCCTTCAGTCAGAGTTATTTGGTGGGCTTGTTTGATCGCCCCTGGGTTTACCAACCATCTTGACCAAAAATAATCAACCATTGTGAGGTTCCCCCAATCTCATGTTGACGTCAGGCTCGGAAAGGATCTGATGCAAAGGATTAAGTATGTACTAAGTTAATGACCATGTCAATGGAGGTCTTGGGATGTTTCGCATCTTGGCGAGCATTTAGGCCTGACCTTTAAACCCTTCCATTAGCTGATTCATGCTCGGGCCTGCACTCTAAAATGCTTCTGTTCTTGTAATAACAGTACATCAGGGCTGTCATGATGGAAGATTGAGGTAGGCAAGCTAAGGCTTTCAATTTGTTCAAGCCATAAGCTCCATATTCACAGTTACAGTGGAGACATTGTGAATGAGTAAATAACATTCCTATCTAATCTGAGATGGGGAGGCACATTCATACAGGTTAACTGCTGTTTCAGAGATGCCATGTTGTTCTGACTCATATTTGATTTCTAACTTCTGTCACCTTCCTCTATTCACAGTATAGAATATTTATGTCTTACCACACAATTGTTTCCATGACTTTAATGCAGTGTCCAAACTTGCTTTGACACAAATACAACTTATAACTTTACACAAATGCAATCCAATCCAAATTTTCCAGTCATGAACTGTACCTTATTTATTTATTGGGACAGGTACCTTCCCCCTCCCCTTGCACTTCCTGAAACTAAAATTATAGTGTCTGGTAATGAATATTAATAATGAATCCATTTTTCTAAAATCACCTGCCATTGGCATAAAGTTTAATTTTGCACTCCTGAATGTCACCAGAAGACTGCCCAGTGAACTTATGGCGCTTTTCCACTACACAGTACCAGCTCGCCTCGGCTCGGCTCGGCTCGACTCGACTCTGCTCTGTTTGGTTTTCCACTGTGTAAAAGTTGTACCTGTACCTGCTTCCAGGTACTTTTTTTCGTACCACCTCCGGCGCGGTTCTAAGCGGGCTGAGGCGATACTAAAATGTGACGTGAAATCATGGCAGACTGCTGATTGGTCAGAGAGCATCGTCACTATTCACTGCGTCATCATTGCACGCGCCAGACGCAGTATCCTGAATAAAAAACAGCAAAAACAAAAACAAAAACATCCAAAAACAGCATACACTCAATTTCCTCCATTGTCCTGTGTGTGTAGGTAGCGGGTGTGTCTCGCGCGTCTCGCGTAAAAGATTAAGTCACGGCAGTTTCCTGCGGTGTCGCTATGACGACCAGGTACTATTGTGGAGGTACTATCTGCAATGGAAAGCGGAGCGAAAAGCGAGCCGAGCCGAGCTGAGGCGAGGCGAGTCGAGTCGAGCTGGTACTGGTAATGGAAAAGCGCCATTAGTGCAGTGTCAATTCTACCCCATAGCAACTTTGATTACCATGCTTATTGGCAACGTTGATCCTCCTTTTGAGGATGGACCCTGCAACCATCCAGGTGCCTGTTATTAGCAAATTGGTCAAGTGTAGGTTTCTTCACTCTGAGCAGAAATGCCATCTCGAATGAGTAAGAGTCTAGAGCTGAAGGTATGAAAATAGAACTTCTGTACTTCATGGAACTTGCTAAGGGCGGAATAAATATAGACTTTGCAGACGTGATAAATTAGTAAAGGAAGAGCTTCACTCAACCATGAGAGGGAGACTGTGGGCACTGGGAAAGAAGGCTGAGCATTTAAAAAGACTGAATTTTCATTTGTGTGGGTTGGTTTGTTTGTAAAGGTGTGAAGCACTTGACTCAGCAATCCTGCGTGACTTCTGAATGCCTCAGTTCAAATAACTGTGAAAACACAAACGTTTAACCTGTCATCCTCCTTCCTCTACTGAGAGGCTGTTTCAACCATCTGAAGCATTTGCTCATAGCAGATGTAGTGTCTGGACAGCCTTTTTTTCTGCCCAGGCAATGGATTTGCTTCCAAAGAGGAGCTACCATATTGCAACAAACTGGCACAGCCCTGGTTCCAGAAAAAGCCTCAGGCAGTTCACGCTCAAATGGTTGTACAAGTGAGGATTTTAAGAAGTTCTGCCTGGATTGCTCATACGCATACACTTTCAGTCTGCCTGTCACTGCTGAGGTAGTTCACTTTTAACAATGAAAATTTTGGCATTTTACTAACTCTCAATTTCAAACCTGTATGACTTTCTTTCTTCCATGGAATAAAAATGTGAATTTTTGAAGAATGTCCTGGCCTCTCTGTTTTTCATGACATGAATGAGGACTTGGTCTGTAATAGAAACATCATAAAAGCTGTCAGATCAGATTTTTATTTAACAAAATAAAAGCATTCACCATTCAGGCGAGACACTAATTTGAATAACTTGAATAAACCATTTAATTCTGATTCAAAAGATTCGTACACAAATTGGACATAGCTCTGTTTGGCAGATAAAGTACTTAAGATGGAACGACATGGTTTGGAATGACATGAGTATGAGTGAAAAAAAATTAGTTTTCATTTTGGGTAAACTGTTCCTTTAAGGGAATTCATCATGCAGCCATTATGAATGACTCCCATTGCACAGCTCTGCACATACCGCAGCATTTACCATACAAATGGAATTGAGCCAAAAAAGAAATGACACAAAGTTATATTTTGGGTGTGTGAGCTGGTCAGGAGAATAGGTGACTGCAGCAAATGCTTAGCTCAGAGTAGGTGCAGAGAAACTAAGAGCTTGGCACAGG
This sequence comes from Rutilus rutilus, assembly GCF_951802725.1. Lineage (NCBI taxonomy): Eukaryota > Metazoa > Chordata > Actinopteri > Cypriniformes > Leuciscidae > Rutilus > Rutilus rutilus. The sequence continues at coordinate 10,731,088 of NC_140212.1, read as the reverse complement.
CTCAGTGTTTAAAGCCTGGCTTTTACTGCAGTGGTTTATCTGAAAACAATCTCAGGAGAGGCTCACACCTGGAACATTGCCACAATCCTCATAACATACAAGCACAAACCATCACAAAATTATTACTCCTTGACGCTTCACATTACAGTTCTTATTCCAAAGTACCAGATGGAATATTATGAAATGTAGCAAATTAGCCCTAATTACACCATCTCCTAGCCAGTCTTAATTACAATGCACTTACCTCATGAATAGTAATAGTACTGCATTGTGAATTGCACATCTCCAATAAAGACAATCATTATTTTATAAAGGAACTCTCTTCATGCGGATTCATGCGCCCCTGCTTGAGAATACTGCCTCTGTTCTGCAGTTTTGCAAAGAGCAGCTGCACTGAATCCAAACTCAGTCTTCCAATGTGGATGGAGGATGTCTAATTACAGGTATGGCGACCACTGAGATAATTAAACACCCAACCCGCAAGCTAGATTGCATCTAGATTTTTGTATTTCCTGAAACAATAATGAATCTGTTGAATGTGCATTGATTGCCTCAGGTGGCTGACAGATTGGATAAACAAGCCTGGGTCTCCAAATTGTTAGAGCTGTGAATTCCCTTGATGCACCATTCCCTGATGAGAAAGCATGTGTCTGCTCATCAGTAGACAATCAGAGAGGCGATGTCTTATTTGATAGGATGTTTAGATCCTATTTCTTCTATGTTTGAGGATATTTGAGAATCATGCAGTAAGCTATAGTACAACTGTAAATGGGCTGTCAATATGTGATCATATAATGTTATTAATTACAATAAAAGCATTCAAGAATTGAGAATTGGCAATAAAAAAAAATGGGTGATTCCATAAGTTCAAGAATCACAGGGTGTTTTTGACGTGATAGTCCATCTCCAGTGCTGGGAAGAAAAGTACATGAAGGTTAGAACAGACATTGACCATTTTACCCAATGTCAAGGCGGTAGGATGACATCAGCACAATAGGAATCAGGTCTCAGGAGTGTCTCGGGAGTTGTGTTATCACCCTGGGGGTGACATGTCACCCACCCCTTCTGAATGAAATGTGTTACTGACACACGCCTGGGTGTCATTGTTGGCAAACAGCTCAATTAACAAGTCCTCTTGCCCCATTAATACTATTAGCCGCTGATCCAGGCAGCACCGGCTGGCTAGGCTGGTGTTGGCGGTGAATTGGAGATTGCTGTAATCCTCTCAGCTTTTTGTCAGTGCCACGGCGACCACAGTGCCCCTTCTATCTAGTGGAATTATCGCCTTTGTCTTGCAATGGAATTGCTAGAGAGACCCTTGAGGATTTCCATCCACACCCCACTCGTGCACAACTGCTTTGTTTGTCATTCTTACGATGATAAACCCTCATGCTTATTTTAAAGGCAGACAAACTCCCCACCCCTGTTCCCACTCTGAAATGAGACAGTCATAGCCCAAGGATTCCTCGCCTTGCTGCTGGTTCCTTTGAACTTTGTGTTTTTGTCACTTCCCTGTGTGTTCCCCCCTCCCTTCTCTCCTTCTCCCTCCTCGCTCTTTCTCACCTACACGTGCGTGCACACTTGCACAAAGACCCATTCAGCTGTTTGCTGAGGACCCTTCCACGCGCGGTTTTCTTAAAGGAGACCAGTGCACCAGAGAAGACTGATATTTGACCCATCTTCTCCAGCTGACTGCTATCCGTCGCTTCCCCCCCTGCAACTCCCTACCCCTCCTTCTCTCCCTCTCCGCCTCTGTCTCGCTCTTTCTCTCTTTCTGAGATCTCTCGGAGCCGTGCTCTTTGTGAAACAGAACACAAACCTTCACACGCTGGCGGAGTGCAGCGGTCTGCGCCTGTGTCAGGGGGACTGCACGCGGTGGATAGGCATGGATCGCTTCCTTGGCTTCGTCAAGCAGATCCGGAGGTCCAGGAGACGCAAGGGCAAAAAGTACCGTCCGGAAGAGGATTATCATGAGGGTTATGAGGACGTTTATTACTATGCTTCCGAGCACCTGCACCGTAAGTGATTCCACTAGCTGGCTGGGGGGTATTAGAGCTTGGATATCAGTCATTGTTTTACTATTGCATAAATCACCAGCCTAGGGCAGACATCATGAGCAACTCCGCTTTGAGGGATGAATGAATGGTTTATCTGTAGACCGTAAACTCCTGGAGGGGACTTAAGCTTGCTGCAGGTTCCTTGTCAGTGTGAGTGTTTATAAGGGTATTAGGGGTGTGTTTACCTCACTGCCCTTGTCTGATGGATGGCCTCAGTCGGTCACCATTTGTTTCTATTGATTTAGAATGTGTTTAATGCTGTGTTGGCCGTTAAATGTGCACTAGAGTGGACATTTATGACCATACTGGTGTACATTGCTGAGCTGCTGCTGTTTGAGTGCTACTTGCTGTGTTTGGATGGCACACTGCCCTTTAATCGCAGGTGAGAAGTTCGAGTGTGTGCCTGTGTGTGTTTGTGTAACGGGGCATCGTTTTCAACAGCATAGCGGTCTCAGGTAGCTGTGGTGCCAGGTTTCAAAAACACCACTGACTAGCATCTTTCCCAACCTTTGTTCTGCCTTTGTTTAAAATGAATTGTACACAATACGGTAGTGGTCTTCTTGGATCAAGCTACCTTTTGTTTCAGTTCAAGTTGTTTCAGAGTTTCCTTGTATACAGAATGCAGGTTCCCGTTCACGAGATGGCCTGAGGCAGCATGGGTAATGACAGGGAAGAGAGGAGCCGGTAGTCCTGTAATCCTCATTCCACAGCTCTCCTGGTGAATGACGGACTGTCTAAGAGTGATTGAATGCAGGTGTTAGCAAAGCTTTGTTGTTGCATTGTCTTTTGTATTTGGGTTTTTTTTTTATTTTTTTTTATGCACTTTGTATGAAAGCTTTGAAGCAATCAAAGGAAGATGATCAGGATTCAAAATTGAGATAGTGTCTAAGTTTCTACAGTATGCTAACGTTGCTTGAACCTTGTTTCAGTGTGACTGCATCAGGGTGTGTCTACATTTGAGGGACCGAAATGTCCCAACAAGGGTAGTATAACCTGATACCACCAGACAAGGGTCCCCAAATGGGTTAATAAAAATACTAAATACTGTAATGACACATGATTTCTGTGTTTAGTGGTTAAATTAGAGGATAGAAACCATCATTAGCTTAGCATAAAAACAATAGAAGTGAATGGAAAGTCTCCATCATGGTAAAAAAAAAAGTGTTTACAGTGCTGAATCAGTGGGGGCATGTTAGTCAGACAAAGCAATGCCCAAGATACTTACTCATCACCATTAGCAATAGTGATGTAGTCATCACGCCACGCATGAAAGCGCTGATTTGCACAAACAACCTTTCTCAGAATTTAAACCTGCAGTACTGTGGTGTTCTTAGACGTTGCTAGCATGAATTGAGGATGACTGGTGGAATTAATTGTGCGACTGAAACCATGTTTCATCTGTTTTTGATCAGCGATTTGTGATGATTGTGATGTCAGCTGAATGCTGCAACCTGTTCACTTAATGACTTCTTTCTTTCAAGCGTTATTTTTAATGTCAGGTTTTCACTTTGATATGCAGTAGCAAAGTGCTCTGTACGAAACATAGAATTAAACACCTAATTGGCCCAGCTGGAGTCCGACTGAGTCATTCAGAGGAAGTGAAGGAATAAATGCCATTTGGAATATTTTTAGATTAGTGGGAAATGTAGAGATGTCACTTACATTTTCTGTTTGGCCTAATGCTTCAGATGTGCGTTAAATGTAATTAGATTTTAAGCTAGCAATGCTGCTTTTAAAACATAATGGCAGCTTGGCGTACACAAAGGGATCAACTGCTAATTAACCCATAGCAAAACCCTGGAAATGTCACGCGTGTGCTCCCCGAGCTCAACCACGTCCCCCTTCGATTTGCCTGGGTACCTTGTTTCGCCTCACTCTTGCCTCTCTTCATCATTTTTGCCTTCATGTATAATTCACGGTCAGGTTTTAGTGTGTCCATTCTCGTTCATTTATCAAATTCTCCCTCGTGTGGCCTGCTGTCATTCCTTCTATGATACACTTGATTTTTATACCCGTGGGCTCACTGCAGGACCCACACTTTGGGGGAGGACTATGTTCTGATAAATTGATCATATCACCATAACAAAGAGTAGTGGAAAGATAGAATATGTTTGTTTGATTTATTCAGGGACTGTAGGACGTTCTGGTGGAGGTGACTGAATGTAATGTGTCATTTATTTGCAGTGGAAATGTGGCTATGGTTTTTCAGTTCTGTTTTATTGGCTAAATAAAGTTGCGTTCACACACAGTTTGGCTATAAAACCGAACTGACTTCTTTTTACATTTGCCTATTCCTTCACATTTCAAGAGTGAAATTGGCTAATCTGTAACATACAGAACCTTATGCTGGTCCAATTCGAAAGTCACACATATTAGTAAATCTGGTTGTCGATCTGAAAGACTGACTATGAACGTAGTCTGTGAGACTTCAAACCATCATTCCATTATAGTTCCTACATTTGCAGCTTTGTGTAAAATTGAAATTTGTACTCTCTTATTTATTAACTTACAAACGGCTTTCAACAAGATAAAGCAAAACTTGCAACCCCATTTTTCTGCAAACTGGTATCGTCTTGAGCACACTAGTATAAAAAAAATACTATTTTAAATGCTGAATATTTTTCTTGTAGAGAGACTCCCTAAATGAAACATTAGCTGCCTTATTTTAGCTCAGGGCAAGTGTCCTTTCCCTGCTGCGAGGTTCCCAGAAACCTAATGCACAGCATCCATTTTGCTTATTTGTTTTCTCCTGTTCACAGGAGTAGACTCAAGTATCACTGAAGTACCAATTGTTTTAAAATGCAAATAATCATAGCACCAGTCATAAAACTGTACAAATAAATATGTTTGTGTAATATTTCATCATACATAACTTGATCTGCCCCTGAAGTGACATTGTTATTTTTATCTGACATCACCAACCCTCTTATTTTTCAATCCCTCCCTGCTAAATATCTGTCATACTATTCAGGATTCATAAATTGGAGTGTAGGAATTTATCCTTTAAGCAATTAGTTTTATATTATTTACAGCTAGAAACATGTCACATTACGGAAGTAAAATTGCTTGCGAATGCTCTTTTGAGTAGAGTTTAATATCACCCTGTGTTTTTGTTGGTGGCATTTGTTACACATTATGGTATTTGTCTGAGATAGTTTGCCTCATCCCTATACATAACATGACTTTATTTTGTGCTATAGTCCAGGATAATAAATGAATACCTGGGCACAGGTTAATTTACAGAAATATGACACTATATGTGGAAAATAGTTGTCATTGCTGTGTTACATATTTGCGTATAATATAGACTAAAGTGGCAAATACCTGCATTTGTCTGATAAAGAGGAAATACCTCTTGTGCGATTAGAGATTTCTGTTGGATTCTTCATGACAGCCACCAAGGCTGCTGTGACAGAATGCATTTGGTTCCCAAAAAGAAAGTGGCAGCACTTCTAAGAGATGTCTCAAAGGAGCTGGGAGCTAAATCAAGGATCTGCCTTATATCAAAGCAGAGATTCCTCTAGTAGGTCACATGAAACCCTGAAGGAAAAATAAATGCATATGAAATCATCATTTTGACAGTAAAGTAAAACAAAATGTTTCCCTCTGATAAAATGCTAATTTGTTTTGTCCAAACTATAATCAAACACCTCCCTTTCTTTTTCCCCCTAATATTGGCAGATAGTAGAAAGCCAACAAAAGATTTCTTTCACTGTTTATCTAAATGCAATGTCGTCTACTGTCCCTTCAACCACTTAACAATATGTTTGTTGCTAAATTTTGCTTTCCAAAGACACATTCAAGCAAACACAAATTAAAATCTGCCCATAGCCCTCTCAAAATCCTTCTGGAAAGATGGCAGCGTTTCTTGAAATATGGTTATGGGAACGTCTGTTGCGCAGCGGCAGCTGTTTTAGTCCCGTAGTTGCTAAAGAAGGATGGAGTCTGATATTTTAACGAGCTGCTCACAGTTAGTAGGTGATAATGAAGCCTGCCAGTCCCCTCCACAATCATCTCTCCTCCCCAGTCACCATTCACAGTCAGCTGATCTTTCTCTACGCATTAGCAATTATGCCAAAAAAGAGAGGGTTACCTAAGGCCTTCTGTTGAATAGCAGGAGGATACTGTCTCATCATTCTCATTTGGGATAAAATGAGATGAAAGTACTTGGCACACTTTCTGGATTCATCTTTTTTGTCTTCTGTTTTTAATTGCATGTCACACAGGACTCTCTTGGTGTTGTGATGACTGGATATTCTTCTCCGCTTTCATTAACCACTTTGCACTGTTTGTCCTTGCACTGGATCAGGTCACAGTTAGTCATGGTCATCCTTTGATAAACTGCAATGTAGTAATTGTAATAAGTAATTGACTAACAGTTTTTATAAAGATAATAAAGATAAATGGTGTATTAATCTCATGGTAATTTCATGGTAAGTGTGCGATTTAATCGCGGTTAATCACACAAAATGGTGCGATTAATCGTGATTTAAAAAAAAGTATCTATACTGACAGCCGTATTTAATATTCTTTGAAGGACAAAAGCACCCTGGGAACTCTTTTCCATTCAGTTAATTTTAAGTCTGATCTCTTGAATGAGTTTTGAGTTTCAGTTCATAAAACAGATCAGGGCTGCTTTTCCTAAAAGCTTTGCATGCCAAAGTGGATCGTCAATATCTTTGGAGACAACAGTTTCTACTTAGGTTTATGCTTTTGGGAAACACCTGTGAATGATTTGTTCACAAATCGGACTGATCCAGTTTTCACTGACTCAGTGACTCTCAATGAATAGAAGTCCACTGGAATTCCACACACAAATCTATGACTTCAGGCTTGGAATAAAGCACAGAATAAGTTTTTCCAAACATTTATTTTTCCATTAATTGTAATAATCCAGGGAGATTTTTGTATGCACAAGGGTTCTGACAACAGCCGGTGCTCCACACGGAGATCTGATCTCACCATCATCAAGTCTGTCTGTGATTTAAATGAAGAAACAGAAAAAACGGACAGACTAAATCCAGGAGAACTGCGGCAACGTCTCCAAGACCCTGTGGAAACTTTTAGGCACTATTTTTGAATGCTTTCAAAAATAATGTCATAAATAGATTTTATTTATCAATTAACTTCCATTAACTAAACCAAATCAATATTTGGTGTGGCCACTCTTTGCATTTAAAACAACTTTTGTCCAGGTACTCTGACGTTTATTATGGAATCAGCCAGGATATTCTTCAAAATTGTTTTCTTTCTGGTTTTTTTTTTTTTCTGTTCAAGAAAAAGGTTTGGATCAGCACAATGATGAATAAATAATGGCATAACTTAATTTTTTTGGATAAACTATCCCTTTAAGTTTGTTTTAGCTGGGCATACAGTACATTCCATGAGCTCTTGTCAAGCTTACACCACCTAATTTGTCCATATTAGGACATCATCCCTTGTCCATCATTAGCTTTTCTCTTTGTTTTTGTAGCTAACGAAACTTTAGCTAACTTGTTTAGTGCTAAAAACAAATCAAAAAACAACTTGCGCTGTTTAATGCTTCCTTGTTTTTTTTTTTAATGCCTTCTCCTCACCTTATATACTGTAGAAGTTGCTGTTCTTTCTGCCCATGAACTTTAGGCCATCCCATCACATTCGGGCTGTCATATCACGTCACTGCACTGATCCTTCCTCCTCACACCGTGTACTGTAAGGCCACCTCATCCTCCCACTGGAAATGTCCTCGCTGAAAGCAAAAGCGTAACCTATTATCTCTCCCTTTTCTCTGCATGCGATGGAGCCTTCAGCATCAAAGAGGCATGATGAATTCTGATGTGTTGTGTAAGAGCCATTAAGGAATGCATTAAGCATTAATTTTCAATGACAGTACCGTATCATCCTCCCCATGAGTATCGCACTCATCTCGGGGTGAGTCAAACATGTGCCAGGCCTCTACAGTCATGAATTTTATTTTATTTTTTTTATCATTGAATTGAATTGATGGGGACACCTGAAAATGTCAGTCTAAATGTCAACCAGTGCTAAGTAGAGTAAACAACAGCAATATTAACTCCTCATCTGGTAATGATATCTTAACCCCAGTGATCACGGCGCTCTCCACTACAGACGGCAAAGTCCACTGAGAATTCATCCTCATTATTGTGTCAGATAAACTATCAAGTGTTATTGTTCAATTTATGGTCAGCAGCTTTGGTCAGTGCTTCGCTACAGCTCTGCTTGCAGCAAAAAAAGTGAAGTAATCTAATCTAGTTGGTTTTCTACATGGGGGGACGTTTTTCAAAAAGAAAATATGCTAAAAAGTGGAAATTATAGAGCTATATTGTAACACTATAAATTGATTTTCACACTTTTGCTGCAACCAATGAGGGCAGAACCCCTATAAACTAAATAGGAGGACTCAAGCCATATCTAGGGATTATCAGAGAAAGGAATTACTTGGATTAAGATGTTTACATGGCATGGGTAAACCTCATCAATCTAGTTTACATGCTACATGTCATTATTTTTTTTTATTAAATGCTAAGAAATGCGGTTTGTTTACTACCATTTTGTCAATGCTCACTTGTACCCATTGCACATCACAAAGAAATTCAATTTAAATGCAACAGGATTGTTTAACATTGCAGTTTTCGTTTGTCTGCTTAATGAGGTTCTAAGGGACCCAACCTCCTTAATTTTGTCAGAAACGTGCCTAAAATGTCTGTGCAAAACCGCAGTACTTAACATATTTTACCGTGATAATGTTGGCTAATTATGAGCATGATCTCATGTAGATTAAGGTTAACAATTACTGTATTCTGTTTACATGAATTGCTTAATCATATAATAAAGGTGAATGTCAGCATTTACTACTTTTCTCATTTAAGGCACATCACTTTTAATTTATGTATACTTTTATATTTTTGTTTTCTTTATACCTTTTTTTAATCTCCCTTTCCTCCTAATTTTAGAACATGTTTTTCTGTTATTTTTTAACTTTTTAAATTATTGAAAGCATTTCATATTTTTTTTCTGTTATCATAACGGTGTTGTTATGCATTTTTCTTTGAATAGGAATTTCGACAAAATTTAATTAGGAATTTGTTGGCTTTCTTGAACACTTCATATAGGTTAGCTGCTTTTGTTTTTTAATTTCCGTTCTACAATGTTGCATTTAATGTAAAAAACGGTCCTAATGTGTACGTGTTTTGGTTAGGTAAGTGACATTTGACTAGGATCCATGAGTGTGGCATCCTATGTAGCTTTCAGTGAAAAGACTGTGCACATTCTATCACAGCTTTCATCATCAAGCGCTGGATCCTCCTAATGGTCCACTCTGCCTGCAGCCTTTCAGACGTATACGGGATGCCTGGGAAGATCCCCTCCCCCATCTTCCACTTTTGCACTCCCTTTCGCTTGATCAAACTCCTCTTTTATTCCCATCTCTTTCTACCTCAGTTTATCTGATTTCACCATTCTCATCAATCAGCTCTGATGAGGTCAGGGTCCAAATGCCTTGTGCATACAGCACAGTTGTAGATTGTGGTTTTAACTGTTTCTCTATCCATCCGCTCGATCAGTATTGGCCGTAACGCATTACAAGTAACGGGAGTTACGTAATCAGATTACTTTTTCAAGTAATGAGTAATGTAACACATTACTTTTACATTTACAGCAAAATATCTGAGTTACTTTTTCAAATAAGTAACACAAGTTACTTTATTTTCCCATTTATTGACCAGATTTCTCTCACCATGTGGAAAGGAGAGATGTCAGAGTAAGTGCAAAGGCATTTTGTGTGCTAAGTTGGTGGTTATTGTAGTTCTGGTAACATAATATTGTAACGCATTACTTTTAAAAGTAACTTTCCCCAACTCTGCGCTCGAATGGTTTCTCTGTCAAAACCAGTCATTTTGAGTTTTTTTCTTAATTTTATATGTGTCTCCGCTTTTTATTGCTTCTGCCTTTGGTTATTTAAAAACAGCTTCAGTGGAAGTCTTAAGATATGTGTTAAGCTCTGCTTAGCCCTGATTGCTCACAGCATATGGATAAGTGTCAAAATAGAACAAATTACACTTGAATTATTTGTTTGAAAAAGCACATCATTTGGGGACTGTTAAAGTAGATGCCAGCTTTAGATGACCCACACAGCCTGGTTAGTGTGCTGCAATGTAAATTACACTGCAAAAAAGAGTAGTAAAATTGCTTAATATACATTTTCCGAGTATTTATTTATTTATTTATTTATTTATTTATTTATTTAAGATAAATTATATGAAACCAAGTCTTATTTTATGCAATTATGCATATTAAGTATAATAAGAAAGATGTTAGATGTTGGAAAAGACACAGATTTAATAAAATGTTCTATTATTTGAAGGTCATTACACTAATTATGGGAATCTCTGAATTATAATGCCACTTGATTGCTCTTTTTTTTTCCCCCAGACATCTCATGGTGATTTATGAGCTCTCAAACAGCTCACATTGGACACCAACGTTTGTTCAAATGGCAAAATTAGTGCAGCCAAATAAAATTGTTTGCTTTTAGTATAATCATTTGTGTCACCCTGCATCACACCAACATCAGCACTTTCGGTCTATTAGCCATTCTGTTGGATGTTAGTCGCATGCTGCATTTGCAGAACATAATTGAGTTATTTCAGCACCACAACAAACAAAAAGTCTCTCAAAATCACCTCTAACATGATTAATCATTGCAGAATTGCAATAATTTATAACCTTACTTTTAGCTGAGAGTGAAGAATAGAGAAAAAGAGCAATAGAAGTGCAAGAAAATTGCAGATGAGGTTTCAGGACTAGTGTAGGTGTTTCTGAGGAACTCACATGGGCCGTGTATGAATTTCTGTATACTTGTATATACTTTCTAAATCTGTCATGTTGGCATTATCCTTTTGACCCATGTGTTCTTTGACACGTGATGCACCAATCATGAAAATTGGGTGTTGTTAAACGTGCAATTTAAACCATTCACCTGGCTCACAGTTCTCTACCTCTTTTTCCCCATCTTTTTGAATCTGATGTCTCCTCTGCATTCTCATTGGATAGCAAAGTCTCCACTGGTTGCACACTTCTGAATCTCAGCATATAGTCAAATGACTGTTTGCCTACTGTATTGTTAATTCTGAGTAGACACCCTGCTTATATGAAGTATTGCTTTTTCCATACAGTGTAGAAGTGAAATAGGCATGTTTGTATACAGTGAAGGTTTCTTTTGAAAGTACCCAAGCAACTTTGGGTTTCTGTAGTCGTGTGAGTGCCAGATTGTCACTTTCCAGTGTGTGCATGTGGGAGATTGTGTCTGTGTACCTCTTTCTCTCATACGTGCCACTCTTTACTAAGCTCCTTCAAAGCTAGCACACTGTTTAAATTTGTACTCAAGTTTGCAGTGCTCTGCACAACAGCTGAAGAGCAAATATTGAACCTCTGAGACTGGTAAGAGCAGCTTCCAAATCCTCAGTTCTCATCCTGCTGATGACCTGCTTTTGACACAGTTAACCACCAGATCCTCCTGTCAATCCTAAAGACGAAGGGCATCTCAGGGACCGCACTCCAATGGTTCAAGTCTTACCTCTCAGGAAGGTCCTTTAGGGTGTCGTGGAGGGGTGAGGTGTCTAATACCCAACATCTAGCTCAGGGATGGGCAACTTCGGTCCTGGAGGGCCACTGTCCTACAGAGTTTAGCTTCAACCCTAATCAAACACACCTGAACAAGCTTATCAAGGTCCTCAGGATTACTAGAAAATTACAGGCAGGTGATTTTTTCAGGGTTGGAGCTAAACTATGTAGGACAGTGGCCCTCCAGGACTGAAGTTGCCCATCCCTGATCTAGCTACTGGGGTGCCTCAGGGCTCAGTGCTTGGACCACTTCTCTTCGCATCTCAGCCTGACTGACAAGACATTTCTGGCTGGATGAAGGACCACCACCTTCAACTAAACCTTGCGAAGACAGCTGCTTGTGGTCCCGGCCAACCCAACACTACACCACAACTTCTCCATTCATCTAGGTTCGTCATCCATAACTCCATCAAGGTCAACCAGGAACCTTGGAGTTGTGATTGATGATCAATTGAACTTTACAGACCACATTGCTAGAACTCCCCGGTCCTGCAGATTCGCCTTATACAACATCAGGAGGATCAGGCCCTTCCTATCAGAGCATGCTACACAACTCCTTGTCCAAGCACTTGTTCTATCCAGACTGGACTATTGTAATGCTCTCCTGGCTGGTCTTCCAGCTTGCACTATTAAACCTCTGCAACTGATCCAAAATTCTGCAGCTAGAGTGGTCTTTAATGAGCCGAAGAGACACACGTCACTCCTCTCCTCACAAAATTGTACTGATTGCCAGTTGCAGCTCACATCAAATTCAAGTCACTGACGTTTGCCTAGAGAACAACCACTGGCTCTGCTCCCTTCTACCTAAACTTATTACTTCAGACTTGCGTGCCATCCAGAAACTTGCGCTCTGCAAGTGAACGTTGTCTTGTGGTGCCATCTCAAAGAGGCACAAAATCTTTTTCTCTGACCTTTACCTTGACTGTTCCCTGCTGGTGGATGGAATGAGTCCGTGTCCGTGTCCAAAGTCTGTGTCCATTTTCAAGAAACGGCTGAAGACGCATCTTTTTCGGCAACACTTGATCCATTAATACTAACGCTTTCTCTTCTATTCTTTCTCTATTATCTTTTATATAAAAAAAATATATATATAAAAAACTGGTACTGTGTTAGATTAAACTGGAAGGGTCATAGCACTTGCATATTGTTGTCCTATTGTTAGTTCTCATTTGTAAGTCGCTTTGGATAAAAGCGTCTGCTAAATGAATAAATGTAAATGTAAAGATTTATTTGCCTATGAGACTTCAGCTCTCATGTACTGTAGATAAGATATACATGTAAGTTAGCACCTAAACCAAAATGGACCCTCATTAAAGACTGATCTGAATCTACATAGGCAACAACTCTGTCACTCAAATGCACTAAGATAACACAATCCTCACATAAAGTGCACAAGAGTCTCGTCTACTGCTTATTGATGCTAGAGCAGTCTTTCACTTCTCTCTGTAGCTACTAATTACATTCAATTTCTTAGCTTTGCTCATTATGTTTTGACCACCATTATTATTCAGTGGCTTTGCAGTAGATATGAGGTGATTTATTGCAGCAACTGACAGGTCAAACCCTCATGGCATAGAATAAATGAGAATCCTTTAGCTCTTTTGTCTGAGCATTGCAAATGTCGTTCGACATGCAGTTGATGCTTGCTCCTTCATTACAGCTGCTAAGATTCGTCATCAGGAGCTACATTGATTGTCATTGTAAAGTAGTCCATAAACCGATTCTGGGGTCCATGTTACCGCAAGGGGAGGGAGTCCCTTGGGTATTCTTTCTTTTTCTTTTCTATTTTGAGATAACATACCATCCTGGTGAGGCACAGCAGTGCTATGCTAATATTCATTCCTGTAGTCTGTGCCGTTTTCAATCTGATCTGAGCAGCCCAACCATGATGCATTGCTTCAAAGTTTTCTTAACTTCAGTCGCTATTGTATCCTGATGCACAAGTACAACCTCTTTTTTGAAAGATCTCTCTGTACTTTTTTAATCAGCAAGGAGTTCATTAGAGAAAATTAGCTCTGAGGAAAAATGGAACGGGAGTTCTTTTGTTCAGTTGAGCATAAAAGTGCTGCAGTCTGTGGCATTGTGGTAACAAGCTGGCCTAATACCTGGCCTCTTGCCAGCTGTGCTTCATTTCCTTTTCTCTCACCCACATCCAAGACATGATCCGAGTCACATTCACAGCCAGGTTTTTTTTTATTTTTTATTTTTTTATTGTGCATACAGTATAGCTAAACCTTTACTGAACTTCTATTCAGAGCCAAACGGAATAGTTGAACTGTAAAGAAGATATGTTAAATCCTAGGGATACACTCAGTGGTTAAAGTGGGATTTGGCAAATTCTGTGTTGGTGCAACAGGGAAAAATTACTCACCGTGGGACAACATATTGAGGATTGTGGTATAGCAGTACTTTTTGGGACAAGTGTGTCACTGTGGCACCAAGTATCACAATACTTATTTACGTGATATTTTAATGGTTTTATTTTGGTCCATCTACATCTATACTGATATGATGACGATACTATGTTACAATTGCTGAACACCACAATATGGAACACAACCTTGTTTTTCACAATGTAAATTCAAACATAAAAATGGCTGAAGACAACTTTAACAGAAATTAATCAGATCCACAATTATGTAAATTTGACATTAGCCTACTTCACCTTCGCTTCGACTTTTAACTCCACTGCAACATCCACTTGCTCTGGCTAGAACAACAACTGTCGGGCGGACTGGGACAAAAATTCAGCCCTGGCACTGTAGCCACACCAGCCCACATTACCACCCGACCACAGACACAGGCATTCAAATGTGAGGTAGTTAGGGGGGTTCGGGGGCATGCTCCCCTAAGAAAATGTGGATTTCTCTGACCTATATGTGCAATTTAAGACTTTTGAAGGCCAAAAAATGGATAAGAAATAGCTTTAAAACCATGTCAGTGGGCATTAGATTATTTGTCAGTACCTGCTCTCTGCTCATCTTCATCTTTCTTTTTCTCTCAGTCTCCTTACCCTGCCGTATTTCTTCACCTCCTAAAGCTGAACTTTGATAGTCTTTTCATTTTCATCTGTGTCAGTGAAGAAAGTAAACATAGGCTCAACTGATATTTATGTTTTATGAATCATTTTCTTAGACAAGTTAATTTACCCAAGGCTACCAGGGAAGCTGTAGCCTAAGTCAGTATTGCCAATAGGAACTTTCTACAAGCTTTGAATTTGAAAACGTCTGTTTTTAAATGTTAAAAATAATTTTAAATAATACAAATTATAGGCTACGTTTAACGCAGTTGGTGGAATTGGCAGAACGTTCCCTTAGACGACATGTGCTGTGGAAACGCCATTCTCAGGTATTATGCAGATATAAGGCACGTAGGTGATTTTGAATGAATATTTCATGTCGAAATATTTCATTTTCAACAGAAAATTCATTAGTAAATTATGCAAATAACTAAGGGTGTTCTGGCTTGTTTGGAGCGTTTGTTTCGGAACCTGGTGTGTTTGCTTCATTTAGGCATATATGAACATGGCAATCATGTTTAGATCTGCACCAATTTACAATCAGTCCGAGATCGCCTGAATAAGGTGGTCTCGGTCTGATTGAAAACTAACTCTGGAGTGGTTCGGTTGAGATGAGAAAGCAATCCGAACCAACGGTCCAACGAACCAAGCAGTATCATAATTCAAAATGGGAAATGTGTTATATAAATGTCTTGTTGGATTTCTGGCATTCACAAGTCATCTGTATCGAAGCAGTTTCACATTGTCCTTTAATGCACAAGTTTTTTCTCATCTTGGTGGCTCTGTGTACTTGGAAGTGTTGCGTGCGTGCACATCTCATTGCTGGTGCACTTTGGGTGAGTGCTCTGACTTCAGCCGAGAATTGCCTGTTGAAACGTCCCCAACGGTCATGCTGCTTTGTCCCCACTTCCACGTCTGAAAATCACATCCCTTTGTTAAGAGGCAGGAGTTTAACGGACAACCAAGAGAGGAAGCTTGAGGTGCTTTTGGCACTTGTGAGTAAAAAAAGACAACTCTTTTTGCTCTAGAGCAACTCTGAAAAGCCATTGTTGTCATGTGCCCAGGGCACTCGGAGATGGGCCGTATAATGCCACTGCTATCAGAAGTGCTTAGTGAGTTCAGGGCTCTACAAAAAGGACTTTTTTCTTTTTAGTTCAAGTGACGGTTCTGTCAGATGGCACGAAACCTTTGCAGACTGGACCTAGGCCAGCGGACCATCGTTGTTGAGTCCTAAAGTTATGCTTTTTTTCCTCACTGTTCCACTGTGGGAGCGTAAGACAGAGTGGCTGTAAATAAGACTTATGAGACAGCTGGGTTTGGTCCAAAATGAGATTGCAAGTGATTGGAATTAGAAGCTTCATTGTTCTTTATATAATAGTGTGAATTTTATAACTGGAGAATGTGTGTGTGCGTTCATCAACTACTTGTATTCCTCAAACCACAGTGATCCTGGATGCATCCCAGTTTTTGAATAAATGATTTTGCAGAGAAGGAACAGAGGTCGGAACTGAAAAGGTAAAGTGTTAGTGGCTGCAAAGTGCATGTTTATGGTGGAGCTTTTCAAAATCTGACAGCTTGTGCGTGTTTCATATTGACAATGAATCCAGGGAGACAAGTTTACAGAGTAATTATATTCTGCAGATGAAAGCCTGAATCCTGGGTGGATGAATCATAATGCAATTCAATATGGGCCTCTTTCTCAAAGCATGCAGCTGGCAGGACTACAATACCCAGAATGCACTTATAGGAGCTCAGAATACATTGACATCTTTATGTCATGCCTTCAAATGGGATGTTTTTTCTGTCTCTGATTCTTTAATACTCTTAATGGGATGTGCAATCATAAGAGAAGGGATTTGCCATCCCAGCAATGGAAACAAAATATAATACTATAATAAAATATATATTTATATGATTTGTTTATATTTATGTGTGTTTAATTTATTCATGCATTATTACAAATTAAGTTCTTATTTAAAAAAAAGTATATCACTATATTAATAGAACCACTAAGAATCATAATTGCTAAACCTTTGTTAAAAGCCATTATAAATGCTCTAAATGTTGTATTTTCAAAGCAAATATGATATAACATAGTGGGTAAAACTCAAGGCTGGTAATTGTTTTTTTATCTCTTCAACAAATGATCTGTGAGCCATCACCATTGAGGCCATAATCAATCCATTTAATCCCAGGTCACTCCTGGGGATTGTCCAAGTAATGGCACCATTACTTGACATGAAAGTTGTTGGAAAATATTCCAATGTCCCTGGTCATGAGGAGATATGATGTACACTTCTAGATTCTCAAGAGTGTGCTTATACCTGTAAGATTTAATGGGCTTGAACCATCTCATGCATCATTTATCTGTAGTTTTAGGGATTCTTAAGCACTTCCAGGACTCAAGATCTATTGTGCACTAACCTCACCATGCACGGATCTCAGAATACACAAATTAACTGAGAAAGCTCATTCAGCAACACCAAATATTGACGTGCCCACTTACTGTGGCAGTTACAAACTATTGCTTTATTATATGAAGGCTCACTTTGTATTAACCAAGTTTATTTTTCTCTGTCTCTCTCTGAACATGTACCATTGATTGCCTTTCCACAAGCTCATTACTGTATTTCTCTACTGATTGAAAACTTGAGTGGGATCACCCTCTAGACTGCGGGAAGAAAAATGAATGTCTGCCAGAAAATGTGCCCGTCCAAATTGCCTCAGACTGGCAGCTACTTTTAGCCGCATCACATGGGAACCTGTTCTTAAAACGTTATGCTTTTATGGCATAAACCTCTGTCAATGTTGCCTGGTTGACCTCCTGTAACTTGATTATTTTTTTTTTTTTTGCAAATTAAGCCATTGCACTTCAAGTGTTGTGCTAAATCATTATGCAGTTTTGTTTCTAACTGTGTTAAGATGGGAAAAGGCTTGGCTTGTCTGCAGTGCGACGATTGTTAAAATCTGCCAGATTGAAAATCGCAAAGGTGTTCTTTCACAGTACAGGTTAATATGTGTGTGTGGTGTGTGAGTACTGTATGTGAGCAGATTAAGATGAATTGACCACAAACATGGTCTCTATACGAGCAAGATTTGGGAATAACGGCCTCCTATCGGCTCCATAAACTGGTCTTGATTGATGGCAGCTGTGTTTTGGGGTTGTTGTGTTCCCCAATTATAGACTGTCACTGTTTTTCTACTCTCTTTGCCTCCCCTCAATGTTCCAGGTTGACTGAAAACTTACATGGCATACAGGAAAATCTCTGCTCTGTCTGCAGGAGATGTGACATTGGCTGCCAGTTCCACAATAGTACTCGTGCCAGTACTTCCTGCCAGTTTTGAGCACACAGTCTGCCTCTACCTCAAGCACTTGTAGTAAGCACGTAGTGATTTCTGTAAGGGATAGAGATTAATTGCATTGCATTATTGAACGGCCCAAGTCAGAATCAATCATTTCTTTTCTTAGCAGTTGGAGGTGCATTGCGGCGAAGGAGAGTTACTGTGCGCCTTCACTATGTAGGCAGGCTTGCACAGAATGGCATTCTGTACAGTTGAAATATGGTACTACAGGGGCCTGGAGAAAACTAGTAGAAAACTCTTCCCACTGTCACATTGCATTTACAAGGACTACTGGTCCACTTCCTAATGGATTTTATCCTGTCGTTGAGAGTCTTGCCAATAAGAATCATAGAATATATTTTCTGGCCATGTTTGTGACCTACAGCACTCTAACCTCTCTGTTCGAGATTCACGCTAAGAGTTGATGCAGAAGGGTGCACATTGACAGAACCTGAGGGTTTTGGTTCTGGAAGGAGAAAACCTGTTTGTCATTTGAGTGGACATTTAGAAATATCCACTGGCGATGCAGATTAATGTGGTATATTTCCCCTCTAGCTTTATCAAGCTACACTCAGCGCCAAGCCACTTCAAAACCATAATTTCCTCTAGACTAACTACTTGTGTGGTAATCCCAAATGTTGTTCTTTTATCTGGTCAATTCTTGAGTATTTTTGTCTTTTATTTATATTAAAGGTTAAGAACACAAGACCCGTTCGGTGGGTTTAAAGACTGGCATTTGGCGTGCATGCCAGGGGCGAGGAGCAGGAAGTTAATTGTTAATTTCCACACCAAAGTTAATTATCACAGACAACATTTATTGCCATTAAATCTTTTCATTAATTATCATTAGTGTCATTAAAGGACATTTTCCTGCTGACCAAACACAAACGGGAAGGCTCATTTGGAGCTGTGAAAAAAAACCTCGTCCACGTACTTGCGGTAGTGAAGTTTTGTGCAAGCACGTTGTAATTTCCTTCCATTGATTTTCACAGGAGACACTCATCATGATGTTAAATGCATGGCCAGTCACACTGAGTTTTCAAGGACAGTCAAGTCGAGGACAGAGCCTGGTCAAACACATTCACCTGCAAACAGTGTATCATATACTGTTGTGGACTTGTTAGCTTGATCACCTTTTCTGTAACTGCTGATCTTAGATCATCTTTTCTGGCTTTTTTTTTTATTTTTATTAACCCAAAACAACAAGCTAAAGCTGCCAGAGCATATGAGAGACTGTCTCTCTGATTTGAGCTGCACTTTCAGACAAAATATCAGATGCTTCTGAGAGTTGCTTTACAGCAAAAGTATTTCTATTTAAAATGCTCCAAAGAGTGTTTTTAAGTAGACTCTGTACTTAGCATTACCTCAGAGCCCTGATCGGGGTTTTTTTTGTTTTTTTTTTTCACACAATGTAGTCCTCTTGTTTGCTCCATATATAGGACAGGATATTGCATTCTCTTTCAGATGTAATACTCTGAGCCTTCACTACTCATCCAGACTGTCAAAAAGAGGGCTGCACCTTTGAGGAATATAATGCAAAGCATTATGGAGCTTGTCATCTCATCTTTATGTTCTCAGCGTTACTGAGTCTATAGAGACTATAAAAAACAAAGGCGGGCTTAGCTGTGGATTTGAATTACAATTATCAAGATGTGAGTAAAATTCATTGTCCACGGCAGAAGTGCCTGCACTTTACAAATGTGATTTGTCAGTTTGGTATGCTGTTGAAATCAGGTTTGATGTTTTACAGGATAACCAACGGAGATGGAGAGGAAAATTGGTTGCTGAAATTTATACCACATGAACATTGGCAGGCTGTTCAGCAGATAACACATTTCAGTTCAGGACTTAACCAATAGACAAGCTTGAGTTGTAAAATATAAAATATAACGACACTGCAAAAAAAAAAAAAATGGTGTAGTATTTACTTTGAAACAATTTTTACTCCAAAATCACTAGTAAATTTCATAAATAATTGCAAAGAAACGACAAGTAACTGAATTATATGTGAGATTTTGAAGTTGAAAACCTGATATAGTATGACTGGAGAGCTCTAGAGCATGCAATGCCGGGATGTCAGGGACCTTTTTGAACTGGTTCAATCAAACGAGCTGTTCAAAAGAATCAATTCACAGAAATTAATCAGTCTTCTTGATAAGCCTTTGATTGTAAAATATATGTATTTCTAAAATCTTCCTCTGTCATTGGTGACTATTGACTATTAGTGTCCATGCTCTGACAGCTACTCTGACTGCTTGTCGACTGCTGTACCAGAAAGCCACCCTCTTCTGCCCCCTCTTTTCCTCTCTTTACTGTCCCAGTAGATTTCTGAGACCCTCAGGCAGTGGCCTCATTTTGCTTTCTTATCTCCTTGCTCTGTGTTTGGTCCTCGAAGAGCCCTCTTCCCCCTCCAGAGAAACTCACGGTTTCTAAATCAATTCACATTGAGTCTTCCTTCTCTCTTTTTTTCTGAGGGACTGTCAAAGCCATCTGTAATTACTATCACTGCTCCTGAGTGAACTCCAAATCACATGGTTCATTTTAATCTGTT
Organism: Rutilus rutilus; assembly: GCF_951802725.1. Lineage (NCBI taxonomy): Eukaryota > Metazoa > Chordata > Actinopteri > Cypriniformes > Leuciscidae > Rutilus > Rutilus rutilus. The sequence continues at coordinate 10,710,498 of NC_140212.1, read as the reverse complement.
GCAGGCTCTGACATCACAGGGTCTAGGCTACAACAGAAGTGGGCATGGATGTGACCTTTTTTAAACTAATATTTACTATCTGTCTAGCACTGCTGGTTGACAAAAACCTTTTTAATACAGCAGCATAGTGTTGTACTGTAAGTTAAAAGTGATGTAGTTTCTGCGACACTAGTGACACCAAGCAGAATTAAAGTACAAAAATAAAGCATATTTTCAAACAAACTTACAAAGGCCCCTTTTGTACGTCATGCCTGCCCAACTTTTATGGATGTTTGTGAAGACATGTCTCACCAGGAAAACGCAGGAATATTAGGAATACTTTTAGCTGCATTGCTATGTGTCATGAGTAAGCAAACATTGTGCGAACGTGAGCGCACTGTGCATATAAAAAGAATCTGGACTATCAAACTGTTCTCAAATTTAACAAGATACATTATATTTTGGTCTTAATTTGATCAAATATTCATATTGAAATCTTTTTTTTTATCCACATTTACTAAATGTAATCAATGTCTGTGAAACTGTGATGAAAAAACAACAACATTTTGAATAAAAAAATCTCACATTTAAGTCGTTAACAGATTGTGTTATGCAAAGCAACTTGATACAAAAGGTGTTTTAACACATATTTGACTCATATGACATGGTACATGAGTAGATCATACTATATTAAGGTGTACCTGGTCTCAGATAGGAAACTCTTCTAAATGCCAACTACTGACTACTACTGCCAAATGACTTTGAATGACCACACACTCACTATTGTTTTTAATTAGACCGCTTTAAAGCCGGGGAGAGTAATGATTGCCTTTTGGAAGCAAATTAGATGTGTTTTCAAAGAATGAAGGTTGGCCAAATCATGCTACAGACTTGGCTGTCAAATCAACCCATTTGTGCTAATAAAGGCTAATGTTCCTACAAACTGCGTGGGCAACCCTTGAAGGGCGGTCTTAAGCAAGTGAAACACGGGGTCGGACAAAACCATTAGCATCTCCGCTCTCTTGCGATTCTCTGTTTTCATACATATTTATAAGCAAATTTGTGTCTGATAATTGGGTTTCATTAAATGGTGCATCTGTGTTTTCCATATTTTGTTGCCTGAGGAGTCTATAGCAGGGGTTGTTGCAGTCAAAATGTGTGACCATTCTCATCTGCTTCACTTTGAACTTTCAGCATCTTTCTGACGTATAATATTTTCACACTCTGTCCTTACGGTGATATCGCAGAAGTGCGAAATAGTCCCTAAAATCATCCCTCACACTCCCAAACGCAAGCATGTCTCTCACCTATTATTGGCTCATGTTAGACCTATTTGTAAGGTCCTTTAAAATGTTAAAAGATTATGATGTTGGTCTCATCGGTCTCATCGTTATGGCCATCATAATTTTAGTAAAATATATATATTTTTTTACTATTATAAACGTTTCTAATTATAACAATTATAAACTTTTATTACTACTATTATTATTATTATTATTATTATTATTATTATTAACAAATTATTATTTTTATAATTTACATGTTTATATACTTTTTATTTATATACAAACAGAAGCAAAACATTATTTTCATATGCTTTATTTTTTTCGATGACAAATTTCACCAAACCTAAATGCCATTCATGTGTACTGAAAGGAATTAATTTTGGAACATCAAAGTTGGCAAATAAATAAATAAATAAAATAGGAGTAGGAAATGCAGAGTGCCGACAGTCATTAAGCGTTTTTCAATTCCACCTCATTATTTTACTAATTCAATTGGATGGAGAGGCAATGGCAGGAAAAATAGATAATTGCTATGAATTTGGCCATGCTTGAAACCCCCGTATGCACTCGGGTATTAAATGGGATTTGTTCAGGCGTGCATTATTCAGAAAACCTGTGCTAAACACCTTTGTGATTTCACCCAAACTTCAATAGTTCAATATATAGGTCATGTAAAAAGGAGACAGGAAATTAAGGAATTGTAAATGGTTTGTTGATGTTATGTATTTTAAGTATCTCTTTTTTAAATGTCTCCTTCGGAAATGTTTTATTAATGCAGTGTGTTTTTGTGTGATAAAGTTGGAGTGCTCATAAAATGCATTTGTGGGTTTTCATGATATTCCCAAATGGTGACTTCTCAGCCAGCCCAAATAGAGGGCTTAAGATAGAGGAAAAAGCATCAGGGCCTTTCTAAACCAAAACCAATTTGTAGTGTTTCCTACATACCTGGCTCTCTTCAATCAACCCACACAAAAGATGTGAGTCAGCAGCCCTCTATGCTGCCTTTGTGAGGGAAGCGCCTCATACTGAGCAACCACAGAGAGCCTGGGGCTTTACAGGGTGGGAAATATTAAAGGTACAGTTCACATAAAAATGGTCATTATTTACTCACCCCAACCCCTGCATTTCTATTCTGCAGAATACAAAAGATATTTTGAATAATGTTTCCAGTGATGTTACCCACACAGTGAAAGTTAGTAGGGTCCAAACAATTTTTTTTTTTTTTTAAATATCATCAAGTCATACAGGTTTGGAACAACATAAGGGGTGAGTAAGGCTGTATGTCAACCAAAGCGTGTTTTCCTTAGGCCAGCATATTGTTTGTAGCAGCACCACATATTTCAAAACGGCAGCAGCATGACGAGGCACAGAGCGTCTATTTCAAGCTAATCATTGCACACTTGTTTTTTTTTTTACTGGTCGCCAAGAGTTGAAAAATGCAAACTGTCACTGTTTACTCAGCCATCCAATCACAGTGGCAAAGGGGCGGGTCAAATACCACACAGACCAACCGTCACATCCAATGACGACAGACGACAACAACAACGGAACAAAATCATTTAGAAAAGTGCCTGGCCTTTTCAGCTGGCTAAAAACATTTTGGTGGACAGCCTAAATGATGACAGATTTTTCATTTTTGGGTGAACTATACCTTTGAAACGGGTGTATGCAGTTGTGTGATTTATCTTTTGTGAGTTTTGTTCCAGAAAGCTCATTACAAACACAGGAACATGCCTGATAATATGAATACTTTTACATTTCCATTTGTGACTTTTTGTTGTTTGGAGTAGGTGTGAAATGATTGACCGCCCTGTTTTTCTCACAAAATAGCTTGATATTTCTCTGCAACACAGTGGGAAATGTTCTCAGGAAGTGCTTGAATCTACTTGAATGCTGAAATTGTTTCCAGTGAAAAACAATCACTCCGCAATGAAGTAGCCTAGTGCAGAGAATACTCTCATGTTGTTTCAATCCTCTATGATTTTCTTTCTTCTGCAGAATGCAGAAGACGAAGAATGTTCACATGCTCCAAGAATATATGATTTGGTTCTTTTAACACAGCAGTGCTCCGTTCCCGATCAAGCGATGTGCATTGTGTATTTATGCATTAAATAATGACTCCAATTTCTCAAGCAAATTAATAAGTCCTGTTAACCACCCACAGATATTTCAGCGCACACTTTCCCTTAGAAAGAGATGCACAGAGAGTGGATGAAAGGACAGGATAATCTCTGTGAAAGACTGACATGAAGGAAATGAGGTCTGAAAGAGATGGGGAGCATGAAACGATGAAAGCGATAGAGGGAAAGAGGCGACAGATCGAGTCAGGAAAAAAAACAACATCGGGTTATTTAATCTTAATAGGCTTCCCTTAATTTTCCCCCCACTGCATTCAGGGCTAATATTTTAACAACATACAGCACAATGCAATCTCAGGTCTCCTAAAGTCCCATGTACAAACAAATGGACTGGTTTGGGCTGTTGAGAAGCATTGAGATTCAAGCTGCTGTGTACTCCATATATTTAATCTATACAGTGTTTGTGTGTAAATATGTGCGGTATATTGTTACCACATCAGTTTTCAACCACTATTAGTTATATTTTAATTAGACAAGGGGAGATAAAAGTTTGCCATACTCTAGCAAAAATGTGAACAATAAGATTACAGTAAAGATGAAACAATTTAAAAGCACTGTAGAAATATGACACTTTATAATTATATTTATATATAGCATTTCTGGTCTGACAGCTGACTGGTTTCGCTTTTTATATGTTCGTTTTTATATTACTCATGCTTTGTGTGGAAAAAAATATTAGCTCACAATTGATACTAGTAGAGAATGATGGGTAGATAGCAGTGTAACAAATGAAAACTAGGCTCTCCATGGAGGTGACGGGATGGCGAAGCATAGCGCTGGCTGTAGAGGCGGATTAAAGGTCAGTGCACTCGGCTGTGATATAATTCTGAGAGACTCATTGATAATTTAGCTTGGACAGCTCTTGGGTCATGGACATCATTGGGTTCTGTAGAGTCCAGTCACGCACTCTTTCTCCTAAACCAACACACACACTTTCTCTCAACCACGCGCACACACACGCGCACACACACACACACACTCACACTCATACTCATACTCACACTCTCACTCTCACTCACACACACTCACACACTTCCACTGCTCACAATACACCTGTGGCTTGTAATGCAGCACTGCACCAGAATAGAGAAATTCGAGACAGGACATTAATCTAGAGTCGCATTTTCCCATCCTTACACTTCCTGTTTCAAAAACCAAACACAGAGCCAAGCCTATTTTAAGAATTCTTTGCTTACCTGAGGCTTAAACCTTTTACATTAGATTCCATTTGTGCCTGTGGCTGCTACCTCTCTCTCCATATTACATGAGTCATTTTACAGCATAGCTGCTGGCTGGCTTTCAAAGGCTCTTACCCTGTGCTCAGTGATTAGGACTGAATATACACATGTATAGTTTTAGAGGTCACAATTACTTCTGCCTTCTCTGTTAGGTATGCTCTGGCTTTGGGCCTCTGTGAAGATGGTCATTACCTGCAAGTTGCATGTTTACAATGTGTCTTTACCCTCGGCTGACTGTAAATAGGGTTTTCCTCTAACACTTTCAGGAGACAGTATACACCCTGATACGTTTTGTAGGGTTTGTTGTGTTTTTGTAGACATTCATCCATTGCTTAGATGATTTTTAGAATCTCATTTTTCATTCAGGGTCTTGTGTATGGAATTGTAATATTGGCTATTTATTAGTTATCAGCCAAAGCATACAAATAAGGAGTACCAAACTTGTTTGCTTTATTAAGTGTATATGAATGTTTCTTACATAAATATGTCATATGGATTTAGATGCAGGGTAGTAAATCAGGCTAGAGTGCAGGCACTTTTATAACTTTTATTTAACAAAAACCTGATAAGGCTAGTTTTAGAGCTTTCACCTCTAGTTTGTTGGCAGATTAGTTTGTTATTGCCTTTGGTGGTCGATGCCTTTAGTGTGGATTCCAGCAGAGACTGACTGAAAGATGGAGAAGAGAATCCAGTCTGACACATCTCTGAAAACTTCAATCAGATCTTTGTTGGGTGCAAACTAGTCTCAAGCCTGATTTACATTTTTCATTGCATTGCTTGATGGCGTGGTGCATTTGTCTGATTCTGAGCAAAATCAGAAAGACCCCAGAAGAATAGTATAAAGCAAGCCATAGCTACAGCCTGGTGTGATTTGATGGCTTTATCTAGTCATCTGATTGGCTCATTTATTTTCTCTTTTCTTGATTCTAAGCAACATCAGGCATCACTTCTTTAAACTCTCTCCAGCCTTGGAGTTTCACTGATAACCTCGTTCTGGTTAGCTGGAGAGGAAGATGTGAGTGAACCAGAAACTCTATCAAGGCAAAAACGGATGTTTTCTAATTAAAAACTGTTAAAGGTTTTCTTATTTTAGTGCCGTTTGATTAAGGCTGCCATTTCCCCTCCCTCAAACCTTCCTGGTGTCATGTGAGATTCAATCCCCAAGGGTATAGCTGTGTGAAATCAAATGACTGATCAGAAGTGTCTGTCACATTATCCTGATGTAGTTTATCACATGAATATAGAGGTTACATTTAGGTTTTTTTTTTATCGCTTAAACAACATTTTTCAATTTTCTTACGTTTTTCAACATTCTTAATCAACTTTTCTTCACTTGTACTTTTTAGTATTCCTCTGGTCTGACTAATGGATTTTAAAGAGTAATCAAGAACCTATAATGTCTTTAATTAAAATTATGTATTAAAAGCCGAGTTTATTATAATTAAATCAGAATTAGCAAAATTATGTTTTTCACAAATTAATCATTATTAAATGACTAAATGAGGATAATGCATAAAATAAAATAAAATGTTTTATATAGTTTGTATAGATATTAGATTGAATATTATATTGTGCTACCTAAAATAATTATAACATTTTGACTGTTGAACATCAATCTTTTATTGTTTTACTTATTTAGGCTAATTGTTTAGCATGATAACAGCAGGGAATGCATGATGCTAACTTAGCAGCCTAATCGGTTTGTGTGCAAACTAAAAAGACAAAAAAAGAAAATTTTGAGTATGTAATATGATGAATCTTAAAAATATCATCTATTGATATATTTTCATTAAGAATACAGTGTAATTCAGTATGAAGCAATGTCTTCTTGAGCGCCTGCCTTCTACTCTTCAGTCTGAATGCTAATGTACCTTGATATTTTTATCACGTATCTGCCACCGCTGTTCTTGCCATTCTCGTTTTTCACCAGGGCTGGTGCGGAGCTGTCAAAGAGCAACCCGTCACTCGCTCCACAAAAACGCTCTTCACCTCCAGCCATTTTCTCTGTGCAGAAACATCAAGACCCGCTCGCCTCAGACTCCTTCCTCCTTGTTCTCTTTTCCCTCTGTCTGCGTTCAGTTTTAGTCAATTTTTGGCAGTCTTTAAACTCCTACTCAGTCCTCTGTGTTCAGTCTATGCTTTACATTGGTCTGTTGGATGTGACTTAGACAAGTCCTTATATTCTATCTATCTATATTCTATACATATATCATTCTATATATTGTTCTGTCTTTATTATGTTTAATATCTATATTTAATGTAAATATATTTGAATCACAATATTTGTTTGAACAATTCAGTATTTTTTAATTGACCTTTTCATTATTATAATCTATGCTTTTTTTAATGAAAATTTCATTAAACATTGTTTGTAATGGACCTCCCGTCCTGCAGATGTCGCCGAGTCGGTGGGGGATCCTCTCAGCTGCTTGAGCTTTTTGAAGTATTTTGTAGGCAATTATGTACGAACTGAGCTGTGACATTGTAACTGGAATGTTCTCCAAATCAATTGATATCAAAATAAATAAAACTGCTATTAGCTTGGAATCACTCAAATCATGTCTCTGGATAAGCCTGCAGTGCCTAAACTTCTGCCTCGTTTAGCTGCCAAGCTCACCTCATTATAACTGCTGTGCTTCTCTGTGGCAGTTTTCTGTCTTTTCCCTCACTCATTCTCTCTAGCTCTTACTATTTGCACGGTAAACAACTCTTCTCGCCTATTATCTCTGTCTGCACAGCTCTTGATAGCAGCAGGCCCACGTCTATAATTATGCTAGGTTGTACACAGACACAAGGATGTGAGGGCGGCTATTGATAAGAGCCCTGAGTCATTGTCACACTTGCCCTTTAACTGCCTGTCGGAGACCATTACGGGGTCTGTCCACTGCGAGGGAATGAAACAAAAAAGTTTCGGGTTGTTACCACCCCCTCAGGCGCTAGGGAAAATTCTTGCTGCTCTAAACAACAGAGGCTGTTAAGTGGCTTGCTGCATCTCTGTGTGTGGCTGAAGCGGTATACGGGTTCTCCACTTGCCACAGGTTCAGCTGCTGAAAAGAGAACTAATTCACTTTCTGCTGTGAACATGTGTACACAGTTTGAGCCTACTCACTGCCTTTTTTTTTTTTTTTTTGTGAGATCAGCGAAACAGTGAATGTTGCTGACTGTAACTCTGAGAAAAATATCTCTTGACTTTGCTTGCAAGAAGGTTATAAGTAAATCAAGTTGTGCGTGGGCTTTAGTATGGCCTCCACACCTGCACTGCAGTAGCCCAAGATGATTGCCCACTGAAGCTAAGCAGGGTTGAGCCTGGTCAGTACCTGGATGGGAGACCTCCTGGGAAAACTAGGTTGCTTCTGGAAGAGGTGTTAGTGAGGCCAGCAGGGGGTGCTCACCCTGTGTTCTGTGTGGGTCCTAACGCCCCAGTATAGTGATGGGGACACTATACTGTCAAAGAGCACCGTCTTTCGGATGAGACGTTAAACAGAGGTCCTGACTTTCTGTGGTCATAAAAAAATCCCAGGATGTCCTTTGAAAAAAGAGTATGGGGTGTAACCCCGGCATCCTGGCCAGATTTGCCCACTGGCCTCTGTCCGTCATCATGGCCTCCTAATCATCCCCATATACTGATTGGCTTCATCACCACCAATAAACTGGTGTGTAGTGGGAGTTCTGCCATTGTATCATCCAGGTGGATGCTGCACATTGGTGGTGGTTGAGGAGATCCCCCACCCCCCCTTCCATATGTAAAGCACTTTGAGTAAAGCCCTATATAAATGTAACAAATTATGATATTAATATTGTAGTTGAGTGCTTGCAGGGTGGACAACTAATAATCTCAGCATTAGCCAGCAATTTTCCATCATTTGCCAAAGTTTAACCACAATTCAAAATGTGGAGAGACCTGGGGTGTATTTCCCATAGAGCGACGTACAGTAACTCACTACTTGATGTGGAGAAATTAACTAGCTTGTCAAAACTGTTTCCCGAAACCGTACTGTAGTAACTTTATCGCACATCCTTTGATCAAACCATGTTGATTCAACAGTATAGAACTGTCTTAAACTACATCACACAGCTGGTGGAGTAATAACGGCTACTAAATTGGTTTGAGATCGAATTAATGACAGGTTATTGTTGTAAATAACAAACATGGCATGGCATCTGAGGACTACTTTGCTATTTTGTTCTCTGTTGTATTGGTTTATTTTCAGATGTTTGATTTCAATTGCATGTTCTTTCTTACCTCATGCTCTGGGATAGTTGCATATGTGAACTCGTCAAAAACGGCACTTTCATTATTTTGTCAAACTAGAAGAAGCTTGCTTGTTTTGCTCAAGAACATGATCCAAGTCAGTGTCATACTAACAAGAAACAATATGCTTCTAACCACATGTCGAGAAGCAGTAGTTCCAACCACTCAACATTGCAATGTTTGCGATTGTTTCTCGAAACTATGGTTTTAGGAAACACTGAATCGTTGAACTATGTTGGTAACAACAGAACTTTTGGGAAACATACCTCAGAATAGAAGTTGATTAGCATGCTAATGGCAAGGCATGCATGATGGAATGTCAACTTAGCAGGCCAATCAGTAAGCTTTCTAAGTGAAAACTCAATTGTTTTGACCATTTTGTGCCTTGGTTATATGATGTGAATGTATATTTGAACAAAAGGCATAAAAAATGTGCACATTTCTGACCCCCAGGGTTGCTATCCGTTTCAGCATTTACAGGCCCCGTGGGAAACGTTATCTTATGTCAACGGTTCTTGTGACTTGTCTTTTGTGATGTAGTGATTTTAAAGATTAACGTAATGTCCTTTTGCGTTGCTGCCAGTCGTGAAATGTTAATAAGAGTGCTTTCAGCTGTCTGTCACAACAGTGTGCACTATTTTCATCAAGGCATGTGATTTTGTATGCGTCTTTGTGTGCAACTCTATGTTAGCAAAGTTTAGAGGACAGCTGTCTTTTTTCACTGTGCAATGTGTAATTTTCATGTCTGTAAATAGAGGAAGCATGTGGGTTTTTAACAAGGACCCAGAAAAGACAGGGTGAGAAGAGGGGAGGAGGAGTGCAGGACAAGTTACACACACAAGTTTGTTCATATCCCTCACCATGAGAATGAGCCATAGTAAAAACAATGCTTGCATTAGCATTTTGCCGTAACTTTCTGAACAGGTCTGAGCCCAAAACTAGTTAAACATCTGTAAATACTAGACAATTAATAAAATGTTTGCAGCCTTTTGCACTTGCTACTGTATACTTAAATGAAAAAAATAAGGAAGCTTATTTCTCTAATGAGAACTGCAGTTGGCACTTGATGTGATGTAGCCATGCTTCATTCAGAATAAATTAAAATCGCTGACTTCTCTTCTTAATGTATTTGTCACATCAGTTAAACCTCAAAACCCTTGAAGCTGTACGCTTCCAACAGGTTGTGTAAATAAAAAATCTCGCAAAGAGCCAAGTGCTAATCTTTCTAACTAGCCCTTGTTTTTCAGAGGATAATGATAAAGCGTTTGTAGCATTTAGCACCAGGTGTTGCTCATCTTTCATCATCATCTTTGTGTTCCTACACACCTCTCGTGTCTTTGGTCACCACCATCCCCTCTGTGGCTTCCCATCTCATTCTCCCAGCGGGTGTTTGATAATGGAGCTGCCATGTTTCCACATCTGCTCAATCTTTGAGTGCGTTTTAGATTACAGACTCTGGAAACCCGTAGGAAGCCCTGATGAGTCGGTGACATGATAATGTTAGACCCTCAGCCAGATCTCTGGCCTTCAGTGTCAGCTGCAATTGTGGACTTTGTACCATATGCTTTCAGAAGTGCCAGACCACAACACTTGATACTTCGAAGACCCTAGATATCTTGTTTACTGATTGTTTGTCATGGAACGTGTTTGTAATGTTGTTTGGCTTCCTGTAAGCACAGCGTTTAAATATGATTTGAATATACCTTGGTGTATTGCAGTTTGGTGCACAGTATGATATCTGGAGGATAGTGAAACAACTGCATAGTTTTTGTTTGATATGTTATCTGCTGGCATGGGTTTGATTGCATTTCTTTGTATCAAGTTGCTTATCAGAATTAGACTCGTAATTCAGTTGCATTTATGATGTAGTGACCTTAATATTTTCTAGTTATTTCCTAATCTGACAGGACACATACTTGTACTGTAGCAGTTAGACAATATTAAACTGGTACCTTTGAAAGGAGGAGGCTGTGTATTGTCTCCTGGGCTACATTGACCTAAGCTTGCTTTTAAGTCGGCAACAAATGGCAACATGCATCACACACTGTCTCTGCCATGCTGTGTGGTCTCTCCTGAACCAGGTTTACACCATTGACCCACAGCAACTGTCTACATATAGGTCAAAGCCTTGTTTTAGCACAGCCTTAAGTTGTACATGACATGATAAATATGTCAGACCCCTTGCTTTCTATGTTTTTTTTTTAGGTTTGCAAATTATGCATGTAGCTATTCATGGTTTTGTGTGGAATATAGACATTTTCCAGAGACTGGTTCAAGTTTCTGACCACAAGATTCACACTGTGATTGTAGAGAAGCATTTTTATACAACTAATTTGAGGCAATGTTGAGTGAACTGTCCATTGAATGTATTGATCCATATGTTTGATGTACTGTATTTGGAAAGATTTTACTTCCATTATTCAAAATCTAAACTCTTAATATTGTATTTTTCTTACGTCTGGGCCATTGCAGTGTGACTTGCTTTTCTGTGTTACATTTTGACACAAAATTCAAAAGAAATTTGTGCAGAAATCAAGTGTATGCTGAGATCATTCAGTGGTCATTTATTATGTAAGAGGTTGCCATTGGGAATAGAGAGACCCCACTGGCCCTTGGATGTTGGCCTTGATTCAGTTGTGAAGAGGTGGTTATGTGCTGTTCCCAGCATGCAATGCATTTAATTTTGTGCTATATTTTCATATAAAAAGCCTAAAGGATGTGTGTACTGTAGATGCTGCACAGACTTGGACTGGATACATATTGTCATTTACATGCAGTAATCCAGCTAATAATTTCAAACTTAAGCATAAATCTAATACTTAAACATATTGGCAATACCGTATGTATGGTGTTTGTCACCACCAAGTGATTGGCTGTTCTCTTAAATAAAAATGAGATAAATTTCATTGGCAATGTTGTCACTTGATATCGTGCACTCTTTGGCTTTTAAAGAACACTTGCTTAAGTACCGTACAGCCCTTAACGATGCTAGATCCTCTTATTTCACCTCTACCATTAGGAATTCCAAGTGCAGGCCCAAATCACTCTTTGCAATGGTTAACAAACTCACAAATCCACCACAACATGTTATTTCGGGCTCTGTAAGGCTTGTAAATAGCTTTTCTCAATTCTTCTCCGATAAATTGAAGTCAATCACTGCATCCATTATCAAAAACACTCCTCATATAAGTGACTCAAATGTTCATTTAAAGTTAGCTGCTTCCGCTCACTCAACAAACTATCTCTCTGCTTTCACTCTAACTGCTCCTGCTGCCATAAGTGACCTAATTGTGACATCAAATTCCACATCCTGCCGGCTTGATCCTACACCTACTGTTTTGCTTAAGTTGTGTGTGCCCGAGGTTGCACCCTTCTTAACACGCATGATAAACTCTAGTTTGGCGTCTGGCATTGTTCCAGCAGAATTAAAAATGGCTGCGGTGACTCCCATTCTTAAAAAACCAGGCCTAGACCACCTAAATATGGACAATTACAGACCAATATCCAACTTAACATTTTTAAGCAAAGTCCTTGAAAGGGTTGTTGCTTCACAATTGCGATCACATTTGGATGGTAATGGTCTTTTTGAACCTTTTCAGTCTGGTTTTCGCCCATCACATAGCACTGAAACTGCCCTTCTTCGGGTGGTTAACGACATTCTTTTGTCCATGGATTCAGGGCTGATAAGCATCTTGATGCTCCTTGATTTAAGCGCTGCTTTTGACACAGTCTGCCATGAAATAATGATCTCTAGGCTTTCTGATATTGGCATCACTGGCTCTGCTTTTTCCTGGCTCATTTCCTACATCAGCGACAGAAAGTATTACATCACTATACAAGGGTTCAGATCTGCCACTGCTTCACTTACACAGGGTGTTCCTCAAGGTTCTGTTCTTGGCCCGCTATTGTTCATCATCTACATATATCCACTTGGTGACATCATACGCAGGCATGGACTTAAATTCCATTGCTACGCTGATGACATTCAAATCTATCTTACCACCAGTTCCGATAGGCCATTTCTCCCTGACTCACTCACTGCATGTATCAGGGACATCAAGCATTGGATGTCCTTGAATTTCCTTAAATTAAACGATAAGAAAACCGAGATATTAGTGATTGGTTCAACTGCCTCAGTCAAAAGGATGGACCAGTCCTTTGATATTGATGGAATTCACGTTAAGCCTTCTTCATCAATTAGTAACCTTGGTGTCTTATTCGATCCAACTTTATCTTTTGGCTCTCATATTTCTTCTCTTGTTAAAAACTCTTTTTTCCATCTTCGTAATATTGCTCGTCTACGATCTTCTCTCACTTTAGCCGATGCCGAAACATTAATTCATGCATCAATCACATCACGCCTGGACTATTGCAATGCCTTATTTCTTGGTCTTCCCAAAAAACTTATTTCAAGATTACAGTATGTATGTTCAAATCTGCAGCAAGAGTTCTCACCTCCACTTGGCGTTCTGCTCACATCACTCCTCTGCTTCATGACCTTCACTGGCTACCTGTGGCATCACGTATCCACTTTAAGGTATTGCTCTTAACGTTCAAAGCATTAAATGGTCTTGCTCCCCAATACCTGTCTGACCTACTCTACCCTTACCACCCTGCCCGGTCCCTTAGATCAGCTGAACTGGGTTTATTGTCCATCCCTCGTTTCCGGCTGTCTACTGTAGGTGGAAGGTCATTTAGTGTTAATGCTCCTAAATTGTGGAATTCGCTACCTCTTACACTACGTAATACCTCATCTGTGGCTACTTTCAAGACCCAGTTAAAAACATATCTATATAACATGCATTTTGGATAATGTGACTATCTGTATCCTATGTGACTGTAATGTATGTGTGGGGGTTTAAATGTATTGTAATGTACAATGTAAAGCGACCTTGAGCTATGGAAAGGCGCTATATAAATAAAACCTTCTTCTTCTTCTTCTTCTTCTTCTTCTTCTTCTTCTTCTTCTTCTTCTTCTTCTTCTTCTTCTTCTTCTTCTTCTTCTTCTTCTTCTTCTTCTTCTTCTTCTTCTTCTTCTTCTTCTTCTTCTTCTTCTTCTTCTATCCCCTTACCTTTTGGACTTTCTCAATCTGGTCATATTTGATGTGATTGGCTGATTTTACATTAGTTATTTTTTTCTGTTTTCAAACAGTCCACCTGGAAACAAAGTCAAGATTTACAAGATACTGTGTTGATAGAGGAGGATAACCGTTAAATGAAAGATTTACCCCCGGTTTCACAGACAAGGCTTAAGCCTAGTCCCGGATTAAAACGCATGTTTGAGCGGTTTTAACTGAAAGCAACTTGCACTGTCAGTGGCGTTGTTTTGTCTCAAGAGTACCAGTAATGTTTTTTTTTTTCTTCTAAGGCATGTTTATAAAAGCTACTTACCAGTCCTAATTGAACTAAGGCCTAATCCTGTCTTAATCTAAGCCTTGTCTGTGAAACTGAGCCTCAGAGTTTTGCTTCAGGTGAACTACGTAGATATCCACAAGCAGAATATATGCAAACTATTTCATGTTTCGCCTAGTTTTTATGTCTGTGAAATGCATGTACTTTTGGACAAGCACAATTTCTGATCACGTTGATCTGTAATTGGCTGAATTATATGTGTGTAAGATGGTCTCTTCCTGTCCAAATAGTTGATGCTTCTGCAAAATAAGCCTTCACTCCTCTCTAACTAAAGAGTTCAACACATTTCATTCTGGGTGCAAGATCCCCCATTGTTCCAAATCAGCATATGGTCCTACAATATTTGCAGTGGGACGTGTCTTGAGTTCAATCACGCATTTCCTCTGAAACTGGCTGTCGGTGCTGTAAAATAGATGCACATGATTGCAGCCGTGGCTCCCGTTGCTCTAATGCAAGCAGAGGATCAGATTTAATTAACGTCTAGGCCCCCGGCATCTCTCCCGAGGACGGTCGGGTTCAATAGCAAGTGGCTAGCACGTTCACATTCCCTCTCTCCCTCACTGTAGTCTAGTAACACACTAGCAGAGGCACTGGAGAGCTTTTCTCTCTGCTCTTCATTGAGATGCGCGGCCACATCGCAAAGCCAGAGGGCTCGTCGGTGTTCTCTTCATCGCTCCCTCCTACAGACACACTCACACACACAAGCGCAAACTAATGTGTCACGCACAAGCAGTTGTTTGTAGATTTGTATCATAGTTGTCACCCGCTTTACCTAAAGTTAGGTTTGTGTCTCCAGGGGAATTGCGACTTTGCATTGACTGTCTAAAGGTTCTTATAGTACATTGAGGCTGCATTTGAAATCGCATACTTCCCTACTAAATACTAGGCAAACAACAACAAAAAAACCTGTATGTGAAAATAGTATGTCTGATTTAATCGTAAATCAAGTTCAAAGTCAAGTTCCTGTTTGACCTAATATTTTTACTATCCCATGAGGCCACAGTAGAGGATTTTTGAATGGCCTGGCAACTGAAAAGTAGTTTTTTTTCCAACAGTAACTTCTGATTTCCCTGGACAGAAGAAGTTACCCATGCTGGATTAATCGCTCGGACTGAGGAACAAGCTAGTGTTTACTGAAGGGGAAAATTAATTCAGTCCTCCATGTCCAAAGGACAATGAGTCGCAGCCATCTCTACTGGCAGAACAATCTCCCTCTGCGATAAACAACCATCAGCGTGACAACACCGGATAAGACACCTAAAACTAAACATTGTCGCCAAGTAAAACTGCTTAGCCCAGCACGCTTTCAAGGACTGCATTTACCCTCGACTAACTGTACTGCTCGAAGGAAATTGAGGGCCTGTTGGCTTTCATTTAAGAATGGAGCGCCAGATTTACTGGTCACCCTATCCTGCATTAAGTCTCGTTGCACTTTAACTAACAGCAGAGACACTGAAGGTCCATGAAACTGAAAGTGTTTTAGTAGTTTAGTTGCTTCTCTCTCTCTCTTTCTGAATGACACCGCCTGCTGTTGTTTCTTTGAAAGCTTTGCCTTACATACATTTCGGTTTTAGAGTTCTCAGCACAGAGGAATACTTTGACTTAGAGATTTAAAAATGCAGTGATGCATCACAATGCACTGATCTAACAATAAAAATTCAGTTTAATGTCAACATGAAATCAGAATTGAAAGATTCATCATGATATAATAACTTTCATCCTCCAATGCATCCATCAATGATATCAAGACCACTTTTCATAATCCAATCAATTCCTGGTGGATAAAATCAGAGCCTATTTTCTTTCTTTTTTATTTTTATATATATGACATTTTGTTTAATTTTATATATTTTTTATTTTATTTATTTGACTGAAACTGTTAGAAAATGTCAAAGCACGGGGCATTTCTGTCCATGATTGAGATGTGATCATGATGTGACAACGTCCAACTGATTGCAATATGGAGTTTAGGGACTAGCTGTCGTGTCATGTAAATAAGGTTGCCCTGCTATTAAATGGCATTTTTATCCTCAGTTAGATTGGAGCATTAACGTCATTCTCGCCAGAGCGGGTGAGAGATGACATCAGCTGTCATGTCTCGATATGGAGTCATCTTTAGCAGAGACTCTCTTACATCTCTGCTAAAGCTGCGGTTCAGTCACATTAGGCCCTGATTACGGTGTTGAGATGTTTTTTTGTATTTTTGAAAAAGTTATGCAGTCATTAAAATGGGTCGCATTATGGGCGGCTCAAGAAGTGCTTCCCCACTGACCCAGAGCTAATTTTCTTCACCGCATGCATGCTGGATTTGATTTGTTGGTGCTCTCGGATTCAGATTAGCAAGAGGCAAATTTGATTGTCAAATCATGTGCCATTTTCTCCTCTCCTGCCTTTAGCATTTTCAGCCACGAGCACTGAAGTCGTTGGGGTAGAAAAACATTTTGAAAGATGAAAATAGTCACACTTTTTTTTCTTCCTTCGTGTGCGTGGTGGTGGTTATGGTGTTCTGTGCGTTGAGATGGAAAACTATTAGATGTTAGTCATTCCAGCAGAAAGTTCCCCATTATGAGGTGGGATGATGATATGAATGAACATCAGAGTACACAATCATGCATCTGAATGCATCTACAGTGTTTTTTATTAAAGATATTGAAGAGATCTAATTGTGATTTTTATTTCTGATGGGAAACTATAACATGTAGTGTACTGGGATGTTTTTGCAATAATACAATGTTTCTCTTTTTTCTCTCCCTCTCTTGCTGTCATTGCTGCCTCTGCACCATTTAGGTAAGTCTCTTTAATATTTAAAGTACATCATTGTCTGTCACACTTTTGAATCAATGAGAGACCTGTCTTCTTTATGATGACTTGATGACATCAACTACAAAAGACTCAATATTTACAGGCAGTTAAAGGTTACAAGGTCATGCTGTGATGTCAGTGGTTTGATGGGTGACATCAGTGTACATGTTTCATTTGAAAAGGAACATCATTTACTCACCCGCAAGTCATTCCAAACCTGTATGATTTTTTTTTCTTCGGTAAAGATAAGAAAAGAATTCGAAAAATCTGTTTTTGTCCATATAGTGGAAGTCAATGGGGTCCATTGTTGTTTTGGACCCCATTGACTTTTACTGAATGAAAAAATGGGTTAAAAATTCTTCCAAATACCATATTTAATGTTCCACAGAAGAAAGTATGTCATACAGGTTTGGAATGTCATGAGGGTGAGTAAATTGACAATTTTCTTCTTGTGTGCAAGACAGATTTTAGGGAGTGTTTTGGACTTCCAACTGCTAGAAATAGGCCCGTCATTCCAATTTGGTGGATGTAAATCTGAACTTTTTTAATGTGACCTATTTAATTTTGGTCTGGAAAAAAAAAATGTCAATGAGATTTATTATTTGCACCTTCATGGCTTTCTATTTTGATATTTATTCTAAAATATTTATTTACTTATATTTAATCCATTTTGAAATAAGATGTCTAAATCTCTGAAATGCCTTGTGGAGCGTCTTTCAGGAGGCACTATGAAGTCTGAAATCATTTGATGTGGAGCTGGCTGGGTCTTAATAAGATCTGGGGGTTGGGAAAGAAGAGGCGTGCAGCCCTGAAAATAACCGCTTCCCCCCCTTGCACAGGAAGTGCTTATCAGTCCATGGGGGTGGCGGGCCTGCATAATGCCAGTCTTACTCTTTGCTTGGCTTCCCCTGTCAAAGCTTTAAGGAATAACTAGCAAGAGAGATGCCGACTGCACCCATAATGCACCATTTGCAATTATTGTATTTTTCCCACCAAGACATCTGCTGTGCTGTAAAGAGGTCATCCACCTCTTTTAGACTCATGTCAGTCGGCTAGGACAAACCAATGGAGATGTGATTTACTTTACTGTTGCTGGAGGCCAGCTAGCAATTATCTACAGCCCTAAGGCTACGGAAATAGTGTCTGACTGACCAAAGAACCCATGAGCTCAGAGACTGTCACATTCTGGGTGTTACATTTTGTGAACTGGTTCAAAAACATCTTATGGAATGCAGTCAAGTGCAATAACACATTTTATATGTTGATATATTTTTTTATTTTTTTTTACTGCTTGCTAGGCTTCCATTCTACAAGTTACAGCAATATGTTCACAAACTATTTTACTGCCCTAGAAATTATGTATTTCTGAGTGAAAAACTGTTAAGGGAGGAAAACCGTGTTGGATTGGACTTGATTTTATCCATGGGGAATTGATTGGATCATGAAAAGTGGGAACTGAAAGAGAGTTTGCTGCTGATTGCTTCCCTCGTGAGTCCTCTACTTTTGAGGAGGCTTTTTGACCTGGACGTGGAGGCTAAAGGTTAATCTCAAGCATATCAATATATCCTTTGCATATAATTGAATATTATTTTATTTATTCTATTGACTAGTGTCAGAAATGTACTTTTAGAACTTTTTCAAGGGGAAATATTTGCCCACTGAGGGCTTTTTTTCCTCTCTAACCGCACAGTCTATGTACACTATGCCAAAATCTTTAACTGAATGGCCTAGAAGAAGATTTGGTGGAATATAGGCCTATCAAATAAAATAACGTAATTTTAGTACTTCAAGTTCAGCTTATTTTATTTCTGTTAGTTGCTAAGCTAACGTTTTTCACTTACTTTTGAATTTTTCAAGTTGTTTTTCGTCTTATCTTTTTGTTTTATTTCAGCTCTATTTCAATTCATTTCAATTTAGTAGTTTTTAGTTTAAAAAATAACAACCCTGGTACTTACAACAGTAATTTGTAAAACATTAAACAGTAAAACATGAACTAAGATTGTTTTCTCCTCCATCTTAGCAGAAGAGACATCAGCTGAAAGGAAATGTCTTTTTTGTTTTACTTTGCAGAAGTGTGCACTGTGGAATCATGCATGATAAGATCAGGAATGTGTACTAAGAAAGTGAATAGGGTCTAGGATAACTTTAATATCAGTCAAATGCATCATGAACCTCAGCTTGGACCAGTGAACAGTGTTGCAGAAAACCCTTTGTTCGAGTTCTCACAGAGCTTAAAGGGCACTAGCATATGATAGCAGGTGTGTGCAGGATAAAACAGCAGTAGAGCATCTGCGCGATGTGTCGCCGCAGAGGTCAAATGTTGTCAAGGCTCTTATCGGCAAAGATGTTCAAGGCTGTGCAGGTCTATTGAACTTCCAGCCTCTCTCTCTCTCTCTCTCTCTATCTCACACACACACACACAGTCATCTGCCCTCTGGATGGCCTTGATCCTGATTAAATGCAGATATGCTGATAGCCGAGCCGAGAGTTCAGTAATAACATTGACGAAGATTGATGGGCCCTGTCTGTCATTCCTTTATTATGGCCATGCTCTGTCTCTGATGCCAGCAAGTGTTTCCACAGCCATCCCACTTGGGCTGAGTGACTCATTATATTGAATATTAATGAAATCGGGCCAGGTTTAATTTATACTATATGCATTTATTTGTTTAAAAATGCAGTTTAAATGGCAATATTCTAAAATATTATTATAATTCAAAATAATAGTTTTCTGTTAACAGAACAGTTGTGCTGCTTAAAGGGATACTCCACTTTTTTTGGAAATAGGCTCATTTTACAACTCCCCCAGAGTTAAACAGTTGAGTTTTACCGTTTTCGAATCCATTCAGCCGAACTCCGGGTCTGGCGGTACCACTTTTAGCATAGCTTAGCATAGATCATTGAATCAGACAAGACCATTAGCATCTCTCTCAAAAAAAATGACCAAAGAGTTTAGATATTTTTCCTATTTAAAACTTGACTCTTCTGATTTAAAAAAGTCAGTGTGGGCTTAACATGTTGATGACAGAGCAGCACTGTTGAAGCAGTTTAGAAAAATAGGCAGAAGATGATGCATGTGGTAGGGATTTTTTTTAATGATAGTAAAAGCATAGTCCATATTAAGACGTTAAGACTGCTCCTCTAAACAATTCCCAATCTAGCTTAGTCTGTAGGCCTAACTGTTGATTATTAACTGGGATGATATTAAATCATGAATATGAAAACTGACATGTTTTTATGGTCTTGGTCTCGACTCCTAAAGACTCGGTCTCGACTCGGACTTGCTTCCTCTAAGACTCGGTCTTGACTCGGACTCGACTGAATTTGAAAACCAACGGACTCGGTCTCGACTCGGACTCGACCCTTCAAAGACTCGGTCTTGACTCGGACTCGGCATAGGCGGTCTCGTCCCCATCACTACTATGAACTATACTCTCATTCCTGCGTAATAATCCAGAAACTTTGCTGCCGTACCATGAGTGCATATATATGTATATATGTATATATGTGCATGTATGTATAGGGATCTTCGCCGTGACGTCACGACGCGCTCTGGTTGGCAGAAGAAAAGTAATGGCCGCTTGCTGCGCAGCGCAAACACAGAAGAAAAATGGTTGTATCGTGCTGTGTGATCGACAAGATTGGGTACTGTACTGTGTGTATCATCTGTGTACATACCCTTATATATTAAGGGCAAATTATTGTATTTTAATACATTTTTACGTGTCAACCAATGTTATATACAGGGCCTGAAGTTAACTTTTTTGACCACCAGCCACTGTGACTTTTTACCAGACAGTTTTTTTTGGCCTCATAAAAGGTGAAAAAAGGAATTGCACAAACATTTCTTCTTTAACTTGTAAGGATACACATTTAAGTTCTGTCAATTTATTAACGAGATCCATACAAGTAATAATAACTCTTAGAATACAGATATAGACCTAGTGCAGCTCGCATGTAAACAAATCACACGCAGCTGTGTTGATGGCTGGGAAGCTGTTAGTTACAGCGTTCAGGAACCGTTAAGCAGAACTAAATTAATATTGTTATTACTGGTAAAGTGACCGGGTAGGCTACCGGACATTTTCTCACCGGTTCCCAACACCTGTGCAACTGTCATTGTACTGTAGTTTATGTCAGCGTTGCATTATCGCATCTCATCTCACCAACAGTTTAATACTTAACTCATACATTCAAACGCAGTCAGAGAAGGGCCTCATCTTGCTCTCCGATCACATATACGTTCCGAAACACTCAAACTGCGCTGCTTTCACAGATGCTTTCTTTACTAATGTGCCGCCACATTTTTTAGCTGTAAATCCAACGAATTTGCTGACTTCGTTAGTCAAAGAACAACAAAAAATTCTCACTCAGGTGATATGGATCAGGCAGAGAACATGAACCCTGGTTATAAAAGCTTAATTATATCTCTTTTTAGCTTCTTCGGACAAAGAATTAACATTATGCTGACAAAACACAGGTAGACTGCTGCGACTTGTTGGTTCTTTCTGCCAACCAGTTCGCGGCCACGCCCATATCGTGACGTCACATTTGACTCCGGCGAACATCCCTATATGTGTATATATGTACATAGGTGTCATTTACACTGGGGACGCTGGGGACATGTCCCCACCACTTTTTGAAATGGCTGATTTTGTCCCCACCACTTTTTGAAAGCATTTGGTTAAAATGTTCTGAAAAATGAAGCGAACCAAGAAATGTTAAAGGTTTATTTATCAATTATCACTTAAAATATTACTAAAATCCATATTGCTATCACACGAGCCAATGGCAATTAAATGCACAGATGCATAGTCAGATTAATGATTCACGAACAGAAGATTGTATTTGACTTATGCTGCATACACATACGCAATGACAATTATGCCTACTGTAAATATAGAGTTACAACTATGATTAGAGTTGTTTGCATAAAATGCACCGCAAACATTCACGTTTGCCCTGTGATAGGCTACGATTTATCTCCATAAATACTATTTTCTCAATTCTGCGCATATATTTTTACTTTCATCAATTGCTCGATCAATATTATCATCACATATTTTACATTTAAATTTTTTACTGTAGGTAGGCTACCTGTAAACAATTTAATATAGGTTAATAAAGTTGTAACCTTTAATATAGGTTACAACTGTTTAACTCCCCCAGAGTTAAACAGTTGAGTTTTACCGTTTTGGAATCCATTCAGCCGATCTCCGGGTCTGGGGGTACCACTTTTAGCATAGCTTAGCATAATGAATTGAACCGGACAGGACCATTAGCATCTCTCTCAAAAAAATGAACAAAGAGTTTCGATATTTTTCCTATTTAAAACTTGACTCTTCTGTAGTTACATCATGTACTAAAACCGACGGAAAATTAAAAGTTGCGATTTTCTAGGCTGATATGGCTAGGAACTATACTCTCATTCCTGCGTAATAATCAAGAAACTTTGCTGCCGTACCATGAGTGCAGCAGGCGTAATGATATGACGCAGCGCCTGCCGCCTGATAATAGGCTACCGAGCTGGGGACTATTTTCAGGCGCTGCGTCATATCATTACGCCTGCTGCACTCATGGTATGGCAGCAAAGTTTCTTGATTATTACGCAGGAATGAGAGTATAGTTCCTAGCCATATCAGCCTAGAAAATTTTTGACTTTATTGATTCTGCTTTTATTCGTAATAGTGGTGCACGATATATCGGCCGCCGATATAATATCGGCCGATATGGTCATTTTTTTACACATCGGTATCGTTCCGATGTCAAAATATGGCCGATGTGAACAGGCCGATATTTAATGTGTGAAGCTGAAGAGGTTGATGTGAGAGAAATACACATTTCATACAGATGACATAAGCAGAGAACAGTCTGTTTTCTTTCATTTTGAATTGTTCTGTTTAAAAATAGAAGTTTCAAGCTTTCTATATATGTCTCAGGTCTGTGAGTCAGGTAGGTTTCGGTTCATTTATGAGACGCGCTCCAGGTTCACGCGCCGTCGCCTCTGTCCTGATTAAATATTTTCTAGTATATTTACTTTTTATTTATTAAATCCAATTCAATTCGTTGATGAAACATTGATCAAAATTAAGATACAATTAGGTTTTGGTTCATTTATGAGACGCGCTCCAGGTTCACGCGCCGTCGCCTCTGTCCTGATTAAATATTTTCTAGTATATATACTTTTTATTTATTAAATCCAATGCAATTCGTTGATGAAACATTGATCAAAATTAAGATACAATTAATACAAAACGAAATTAAATTTAAAGACAGGCTTTGTGCTTTCTGCTTGAGGTCTCTGTGAAAGTTTTAAAGCAGTTTTTAAGTGCCGAGAGCGCTCACGTCCGTAACATTGTTAATGCAGTCCAGTGCGACTTATGTTTTTTTCCTCCTCATGACACATTTTTGACTGATCGTTTTTTGACTCGTAGATATTTGAATATATTGCTTGATATATGATACCCATTCGAATTTGATTTTTCTCAAAAGTGACAGCGCGTGTGATTTGTGGATTCTGATAAGCGCGAGTGGAGAAACAGGCGTTTATTTATTCATTCTCAGTGTTGAGAAACGTAGCCTTCATGTGTTATTGTGTTAATAATAACTAAAGTAGCCTACCTAATTATGTTACATATTTAGTTTGTATGAAAACTATCGCGTTCGTTACTTATGGATTAAAAAAGTAGGCTACCGGTGCTGCGCGAGCTCTCTCTCACAAACACGGACGCGCGCACATAGAGAGAGAAGATAATTGTAAAATGAAAACGGGCTAAGCAGAAAGCACTATTTTTCATGTGTTATTGTGTTAATAATAACTAAAGTAGCCTACCTAATTATGTTACATATTTAGTTTGTATGAAAACTATCGCGTTCGTTACTTATGGATTAAAAAAGTAGGCTACCGATGCTGCGCGAGCTCTCTCTCACAAACACGGACGCGCGCACATAGAGAGAGAAGATAATTGTAAAATGAAAACGGGCTAAGTTTAAATTTTGTGTTTGTTTTTTTCTGTCAAAATGTCAGAAAGCATTTTGTATTATCCATCCGTGTTTTTAAAATTCGTTAAATGACGGACGTTTTACTGTTAACACAGCCCATATGTCGGATTCGTCTTATAGCCTACTTGTTATTATTTTTAGAATAAGTGATTCGTTATGCTATTATTGGACTCCTGTCTATTCATTGTCAACTGTTTTCTATAAATATGTTTGTATTGGCTAACATTTATTCAGCTGCGTGTCCTGTTTAAAATGTGCAATGTTCAAACGCAAAGACAGTCACAAGAAGCCCTTTTCCCTGTGGTATTTTTTAGAATAATATTTGGATATTGGAATAATAAATGAAGTAGCCTATCTTAATTGTACAAATGTTCCTGTTTTTTTGGGGGTTTTTTTACTGTTTTCTAAGGGTTTCTTAATTTTAGACAAGTTGACCAGCACACATTATATGCAATGCAATGTGTGTATGTGTGACATATTTTGCACACAGGTAAAGGTGCCCAATATCAGTCATTTCTAAAGTAAAAAAAATGTGTTTTGGAAAATAGCTCTTTATTTGATAATCATTAAAATTTGTTTTCTATACAGAGATATCGACATCGGTAAATATCGGTATCGGCCATAACAGCAATATTAATATCGGTTATCGGTATCGGCCACAATTTTCACATCGGTGCATCCCTAATTCGTAACGCAATGGACCGGTCAACGGGACATAAATTAATCCTTAAAGGATGGGACATTTGCACAAAAATAATAAATAACTTACCGTAGCCTATTTTATAAGTCGCTCCAGAGTCGCATATCAGTCAAAAAATGCGTCACGAGGAAGAAAAAACATATAGGCCTATAGCTTAAGTCGCACTGGACTAAGTCGCATTTTTTTTAGAAATTTATTTCACACAAAAAAAACATATAGGCCTATAGCTTAAGTCGCACTGGACTAAGTCGCATTTTTTTTAGAAATTTATTTCACAAAAAAAAAAAAAAATGTTTTACAGACAGTTCTCCATTATGGACGTGAGCGCGTCTAAAGCGGCACTAAACGAATGTTTTAAACTTTCACAGAGACCTCAAACTGAAAGCACAAAGCCTGTCTTTACATTTAATTTCGTTTTGTATTAATTGTATCTTAATTTTAATCGATGTTTCATCAACAAATTGTCTGGATTTAATAAGAAGTAGCTAAATATAGGCTATTAGAAAATAGATAATCAGGACACGGAGGCGCTGGCGAACCTGGAGCTCGTCTCATAATCAACCGAAACTCAGCGTAGGCCTATAAGGTAGCCTATTGCCTCACAGACCTGAGACATAGATAGCTTGAAATGTCTACTTTAAAGCAGAACAATTCAAAACGAAAGAAAACAGACTGCGCTGCTTATGTAATTCGTATGAAATGTGCATTTCTCTCTGGCGCTGCGAAGATCGCGATTCGTCAACTTCATGGCTATAGCCGACACTGACATAAAAAAAATAACTGTTTTATTAGTAAACAATTAAAATGTATCCTGCTATATTTTACATATTTGCCTGTTCCTTACAAAACACTAACAGTGAGGTTTTTGACTTTTTTTTTTTTTTTTTGCAGCTGCGGACAAATTCTTTCACACACACACAATACACTCTGCGCTTGTTTTAAAATCATAATTTAACATATATAACAATTTTTAAATAGCCCAGTTAAAGTGTTTATTACAAATAAATTACTAAATGCTAAAAAAAAAAAAAAAATTTTTTTTAATGAACTAACATATGCGTTGCATTTACAATTCTGTGAAAACGGCACCCCCACTTCCCGCGTCCCTGACTCTACGTTGTTAGAACGTGTTAGAAATTCCATGGGACTACCGCTCCTTTCCAGCTTCATGGATTTGCGCTCTGGCCTGAGCAGGAATGGATGGACATGATGTGCTACGTTCAGACCTCGAAGTGTTGGGGAGGAGGTTTCATTCATCCATGTATTAGCCAGCTAACATCGTTAGTTCTTCTTGACGTTTTAAAAATTTTCAACTTTAAGAGAAGATGTTGATCAACAGTACAGGTAGGGGAGTTTTTATATAGCATATATTTGCACTGTGATTGATTTAGTTAATTATAGCCGATTAAGTAATTTACAGATCAATAAAAAAAAAAAATTGGCTTTGTGTGTGTGTGTGTGTGTGTGTGTGCGAGAGAGAGAGGGCCTGCGTGCCATCTTATAGTTTTAAAATAGTTTGGATGTTTTTTTGTTTTTTTTTTTTTTTTTTTTGTGGCATATGACAGTATTTGTCTGGCCTACGCTATGCCCATTTTTGATGCGCCCTTATTCAATATTTTCCCCGTCCTGCTGTAATGTTTTTTCATCAGATTTTTTGTCCCCACCACTTTTCAACACAAACTGACGCCCCTGTATATGTATATATATGTATATATGTATGTGTGTGTGTGTGTGTGTGTGTGTGTGTGTGTGTGTATGTATGTATGTATGTGTATATATATGTATATATATATATATATATATATATATATATATATGATTTTTTTTTAAATGTGTTCTAAAGTGAGTTTTCAGAGTATGGCAGGAGACACACTAGAACTAAGCAAGTAAAATGGCTCCCTCTGCTGGCCATCGTAAGCTCTACATTCATTTGCAAACCACTATCAAAATGTCAGTGGCATATTCATTTGTCGCAGCGAACTCAACATCATTAAGAGCTCGATTGATCAGTTAACATTGGCCTGCTTAATTGTGCCTGACCTGACCCTCACTTTCACTCCACCTCTCTCTCTCTCTCTCTCTCTGTTTGACTGTGTCCCTTCACTGCAGTGGTTCATTGTGTTCTGGTCTTATACAGGAAGCATTCTGGGTCAATTGACCTTTAAATTAGGGGTTTTCATTTGCAGCCGTCGACTGTGATGGGGAAAAGTCAATGAAACACACAAAAACACACACACAACGTAGTGCATTAACAGCGCTGTGTGCGTTTGCTGAGTCAGATGATCAAGTCATTAGACTTGTGTGCTTATCCTATCCATCATCCTCCCTCTAAATCCATATGGTGCAGACATAGAAAGCCACCCTGAAGAGAAATCATTCATATGCATAATATTCATGAGCTGCTTTGCATATTGTTACCCTGTGCTTTGCATGCGGTTATGTTGCTTGTTCAAAACTCCTCCATATTATTCACCTCAGAGCGCGCGCGCACACACACACACACACACACACACACACACACACACACACACACGAAAACTTGGAAAGAGGGACTTCTGCTCGTATATTTTGCCGGCGGCTCACCACACTTCCTGTCAACTCCTGTAAGCCACGCGCTGCTGTTCTCAGATCCGCCCTTTTGAGACCGACCGCACTATTTCCATGGCAACCACCTTCAAGTGCACACGTGAAAATCCCCTCCACCTACGTTTGCGCCCTCTTGTGGAGGCAAGAGAGATTTTATGTGTGCATAATGGTGTTGGGTCTATCAATTAGCCCTTGTTTTAGGAGAGGAGAGGGTCGATTAGAGAGGCGCAGAGGTTGAGGGATTGTTCTTCCAGGTCAGAGCACAGAATCATGCGACGGCTGCTGCACGGCTGGGCCGGGGTCCCGCTCTCGCTCTCCTGGAGACCCTGTCACACTGAGGAGGAACCGGCAGGTGCAGGAGAGGAAGGAGAGGAAGTTGTCAGTCAAGGTGAGAACAGGAGCTGGAAGGAAAACTGATATGCCTGTAATTTGATGTAGATCACAGAGTCATTTTTATGAAAGTGTTAGGCAACAGTGGGGTTTTCAAGGTCAGTAATATTGAAGGAAAGGTATATTAAAGGTTTTGAAGTACAGGAGCAAAAAGGTTTTGGACAAATAACTTTGTAATAGATATATAGAATAGTAAATATGCTTGTCATTCAGTATCATCACTTTCTGTGACAAAGTACTATGGTATTACCTTCTGAACCCCTCGTTACCAAATGGTTGTTGGTTTAACTTAAAAAAGAAAGTAACATTGTTGCCTTACAATTTTTAGTTCATTAAAAGTTAATACAGATATTTAAATTATATTTATTTTGTATTTCATTTGTCTTTTATTAAAATTACCTGTGCATGTCTAGTGATAATATTTTTGTTTTATGAATATGTAAAAGAGACATAATGATAATACTGTAGTTATAATAGTCATATCGATTTTGAGCGACATGAGGATTGATAGATGACATCATTTTTTATACGAATCACATAACCTGCGATTCGATTAAACTGACCATGAGAATGTGTATGTGTGGTTTTTTTTTTTTTTTATTTTTTTTTACACATATAATTATAGAACTTTTCAAAGATACAAAGTTGCATTCAAAATCCACTTGGATCAGAGAATGATCATGATGCTTCTGCAAGGGTTTGTGGGTCATATATCAGAGCGAGAGAGAGACTTCTTGAGCAAACAGCATGCGTTTAATGTTTGATGTGGCCTTCAAAGGGAGGGGATGGTGGAGATTCTTTTGTTAACTCTTTCCTGTGGGAAACAGGGCCGTGTTTGTTTGAGAAATCACCGTCATCAGCGTTTCATCGGGAATGATGTACAATCCGCCTGAAACAATGGAACTGATTGCGAGCGACATTCCGAACCGGCAGAAGAGTTTCATTTTGCTCTCTTGTGTAGCGACAGTGCGACACTCAGCGCTCTTGTGTTTTAAATCCCTATCAGTCTATTTTGCCTTGCTGCTCTTTCATCTGGAAAAAGCCACTTAAGTCAATTCTGTGAGATGGTGATGCTTGACTAGACCTATTACTGCACCTTGGCTGGAAGACTAGCCTGTCTGACAAGGACATCTGTGGGCTTTTGGTCTTGCAAAATAATAATTTCAGTCAGATGCAGGCTACTTATGCTGTGAACCTTAACTTCAGTGATCCGTCCATCGGATGCGAGACAGTGAGTGGTCTGTTTGTTTCTTCTTGGCATTTGTCCTGCGGTGTTAGGGTAACGTATTACAAGTAACGCGTTACATAATCAGATGACTTTTTTCAAGTAGCTAGTAAAGTAATGCATTACTTTTAAATTTACAACAAAATATCTGAGTCTACAAGTTACTGTGCTTCCCCATTTATTGTGACCCTGTCCGCATGTTGAGAGAAATCATAAGTGCAGAGGCATTGTGTGTGCTGTATAAACATGATGGTTATTGTAGTTCTAGACTAAATGTGAGCATTTACTTGCACAAAAACATCAGTGTTCCTCAAAATGAATGAAAACTGAAACGCAAACTTAGAATATTACACAAACCTGCATTAATTAAATGTGTTAAATAATACATATGCTTTATGTATTTAATCTCACTTTATTAACAGACGTGAGTTTGCACTTCCTTCAGCCTGAAGCTTTTTCATTTCACATTTAGTGTGAAAGGGCCTTTACATTTGCCAAAAATAGATTTTTTTTATTATTAAAAAAGAAACAAAGCAAGAAAACATAACGCAAAAATAATGTAACCCATTACTTTCCATAAAAAAGTAGCTAAGTAACTCAGTTAGTTACTTGAAATATTGTAACACATTACTTTAAAAGTAACTTTACCCCAACACTGTCTGTCCTAAGTAGCAAATGGTCCTGATGGAAGACTTTCTTTGGGATAAAGTGGTCTTGGGACCCACACATCCTTAAATTGTCCAGTCATGTCCGCTGGGAGATACTGGGTCCCAGCATTAGCAGTCTTGCAGTAGTGGAATGCCAACCGAGTGTCTTTTTATAGATGTTAATAGTTTGATAACTGCTGAGCTCATGAAACAATGTCATGGTGGTGTTTGTGAAACTTCCCAAGTTCTTCTTGTAACTGTCATAGGCCAGTAAGGGCTGTGCGTGTAAACCTCACTCCCCTGATCTCAAGAGGCACCTTGTTATAGAGCGCCTGACTCCCACGCTGGAGACCCTGGTTCGAATAATGCTCGGATCAGGTCAGTTGAACTGGTTACATTCCATCTGCTGTTAAAGATATAAATGACGTTAATGAGAGGATATTATGGGAGTCTTGCTACATTGTATAATTTTAAGTGCCACATTCCATGGCATCAGGTGGTGATACTGTATATATTTATTGGCAAGATGCGACTACATTTACTCAAAATATTGTTTTGAGAGCCAAAAGCAGGGCAGGGTGTATCATCACTACACTTCTGTTTGGCCAATTTTTAGTTTGCGCAGCACTATCAGGGGTTGCAAAAGTAAACCAAGTAACAAGATTCTTTCTGCACTATCCATCGGGTTGCACAGATAATTGGGGTTGCCACGCAGTTCAGTTGGGTAATGCAGCGGCATCACCCTTTTGAAGTCTTTTGCTTCACAACTAATAAGACAGTGTGAGAAGTATATCCATGTAAATAAGAAATATATATTTTCATATTATAATGGCACCCTGAAGACGTATTAGAAGCATCTAATTTGCATAACATTGTGATGCAAACTCTGCATGTAATGGCCTGGGCTTCAATTTACTTCCATTAGACTGAATCAATATAGAGCTTTCTCTGAAACCACAATAGTGAAAGAACGAGAGACAGAGAGAGATGTCTATGTGCCTGCTTTATTGTGCTGGCTATATTGTCACTTAACTTAATTAGATCAAATTGAGAGAAAATAAACAGTCAAAGTTAACAGGATAATAAGATATTCAACATTATTTTAAGCAGATTCTATGAAGTTTAGGCTCTCCAATTACTGTTTTTAACTGTAAGTGGGAAGAAATAAGATACAGATTTTCTCCAAATAATATTTTATGATTTGCTTGGGAAAGCCATGCATCATAATAATATATTAAAGATTAATTAAACTCACAGAAAGGCCACAATTTCAAGTTAATTGACAACAATTGGTAGAAGACCATGTCAGATTCAGTTCCTGTGAAGATGAGGCCACATTGATCACACTAAAACTGTATTATTGGTGATTGGAAAAGTATCAACTGCTCTAATTAATCTTAATATCAAATGACAGGGTCTTATTTTTTTAGAAGGAATGACTTATTTTGGCCTACATTACAGCCCTCAGTATAAATGAGTCATCATGTACCCTACTCGTTTTTAAATAGATTCTTCCAGCAGAATGATGTGCACTGGCACTAAGTACGCATCATTTCAAGCTGCTCCCACAAACATGTTTGTTTACTCTAATGGCCCACACAGCCCCAGTTTTCAGTCCGATCGAGTGGGATGAGGTGCAAAAGGATGTATACTGTTTATCTGGGCTGAAAATGTTAATTATATATGTATTTAAAAGCTTTGCATTTTTTTTATGACCTGATTTATTGAAGCTACAGTAAATAGGGCTTGAATTGTGGCCACCCTGCAGTATTAAATCTGTTTGAGTCCTTTGATTGATAGTGTAGTTCATCATTTTCACCGCTAGAGGCCGCTAATGTAACACATAAGGGAAACTGTAATCCTCGCCATTTCAGCACCACTGCTGATGGACAGCTCCCGCCATTGTTCCTTTTGCTCTTTACAGGCTGAAGGGTTTTTACTGCTCATTTATAATAGTTCACTGCTTTTGCTCTTTGTGGGGAAAATGTTCCCGGCCTGCCTCTAGCTTGCTTGTCTAAAACACGGTGGCTCGATTTTTCATGGTCTGGTTAATCCCAACCTCAAGATATACAGCGTTCATGATAATGACAGCTAAGCTATATCCTCTTTTGGTGGAATGACATTTTCTTTCTTTTAGTAATAATGGTCTTATAAAACTGTTCTCAATTTTTCAGATTTACTAAGAAAAAATATGTCTTATTCGGGAGAGCCATTAAGAGAAGACATCTCACCTCCAAGTCAGCAGGTCAAAAGGAAAAATAATAGATTCTTTGATGAGCCAAGCAGATTTGAAGTGTATTTTCCATCTGTCCAACTGCAGTTGCCATGAACGCTCTCACCATCCAATGACAGATTTGGCAGGACCCCCATCCCGTCATGTTCGCAGCTTCACAATTTTGTTTAATAAGACCTCTGCACACGTATGTCGTGTTGAATCATACATGCATCCATGCACATCAACACCTGCCATTGCCAATTATATGTGTTCATCCACGTGCAAATGTAAATGCAGGGACCGCCCTTGCAGAGAGGTTTCCCATTAAGTCAGTTTTTACCTTCAGAGCTGTATTGAGAAAGCATAAAGCATCCTACTGGTTTGATTGCCATTGCTGTCATGCTATCCCTAGAAAATTTATTACACCATCCTGGGAGACAAACAAGAGACTTGATTCCTGTTATTTAGGAATGTTTCACACTCTTGTGTGGTTCCTATAATTGAGATTGAGGTGGTCGTCATGGACCTTGAGGATATTGATTTGTCCATGAGCATGCGCGCGCACGCACACACGCACACACACACACACACACACACACACACACACACACACACACACATATGCAGTTGTCATGTGTATGTATAAAACAGCTTCACACACCGTCTCAACCACACAGTATCATTATTTCTGTGCTGTATAGTTCGGATATAAACACTGATGTCTCTGGTATCAAAACAGAGTAAATCGCCTTTTAAAAGTAACTTGACGTGACAAATTACTGTTAAAAATGTATTTGTCACTGAATCGTTCATTCTAGAGATTCATTTAAACACGCCAATTCATTCAGCAATGAAACAAGTGAAGTTTTTATGAGTGAGTCATTGAATCATTCATTTGAGAAATCAGTTCAAATTAAGTCATTTAATTAGACTGCATTTTGTCAGGACCTAGTCAATTACATGTTATTTTGTTTAGTTGTCTATTCAGAATCGTGGGAGAATCATGATCTCCATTTTAAACAAGACACAACTTTCGATGAGAACAAAGAATGAAAATTCACTTGTCAAGCAATTTCATGGAGTCTTTAAACTGATTCTTTGTTGATTGAATATTATATGCGTACCCCAAGCAGGAAGCATTTGTATTGTGGGTTTTTCATGTGGGATGCATAAATTAGAGCTTGCACAGACTATTTTGGGATAGAGTCAAGCTGGATTTAAAGTTTATTTGCCTCAAATGAATTTTTTTTATCTTAGGCCACGATTGAAATGACTGTGGTTTACTCCATTTGTTTCTCTTCTTGGGTCATATTCTTTAAATACGAGCACGTAGAGGAGGGCTGAATGTGACCCACTGGTGGGTCTTAAACAGTGGGAGAGTGCCTCAGTTCACGGACATCTCCATAAAATATGCACAGAGCGGAAAGCATGCTCCCATCTCCTCCTGCACCAGTGGATTTCTCTTTGAGGCAGCACATTTCCTCTGAGCCTTCAAACTGCAGAGTGCAGATCAAATTAACCACTTAACAGACTGGCTTTACAATGCACTTGCAAGCTCTGCCCACAGAGAACCACATGCAAATGCACATATCGTTTTGACGTTGTGATAGTCCCAGAGCATTATTTATCCAAGTGGACACACAAATCCCTGTATGTGTGTAATCTGGTCAGTATGCATAATCCTAGTTCTAAACCTCATCCTTCTCTTCAGGAACATTGATCCACTCCGCTGGACTGTCAACCTGGAAGCTTGACAAAATTAAAATGAAGGGAATATAAAACAAGGGGGGTTGAAAAGAGAGATTAGACCCTGAGCTTGCACGCTTTGATCTCAGGCAAGCAGTTTTAACTGTTATCTCAGACTCTTCTTACAAGCGTCAAGGGAGGAACAGAGTATGGTGGCGATGACCTTAATACTTTCATTCATGTTAAAGACTCATTCAGGCCTATTTCATACACAAACAGAGATAGATCCCTTTAATACGCAGTCCCTTGTCACTAGGCTCATCGTGCCTCCAAATGTCTGATAATGCGAAGAGATGCCACCACTGACCTAAATGCATGTCATCTGTGTTATAAAAGGGTCTGTTGCTCAGCATTGAGCTTGGGCACAGCAGCACTGCTCTGTGAATCACATCAGCCCACTCTTGATTGCAATTAGGGATGTATGATTGGCACAATGCAAATTTAAGAAGTAAATAAACAGACAGTACTGGCTAATTAATAGTTTTGAAATGTGTTCTTGAAAGTGGGAAACAATCTTATTCTTGTTGCATATTCAAATGTATTTCTCCTTTTGAAGTGACAAAAAAAATTGACTGTTATTACTTTTCTTTTTTTTCTAATGGTAATTATTCTGCTCTCCACTCAGGGGAATTGATAGGCTCTTAATTGTGCTCTTATGTAAGGTTACATTTTTCCAGCTTGAATAAGCATCTAAATGAAAATGGCAAGCATATGATAACTTCACTCTATCCTGAATGGGTATATAATAAGATTATACATATTATAAATGTTGTTTAATCTAATCTAATAATATAATATAGCAAAATGCCATCCAAATGCAAAATGTGGTAATGAATTATTTGTGAAAGAATTTGTCACTTGTTCCCTCTGGAATGTCCAATTAAAATTTTTTCAGTGGTAATTTTCAGAGTTCAATTATTCGAATTTGTTTCAATCAAATTCATAACAGCTATTCTAAAATCCCCAGGGAAATGGCTTAGAGGTCATTATTTTCCATGTTTTCCAGGAATATAAACTGTACAGCTTTATAAGTAATACAGTCTAAATCGAATTATGCATATTGCGAATTTATGATAATGCATTGATTCAATTGAAACTTTGCCCTCATAAAGGATAAAAAAAAAACTCTAGTGGCAAGTGGTTCATGCATTTTAATGGAAAAGTTCATTTCTGACACTGCTTGCAAATAACTAATTCTATCGACGAAAGAGTCGCTTGTCTCCTGCTGTGCTCAGGTACACGACTAGTCTACTACTGAATACACTAAGCATGCAACTTTAAAAGCCCATTCAGATCAGACTGAGTCTCCGATGAGAAGCATCAGCCGCGCTGTGCGTGTTCTTCTGCTGCGCGCGTGTTCCAATGGATTTTATATGTGCGGGGAAATATGATTTGCCATTATAAAGCACGGATCTCAGCGCTGCAGGGACGTAGTGTATGATTCGAGCTCTGCACCGCGTTCGGAGTCTGCCTTTCTCCTGTGGGACACGGCGCCTGTGTTATGTGTGTGCGAGGAGCCGTTTTCATCGCAGCCCTTGGATGAGCGCTTCGGCTGAGCTAGAATGATAGCCGTCTCTTTCAAATGCCGATGCCAGATACTGCGGAGAGTGAACAAAGGTACGGTCTCTGTTGTTTTCATCCTTGATAATACCTCATGCAGCCCTCCCCATTAAGCGAACGCGTGCTTGTATGATATACGGACGTTTACGCAGGGCATTTAGACGCAGAGCAGGGTCACCGGACCTGATGGAGCACAGCGGAATGGACCAACGATGGTCATCAAAACGCGCGCCTTTGTTTTGAAATGTTCTTGCATGAAAGCCTGGGGCAAAAAAAAAAAAAAAAAACGCACTGAAGTATCGCTCACCCGCCCCCCTTCATTAATATTTAACAGTAGAGTGCCGTAGTTTGCTGGTCATCTTAGTGCACTTGTTGGAGAACAATGCAGCTGTTGTTTTTCTTAGTATCTGCCTGACAGATTCTCTCCTGTTAATTATTTACCTGAAGGCACACTGCTTCATGCTGTGGTTTGGGAATATTGTTTGTTGATCCTGGTGTGCCTGGGAAACACAAGCGGGTGTTTTGCGGAGGGTTTGTTTTAAGCATCTCTATTGCAAACTTTACTGAATCATGATGAGTTGCATGTCATGTTGTATTTTGACTGGTGGGTTTCTTTGACTTAAGGCTTTGCCCACTGTGCAATGACTATAAATAGTGTTTTCTTATGAGAGCTACACCAATGAATTATTTTTGTATATTTCACCCTGACTATTAATGGTTTGTGTGAGTTAGCAAACTTGGCATTGCTTAAGAGATGCGGAATGGTGTTGTCATAAATACTGCAAGTAGTCCTCCCTCAGGGGAAAACACTTGACCTCAATAAGATGAGTAAATACCCAGATGGCTGTGTTAAAAAAAAAAAAAAAAAAAAGCATTTCAGCCAGAATGAAGATCCCTTTCATCAATGCACAAACCAGTTTCTAACTGGATGACACTTATTTCTGCATGCACTGATTTCTGGTCTTAAAAATATCTGGTGTAAGCTTGTACCTGCAGGTGTTCACATCTGATTTCCCATGATGACACATTTATGAGACTGTTGTGTGTCCGTTATATGGTTTCCCCTGTGGATCTTGCCTCCTGAGGTTTAATGCATCTACAACATGGTTGAATGTGTCCTAAATTGGACTCTCCCCCATATGACACAGATTTATTATGGATGACAGTGTGAACAACAGAAATCACCATAAATTTGACATTTTCAGTTCACGTTCAGTACACTTAAATGTGGAAAGAAATTGGATACGTTATGCATGTTTTTCCCTCCCAGGCTAGACTTCAGGCATGAATCACATTAATCACAAAATGACGTGTCTGCTTTGAGTAAATACCCATATATATATATATATATATATATATATATATATATATATATATATATATATATGTGTGTGTATATATATGTATATGTATGTATGTGTGTGTATGTATATATATATATATATATATATATATATATATATATATATATATATTGGTTTGCAGGAAGGTTTCCAAGCATCTTGGAGACGTTCCCGCAGTTCTTCTGGATTTAGTCTGTCTCAGTTTTTTCTGTTTCTTCATGTAATCACAGACGGACTCGATGATGGTGAGATCAGATCATACAGGCTGTTGTCAGACTCTTTGTGCATACACAAATCTCACTGGATTATTACAATTAATGGCAAAAAGAATGTTTGGAAATGTAAACTGATATTTCCTACTGACACACTACAGCAAAAGATATAAATATCTGACTTAAAACCATTTTTGGGGGGGGACGGGGGGTGGGGGATATTACATGCCTAAGACTTTTGTTCAGTACTGTGTGTATATATATACCTTATATATAAGGTCATGTGAAGAGCCTAAAAAAATAGCCAATTTAGCTTGCGGTGTGAATGTAGCCATTCATTTGGACTGTGTGTGTGTGTTGTTAGACTCAGGTAGAGTCATTTAACGCACGATGAGTCAGCGTGTCGTCTTTTATTGGTGAAATGAGTGTATGAGGAATAACTTATTTATGGCAGATGATGTAAACTAATGGACACTGATGTTGGGGTTTCGGAAGGCTAATGGTTTTCTGGCCACAAAAGGTTAAAGCAATGTGTAATTTCCATTACATCAGAAATGTCATAATGTTGCTCTGTCTGGTGATATTAGCGAATGCTTTGCAACAGTGAGAAGAATTGATATTGAAGTAAAGGATAATCAGAGGTGTCTTGCATCACCCTGAAGGCTTTATTTTGCAATAATGACAGGCTGACTGTTGTGTACATGTATCAAATAAACACATAAATGGACATATTGTAATAACTCATTCACTCTTAAATACAAAGGTTCTTCTTTGGAATCTATTGTTTAATGAAGAATGTTTAACATCCATGGAAACTTTCCATTGCCCAAAAGGTTCTGTATAGTTCTTTAAACTATAAAATTCTGTTCACTGAAGCTGTTCACTTTGGGGAATCAAAAATGTTTCTTCTATGTCATCACTGCAACAACAACAACAACAACAACAAAATGCTTTTGTAACCTTTATTTTTAAGAGTGTTGAATAATGTAGAATATCTCTACCCAAAGAAAAAAACTGCTTAATTTTTTCTTTCACCAGGGTCCACTGCAGCCCTTATTGTTGATGAATTGTCATCTCATTTGAGATCGCCTAGTGTTCCTGGCCTTAGCCGTGTGCAGCATTTGTCTTGGTAGTGGCATTTATGGTGCCATGGCCTGTCGGTTTTATATCTCTGTTACACATTTGGAGGCATTCAGTCAGAAAATGAAAAAGAGGCCCAAGGTGTTGGTTTCCTCTTCATTTTACTCCTTACAATGTAATGTTAATTAGAAGATGATTTTCAGCAACCTGAATGGTGGTAGGTTGTTGATTTTAATTAATTTATTCCATATTTTGTTTTCACCAGCTGAAAAAAAGCATGCCCTACCGTCACTTCTGCAGGTGTTCCGCGAGCTGCACCAATTATATTTTAGTTGCATGTATGGTAATGAGCCGAGCCAACCGCACTGCCACTCACAACGGTACTGCTTTCCTGGGATACAAGGTGGGCAGAGAGATCTGGCTGTATCAGCCACGGAAAAAAAATGTCTGTTTGTTTTGAAGATTGTATTTGTGCTTGTGTGGGAGATTGTGTGCTCATACGTTTCTTTCGGTGTTTAACTGAGCTTATGTTCGTGTCCAGGTTTTGCTTGTCTGGTTGTGGCAGCAGATATTAGTAGTGTCACACCGTACCTACAGTAATAATTGTTATGCTAATCGCTCGCTGACTCAGATAAGGCACATTTTCCATTTCCATTCTTCAGCAGTCACTGGGTACACTGTAACCCTTTTGCATTGAGCTCAGTGGCTTAGGCCACCTGCTTCCTAACTGAAAAACAATTTAGAGCTCAGTTTGTAGAGCTGCATTATGGGAACCAGCTGCTAAGCTTTGATTCACAGCAGATAGAGAGACAGAACAACCGAGGGAAAGACTCTGAAGGAAATGATCCACCGTCTAATAATCTGCACGTTTACTGTATGAAAAGGTGCATAAATTAATAAACTTGCTCTTGTTTTGAACAGTCTTTAAAGATGCATAGAATTACAAATGCATAGAATTAAAAATGTTTGGGGTCAGTATTTTTTTTAAAGAAATTATTTTCAACAAGGACACATTAAATGGATCATGACAGTGCTGTAAAATATTTCTATTTTAACAAAAAAAGAAGAAGAACTATATTAGCATCCATACCAACAGATGATAATGTTGTTTATAATAAGCATGTGCTGCAGTTCTGCCATCTGTCGCTTTAAATGCTCATGTTCTTTAAAGCAGGACGGATTCTGATTGGCTGTCGATTTTTTTTTTTTTTTTTTTTTTTAGCTGGAAATCAGCTGGAAAAAATCATTCTGAAACTTACAACAATATTGTTCTTCAGAGTCCGCACTACAACCGTAATGATAACGGCATTGTTATTTTAATTTAGAGCGATTTTTCGAACTATATCTTTTTGTTATAGTTCTCATAATTGGAGTTAAATGTGTAGTTGCCCAAAAATGAAAATTCTGTCATCATTTACTCGCTTTCAAGTTGTTCCAAACCTGTATGAATTTCTCTCTTCTGCTGAACACAAAAGAAGATATTTTGAAGAATGTCAGTAACCAAACAGTTGACGGTAGCCATTGACTTCCATAATATATATCTTTTTTTTTTTTCATATTAAGGAAGTCAATGGGGCCCATCAACTTTTTGGTTACCCATATTCTTCTAAATAAAAGGGCATTAAAGCACTTAAAACTGTTTTCAGCATTGATACAAATAAGGAATGTTTCTTCATATTCATAAATCAGCATATTAGAATGATTTCTGAAGGATCATGTGACACAGAAGACTGTGAGTAATGATTCTGAAAATTCAGCTTTGCCATCACAGGAATAAAATACATTTTCAAATATATTAAAATAGAATAGGTTATTTTAATTGTAACTGTATTTCACAATATTTCTGCTTTTACTGTATTTTAGTTTAAAAAATGCAATTACATACATACATACATACATACATACATACACACATATATATATATTTCCTTTTTTCTAAGTTTTGTCTAGCTGTTTTTGAACTCAAGAACGTGTCTTATGTAAACACCCCCTTTGGGCTAGTTGTTCAGCAACTGAACACTGCTAGTTAAGTAATATGTACTTTTAAACAGGCATCCCTAGGGTTCAACCACAGCAACAGCAGCCGTATAAGCATCACAGCTTTTTCTTGTTCCATTCACACACCGGAGGAACTATCACGGCTTCAGAAGAGTCCACCGAGCTTCAAGCTCTTTCGGCAGGTTTTTTCAAAGAAAATCTGTCAAGGGTTTTTTTTGGGGAGATGATGAGAGATGCAGTGTTCACCGATCACCGCATCTGGCTCTTATTCATTCTGCTGGCACACGTCTGTCCTGATCTCCGCCGCTTTCACTTTGAACAGCCTCCATCAATCCTTTTACGTTTGCTTGACAGCTGGATTTAGTGACAGGAAGAGGAGGAGGAGGTGGTGCTGTTTTGGCTCTCTGCGTTATAGGCGCATGTTTTGAAACTGTAAAACCTAGAGGCATTATGATTTGACAGCTCCCAATGAGTGTCCTATATTTAAATCATGGCATGTGGAATGGAGGATAGGGGAACCGAGCTCATTAAGTGTGATGTTCAGGGTCCTGATGTGTCAGCCTTCATCCTTTGCGACCAGTAAAATATCTGTCATGGGAAACAAGTATACTAATTAACTAGATTTTTACCTTTTCTGATGAAAATATGAGAGATTCTTACATGTACAAAACTCTGAACCATTGCCATTGGGTTGCTATGGGATCCGAGTCATATTTAGTGTGTTGAAAGGGTGATCTGGGTCACTTATGTTCAGCCTTATTCACACTATTGCTCGCAACTTACAGAAAGTTGGCCTGATTTGGTACGAAAAATAGTCACATGTACTGCTGATTGTGATTCCAACATATTATCCGAACAAAGTTTCCCTAGTAGTCGATTCAACCTTACAATTGGACCTCATGTTAAACAGTGACCAATATTTTTCTGTAAAAATTGTATTAGTTCTATGATAATGTATTTTCTTAATAATTTAATGAATTCTTTTATTAATTATAAAATATTTTGGTTGTATGAATTAAGATTTGAAATGGTCACAGAATATTAATTTATTTAGTCACATTTGCAACCATTTTATTTGCAGTCTGCTGCTGATAAGCCGTTATGCTGCTTGATATTGCAAACTGGCATTTCTTATATACACTCACCTAAAGGATTATTAGGAACACCATACTAATACTGTGTTTGACCCCCTTTCGCCTTCAGAACTGCCTTAATTCTACGTGGCATTGATTCAACAAGGTGCTGAAAGCATTCTTTAGAAATGTTGGCCCATATTGATAGGATAGCATCTTGCAGTTGATGGAGATTTGTGGGATGCACATCCAGGGCACGAAGCTCCCGTTCCACCACATCCCAAAGATGCTCTATTGGGTTGAGATCTGGTGACTGGGGGCCATTTTAGTACAGTGAACTCATTGTCATGTTCAAGAAACCAATTTGAAATGATTCGAGCTTTGTGACATGGTGCATTATCCTGCTGGAAGTAGCCATCAGAGGATGGGTACATGGTGGTCATAAAGGAA
Organism: Rutilus rutilus; assembly: GCF_951802725.1. Classification (NCBI taxonomy): domain Eukaryota; kingdom Metazoa; phylum Chordata; class Actinopteri; order Cypriniformes; family Leuciscidae; genus Rutilus; species Rutilus rutilus. The sequence goes on along the minus strand of NC_140212.1, from coordinate 10,669,164 downwards.
TGGACATGGTCAGAAACAATGCTCAGGTAGGCCGTGGCATTTAAACGATGCCCAATTGGCACTAAGGGGCCTAAAGTGTGCCAAGAAAACATCCCCCACACCATTACACCACCACCACCAGCCTGCACAGTGGTAACAAGGCATGATGGATCCATGTTCTCATTCTGTTTACGCCAAATTCTGACTCTACCATCTGAATGTCTCAACAGAAATCGAGACTCATCAGACCAGGCAACATTTTTCCAGTCTTCAACTGTCCAATTTTGGTGAGCTCGTGCAAATTGTAGCCTCTTTTTCCTATTTGTAGTGGAGATGAGTGGTACCCGGTGGGGTCTTCTGCTGTTGTAGCCCATCCGCCTCAAGGTTGTGCGTGTTGTGGCTTCACAAATGCTTTGCTGCATACCTCGGTTGTAACGAGTGGTTATTTCAGTCAAAGTTGCTCTTCTATCAGCTTGAATCAGTCGGCCCATTCTCCTCTGACCTCTAGCATCAACAAGGCATTTTCGCCCACAGGACTGCCGCATACTGGATGTTTTTCCCTTTTCACACCATTCTTTGTAAACCCTAGAAATGGTTGTGCGTGAAAATCCCAGTAACTGAGCAGATTGTGAAATACTCAGACCGGCCCGTCTGGCACCAACAACCATGCCACGCTCAAAATAGCTTAAATCACCTTTCTTTCCCATTCTGACATTCAGTTTGGAGTTCAGGAGATTGTCTTGACCAGGACCACACCCCTAAATGCATTGAAGCAACTGCCAACTGTGATTGGTTGATTAGATAATTGCATTAATGAGAAATTGAACAGGTGTTCCTAATAATCCTTTAGGTGAATGTATATTTTTTTTTATCATAGTCATTGCAGTGTAAATAGTTTAACTGCACTTTGTTATTATTCTACTTATTTATCCCGTGTGGTTAATGAATTGGACATTTAAAGGGACACTTCACCCATTTGCATTAAGCTTTGCATTGTTAGAAACCCAGTCATACTATTGAATGGTTGTGCAACACTCTCTCATTTTCCCCTGAGACGGGAGAAATCCGTTATTTACCTCTTACACTTCCTCCTACAATGACGCAAAAATCGTCATTTTGCGTCATTGTAGGAGGAAGTGTAAGAGGGGGGGATTTCTGTTGAGACTACAAGCACTAGTTCCTCATCTTTCCCAGGGGGCGGGACCCGCTCACGCTACAGACCTATTACAGATCAGTGGGTGGGACTTTACTCTCTGAAACTGAAAGCAATATCCTCCATCTTGTTTGAAGCTAAGCTAACAGGCGCTGTGGAGACAGATGTAAAGTTATGACAATAGCGGAGGAGAGTACTCAATATGATATAGACTAGAGGAAGAGGATTTCGGAAGTCTGATGCTTGAATCAGGTGTTTGTGGCTACCTTTACAAGCCGCATTATAGCGAAGAGCAGCCGAGGCAGAAGACCTACCTGCCGCGGACAAGGAGCCCGGACTGGCTCGGGTTAGGGCGGACTGGTGGCGCCGGTGATCTCACTATGCAACTACGAACCGCTACGAACACAGAGATAGAGTCCGTCTGTGGCAAAGATTTTCAACGATGACAATTTCTCCTGGACGAAATCTCTGAATCAGACGAGGACACGGACGTTTGTGTTGAGAACTATCCTAGTTTAGCACCGCATATGTTCTGACTGAACATCCAGGTACCATGCAATAATTCACCTTTTCGAAAGAAATACAAACGAGGAGTAATGCACTAATGAGTTCGCCAACTAACTAGACATTTTGTGTGAATGTGAAATGAATTTCAAGCTCTGGTGGTAGCTAGCCTTGTAGACGGAAGAGTAATTTCTCTTATAGGCAGATATGCGCTTTCTGGATTAGTGGGAGTGGCTTGCGGAGCTGTGCAATGTGGTGCATTGTGGGAGTTGTTGTCTTTCATACAAATGCGTCCTGAAGTTATTTTTTGTCTTTTCTCGGTCACAAAGGCACCAAATTCAAAATTTCGTTTACATTTCGACTACATATATGACCCACTTTAAATAAAAAACAATGTTCAAATGGGTGAAATGCCCCTTTAAAAATGGACAGAATATTAATTTTAGCTGCAAGAAAAGTGATTCTTAGTTGAAATGTTGAAAGATATCTTGCTTTCACTTGCAGTACATTACATTTGAGATCAAAACCATTGGCCAGTCTCATAGCCAACAGCAATTCAGAGCAAACAAGGCCGAAATCGAATGTATTTTTCACTAGCTTTATACTTCAACCGACGAATAGCACACCTCTCATGTCTGTAGTGTAAGAGTTATGTGCTGAAGTTTCGTACTTAGTGGTTTGCTCGTGCCTTAGCAGAGCAGACTGTGGAAGGTTAAAGTAAATAATTCTTGTCTGCAATATCAGCTTTGTGACGTTACCTTCCTTGCATGGGCCGATGAAGTGTCAGGGCTTTGGGTCGTTCGGCTGATATGTGAGGCGATCTAGGCGACGAGAGGCTCTCAGAGTCCATTGCGTTTTCAATCAGCCCTGTCTTTTTTCAGTAGAATAACCTTTGTGCCCAGTGGAAGACTGTTATTTTGAATGGACTACACTCTGTCGTCATGCTTTGTAGCCTCTCTGTAATTTTTCCCCAAGGGTATGAATGTCACAGAGTTTTCTAAAGGTTAAGTGTATGTTTTTTTTTTTTTTTTTTTTTTTGTGCTACCTCAGATGGGAGACGGATAAGCACCACTCAACCTCAGCTCTGGCTGGGTTTAAATATCACCTCAATTCAAGAAAAACCCCTGGTGTGCTTCTCAGACAGGTTAATAATATAGAAATATGCCCATAAATGGCAGTCCTTCGTCAACTGTCTCTTCTCACGGGCCCAATTAAGTCATTTCCAGCCCTGTGTCCGATTTTGGCAGGACTAGACGGCCTCCGGCTGGTCTCGAAGCCTGCTGCGAGATTGGACGGCTGATGGAAACAGTCTGCTCTGGTATTATGATGTCCGTCAACCTGGACTTGGTTAAATTTGGAGAGAAATCACGCCCAATTTAGTGAGTAGTTTAGCGCCAAACCCAATGCAGGTCCTATAAACACGCATACGTGCACACAAACAAGCAGTCGTGATTCAGAACAGAAGCCTTCATTAGCCTCATTACATGCAAGGCTTGCTTTGCTTTTGCCTGTGTCAGCTGCACCGCATGTGTCCTCGAGCGGTGCTGCTTGTGTGCAGCTAATTTCCCCAAATTCGTGTACTGACCCAGAGCGACAGTGCTTGGGTCTTCTAGCTTGCTTAATTTTGCGGTGTCAGCGTTGTTTTTTCGACAGGTTGTGAAATGAAACACATGTCGTCTGGTTGGTTGAGCTGCCTGCCGGGCGCAATCATCTGATTCCTTATGTTCAAATAGTAAAACTGGAACCGGCCATGGAAACCTAACACAGCCAGGCTGACGGGCAAACCCAAACAGTCGATGTAAATAAACATTCTCTTTTGGCTAGCGGTTTGATATCAACATTAGCATCAAATATCGCATATAAGTGCGCTTTTTTAGTACAAATGCATATAATGCTAGCTAGCACTCTCGCTTTAAGCTAAACATACAGGGCTGGATGATATGGGGGAAAAAAATATAATTTTTCAAATTATTTTTGTGTGTGCTGTGGTTGCTGCTTGGGCTGCACAATTTGTCCAAAATTTGTAAATTATACATCAATATGACTTTATATAGGGCAATAGGAGATTTTTGTTGTTGTTGTTATCATAGTTATTAATAAATACAATTTTATATTTATTAGAGTATTCATATATTTATAATAATAATAATAATAATAATAATAAAAATAATTTTATTTGACTAAACTTTATATAGGGCAATAGGACGTTGTTGTTGTTGTTGTTGTTATTATGATGATGATGATGATGATTATTATTATTATTATTATTATTATTATTATTATCATTAATATTATTAAACAATTTAATGGTTATTAGAAAATATCATATTTATAATGATAATAACAATAATGATATAAGATACTATTATTATATTACTATTATTATATTACTATTATTATGATACTATTATTATTATATTATACAATACTATTATTTATAACTTTCTTAATTTCTTCATTTTCAAATGCTTTTATTTAGGTGGAAAACTGCAGGCCATAAAACTTCTCTTTTGTTGACAATGTCCAGTTTATTCTATTATTATTATTATTATTATTATTATTACATATAATTATTACATAACATTATTTATTATTAAATGTATAAAACAGAATAAGACATTTTAATTTCTAATTTAATTTTCAATTTAAATATTTCACTGTCAAATAAAAAGCAGAGATGTTTATTTAAGAAAAACAACAATAATAATGATAATTTTTTTTTTTTTTCTTAAATGTTAAACCATCAAGCTAAAGCTTCTCTTTTGTTGACAACTGCCAGTTTGTAAGCACTTCGCATTACAAGTATAGGAAGATGGTTGGCACAAGTTGCGTCCCAAATGCTTATTACAGTATAAGTGAAGCAAACTCACAGCACATGCAGAGATCAGTTAGTGTGGAGTTACTGAGAAACCTGTTAACAGTTACCTCATGGATCCAGACCCTGGAGTGGTCCCCGTCAAACCCTCCAGAAAACCCTCTCCCCCACAAATCCTTGTGTTGTACAGTCTGCGTGGGCTTTACTTTAGAAAAACAGTCCGGGTGGAGGGTTGATCCTGTGGAGAGAGACGCAATATTTAGTAGCAGCGGGCGGCAATGGGGCCTGTGTTCATTTCAGTTAGGAAGCGAAGGGGAGGGGAAGATGAGGCAGAGAAGTAGGTGTATGTAATCTGTCGTTCTCAATCTTCTCTGCCGGTTAGGATTCCTCCAGAGTTGGTGGAGTGAGAGAGAGAACAAACGGCTAGTTCCCATTGCCCAGTGAGCAAGTCTCCCCCGCCACCACCATCTTTGCTTTGATTTCTTTTTTTCTTCTACATTCGGGGAGCACTGAAGTTGTGAGGCGACGTTATAGCGTGCTGCTCTAAGATAATGCACTTATGTCGCCCGCTGCTCTCTATCGCACACATTTTTGGTTTACTGAGAACATCAAAGACCCTTGAGTTAATAAGTGATGTGTTCAGGAACTTCAAATATTTGCAGAGTGCAAATTTAAAGCAATAGTTCACCCAAAAATGAAAACTCAGAAAAATCAAAGATCCCTGTGCACAAGAAATCATATTTTATTTGAGCTTGCAGTCCGTATTAAATGTGATTAGTGGCCGATATTTGGCATTTTTTTAAATGACCTGTATTGGCCGATCATTTTTTCTGTGTCAGTAGCAGGACTCTTATTTTATTTTTTTATATAAGAAAGGGGCCAGGGGTTTGAGAGTCTTGATTCATTAAATGATCCATCTCATAAAAGTCATTTTTTTGTGTGTGTTAACTGTTCCTTTAATATTAAATGATGAAATTGAGACAATTTTCATTATCTCTGCCGGAGATGAAATATGTTTTAGCAACACCTTTGCCCACTGAGAAACTCGAACATTTTTATACACCTGTATGCTGTAATATTACTTTTTCTTTAAAAAAAAAAAAAAAAAAAAAACATGGCTGGCAGCAGTTTTCATCTTTTAAATAACCGTACTGCACTTTCCCTTTATGGTGGTCAAAGAGACACTTTCATTAGAATCATTCATTTGGCTTTTCATGAATAACATGACTTTGAGTTTGAATTTTAGCTTTTAAATTGATTGGCCTTTCAAACACTTGATCCAGCCAATTACCCAGTGCAGTGTCCTTCAGTGGGAGCTGGAGCACCTTTCACCCGCTCTGCAGATAAGCTTCAGAGACGAACGGGTTGAAATGAAAGGTAGAATTACTCTGAAGAGTTAGCCACTCATCCACAGGAGGGATTCTGCCGAAGGGTTGTCTGCTTGAGATGGTTGGCGCCACTGTGGGGAGTCTCAGCGAATGAAAAGCTGTCTAGCACGAACAGTCATTTGTTTTTTTTATTTCTCCCTGGGGTTCCACGTTCATCCTTGCTTTCAGTTTACCAAATAACAGAAAATGCAACTCGTGCACATTTCGCTCTTTAAAATGTGATGTTTTTTTTTTTTTTTTTTTGTGACACTCAGATCATGGCAGTTCAAACTAGGGAAATTTGTGAGACGGATGGATTTTAAATGCAAAACATATATGTAACCTATAGTGTATATTTTATAGAAATACAGAACAATCAAATATTTTACTAGACAAAAAACTAGACAAACTTTTTTTTTTTCTTTTTTTTTTTTCTACATCATTGTGCTGTTTAACAGGTTTTTTTCTTTAATTTAAAATATTAAAAACTGTGCAACTAGACAAACTAGTTTTGTTTTGTTCTGTTTTTTGTTTTGTTTTGCAAAAGTACCAAGACTGAAGAACTGCAAATAGTGATCATGTGCTATAGAGCACTTTTTTTCTTCTTTTTTTTTTTCTCATTTATCTTCTGATATTCTTCATTTGGCTGACCACCAATTGAACTGACTAACCACATGGACCTACTCTGAGATCAGCTGCTGCTTTGGGTCCAGTGTGGCCAGTAATGAGCTCAGTGATGGAGGCTGGGTCAAAGTGTTTGAATGTGCGTTGAACCACCAGCTGCAGCTCCAGCACTGAGTCCAGAGAAGTGAAGGATCACATAAGCTTCTTTCCTAGATGTTCCCTCTGTGGAGTAACAACAGCAGGTGCTGACCAGAGGTTGAGTTATAGCTCTGATGTCTGCGCACTTCTTAGAAATTATATACTGCCGTATTATCAAATGCTGCAGAGAAGTCAACACTCGTGTTCTGCATGGGGTCTGAGGATCCAAAGGTCATTTTAATAGCTCAAAACAACAAAACACATACTGGACAGTAAGATTTATTTTTGATAGATATTTTTATTTTTATTCATGCAATAAATGTGACAGTAAAGACATTTATAATGTTACAAAATATTTCTATTACAAATGTGGTTGTTTTGAACTTTCTATTCATCATCAAATCCTGAAAAAACGTATCATGGTTTCCACAAAAATGTTAAGCAGCATAACTGTTTTTAACATTGATGATGATAATAATAATAATAATAATAACAAATGTTTCTTGAGCACCAACTCAGCACATTAGAATGATTTTCTGAAGGATCATGTGATGTTGATAATTCAACTGTCACATTTTGTTTACACAACACAGTTTTCAACTAAAAACGGACGATTTTTCATGCGAAAATGCAAAGTATTTGAAAACGATACCATTATCGTCTCCATGTTAACTACAAAATGTGAATTTGTGAAAACGGTGACGTCATGCGCATTGTGTTGAGTCTATAAGCGCCTAGTGTTTCTTTACAAAGTGACATCGCCAACTACTGGCCTGGCATGCATAATTCAACGTTTTTAGTCACTTTCGCGGATCCATGTGAACGGGGATCATTGTGACAACTTTGGAAATACAAGGAAATACGTTTCCGTTTTTAGTACATAGTTGTCGTGTAAACATTAGCTTTGTTGATATTATTACATAAAACCACAAAATAGATCTGTATTTTTGAAATATAAAAAAAATCCATCCAAATATTCTCAGAGCAACACTGCAAATTCTTTATTAATGGAAAGTTTTCAGAGATTGTGTCTTTTAAAACGAGTCAACTTTGTCTTACTGAACTGGATCTCTTACTCTTAATAAGCTGATGGGATTGCTATAAAAGAAGTCCAATAAGACTTGTCATGGAAATTCTTTATATCGAATACAACCTACTTAATCTGACTTCTTCACCACGGACAATTTAAGTTTAAGTTGCAAAATTTAAGTTGTTAAAAATAATAACTACAGTATCTCGAGGTAATTCCCTGAATGACCTGAATACATACTATACAATACTTCCCTGAAGTTAGGTGACGACGTCCCGTCAAGAAGCTACTACCACTACCTCAATCACACATAGATGTTCTGCTGTTGTCTTTTGAGTGTAGAATCTTTACTACCTCAATCACACTTTGATGTTCTACTGTTGTCTTTTGAGCGTAGAATCTATTTCTCAGCTGTGCAGCATACACTTGACACGACTCCCAAGTTGCTCTTTGTAGAAATGAAGTTTTATTGACGGCCGGGAGTGGAGATCACTGGCCACAACAACCAAGTGAGTCTCCTGAATAGAAAGATACATGTACATTTAAATCATACAGTTGAGTAAAAATCAATGATACTCAAGTCTTCTTCGCTGTGATTTGTCCTGGTGATTGGTTTGTAATGATCTAAGCTAATCATATGACTGTTAGTTCTACTGTGTTGAGCACTTTTTGGGTAAGTATATATGGCCTTTGACCTGAGCATCCTTAGTCTGCATTTCTCTGTACATTTAATGTTGAAAATACCCTTTACATAAAATATTTCTATCACAGACTCTAAGAAGTTTTTTTTATTATTATTATAGACTAGTTTGAGAAAATTCTTGCCATTTTTGCCACAGCAAAATGCATCAGATGGTCAGTGAACTGGTTATGAGTCTGAGAGTCTCATTTAGACCCTCTCAGAAGATCTAAATGCTTTGCTCTCTCATTCCTTCTTATCTGTCTTATCCTTGATGCCTCCCTCATCCCAACTATAGTTCCTCATCTGACCCCACCAGTGGTTGAGCGTGACATGAACTGACTGCTTCAGGACTTTTAATCCCAGGTTGTCCCGCCTCTCCACTTAGAGGTGAATACAGGCCGACACTCCTCCACAGTGCCCAGGAGGATGCTGGGATTGTTGCTCTCTTTATGTATGATGTAGTTCCAGTCTTTGAAACGGGATGGGTGCACTTTATGTCATCCCACTTTACACAGACTGAGATCACAGCTAAAAATAATAGAGCCATTTCTTCGCTCTCCCCTGAGGTAGCGCACACTTTATGAAGTCGTTTTGTACAAAAATACTGTAGTTCTTATTGAGCACAGTAGAAAATATCTTTTTTTTATTATTTGTTCCTATAACTTCTCATCTCGGAACAATAGCAATGTCGTGTTATTTTTAAGGCCATCGTGCCTCGCATTCGTACGCTTGTCGCCATTTGTGTTGCAAATTATTTAGTCTGCTAGCAGGGTTTTTTTGGGAAAAAAGAAAGCTTGTCAAGCCTGCAATTTGCAGAAGTTCCAGATCTTTTAGGAAGCTTTTAGGATGTGTTCCTATATCTTGCTTTCATGTCCTCCAACTCTACAAATGAATGTACTGGTATGCATGAGCGAGCATGCTGGGACCTGACAGCGTGACGGCCGCTTTGCTTGCGTCTCTCATCTTGTCCCATTATCGGTGTCTCTCTCTCTCTCTCTCTCTCTGTGCCATGTACAAACGTACCCTCTCATTTCCATTTTCCGAGTGCTGTAAGATCGAAATTTCTCGACTCACCTCGGTCTGTGCTAATGCTTGGCGCCTTGAGACCCAGGGTTTTATTCATTTATTCATTTCGCCACCTGTATCGAGGGATGCGCTCGCAGGATGCGTCATCAACCAACCTGGACCGTCGGCGGTGGAAAGAAGCAAGCTGACTTGTTGATCTCTTAAGAACTTTTCTAATGGTACGACTTTTGGTTTGCGGCGTCTTTAATCTAGAGTGCATAAATGCCCTGGGGTTTTGTTTAGAATAGAGAAGGAAAAAGTGAAATGTTGGGCCATCATCAGCACTTTTAATACACCCACTGCCTCAGAACCTACCGGTGCACTCATCCGAACAACATCTTGCTTCCTCAAGCTCGTATGTGTGTGCGTATAAGCGGTTTTGTGTGGACGTTTCCACGTGCTGGGATACAGGGCTGAACTATGCAGAAAACAGATGCTGGACAGCTGTGGAGGTTGAAGATCTCTGGCACTGCTAGTCTTGGATTCCAGTGGGAGAGGTGGATTTCGGACGGGCCCTGGGTGTTGTAGAGCACATTTACCCAATGGCATTTCTTTGTGGTGTCAGCAGAGGTTTCCGCGGTGACGTCGGTGAGTACCACCGGGAGAATGAGCGATTGGATGCTGAAAATAGGCTTTGGCTAATACGGTTAATTAATATCCTGCTGTGCGGCTTTGTTTTCTCTAAACTGTCAAATCTGTCAGAATAGGGATGAAATTTTGGTGTGAAAATGGCGTGTTAAATGTGGAAATTGTGTTCTCTTGCAAGCTACTTTTTTTAACCCAAGGGAAAAAAAAAGAAATCTGAAGGTCTTTGAATCATAGACGAATGCATATTCAGTCATTCAAGCTATCCAGTCAGGCCTGGATGTCATCTGCATAATAAAATATGAAGGATCCAAGATGCGTGGCTGAATAAGCTGATTGGTTGGCTTGCTGAGCTTTTGTGTTGTAGTCTCACAAGACTTCTCACATCTGGCCCTGGTCATGTCATGCTGTGTATCTGTCTATAACTAGAAGCTAGATTGTTATGTTGTTCTTAAAATGTGAGTGGTGCTTACCTGTGAAAATGTCACTGTCATGTAGGTAAGGTGTCATTTGTGGATGAAATGGAGTGATTTGAAAAGTCTAATCTTAGAAAAGTAATAGCACAATGGTTTTGTCACTGCTCTTTTGTACATTGTTTTTTCATTAGGCTTTATAGCCTCCGACCTTGAGTTTGTAGAAAGGTGTCATGTAAAAAGCTAAGAAACACTTATAATAATATCACATTATTTAAAGCAATAACTAACATGAACTAACAATGAACAATATATTCTTACAGCATTTCTTACCCTTTGTTAATGTTAGGTAATAAAAAAGTTAGTGTTAGTTCACAGTGCATTAACTAATGTTACCAGATACAACTTTTGATCTTAATAATGTATTAGTAAAGGTTGAAATGAATATCTACTAAGATTTCATAAATGCTTTAGAAGTATTGTTAACAAATGAAACTGTATTGTAAAGTGTTACCAAAGCTACTAATTTCATAATGTGCATAATATTGAGATGCCTCAACTTACTTTGGCATCACAGCATGTATTTAATATTAAATAAACTATTGGTTTTGGTGGGTTTTTTTTTTATAATTAATTGGTTTTATTTATTTATTAAAAATTCTTAATAAGCTGGAATATTCCTTTTTGTGTCGTAATGTTCCTTCATTTGACTTTTTTTCTGCTTTTTATTAGATTTTGATTCCCAGATGTTTCATTGTGGTCTCTAGCTTTTTTGGCCCCTTCTGTATGTTTGTTCATTTTTCCAACTGTGACTTGCTGGATATGTCTAACTGTACAAATATCTGCCATCTGCATCTGTTTTGTCAAATTGGAAGGTTACAAAGGCTTGCATTCCCGGTGGTCTACATTCAGTTCCTTATTGCACATGCATCTTGTCTTATGATTCCTGTTCCACCTTATTTCTGTGTGTGTGTGTGATCTGCACATCACAAGCACTGAGAATTTAATTAGGAGGGCTGTGCTTTGTGTGATGGTGTAACCTAGACAGGTGAGAGCCACTTTGATTCACACCTTCAGCTCAGATGCCAAGATGAGCCTCTCTCGCTCTCATTCATTTTGTCTCTATCCATTTCTGTAACCCAGATTCAGGAAAAAAGGGAAAAATCATTGAGATCCAACGGCTTTTGAACACCACACATTTCGCTGACACTGAAATTGATTTGTATCTCAGTCTCAATAATTTGTGCCAGACACTGACAAGACGGTGACATTTAGTTTAATTTCTTGGTCCGAACCAGAGTTTTATTCCACCAAATATTTTATTCAGTTTTGTAACAACACTTTTAATAGTGGGTAAAAAAATAAATAAAAAATGACCCCGCTTCGGCTGACTTTTAGCCGATTTGATGAAAGCCAATTATTACAAGTTTGCATGAATTGAAAATTCACCCTATTTTCTAAAATGCATGTTTCTGATCTTATTGAGTGATTCATCCATGCGTTTCTTTTTAATTTATCAAAATGTCATATAACTCTGATCCTATCATGAAATGTCAGACTTTCTCTTGGTAACGTATGCTAGATTTCTCCAATCATTTAGTCCGCTTAAACTCCGCCTCTGCAACAATTATTTTAGTATTATATATATACTATTTATAGTATTTATTCCTTTTTTAAAATTTATTTTAAATGTTATATTTTCAGTTTTCATTTTAATTTAATTTTAATTTAGTTCTCATTTTAATTTAAGTTTTGGTTTATTTTTAGGGATGCACAGATATAATTATTTATATTTGAAAGCCGATAAACGATATAAATCAAAATGTACGTTTTTATATAATTTTGGAGGACCTGATTACAAAAACAAAAGTCTTACCATTAAAATCCATGTCCCAAGCACACAATTATAATGTTCTCATTATCATTTTTATGTAACCTATATGACAGACTTGCGCTGAATATGTATTTGACTGTATTTTCCTGTTTTGAAGGGATTCTAATCATATTTCAAGCTATTCAAAACAAAAGTTTCGAACAGTGCCCATCTGAAGTGTCTCAGCTGAAGGAAAAATCCATTATTTATCGGCTTTAATTTTTCGGCCACATTTTCTTATAAACGATAGCATTAAAAATGAACTTTTTCAATCGGGCGATACTGATATGGTAGCCGATATAGCATGCATCCATAGTAATTTTATGTGATTTTTATTTTTTATTTTTTTTTATTAGTTTTGGGTTTTTGGTTTGTGTTTCTCTCTCTCTCTCTCTCTCTCTCTCTCTCTCTCTCTCTCTCTCTCTCTCTCTCTCTCTCTCTCTCTCTATATATATATATATATATATATATATATATATATATACAGTGAGGAAAATAAGTATTTGAACACCCTGCTATTTTGCAAGTTCTCCCACTTGGAAATCATGGAGGGGTCTGAAATTGTCATCGATGGTGCATGTCCACTGTGAGAGACATAATCTAAAAAAAAAAAATCCAGAAATCACAATATATGATTTTTTAACTATTTATTTGTATGATACAGCTGCAAATAAGTATTTGAACACCTGTCTATCAGCTAGAATTCTGACCCTCAAAGACCTGTTAGTCTGCCTTTAAAATGTCCACCTCCACTCCATTTATTATCCTAAATTAGATGCACCTGTTTGAGGTCGTTAGCTGCATAAAGACACCTGTCCACCCCATACAATCAGTAAGAATCCAACTACTAACATGGCCAAGACCAAAGAGCTGTCCAAAGACACTAGAGACAAAATTGTACACCTCCACAAGGCTGGAAAGGGCTACGGGGAAATTGCCAAGCAGCTTGGTGAAAAAAGGTCCACTGTTGGAGCAATCATTAGAAAATGGAAGAAGCTAAACATGACTGTCAATCTCCCTCGGACTGGGGCTCCATGCAAGATCTCACCTCGTGGGGTCTCAATGATCCTAAGAAAGGTGAGAAATCAGCCCAGAACTACACGGGAGGAGCTGGTCAATGACCTGAAAAGAGCTGGGACCACCGTTTCCAAGGTTACTGTTGGTAATACACTAAGACGTCATGGTTTGAAATCATGCATGGCACGGAAGGTTCCCCTGCTTAAACCAGCACGTCAAGGCCTGTCTTAAGTTTGCCAATGACCATTTGGATGATCCAGAGGAGTCATTGGAGAAAGTCATGTGGTCAGATGAGACCAAAATAGAACTTTTTGGTCATAATTCCACTAAACGTGTTTGGAGGAAGAAGAATGATGAGTACCATCCCAAGAACACCATCCCTACTGTGAAGCATGGGGGTGGTAGCATCATGCTTTGGGGGTGTTTTTCTGCACATGGGACAGGGCGACTGCACTGTATTAAGGAGAGGATGACCGGGGCCATGTATTGCGAGATTTTGGGGAACAACCTCCTTCCCTCAGTTAGAGCATTGAAGATGGGTCGAGGCTGGGTCTTCCAACATGACAATGACCCGAAGCACACAGCCAGGATAACCAAGGAGTGGCTCTGTAAGAAGCATATCAAGGTTCTGGCGTGGCCTAGCCAGTCTCCAGACCTAAACCCAATAGAGAATCTTTGGAGGGAGCTCAAACTCCGTGTTTCTCAGCGACAGCCCAGAAACCTGACTGATCTAGAGAAGATCTGTGTGGAGGAGTGGGCCAAAATCCCTCCTGCAGTGTGTGCAAACCAGGTGAAAAACTACAGGAAACGTTTGACCTCTGTAATTGCAAACAAAGGCTACTGTACCAAATATTAACATTGATTTTCTCAGGTGTTCAAATACTTATTTGCAGCTGTATCATACAAATAAATAGTTAAAAAATCATACATTGTGATTTCTGGATTTTTTTTTTTAGATTATGTCTCTCAGTGGACATGCACCTACGATGACAATTTCAGACCCCTCCATGATTTCTAAGTGGGAGAACTTGCAAAATAGCAGGGTGTTCAAATACTTATTTTCCTCACTGTATAGATAGATAGATAGATAGATAGATAGATAGATAGATAGATATATATTTTATAGATATAGATATATACAGATATAGACATAGATATAGATATATCTGTTTCTAATAGATATATCTATAGATATATATAAATTGTGTATATATGTATGTGTGTGTGTATATATGTCTATATATATATATATATATATATATATATTTTTTTTTTTTGTTTTTTTGTTTATATCAGTTAATTGCCAAGGCAACATTTCTAATTTATAACATTTCTAAACTATTTTCACCAATCAAAAACAATCCCAACTTGAGACAGACTTGTTCCACAGCAAAAGTGCTAGTGTAAATACACTCTGAAATTCATGAAGCTAAACCAATCCATGTTGCTATTTTCAATTATATTTTTACAATGAATGAAAGCAGCAGCATCTCTTCTAAACGACTGATGAACTGACGAAGGAGCAAAGCCTTGGGCTACTGTATGAAAAACACCCACATGCTGTTTTACACGTCTGCGTAGTAGACGTTCATGAAATGCTTTGAAACTTTCAAGTGTAGGAGAATTTTGCATCTCGCTGATGGATTATTCTTGCTTTTCACTTCATGAAAACAAATAAATCTGCTCCCACGCTCTCGCCCGTGTTGATTTTCCGAAATAGCGCTGTAAGCGAGTTTGAAGCCGATGATCAGATTTAAGATAAAGGTAAACTTCATCCCATGATGCTTTCAGCTCTGAACCTGCGGTAAATTCAGAGGAATCTGATTCCTGGATGTGCCAATAATACATTTACTGACCCCTCTGTTGGTCTGATCATCACTTGCATCAGTAATATCTGACAGTTGTGAGGAGGCTGACAGTGACGTCTCTACACACCAGCTAGTTCATAGACACTGTGGGCTTACAGTTCTATGCATTTCAAATGAGTCTGTCTGCTCTGGTCTCTGGGGAGATGCAGGCAGTCGGGTTGTCGTCATAGTCTGCGAGCGGTGCCAGTCAATAGACCCTTGTTTTATGCAAGAACTACCCAGCAGATTGTATTAGAGGATGGAGGGTATGTAAGCTCGATTGCCAATAGATCTGAAATGAATTTAAGATTCAATGTAAATGCCAGTGTCAAATCGACTTGTTTGTCGAAATAAAAACAAACTGCTGCTGCAGCATATATGTTCCCTGGTGAAAAAGGAACAGGATATATAATTGGTAGATATAGGAAATGTTTTGTTAATAACAGGCAATATTTAGCAGATGATATTGGATGTTTAATTGTGGATTCTAGTTTTGTCTGTTGAATACTTTTGCTGTCATCAAGTGCTAAACTAATTTTATACTGTATGTTCAGAGTCTAAATTCATAAGCACCACAGCATTGATTGATCATCAAAAAACTATTTATTTTAGTGTTATTTAATGTAGGCTATTGTATTTTAAATTTTTTTCATTCAGTATTCTTGGAGATTCTTGGGCATACATACACATACACATACAGACACACACACACACACACATATATATATATATTTTACATTTTTTTGTGACAATGTTCTTTTTACTTTTTTTTTTTTTTCTGGTTTTGAATCCCTGATGTTTCCATTGTGCTCTCTGACTTTTGGACCTCTCTGCATGTTTGTTTAGCTGGAATGTGTTTTTCTAATTTCAGCTTCATCTCCATGAGTAAAAGCACTCTTTCATGCTTTAATTTCGCATAGTACTTTAGCTTTAGTGAAGAGCCTATTCATTAATTTAACAATGTGGTGCATTTGATTGGACACAGAAATGCCCCAGGAGTTGCTGTTAACTGACTGAAGAAAATGGAGAAGACTTATTTCCCATCCCCTGTGGTCTTCAGAAGGTTCCTCTTAATTTTGACCTCCCCTCATTTCCATGAAATTACTTATTAATGAAGGGGTATTTTTAATACAGGCTGATTCAGAGCTTCTTCTGCCTTTGGTTCAGAAAGAGGCATGAGTGGGATGTTGCTTTCATTTGGAGCTCTCTTGTGTTCAGCCCATTGACCACAGTAAAGTCAAACTGACCATGACGGATGATCAAGAATAAATTGCCCATCAGACGCTCGCTCTAATCTCTAGTGAAACTGTCCAAAAAGCTCATGGATCATAATACGTATGTCTCATTTATATAGTCTGTTTCTCCATTCAAAGGTAGCTCTGTATACCATTTAAATACATTTAAATTGTGTATAGGGATGTCCCGATCAAGTTTTTTGTGCCTCCAGTCAAAGTAATTTAATAATTAACAACTTTAACAATGTGTGTGTGTGCACGTGTGTGCCTTACATTATTATTCAAGACTTCATCTGTGTATAATTACCATATTCATATTGCAGTCAAGACATATTAAAATATACAATGGTGCATTAATAGTACTAGAAAGCCAATGATATAATCAGGCTTAGCATTCTCTCAAAGCTTGGACAGTCGTGTACCTTTTCGTGAGTTCAATATGTAGGAAACATTTTGATTTACGTATATCAGATTAGCTTACTTGTGTATAAGCAACTTCTATCCGCTCCTGGTTTACCCAGATGATCAGATCTTCTTCTTTGCTTATTTTTGGATCCAGAGATGCTTTACTATTTTAGTGCCCCCCTTCCACATGAAACATGGATTGCCTTAAAGCTTGTCAATGGCAGGGTAAGAGTTAATAACTGTAATGTCTATCAGCAGTGTAATATGTTAACTTCTACATACTGCTTGACTCCATACTAAATGTAATGCATTAATACTTTGGGTTAGCTTAGTTAATTTGTTCAGATCTCTAACCCCAGCAAGAGTAATATATAGCATGCCTCACCAAGCCCTACTAGTAATTTCAACACACTGCAGCCCCCTTATGTTCATAAATGATGGGATACAGTATGTTCATAATTATTATCCTTTCCCCACTGTATAAATATCCATCCACACACAACACGGTCTCTTGGGCATCTACGTGCATCTCCACATATGCGTGATCTGCTGCCCAGTCTCGCTGTGCTTTGCCGCTGCAGTGAAAGTAAACAGTGCTCAGTGTGCCGTCCTGCTGTTCTTTAAGGGCTCCATTATGACGGAACTCCCACTGCTTTTGCTCCGTATTCCACGGCTCTAAATCAGAGCACACAATCGGATGGCCACAGCTAGAGCTGCTCACACTGATGCACTCACCATACATCACAGATGGGAGGTCTCTGTTCTCTGCTCAACATGTGCGTTTGGCAGGGGAGTGCAACGTGTTGAGAGTGTCTGTGTGTCTTTTTGAGTTTGAGTATGACAGCCTCAGACTCAAATTATTGTTTTTGAAGGCTATGTGTCTTTTGAGAGCGTGATGGCCATTGTAATAGCTGTGTACGTGGCAGCTATCTTTTCTGGTGAAGGAAGCCACTTCTCTTTGGTGTCTTTGATTTTGTGCTTGCATGTGAAAAAACAATGTGGCTTTGCTAATGAAAACCATTGTGCGTGGTTTTCAAATGTCTTGGTTTGTTTGTGTTTTTTCAGATGAAGGGCCCTACACGAAACACTCCAATCCCTCCAGGCCACCAGATGGCGCTCTGGCCATTAGGAGACAGAGTATTCCAGGTACAAAGCACAATGTCTAACCTGTCACTTTTTAATTTTATTAGAAGGTGTGGGATAGTCTGATGCTCAAAAAAAGTGACTTGTTACCAAAATTGCTGTGTACGATTATCGACAGAGAAAATAATGACCGTTTTATGCACTTGACCATGCAAAAGTTTGCTAAAGAGGCTTATCATGAATTTTTCTACCTAGATGCCATTAGTAATTCTGTGCTTTAGTCATTTTCATTTTTAAATATTTCTATTTAGCTTTATTTCAGATTAGGCATCATTTAATTCTTCAACTTAAACTTATTTTAATTTCAGTTAGTTGCCAAAACAACGGTTATAATTTTCATTTCATTTTTTATCTAATATTTGTATTTTATTTCAATGAATGAAAACAATTTTTAACAGATTGTTTTAATTAGCAATAACAACACTGGTTGTTACTAACTTTACCTTTTAGTATTACAGTAGTACACTTTTTTTTGTTTTGTTATTCTTTTTTTTTTAATCAAGATCTGTACTTTATTTAGCAATTACTATCAGTCAAAAGTCTGAATGCTGAATTTGACTGAATTTACTTTCGTCATGATTATTGAAGCCTTCATACCTAGAGAGTTGTCTAGACATTAAAATGTGTATGCATATCACTTTCTTTACAAAAATAATAAATAATTAAATGGATGTCTTTGATTGGCTCCTGAGGCACTCCTGTGATCTGAAGAAATTTAATCTAGTATTGATTTGACATTTTCGCAACAAGAATGAGAATGTTCGACTGGTAGGTAGTGTACATAATATGCAGAAGCATATGCGTCCGGTTTTCCGGTAATGTGACGAGATGAACAAATTGCTTGCAGTACTCGCTTGTGTTCACTTATGACTCGTCACAGAAACCCAGCACCCCTTGTGTTAGTTGAGATTCGTTTTGAAGCCGTGCTCATTTCAATGCTAGAGGTAAAAAAAAAAAAAGAAAAAAAAATGTCTCGGAGGGTGTTGAAATAAATTCCCTGTATAATCTCTCAGTTCAGAGCTCTAAGCACATCAAACCCATCTTCAGAAGCGGTTAGCGTTTAGCATGACGGCTTTGGGGCCTCGTGCCCACGTTCTGATGTAGCTTCACGCCGAAGGCACAGGGCTCTTTGGACTGCCGTATTAAACCATCCATCTGAAGACAGATTAGGCGAAGGCTGCGACGCTCCTGCCGAGATCGTTGTGATGGTTTTGCTGGTGAACGCATCAGAGATGGTGGCACGTCTCATTATGCTTCCTTAGAAAATCAGTTTCTGCCAAGAGTGGGATTAGAAGCTAGTACTGTCACAAAGTACTTCACATATAACGCTGCAGGGATGCGACTGAATTTTGTAAGGGGAAATACACAAAGGTGATGAAGTTGCATCGTTTTTTTTTTCATTCTAGATTTGCTTCATTGGTCGTTCTTGACTTGCTCAAGTCCTGAGCCTTATGTAACAACAATTACTCGCTATGAAATTGATGATATTCTTTGGTACATTCTTTTTAATGGCCATTCACAATGTCCTTAAATGATTTAGTATTCCAGACGTGCTGAATATGAGCCATTTATTTTAATCATTCAAGCACTACATCACCTAAGTATATGTCTTGTTTTACTGAGAAAGAATGAATGCTAATGAGTTGTTTGTATATAACATTCAAATTAAATTAAATGAATTCAATTAAAACACAAAATGCTGTTTGCAAAGTGAAGCTATGTGGTTCAATAGAGCGGAGTGGCAAAACGTTTTTCTTGCTTGGACTCTCCAGAGATTATAAATGCAATGTTAAGTGTAGATATCCTGAATTTTTAAAGTGTTGCTTTTAAAAAATACATGCTGGAGTGGTGGGAAATAAATTCATGTTGTGACTGATGATGAATTTTGTGGTGCACCCTCAACCTGAGACTATAAATTCACTGATTCCTGTTTAGAATTGATTTGAAAATGTGGATTCAGTTCTTGAATTTGAATTGAGGTAGCAAACAGGACGCAGATTTGTAATTTGAAGTAGAATTAAAATAAAGTAAATGTATGTGCTGGAAGTAAGGTTTTTACCCATAATCCCATGTTACGCTAACAATAAAAATTTTCTTTTTAAAAGAAGTATCTTGTGCTCACCAAGACTGTATTTATTTAATCAAAAATACATTAAAACAATACCATTGGAAAATACTATTAAAAATGTAAATAAGTTTTCTATTTTAATATATTTTAAAATGTATTCCTGCGATGGCAAAGCTAAATTTTCAGCATCATCACTCCAGTCTTCAGTGTCACGTGATCCTTCAGAAATCATATGCTGATTTGCTGCTCAAGAAACATTTGTTATTATAAGCAATGTTGTGCTAATTCATATTTTTGTAGAAACTAATACAAGATTATTTGATTGATAGGGGGTTCTAAAGAAGAGTATTTATTAAAAATAGAAATATTTTGTTTCATTATAAACACCTTTACTGACAATTTCATTCAATTTATTGCATCCTTAATCCTGAATAAAAGTATTCATTTCTTTAAAAAAAAATCTTGACCCCAAACTTTTGAACAGTAGTGTACAGTACATGCAACATATTAATTTGTTAGACAACTTTTTGTTGTAAATAGACAAATATGTGTTTTTTGTTTTTGACAGTATTGAACAGTATTGAGAATTAAGTCTTAAGTTAAGACATACGCCTTGAGTAACTGTTGAATTTCCTTGAATTGTAAATTCCTCTCATTAGAATTCAAACGACAGTTCAACATCCTTTCAAGAAATCCAATTCTACATTCCAGTTAATAAACAGAAAGTGAGCCAAAGGTTAAATTCAGAATCTTTCCCAAACCTGCTATAAAAACCAGAAGCAAAACATAAAGATAGCTTGGCTAGAAAAGCATGATGATTTCATTTCAGATTCAACAAGTATCCTCCCTCTCCCCAAGATTATATCTGTGTTTTTATAAGCTTCAAAATAAAGCTGAGAATTGCTGAAGTCTATCCACTCTTGCACCGCCACCGATCTCTCGGCACATTTAAATCTCCTTGATTAGTTTTCTGCATTGTTATTAATATGGATGAGGGAGGGGATTAGCAAATTGTTACCTGGAATTTTGCAAATGAATCCACCGGGGGTCGTGTTCTCTAACTGCTTATAATCACAATATGTTTTAAGCAACATACTGGGGAGCCGAGGCCTGCGGTGCAAGAGCGTCCCAAAGCTCATTGGGCTGCTGGTGAAGAGATACAAACACATCATTCATGTATAACCTCAATTTCCTGCTACAACGCTAGCTCTCGCTTACCCTGGATACACGTCCCCTGGCATGCGCATCTCTTTTTAAATGCCATGTTAGCATTCATTGGGCAGGCTCGGGATGAGTGAGAGAGACAGGCTGCTGACAGATGAGCTGGCTGTGGATGGCATTGGGCCCTGGTTTGCGAGCTGAAAATGTTGTTGCATCAAAGTGATTCAGCACTTTCAGAGGCGCATGTAATGTAGGGTGCAGCTGCAGAGGCGTCTATTCATTTCACCTGAGGTCTGTTATCAAGCTGTCCGAGGAGGGGAAGTTTAATGGAGGTTGTGGCTCATTGTAAGTGCTGGTTGTGGTGCTTTCTTGTGAGCAGAGTTCCTTGGGGAAGTTTAGGCTGTTTTTGTTGCTGGGTGTTTCTTCGACTTTGGGCACTTTTATGTCCCTGGGGTTGTTTATTATTACATCTAGCAGAAGGTCACATTAAAACTGTCTTGGAAATCTTTTACCATGCATTGATCACATTGCTACTTGTAAAATACCTTCTTTTTTTACCTACACCAATACTTTCAATATAATACTAACAAAATCCATTAGAACAATAGAAAACTACAATGATGTAAAAGAGAGGATAGAATAAACTACATATGTGTTTAAAAGTTTGGGGTTGGTAAGAGTTTTTGTCATGTTTTGAAAGAAACCACTTATTCTCACCAATGAACATTTATTTGATCAAAAATAGAGTAAAAATGGCAACATTCAATATTTTGAAATGTCATTTATTCCTGTGATCATATGCTGATTTGATGCTCAAGACACATTTCTAATCAATGTTGGAAGCAGTTGTGCTAATTATATATAAAAAAATAATAATTCTGGATTCTTTAAATCGAAAGTCACTTATTTGAAATATAAATCTTTTGGAAAATTATACATGACTTAACTGTCTCTTTTAATCAGTTTAATGCGCCCTTGAATGAATGCATCAATTTCTCTAAAAAGAATGACTGAGCCCAAACTTAGTGCGAGTACATATACACTAAATAAATGCAAAATTGGTTACAGTAATTGTGTGTATTTAGCATATAGTACATACTAGAAATGAGCCTTAGCAAGACAGTAGCAAGTAGCTTTTAATTTGTACCAACAAATGTTTCAAATGTAATTTCCCAAATTATCATTGGTGGAAATGAGGGTTGTGGACATAAAATAAAATGACCAACTCCGTCAAAACATATCAAAATTCCTCGGTGATGTATTTAGTTGTACATTGTTATTAGACTAATTAAATGACCTACTGAGTGTGTAAAGATGATTAAGAGTTTTTAAGGGATA
Source organism: Rutilus rutilus (assembly GCF_951802725.1). Lineage (NCBI taxonomy): Eukaryota > Metazoa > Chordata > Actinopteri > Cypriniformes > Leuciscidae > Rutilus > Rutilus rutilus. The sequence continues at coordinate 10,646,722 of NC_140212.1, read as the reverse complement.
GTTCACCAAAAGATGAATCATTAGGCTACTCACCCTCAAGTTGTTCCAAACCTGTTTGAATTTCTGTCTTCTGCTGAACACAAAAGAAGATATTTTGAAGAATATGGGCCAAACAGTTGATGGATCTCATTGACTTCCATAGAAAAAAAAAGACAAGGGAAGTCAATGGGGCCCATCAACTGCTCTGAACAACTTGAGGATGAGTAAATGATGACAATATTCCTTTTGGGGTAAATCCACAGGACCAAAAGTGACTATAGAACAAAGAAAACACCCTTCCAAAGCAAGGTGTTTCTCTGAGGGTGTAAAACTGCATGTCAGAAGCGGATGAGTAAAGAGATTGCGAGCAGATGTGCAGGCTAGCACTTCATACCTTGGCGCGCCTGTGCGAAATCTTCATGATAAATGCTCTGAAACTTTTTTTTCTCCCAGAAGACCCTGTTTGCCGCAGGAGCCAACAGATAGTGTTTTTCATTTGCCTGTGTGTGTTTTATCCCCCTGTGGAGAGAACAGCCCAGCATACAAACAAGTAAAAACAAGTTTACAGGAATTTAGCCCTTTAAATATTAAACTGACACATAATTAATCATATTGTTGTAGTTGTAAAAGAAGTGCATTATTGTGCTGTTTTTCCACCATTTTGAGTGTCTCTAAATTGTCTCCATATGGGAATGTTGATCTCTCTCTCTCTCACATACAGTACAACTTCAAAATAGTGTCCATCAGAAGAAAAAATTAATAACCAGTGTCAATTTACTGCACTGAATAGAGTTTGATAACACACACAAAAAAGGAGTTGCATGTCTCGATGTAATAGTCTGCATGATTGAACATCATCAAAGAGAGCCATTGTTCAAACACCAGATCGTTTATTCTCAGATTGAATACATCATATTCAATTATCAATTTGATTAGTTGCAGTTGATCATTTTTTTCCTTTGAAGAGACGGTTTAGAAATTGTGTAATGAGTTTGCTCTTGAATTGAATAATTATTTTTGTCCTTGTTGTAATTTAAGTAATTGAAGCAATTGTTTCTGAATATGTTTTTTTTTTTTATATCCCATGGATGTTTACTAGTATCAGCCATTAGTCATGGCTGGTTCCATATTGAATTATGGCCCAATTTGTCATTTTGACTGCTAAAGTTTCAATGGTGGAAAGCCAATTCAGTGCTGAGCCCACCTGCTGATACGCCTACAGCCTTCATAGAGAGTTAAACCGTGAACTGACAGTGGGCATTTAACCAAATGTTTTCATTACACCTCGGAGCAATGTTACAAACAAAATAAATCTCCATTCTGCACCTTGCTGCTGTCCCTGTCTGAGCTTCCCATAGAAAATGCAGCTTTTCCCTAAATACGGTGTGTGTTTCTCAAATGGTGGGTCTTTACTGATGGCATAAACAATGCTAAATGCGAATAATCAAATGCATATAAACATAGACAGGGCCTTTCAGTTTTTTAAAGGGAGAAAACTTATATTTCTTAGTTGACATCAAAGGATGCGCGTCTAGTCAAGCTTTACAATATTTGATATTTGATTAAAGATTCTATACTACTTTGTCTTAGAAAAAAATAAAAAACACACACTAAAATCCATAATTTTCAATGAAAAAAAATGGGAATTTAGGCATCGTAACATTATAATGCACAGTATGAAAATAATATTTTAAATGAGCATTAGATTAGATAATGGCAAAAGGGAAATATACAGTAAATGTAAAAATGGAGCAACTGAGCATGTCAAAAATAAACATACAATATCTGCCAACACCATTACATAAAATATCTCTGTTTTTACATACGGTATATAGTCATCGCTAAATATCTATGGACAATGTAATATTCATATTTTTTTTAAGGTAGGATTTTTGTTTACTTTTGAATGAGTACTTTGTTGGGTCGCCTCATGAAGAAAAACCCGCAGAGAACCCCTCTGAGAACCCTTTTTTGTTTGTTTTTTCTGTGTGTGATCTATCAAGTTTGCTATCTAGATCAGTCTGCGATCGCAGATTAACGTTCTCCTGTCACAGCTTGAAAAAGTGATGACTTTTTTAACCTGCGTGTGCCTCAGCTGGCAGAGTAGATGTTTATATCTTGCTCTCTCCATCATACCATTCCATTTGTACTTTTATCTCCTGCTTTGTATCATTCTCGCACATGCTGTCTCAAGCTCTATCTTTCTGTCTCTCTCCCTCAATACCTCTCTGATGGGCACAGCATTCGATCCCGCCACAGAAATCTGTCGGCTTTGAGAAAGCTGATGGCCAATCTCATCACCGTGGCAACATGGCAAGGCAACACTAGCTCTGTCTGCCTCATTCAAAGAGAAAAGGTGGAAAAGAGGACATGGAATGAAATGAGAGACCACAAGTAATGGGATCAACTTATCAACTTCCACACCTGTCCCAGTGTAGCCCTCAAAGCACAGCACATTAGATCCCAACGGTCCTTTTCCTTGCTCAGGGCCGAGATATTAAGCTGAACCCTCGGTGAACTGAGAGAACCACGCTTTCCCCAGACAGCTTAAGACTGAGCTTGTAATATGACCATGGCATACTGTGACACAAATTGTTTGGATACTGAATGACCCCCAGTGGGCCCCCCGGTGCAGCTGCACGACAGGGCTCACAACATGTACGAATGATGCTGCCGAATTTGCCTTGGATTGTGATTACGTTTTAAAAGAAACAATCAGAGCTATGAAATGAAAATCATACATGTTGTAATTTTAATTAGATTATACTTATCTGTGTACTCACACATACAGTTTATGATTAAATTAAATTAATTAATATTTAAAAAAAATGCTGGCTGATATTGGTATATCTCTATTATAGTACTTACTTACCTAGATTGTTTAAACATTTGCTATATTTGTTTTCTCTGTTCAGTTTTCTTTTTCATGTTAATTGTCATGTCAGAACAACTATTTTAAGAGAATGTTATTATGTAAAGTTAAATGTATTTGTGTTCACAAACTTGCATAAAGTATGTTTCTGGCCTCGGAAGACATGTAATGTCAACCAAATAAAACATTTTCCCCCTGTCTTCCACATGTAAAGGGAGTTAATTTAATGCTGTTACAAACCACAGAAAGACCCATCATTTTTCCTCATCCGACTGAGAGGAGAGAAATGACAGCAACATTTATAATTCGGCCCACTGTAATTTTTCGCTGTCAGGCGAATCCCCAGAAGTGCAAAGTTCTTTTTAATCAAATTATTTGATGAAAGCTGAAGGCAAATTGAGCAGTTCTTTTACAATTAATTATCAAAAGACTGGCACACAACACGAAGCTTGTTATAGATTGAACTCCCGTTTGAATATTGATTCACTTCACTTTTTTTTTTTTCCATGGCAAGATGTTTCGCCTCTATCACTCCCAAACACACACAATCACAGACACTAAATTATTCAGCGGTTCCTTTTGGCACATTTTAAGTTTGATTTCTCCTTTAATTACTTTGTTGTCTTTGATATATCAGCATGTTTGCACTGCAAGCTCTCTGCTTGGCTCCATAGGCTTGACTAGAGGTTCAGGTTCAGGCCAAATATTGAGATCCATGCTAACCTCCCTCCTGTTCCGGTTCACGTTTCGACATCGCTCCTTTTCCCATGTCCACATGGCTGCGGTATCGATCGGAGGCAGAGTGCAATGTCAAATCTGTTTCTTCCTCTACTGAGGTTTTTGTGCTGGTGATTTGCATGCAAAGGGCATCAGAGCAGTTAGGGATTTCAAGGCAAAACAAAACTGATGGATTTGTAATAGATATACAGATCTCGTGATTTCAGTATCAATGCAGAAAATCTTCACCGTGAGGTTTTTTGAAGACCAACCTAAAAGGTTGAAAGTGCATGCTCTAATGGTCATACTCAAGACCGATAACAAAGGAATATGAATTTTGAGAAGCAGATCAAGTTCTATTTGTACTTATTTAAAAAAAAAAAGTCTCAGCCTACAAATTTATTACGTTTTATTATGAAATTCAAACAATAAATACCGTTTTGGCACTCTTAATAATAATAATACTCAAAGCTTTTTACATATGGAAGGGGGGAATCTCCTCAACCACCACTAATGTGGAGCATCCACCTGGATGATGAGACGGCAGCCATATTGCGCCAGAACGCCCACCACACACCAGGTTATTGGTGTAGAGGAGACTAAGTGATGCAGCCAATCAGTATACATTAAAAATAATGTGGCACGGAAGTTCACTGTAGCGAAGCGGTAGCACACGTGATGATCTCTTCCTCTACTACTAGTTACAGTACAAAATAAACATGAGTTAACATCAGAGGGTATGTGGGAAGAATCAGCAAAAAATGCACGTCTCATGTAATTGTTAAATCAGTGTTTCAACTGCGGATAAAACAGCTTGTAAACAATGTGAAAATCCATTCATTGTCCATATACAGTATAGTTAGCGAGAAAAAAATGTAATCTAGAGAGGAGCATTTTGAAAACAATATGAACTATATTACAGATTCATAATATTTCTACTCTAATACCATTAAACTTTATTATAATAAAAACGGCCTTATATGCAAATGCATACAAATCAGTTACTAATTAACCTCACTCCAAGCTGAACTCAAAAGTTGTCAGTCCTGTCTATTTGTACCGTATGTCCGGTTATTGCCATCCTCCTGTGGTGAAATGCTCCACAGCTCTGTTCTGTCAGTAGCCTCAGGGGGGTTTGGAGCTTCGTCTCCCCTTACTCTCTGTCCTGCGGTACCAGGAAAGGAAAGTGAGGGAATGCATATAAATCTGTCTTTTTCTTCCTCCAGTAAAGAGAGAGGGGTTACAAATGCCTTATTTTGATTTCTTCTCCAGCTTAGACAGCTGATGGAGTATTGATGGTAGGGCGTGTGAGAGCGGGAGGGAGGGAGAGAGAAAGCCCTGCTTGCACAGATATGCAGTATTCTTAATGTGACTTTGACAATCCCACAGAGGGATTGAATGACAGCCAGTCGATAGGGGAGCGACTCCTCTGGCTGAATATTTCAATATCAGTAATATCAGTGCAAGTCGGCAATATCAGTGCAAGTCGGCGAGAGAGACAGCAAATAGAAGACGAAATGATACAAGGGAGACAGAAGACAAAAATTGGATTGAAAAAGGGGGTGGGGGGTTGCATAGATTTTTTTATTTATTTTTTAGATAAAGCATTATAACAATGACTTAACCTTAAACCCTATATATACAAAAAAAATATAATAAAAAATAAAGACATATTTTATTTACTTATTCATGCATATATATATATATATATATATATATATATATATATATAGTGATTTTTATTATATATATATTTCAATATTTTGTTTATATTTACTTTTATACGTTTATAAAACGAGAGAGAGAGAGAGAGAGAGAGAGAGAGAGAGAGAGAGAGAGAGAGAGAGAGAGAGAGAGAGAGAGAGAGAAGAGAGAGAGAGAGAGAGAGAGAGAGAGAAGAGAGAGAGAGAGAGAGAGAGAGAGAGAGAGAGAGAGAGAGAGAGAGAGAGAGAGAGAGAGAGAGAGAGAGAGAGAGAGAGAGAGGCCAAGCCAGGACGCCTGATCACAGTCATTTAGATGAGAGAGGGGTATGGCCGCGGCTGGCCTGCTTTGCTCCTGTAACCCTCTCATCTCCTGTCTCTGCTCTTCCTCTCCCACCTCCCCCAATAACCCTCCTTCTCATCCCTCCTTTTGCTCCACAGATGAGTTTAAGGGCACGAGCACCGTGGAGCTGATCAAGAAGGAAGGCACCACTCTGGGCCTGACAGTATCCGGAGGCATCGACAAAGACGGCAAGCCCAGAGTCTCCAACCTGCGCCAGGGCGGCATCGCTGCCAGGTCAGTATTAGCGAACCATTCGTGGATTCATTTTACAAAACACTCCAGCACTTTCAAAACATTGCTGTGTTTTTAAGATGTCTGACATATCTGACTCGGAAGGTGGGGAAACATCTTTAAGAACAGTCATAAGACTGTTATTTTTGATAGGGTTAGGACTTCCTTAACTAGGAATAAACACATAACTTTAAGTATTTGGTGTGTAACTCCCTATTTGAACATGAATGACACCTAAAAACTCGCAATTCCGCTTAAAATTTTCAGAAAGAGGGACTCAAGCCACCTAGAGACCAGAATATCATATATTTCGAGTGGACTTCTCGAAGGCATCTTACCACTACCCAAAATACCCTAGCAACCACCCAGAACACACTGGCAACCACATAGCACTGGGGTTAAAACTACGAGTACCCTAGCATCTGCATACTGTAGCAATCACCCACATTAGCATCACAGCAGTTTTGTACAGCTAGCAATCACATATTCTTTAGAAAATGTTAGAAATGACTTTCAATTCAGTTTTGTAGATGCTAAATGATGTTGTCAGGTTTTTGTTGTCTTTTGGTCTTTATGCTAATGATTTTTTTTTGCTAAGACAGCAACTATAGACGGGCCCTGAGAGATCAATGTGTCCATAGTCTGTTGTGCTGGAGCATTCTCTAGGAAGTGTGTGTGCACAGTTTTATCTGTACACACTGTGCGTATGTGTGTCTGTATGAATAAAGTAGACCGAATCTTTTAATCAATACTGCATAAGCCAGAACTCTTCTCTCATTTCCATATTGGCTCTCAGGGATGGCAGACGGCCTACTGTTCGCTAGCGTGTCAGACCTCCCCATGAAAACACACACAATCCTCAAAGAATAGATCCATATTCAGATCCCAGAACAAACACTGCACATGCCGTATAGTAAAACGCACATTTTAAACCCTCTTCTTCACAGTCACAGATACTTTTTTTCTGCAAATCAATTGTTCGGCTTTAAATGTTTCCCTGCACATCAAGTCTTGTATCTTATTACCACAGAGACACTTTCCCTGATAATTTTGCTCTAGCTAAAATAAACTGCCTAACATCACACTCGCTCTTCCAGAATCTGTTGAAAATCAGACCGCCTTGTAAAACGCAAGAGCTTTCAACTCTGTGTTTGTGTGTCAGTGAAAGATCGAGACGGAGACTGGAGCAGCCTGTCTTGATCTCACTAGATGCCTCCTTAGAACAAAGTGTTCCCTTCATGTGCTTAAATCAGCTATCACAGCGTCTCAGAGCTCGACCTGACTCCTCCTTTGCCTTATTTTCTGCCTCTCTTTATTTCTTCTCTTTCTTTGTTTGCTCTTCCTGTTCTTTATTCCTCCTTTCAGTTATGCAATTTCCTCTGACAATTTTTTCAGCAAATGTACAGAATGGTGTGTTTCCTTGCAGGAGTGACCAGTTGAACGTAGGGGATTACATCAAATCTGTAAACGGAATCAACTTGACAAAGTTCCGTCATGATGAGATCATCAGTCTGTTGAAGAATGTGGGTGAAAGGGTTGTCCTGGAGGTCGAGTATGAGCTACCGCCTGTCTGTGAGTGAGATTATAAAAGCAACGCTATTCCTTAATCAAGCACAGCTGGAATACATCATTCTGACTGGTCATCATTCTGCAATATGTCATTTTTCATAATAAACGATAAACTGTGTAACTTAATATTGTTCCAGAAAACAGATTTCCTATACATGTGATCTTTTCATATATACGTCTAAGTGATCAATATTAATGCCTCATATAATATAATCAGGGCTAAACAGCAACACCTGCCAACTCGCCAAATGCGAGTGGATTTCAGCAGTGGCGTCTAACTACTAGACACTTTGGCGGGTTGAATTTTATATATAATATATTCATTCTTCAATTGTAGTCTTTTAAAGAGGCATCTGAAATAATAAACTGAGTGCAATGTAGTGTTGTCAAAAATCTCGATTTTTCAATACATATCAATACTGAAATATCTGAAACGCTTCCAATACTCATTTCCCGCAGAATAGATACACGACACGCTGCAATTTCTCGCTCTTTCATCTCTCCGACAGCGAGTTGACACACAAACCCGCCTCCCCTTACACTCGTTTCAATTTGCTCCGGATGAATTTTACAAGGCTTGAATTTCGGCGTGGGATTGCAAGTATTGCACGTATCATTCCCGCAGATTTTGTGCTCTCACCCAAAGTGTGCGCAGATAAAGCCACCTCTCAGTACTAAATTGAGCTCTTTTTCACTGCTTATTGCGCTTAAATACACACAAAATAATGTCCAAATTCAGTATTCTCGTAAATACAGTCAGTTATGTTTTAACGTAAACAGTTGAGAAAGAAAACGCATGTGTAACAGTATAATGTATACGTGCATCAGGTCTAATATACCTGCTGCCAAATTATGATAAGATAATACTAAAAAATATGTATATGGCAGTTTTTCCTCATTGTATCGATGCCAAAATTAGCCACAGTGGCTGGTGAGCAAAAAAGTGAATGTCAAGCCCTGATTACATTATATTTTTAATATAATATAATATGAAAATGCTACATAGTGACTGATTATTTTTGCTTAAGTGATTAACCACCATCAATCTACCATTGATTCGTTAAAATTAGTTTTATAACAGCAATCTTTGACTGAGTTACTCTCAGTGACTTGAAATGTATTTTAGTTTATGTTCATTTATATGTTCTGGTCAAGCATTAAAGTCTTGGCAGAACTTTGAACTGTTCATGTTCTTCCTCAGCTGTACAGGGCTCAGGGGTCATGTTCAAAAATGTGGAGGTGACGTTGCACAAAGAAGGCAATACTTTCGGTTTCGTCATCAGAGGTGAGTGCCTCTGTAGACTTCCTCACATCCGAGTTCAAATGTCTTTGAGTCCACCTCATCAGCACACTTTCATTCACATCTACATCAAACAAAAAGAGACTATTTTTCTCTATAGATTTGTTTCGCTGCCCTTGGGCCCGCTGAAAGAAGGCGAAGCAGCTTTCAGTCGCACTTCTAATGCTCACTTTCCAAAATATTTACCAAGAAGACTTCATTAAAAGAAAGAGACCATTTTTTAGATCCATCTAGAGAATAAAGTCTTTTGAAGAGAGGACAGAACAAAAAGGTTTACTGTCAAGGTCTTGGTTAGCTTTACTCCTTTTCTCAAATCTGTCTCATAGAGGCATATTGAGGACTTCCTTTTCATCTTCAAGACTCCATTTGTGAATTCAATGGTATGCAATTTTATAGCGAGCAGCGCGGCTTTAAAAATGTATAATCTGGTGCTTTTGTAGAAAAATATATGGACATTTCAGTGAGGTGAGCAAATGGCCTTTGATGTGCACCACTAAGCCAGTATTTGAGCTGTTATTTAAGTTTATCAAATGTGAGTATACATCTCCACAAGTGTAAATGTACAGTTTTTTTTACTCTATGGCTACATTTGTTTAATGTTTCAAAACAAGTTGTTTTTTCCATGGTGTAGGAGGTGCCCATGAAGACAGGAACAAATCTCGCCCGGTTACCATTACAACCATCAGACCCGGTGGTCCGGCTGACAGGTGAGTTGGTACTGGATTCTGAACTGGGCTCATCAGCACATTAGCTATGTTTATATCCACCTTTATTATGCGCATTTCGGAATATTGCATAAAAAAAATGCTGGATGGAAATCAGAATGATTTGGTTTAATTCTCGCCCTGAAGTGTCTTACACGATTGTGTTCCTAAACCCCAGCATTCGAACATGACAGCGTTTATTGCGTTTTGTCGGCGTGCTCTGAGATGCAAGTCATTGATGATTCTTGGAAAAAAGAGCCACATACAGTACTGTGCAAAAGTCTTAGGCATGTTAATATGGAAATATCAGTTTACATTTCCAAACATTCTTTTTGCCATTAATTGTAATAATCCAGTGAGATTTGTGTATGCACAAGGAGTGTATGCTCTTCAAGCATCTTGGAGAAGTTCCCGCAGTTCTTCTGGATTTAGTTTGTCTCAGTTTTTTCTGTTTCTTCATGTAATCACAGACGGACTCGATGACGGTGAGATCAGATCATCCTGGCTGTTGTCAGATTCCTTGTGCATACACAAATCTCACTGGATGGGTGGGTGGGGGATATTAACATGCCTAAGACTTTTGCACAGTACTGTATTGTTCACCTATTTAACCAGAAGTGACTATTTTGTTCTCTTCACAGCATGGAATGGGAGCGCTGCTTTATTTACAAATGTTTTATGTGATATTCCAAATTTGTGACCCTGGATCACAAAACCAGTCTTATGTAGCACGGGTATATTTGTGGCAATAGCCAACAAAACATTGTATGGGTCAAAATTATAGATTTTTCTTTTATGCCAAAAATCATTAGGGTATTGAGTAAAGATCATGTTCCATGAAGATATTTTGTAAATTTCCCACCTTAAATATATAAAACATTTATTTTTGTGAATGGATGCAGCACTATCGCCAATAGAAATGGACAACTTTAAAGGCGATTTTCTCAATACCCTCAGATTCCAGATTTTCAAATAGTTGTATCTCGGCCAAATATTGTCCTATCCTAACAAACCATACATCAATTGAAAGGTTATTTATTAAGCTTTCAGATGATGTATAAATCTCAATTTAAAAAAAAATTACACTTAAGACTGGTTTTGTGGTCCAGGGTCACATTTGTGAAACACTCCATAGCCAAGACACTATTTATGCATCATACAAATAGTTGATTCACATACTTGACTCTTGATTTCCATAGGTTTTGGTATTAGCATTTTGCTTATCTAATGTCAGGATACTCTAATAAAATACAATAAGCATAAAAATACACACACAATTAAGTTAAGTGATCAAATTTTAATGGCATAGTCCTCCTTTAAAACCTACTTAAACCTGTGGTAGGCTGGTTTGCTAGTCTCAGATGGTTTAAGCTGGTCTAAGCTGGTTTTATCTGGTGTAAACTGATCTCCAATCTGGTTTAGTTGGGCAGCCCAGCTTCACCAACTGAAAAGTCCTCTAAAGTCAAATTAATAGAATATTTTGATCAGCTTAGTCTGGTTTAAGATGGGTTTTTTTTCAGGGTGAACTATAAATAAGTAAATATAGTAATAATCTTTATATTTAAGCCTTCCATTTTCCCCCTGCATAATGGATTTCCTTCCTTATGGATAAAAAGCGATAAAGGTTTATAATTTGTCCGCTCAAAAAAAAAAAAAGGTATCTAATTATGGGTTAGCATAATTAATTTTCTTACAGCTTTCAGAATGCAGTTGTGATTTCTCTGTAGGCAATTATCTAGGTTTTGGAACTGATTTAAATTTTTTATATATATCTAATAGCATGTATGATGTAAACTTGTAATATCATGTAAACTTTGAAATGTAGCTCATGTATATGTGTGTTTTCTCTCTGTGTTCCTTGTTATTGGTTTGACTTTTATCTTTACAGGTTCAGCATAGCTGGACTATAGTCATTGCTGTGAAATGGCAAGAAATTGCTTGATGAAAATAGTGTTTCCCAGTTGGCGTTCCTTTCGGAACCGGAATAGATTGCCCCGCAACTTCAGCGCTCGCTTGAGAATTGTAAATGGACTGGCGTGATATTTCATTCGCTCTGGCATATGAACTGCTCTGTTATTACCGTCATTACACGCTAGCCCGTCTCTCTCTTCTCCCTCAACCCTTATCAATATTCATTTTGCACACTGGTAATTTCATTTCTTACCGACAGAGTATTCCCATTTCTTTTGTTCAGTGGCACGGCTCCTGTTTTTCTGGGTAAATATTGTGTTCTGTTCCTCTGCAATTTGGTATTGACTGGACTCTGACATCTTGCAGTCGCAGAGAACGGCCCCCTTGGAAAATAAAAACAGCAAATTTCATTTCGTATGAGTCATAAATCAGGTCTCTAACCAAAACTCGTCTCGTGTGGTGCTCCCTGGTACTATGGGTTAAAATGTGCTTTGAAACTGTCCTCACATAAAGCTCAATAGTCCTAGCCAGATTTAAAAGAGATTGTACACATCAACTAATCACAGTTTACCTTTGTGTTTACGTGCTATTTTTATTTATCTCAAATGAATATACCACAATAACAGACCACTGTGTAAAAACTCAATTAACCAGAGTCGCTACTAACATGTGAATGGAAAACACTGAAAAAATAATTGAGGAGTGTGAAATTTCTGCCTTTCCGAGACTATTTCACAGTTACACTACTATTCAAAAGTTTGGGTTTGTCCGATTTTTAATAGTCTTAAGAAATAAGTCTTAAGCTCACCAAGGCTGCATTTATTTGATTAAAAGTATAGTAAAATTGCTAAAATAACTGTTTTTCAATTTTAAAATGTAATTTTATTCCTGTGATGGCAAAGCCACATTGTCATTTGATCATAGAAATCATTCTAAAATGCTGATTTGATGCTTGAGAAGCATTTATGATTATTATGTTGAAAACAGTTATGCTGCTTAATATTTTTGTGGAAACTGTGGTGCATTATTTTTTAGGATACTTTGAATAGAAAGTTCCAAACCGCATTTATTTGAAATGGAAGTATTTTATATTGTCTTTACTGTCACTTTTGATCAATTTAATGCAACCTTTCTGAATAGAAGTATTAATTTCTTACTACATTTCGCTGACCCCAAACTTTTGAATGGTAGTGTAACCACCATTAACATTCTGCTCTTGGATATCTAATTTACTTGCCATTAAGCTATCTGAAATAAAACTGACTTAAGATTTGATACCGCTGACCTGGAAAACTTCAGCAAATCAAGTTATTAATTCTTCCTTAGATGCTATCATTGTAGCAGCTGTATCTTGTAAACACATCTTTGTTTCCAGGCGCACTGATTAAAAAGCATAGAAGTCAGCCAATCAGATTGGCTCCAGATGTATTAGCCTGAACTTGCCAGTTTTGTATGCATATGCATCAGATGGTCCAAGAACACAAAGTACCAGAACAATATAATTGATAATTGCATTTTCTCCATGTTTCTCCATGAGTTTATTTTTTATATATATTGAGGTTCAGAGTGGTATCTGGTCTTAGTTTAGGAATTACTGTGGTTTTGGAAAGGTCTCTGGTGTGTTGAACACAGACGTGACCTGCCTGCTTGTCATGATAACAGATTGAATGTAGTCTGTAACCTTTCCGGCATTTAAAAGGCTTATTGTTAAGAGCAAACAAGCGGAAGACACACAATGCAAGTGCTATTGTGTCTCTGGGTGCCTCTCTTGTATACAACACATTTCTTCTGTAATTCAGAAAGGCCATTTCAGTCTTTTATTGTATGTTGTTTTCTCTCTTAGGGAAGGAACCATCAAATCCGGTGACAGGCTGCTCAGTATTGACGGAATTCGTCTGCATGGAGCGTCTCACGCTGAGGCCATGAGCATCCTCAAACAGTGTGGCCAGGAAGCCACACTTCTAATAGAGTATGATGTGTCAGTCATGGGTAAGGACACTCCCACTTCATCTAATCCCGCCCCCAGATAATTCACATTTATTTGTTATAATTAAATGGGGAAATAAATATGGAATTTATCATAAAGGAGACTATATATTAATATTTAATATAGACTAAATTACATTACAGTCGATGCTGTCAAATCAATTAAATACAATTAATCGCATCTAACATAAAAGTTTATAAATGTATATGTGTGTGTGTGTGTATATATATATATGTCGATGTGACAGCACTAAAAACAATACATTTTATTTTATATATATATATATATATTTCGGTATTAATACATTTACATATCGAGAGAAGTGAAATCTTTATTAATTATTTTGTTAATTATTTAGTCTTTATTTACTCACCTTTATTACTGGGACTTTTCTTTTTTTTTGTTCCTTTTAATTCTGTTTAGTTTAGTTTGTATTGTAGTGCACTTTTAGCACGTAGTAAAACGTAGTTTTCGTTTAGTTAGTATTAGTTTAGTATCGTTTAGTATTTTTTTATACTTTTTTTTTATATTCGTTTTTTTTTTTTTTTTTTTTTTGTGCAAGTTCTTTTAATAGTGTTCCTTAATGCCAGTGACTTTTTCTAGAAGGGACGTGTAATGGGCATTTTGTGGTTTGTTGAAGACCAGACCAGTTGTGCTGTTGTGTTCTGGATCATTGTTGAGGCTTAATCGTTCTAGCTGGAAAACCATTACAGTATTTGTAAAAGCTTATCGACTGAAAACAGCAAACACAGAATGTAACATTTTAGCAATTTTAAAGAAGTTATTTCATGTTTTCCAATTCTCGAATGTCAATGTGTTTTTGTTGCATTTGTAAATGTCAAGGAAAACATGCTGTGGATAATGACAGAGTGCCAAAGAGGTGAATGAGGTGCAAAAAGACAAGAAAGAGGGTGACAGCGAGTGAGCTGAACTGAAATGAAAAGGAAAGTCTCTTAAGATTTGAAGTGGCCCGTGGCTGTAATCTCATCTTTCCGGTGTCTTTATTGGGCTCTGACCCGGAAGTGATAGATTCTCTTTCTGCTGTGCCCAGAGGAAGTCTAGCGAAAAGGCACATCCTTCACTGCACTGATATGCCCCCCAGAACAGTGCTGTTCAAACAGCATTAAACGCTAACTACCTTACAGTGACTTTTCGACTGTGTTTTTGGTCAGTACACTTTCCTTCTCAGTTTAAGTTTTGCTGTGTAACCTATAGATCGTTCTGTCCTGGCATTCTGCCCAAAATAAAACTTTCTCTACACCTAAAGCAATTTATACCATCTTTATCCCTCTGTCCTCACACTCTCTTTCTGTCTTATAATCTCTCCTGCTCAGTATGGTACATGTTCATTGGTGTGAAAGACAACGCTAGTCTGACACATTTTCTTTTAAACAGCTTATTTAAATTAAATATTCTGCAGTATTTCTATGCCATTGTGTACTAATGCATTATTGTAATGCAATATTGAGGTATTGTTCTTAGTATTTGCTTGATCATTATGAGTTAAGTTCAACAAGTTTGTGTTTGTTACCAAACTCATAACGAATCAGACATGTCGAAACGAGAAGGTTCTTGGTTTAGTGAGTCAGTCAGTTGTTGATTTGCAAACCGCTCAGAACAATTCAGTCCAATTCATGAGTAAATAATTCAGATTGTTTTTGTGAACGGTTTCAGATGATTCATTGGAAATATCCAAGTCAAAAGAACGATTCATTCATGAATCAGGCAATACCTGCTGTAAATTGTCGCTTTAAGGGTGTTAAGGCCCGCTCACATTCACAAAATGTCAGAGGTTAACCTTCTATTTCCAGTAGTTTAGCAATTGAATTCTCACAACGAATTCATTCAAACCAAACAGCTCTCTGTTTGTCAGTCCGCATGACCAACTTTGAACCGGTTTCAAAATCTGCGTGGGAAAATATTTCGCCCTCACTTGAAATTGCTGGCAAGGCAAGGCGAGTTTATTTATATAGCACATTTCATACACAATGGCAATTCAAAGTGCTTTACATAGAAGAAATTAAAATAATAAAAAGAAATAAGAATAATTAAAACAGTTTAGAAAAATAAAATAAAATACAGTACAGTACAAACAGTCGGACGAACATTGGCACAGTGCTCATTCAGTAAATGCATAGCTAAACAGAAGTGTTTTAAGTCTTGATTTGAATGTGACTACAGTAGGAGCACGTCTGATCTCCTCTGGAAGCTGGTTCCAGTTGCGGCTGGCATAATAGCTAAAAGCGGACTCGCCATGTTTAGAGTGAACCCTTGGTATTTCTAGCTGATATGATCCTAATGATCTGAGTGATCTGTTGGGTTTATATTCAGTGAGCATATCTGCAATATATTGAGCGTTCACCTTGAGGTATGCGTTCACCTTGAGAACTTTATCTTTGTTTCCAAACGCAATGACTTCAGTTTTGTCTTTGTTTAACTGAAGAAAGTTTTGACACATCCAACTGTTGACTTCGTCAATGAATTGGCACAGGGAGTCAATGGGACTGTAGTCATCAGGCGATAGGGCTAAGTAGAGCTGTGTGTCGTCTGCATAGCTGTGGTAAGAGATCTGGTTCTTTCTCATTATTTGGCTCATTGGGAGCATATACAGGTTGAACAGGAGTGGCGCAAGAATTGAGCCTTGAGGGACTCCGCATGTCATGGATGTCCACTCAGACTTATGGTCTCATAATAACCTCTCCCATCTAAGTATGACCTGAACCGTTTTAGGACCATCCCAGAAAGCCCCACCCAGTTTTCCAGCCTGTCAAGAAGTATGTTATGATCGACAGTGTCAAATGCAGCACTGAGGTCAAGTAGTACCAGCACTGATAATTTCCCTGAATCAGTATTTAAGCTATTTTGTGCTGCCCACAAAACAGCATAACCGCAAGTTTTCTGTAATATGTATAATGAGTGTCTATAATCTATGATTGCTTTGAGTATACATCACATAAAATAATCATGTATGCACAATTACAGTTGGAAAGAGGCCAACTTAATTTATGAATTCCTGACAGGCATTGATTCCCGTGACTTACCGCGATTGGTTGCCGAATAGCTTTTTTTTGTCTCTCATTTGCATAATATTGAGCATTATCTCATCTGTTTGACACTCTCACCACTTGCTCCTCTTCACTGTCAACCCCACAATCTCCGGTAGAGAAGGAATTGAAAATGGCTGCTTAGCTCCGCACCAGTGGACACATACAGTAACAGGGGTTGATTAAAAGGAACCACCAGAGACCAAGCATGCATTGTACATTCATCACTATTTACAACTGCTCTTCCTCTCATGCTCCTCCAGCACTTCAAGACAACACAAACGCTCCTTAGCGAGCTCCTCGATCAAGCCCTCATCAGCGTGATGCGCATACTGGTGGCACGTTAATCACCATGCCTCTGTCACCCGGATGGCACCCATGTGATTGAACAATTTCCCCACCCCTGGCTTTATTAATGGATAGTCAGTTCAACCCTGTTTAGCTGATGTCAGTTGGGTCTTCGAGGCTTGGCAGGAAGGTGAAGGTGGGATTCAGGGGCTGGAAAAAGGGGTTTATTCATCATCAGCTGTCATGGTGGCTCAAGGAGATCACTTGGATCTCATTTAGCATGTTTAGTTATCCCACACTTCCACTAGGGATGTGCAATTTGGCCATTTTGTCTCCTCGAATAGTCAGCAATTTCCAAGCCAATTTTCAGTTCAGCTATTCTCTAGCCGACCAGATTGCAATGTACCACCCAAAATACCATTATAACAAATCAATTTCGACACATTTGCTTGTAGTTATTGGACTCTTGATCCCTGTTGAATGCTTTAAAACAATTACAAGTGACAATTCCTTATGTTTGAGGCACAAAGTCGCTCTCCAAAATCTTCAACTTCTCTGCTTCTCACTGGGGGAGTGAGCTTTCACTTGAATCTTCTGCAAGCACTTATCATCCCACACCCTTAAACCAATACATACACACACACACAAAAACTCCCACACACATACATTCTTTTATGACTTTGTGAGGACATTCATTGACACAATGCAATCTCTAACGCCTTACCCTAACCTTACCCATCACAGCTGTGCCTAACCTAATTATAACCGTATCCCTAAAACCAAGTCATGACCCTGAAACATGCTTTAAAAATGGGTCTTAGAAAGTGAGGACTGGCCAAAATGTTCTCATTTTACTCTTTGTCCTCACTCCAATGATCTAAAACTTAAACCGGTCCTCACAAATATAGTTGTTCAAGTACACACACACACAAACCTTACATTTTTTGTTTGCACTTCTCCTTTTATAGCTTGCTTCCTAATCTACAGTAGTCGCCAAATAAACCTGGCATTGTATGTAACGAATATTGTTGGCTCTTGATGAATTGCTTTGGTTCCTCCTTTGTTAGTTGCTTTGGATAAAAGCCTCTGCTAAGTGCATAAATGTTCCTTGGATACACTTGGATCACCACATGTTTGAGTCTTTATAGAGCCACTTTACAGACCAAAGCAGATCTTTCGGACTAAAGGAGTTTCCCCAGTATTGTTGGCATTTTGCGAAGGCAGCAAGTGTGTTTACCGCAAACGCAGGGAGGAAGTTGTCACACCTGACAGCCGACAGCTGTACGCCCGCTCTAACTAAAGACCGGCTGCTCATTCTGTCCGCTCCACACACAACAGCAGGAGCTATTTCTCTTTGTAATGGGCGTCAAGTGAAATCAGCACATGTTGCAAACAGGCTGGATGAGCGGTCGTGTGACACGTGTTTACGCGTAGTGGTTTCCTCCACGCTCTGAAGATGTATGGTCTAATCAGGTCTTTAGTGCAGCCCATTACTAAACTGAGATGTTGAATTACCTCCATTACACTTTAACAGGTCCAACTGCAGCCGCTCGCCCTCATTCACATTAATGAAGTGTGTGTACATGTGTGTGTGGGTGTATAACCATCATTCGTAATGTTTTTTCTCTTTTCCCCCCATGTATTTGGGCACTTAAGCCACACTTACAAATGCATTAGAAGCAAAATATCTAATCGAGTTGTTACTGCTGGTGTAAAAGCAATTCTTAGTGGATGTATGAAGTCTGTCAATTCCTCAAGTTCACCATGGTCATTGAACCAGGTTTTGGTTATTTTGGCAGTGTGGGCAGGTGCAAATCCTGCTGGAAAATGAAGTCAGCATCTCCATAAAGCTTGTCTGCTGAAGGAAACATGAAGTGCTCTGAAAATGTCCTGGTAGACGGCTGCGTTGAGTGGACAGCACAGTGGACCAACACCAGCCGATGACCAACACAGACTGTGGAAACTTCACACTGGACTTCAAGCATCTTGGATTGTGCGCCTCTCCATTCTTCCTCCAGACTCTGGGACCTTGGTTTCCAAATGAGATGCAAAATTTGCTCTCATCAGAAAAGAGGACTTTGGTCCACTGTGCTTTATTAAATCCAGACTCAACGCAGCCGTCTACCAGGACATTTTCAGAGCACTTCATGCTTCCTTCATTTTCCAGCAGGATTTGCCCCTGCCCACACTGCCAAAAGAACCAAAACCTGGTTCAATGACCATGGTATCACTGTGTAATTACTGTGTGATTTCATGTAATATTCTAATTTAAATCCTGTTTTCGTGGGTTTTATGAGTTGGAAGCCCAAATTATGTACAAATAAACAACTAAATACTTGAAATCGTTTAAGTTGTGGGCCCTGAATCTATAATCTATGGAAGTTTAACGTTTTAAATGGAATTATGGAAATAAACTTTTCCATGATATTCACATTTTTTGGAAAGGGTCTGTATATTCACACGCTCTATACCACCGCTTTATACCACTGGAAGGTCCATTTTCTGAATATAATGTATTTCTCCTACTTTACAGATTCTGTAGCCACAGCTTCAGGCCCGCTGTTGGTGGAGGTGGCCAAGTCGATGGGCTCCAGTTTAGGTCTGGCTCTCTCTACCTCCATGTACTGCAATAAGCAGGTCATCATCATCGACAAGGTCAAACCAGCCAGCATCGCTGATAGGTAATTACAGCGGCAATCATTTCCACAACACACAGGAAGATGAAATGAAAGAGGAATTTTCCTTATGAAAGAAGCATCATTGCTCATCATGCTTCCATTGTTTTGTGAGCCAGATCAATGCATCAAGAGGAGAGAAATGTGTGCTGCAGAAACCTGATGCCTGCTTGTGAAAATGTAAAAGTTTGAAATGCATATAGCTTAGCAACTAATTATAGAAATTCAATAACTCATCTAGCCTTCATGCCAGCAGAAAAGCCCGGAACAATAATAAGGGTGGCGGAGTGCTGAGCAAGTGAAAACCTTTCCATCAGAACAGATTAGCACTTTGAAGATGATTCAAGAGTTTGCTCTTGGGAGAAACATTGGGTGGGAATTAATAATACTCCTTATACCCTTTTTGCATCGACGGGGTGCCAGTTTAGGTGTCCAATCTGGAACCACTATGTGCATTTTCACTACAGAAAAGCATTTGTGCACTTATGAAATATTTGTTCTAAATTGGCTTAAAAGCACTGCTAATGTATAAATAAGAATTTAAATAAATGTATCAAATAAAAAAATTATATTAAATTCAATTATAAAGTATTATTGTTATTTAAAAATACTTAGTCTGCATCAAATTTGGTGTTCAAACAACTGAAACTACTTAGGTGTTGGACTACTGAAAGTCATGATATTTGCAGTTTTGAGAAGAATTCGTTTTAAACGATTGTTTGAAATGATGCCTGTGATTAAGTGCAATTCAGTGGACGTTTAGGATTGGCAAAACAGGAAGTGATCTAATTGCCTTTGCAGGTGTGGTGCACTGCATGCAGGTGATCACATCTTGTCAGTGGACGGCACAAGTATGGAGTATTGCACACTGGCCGAGGCCACCCAGCTGCTAGCTAGCGCTTCAGAACACGTCAAAATGGAGATTTTGCCCCACCACCAGACAAGACTGGCTCTCAAGGGCCCTGAACATGGTAAGAGACCTACACACTCACTCTGAGCTCTAAGGGTACCTGTACACTAGAGTTTACAACAGAAAACACTTCAAATCCATTTGTTTAAATTGGAATTGCATATTGTAAGGATATAGGCAATTCACTGCATCCCTGCTTGATTTCAAACCGACCCGGCTCTTTTTACACTCCATTAGGACTTTCTCTAGTGCGTAAGACCACAAAAGTGATGCAAACTGTAAAATGTGGTGGATAAATGCACATTTATTTAGAGTTTTACTCACTCAGCATTTTATTTTTGGTCACATTTATTAATTGGAATAGTTGTAATCAGCCTTTTATTTTTGGTCACATTTATTAATTGGAATAGTTGTACAACATGCATCTTAGAGTAGCTCTTCAAATCTCAGTGCTCTGAGAGTGGAGACATTCCCTTAATGAGTTAATCGATATTGAAAGTAATGCGATGTGCATAATTGATGCCTAACATAATTCTTGTGTGTCTTTGATATCAACCCTGTAGTTCCTAGATACAATGTTG
Organism: Rutilus rutilus; assembly: GCF_951802725.1. Lineage (NCBI taxonomy): Eukaryota > Metazoa > Chordata > Actinopteri > Cypriniformes > Leuciscidae > Rutilus > Rutilus rutilus. The sequence continues at coordinate 10,625,911 of NC_140212.1, read as the reverse complement.
TCTGAATGCAGCATTTGAGAGCAGTGCAAGGCCAGCTTTGTCCTCTCCACATGATGGTTATCTTAATGATATTTAAACATCTTTCTTGCAGATATCTGAATCTTTCCTCAGGTTGTCAGGGGTTACGTGTTGTTCAAAAGCTCATTCTTATCACCTGACAGGTTTTTATTAAGCTGTGCGCCACCAAATGGTATGAAAACAAGAGTTGACGTTAAAAGTTTAGAGCAAGGATGATTCTCCCAGAGAATACATCCTCATGACATCTAATGTGTGCCCTGTCACATCTTATCAGGAGCAGGATGTTAACGTTCAACACCAGAGACAAAGGCTTGAATGCAGCCGTACTTCCTGATAGGGCTAGATTTATACCACAAAGATGTAGAAGGCCACACACTAGAGCAGAGCCAGGAAAGAATGACCGGACCAAAGTCATATTTAATTACCAGAATCGAGACTTTTGACTTGGCTAGTAAGCAACCACACAGTAACATGCTACAAAACCCTCAGAACATTCTGGAAAACTGGCAGAACACCCTAGCAACCACATATAAATTAAAAGAACCCTCTGAATACCTTTGCAACCACATGGTAACGCCCTGGGAAGCACCCAGAAGACCCTAGCTACCACACAGCATCTTGCTAAAATCTCTTAGTATACCATAGCAACCACATAGCAACACCCTGGCAACCATCCAGAACATCATAACAACTGCATAGAAATGCCTTAGCAGCCACCCAGAACACCCTAGCAACTGCACAGTAACATCCTGAAAACCCCTCAGCATAGCAACGCCCTAGCAACCACCTAGAATACCATAGAAATGCCTAGACAACCACCAACAACATTCTAGCAGCAACCGCGGAGTAATATGCTACAGAACACTTGGCAACATTCTGGCAAAAACTAGAACACCCTAGCAAATGCACAGTAACATGCTAAAACCTTGTCAGCGTCTGCATACAAACACCCTGGCAACCACCTAGAATACCATAGAAATCCTATATGCATCCTATATGTCCTGTACTGCTGTTCTGCTGGCATCCTTCACTGAAATAAAAAAAAAATCCCTATTGACAAATTAGAATTATTTTGCAGAACGTCCACAAGGTCAGTGGCTGTACGACCTTTAAGCTATAAACTTAATAAGAATGTGGATTAAAGCCTAGGCCCAGAGAACATAAATAAGCGTGGACCTGCACAGCATACTAATGCTTCTTGCTTGCTGTCGTAAGGGTTTTTTAGAGGCCCAGCACTAGAAAACAATGAAGTGACCCTTGGGTCAGCTGGTAGGAGGCGTCTTGATTGGCTCTTAAGAGAAGGAAATTCAGTTTAGAGCACCATCCAAACACATTCACAGGACGAAACGCACTCCTGAATCCTGTGAAGAGCCCCACATGTCTACTGTCAGGCTTCTCGCATTACTATGCACCTGCACGTCCACTACGCAGTACGCACACACAAACGTGTACTCTATTTCCTCAGCTCGAGCAGATTTAGTGCAGTGAAGCGTTCTATACTAACACAGATCTAAATGCCAGCCGCGGTGAAATTCCAGACAGATGGCAAATGCCGGAAACGTCAAAACACCAGACAGCTGGCTGAAACCTTAACGCACGTATGCATCACACATACACATTCTGCCTTGTCACCGCATACTCATGCAAACACAACATCCGTTTGGAGGGCTTCCATGGGTGGAAGTGTCTGTGTGCCACAGAAAACATCTGAATCTACTGCTGAAAACAAAAATAATTCTTGTTTCTGATGCAAACACTGAACCCAATCGTTTTGCTTGGCTACCTTGTGCATGTAGTTTTTTTTTTTTTTTTGTACAATGTATTAAGTGCACACTACAGAGTGTATATTGTACATATACCACATACTATACATACAGCATTCATACAATATTTTAATATGTTGCCATCCCTGGTATAGAGAGACTAAGCTATATTGTGTTAACTTCACAATAAAAAAAAATTCAACCATTTAAAAATAGATTAAGAGCACATTTAAGCTGTATTTATTATATGAATTTATATTATATTATATTATTATACATTTATTTTAATGATAAAATACAATATTCTCTACTTTAACTAAAATGCTCTACTCAAAATTAATCATGACAATCATCATAATGCAAAAAAAAAAAAAAAAAAGATTAATCTTGATTATATTAATTTGTTGACACCCTTGGTATAGAGATTCTACATTCTTTATGCTTGCAGAAACACTCATATTTTCATGTGTGCCTTCCCCTCTATGATTCATGAACAATTTCACACACACATAATTGTAGAAGTAATAGCTCTCATCTGTCCAGGCCTGATTACCTTCGGTCTCAATGGATTCTTCACTGTCTTTCAACTCTGTGCTACTGTTTGATGCTATCATGATGATGGATCCCTGGTCTCCTGCCTTACACAAAAACACACTCCTTCCTCACCTCTCATCGAGTCTCTTTCCTGTCTAATCCCCTCTGCAGCCACTGCCCTCCAGTTTGCCTCTCTCTTCTCTCTCTGAGACTGCTTTTGTAATCTATCTTTCCAGGCTGTGTGCTTGTGTGTTTGAGAGCACAGCAAACATGCTGCTAAAATTAACTGGGAAAACAGAAAGGAGCCAAAATAGAAAATAATCAATGCAGGTGTCCGTGGTCGTGTATTTTAGGAGGATGTTTTGTTGGAAGAACTAGCTATTGGATATTTAATACCTTGCTGTGGGAATGCTTGTTTGTGAGTAAGTCTGCCTGTCTACTTTGTACAGTATAACCGAAAGAAAGTCTCAGAAGATATTGCAAGGTAGCTTGCAGCTGTATTTTTGGTGAGGTCTACAGTATTTGTGACATTGGTTGCCTCGACCTAGAACGTTTCTTAAAGGTATAATTCAGCACAACATTTTATTGTTTATTTTATTTTAATGTAATATATTTATTTTGGACGCATTGACTTTCATTGAATGGACAAGAACGGTTTCCCACAGAAGCAAGAAATTGATACAGATTTGGAATAACATGTATTTGAATTATTTAGTCAACTATCTCTGCAAAAAAAAAAAAAAAAAAAAATCCAAATGTTTGCCATAATTTATTTAGCTTGTGCTTGTTTTTTTTGTCCTTTTCTGCGCTTATGAAAAAGTCCAATCAAAAAGCATTTAATGGGCATTTCAAACATGAAACTGCTTAACTAGGTATTTTTTTAACAATGGTGGTTTTATTCCAGGGTCAAGCACGGTTTGAAAAGCCTTAAAGTGTCTCTCCTTGTATGTTATACATTGGCATTTTTGTTGTGTTGTATGCTTTTCCCGCTCACGTCCTCCCTCTCTCTCTCCTCTCCGTGTGGTCAGTCAAGGTGCAGAGGAGTAACCGGACATTGCCCTGGGAATCCGGAACCAACAACAACAGCAACTTCCTTCCCTATCAACACTATAACACCTACCACCCCGACCAGTCCCGCAGCCAGACCAAGCAGAAAACCTCTCCAAACAATCCCCGTAATGTTCCTTCCCTTTTCCTTCATCCTCATCCTCTCGTATCTTCCTCGTCTCTCATCAGTGACAGATTTATTCCATTGTTTTATGGGTTTTGGCTTTATAACTTAGACTTCCAAATTGATTTTCAAATGTATTTTTTAATAAAAACTCAAGGTCTCGGATATTTTCAAAAAAAAAAAAAATTGGCTAATCGATGCCACATGAGCAACAGACCATAATCAAGTTGTGTGCGGAGTTCAACAATATGCAAATAAGCATAGACAGCCAATGGGAGTGAAGATGCTGTATTTTCTGCTGAAAATGCAAGATTTAAAGTTATCTTAAATTATGCTTGATGTCTTCATCTGTCAATATATATTTATATTTTATACAATCAGTTTAAATCATGCATTATTTGAGAATCGAACCCACGACCTTGGCGTTGCTAGCGTCACGCTTCACGTAAATAAATGTGATGAATACAGGAAGAAATGTTAGAATGTCTCATTTGCGCTTTATTTGATAAGACTGTTTTTGTTTTTGTCTTTTTTAGTGCGTTTTATTTGATCTCTTTGGAAAACAGAGCAGAACTAATTTGTTCCCCGGCTGTTTCCTTGTCTCTAAACTACGCTGAGGCTAAAGACTGTTTTTCTCTCTGTACTGCTCTCTTCCTCCGTATTATATCTGGCCTTTATTCTCCATCTGTGGGCGTAGCTGAGCTCTATTCTACCAGAGGCGAGAGCACATTACGGCAAAGCTCAGACTCGCCGAACAAAGCCAGACGAGCACTGAGCCATTCAGGGAGACTTGTGTGTTTTTTGTTGTGCGGAAGATACTCAGCGAATCCACAGGACTCATTTGTGTTGCCATTCATAGGGGGATATGGAACATAATCCTGGTTAAGGAAGCGATATTGCACTATTGACATTCTAGCAATGTGACCTGATCGTTTCTCCCTGTGCGGTCATGGGTGGACTTTATGGTCTCAAATACATTCTGGGACATGTAGTCAATGATTTGCTCTCTAATTGGCTGATAAGATGGGGAGATTGTCACTTGTCACAAAAGCACTCCTCATTTGTGTTTTTAGGTCATGCTTTTCCTCTTTCAGCGGCCTTTTCAGCGAGCCTGATTTGATTATATGGACTCATTACTATAAATTCCAGCCATCAGGGCCCTATCGATCTGTTTTGCTGGCACTCTATGCATTTCAAGGGCACCGTGAGACTGTTAGAGATGACCTGTAATTGTTCGTTTACACTGACAGTGATTTGCAGCTCTAAAGCAACAGGACGTTGTTCATTGTCAATGATAGTTCGCGTTTAGAGGTGACGTGATTGACAGAGACCAACCTAGGGAATGTTTTGATGCAAAATAGGATGATCATCTTGTAAAAAAAAAACGCCCTTCATAAAATATATTGGCAGCCATATATGTAAAGACCTATTTATACTGTGCGAGAAAAATAATTGTATGATCTTGTCATACTATAAAGACAACATGTTTTCTACACACTACATTACATTTATGTTAGATGTATAAACCCTTTAAAAAACATTTGGTTTTTACTCAATTACATTTTTATTTTTATTTTTAACTTTAAAATGTCCATATTTTATTTTTATTTATTATGCTCGTTTTTTATTTCTATTTCCTACCGTTTAAAACTAGGACTTGCCAATAGGATAAAATAATTTGTTAATCTGATCAGTTATTTGAATAAATTTTCAACCAGCCTTTAGACAGCAAAATGTAAAAAAGGGGGGAAACATAAAACGTGTTAAATTGTTAATTTAATCTAATTGTAATTTAATAAATTAATATATTATAAATGAATAATGCATTAGATAAATAGCTAATATTACATTTATTTTGACTATCCAAAAAAATAAATTTCTGTGGATCCCTCGCAGACTTCAGTTTGAAAACCCCTGCAGCAACCAATGGTACAGCAAACTGCCAACCTCCAGCGATTTCACAGTTTGCCACTTATTTCACACATATGATTGAATTTAAAGTTAGCAACACAACTACAATCTCTTGCGGCACCTTCCCAACCTTCACAGTCATGATTCACATTCTCCATTCAGGAGTGCCATAAAGATGCTGTGGGCACTTCAGTGCTGGTGGCTTCACATAATTTACTGTCATTCCATCAATACTTTTTAGTCACAGTCTCGTTTTTTTATTCCTGGATTATATATCCCCCAGGTTCTGGAAGTTCAAAGGCTTTTTCCATCTTTAAAAGATGTGTCCTTGATACTGCGTGAATGCAAACTCCTCCGAGAGTTGTATTACTTAAGCTGCTGGTTTCTTTTTCCCTTAAGTCAAATTAGCCAGCATTTGCTGGACATCGACTCTTTAATGTTTGCATTAGGAAGAGCTCATCCTTTACAATTCACAAATGGACAAGAAGGCCTCATGGCTGTAGATGGTTTAGAGTTTTAAAAACAAGATAGAAAGACAGAATGTCCTTCCATGTGGCAAGAGCAGACAATCTGTTTCAAACAGCAATGCAAAAATGAGACTGTAATCTGCTCTAATCCTGCCATGTTTTCAGCATCACAAAGTGTCTAAGCCAAACAAAACATATTTTTTTGTAGTAGTAGTAATGTTCTGCCAGTTAGGATTTTTTTTTTGTGAGCGCTAAAAACATGGCTTTGAATGTCTCTATCTGATGAGTATGAACTGTGTTCCGGTTCTCAGGCACTGCTCTGTGATAAGAAGTGGCTTTTTGGCAATTGGGAGTATTTTTAGAGATGTGCTTTGAAGACTTACAATGTCAAACACGAGGGTAGTCTGCTACACTTTAATGAGTTGTTTTGTGCATTTCCTCGAGTGGTGACAAACCTTGGCTCTCATTTCTAGCACCTGTTGTTAGAAAATGTTGGGGTTCAAAAGTTCAGTTGAAAAGATGGTATCCAAAATGGGATTTAAACTGTTAAAAATTACAGATTCTGCAGTATTTCTAGGTCACTAACCTAAATTTGTGACGTCGACATCGTTGTACAGACAGTCACGTGTTCTCAAGATGCTCATCGAATCATCTCAAATCATGCTGGAGATCATAAACATCAAGCTTAACTAATGGAGTTCATACAGCTTAAGTGCTGCTGTCTTTAAAGCAGAAGAAAGATAAACCAAATACTAAGACGTTCTGAAATTCTCGAATTGTTATACTGATAATGTCACTTGTAATGGACAAAAAAAAAAATTCTACTAAGCTAAACTGAACATTATATACTTAATACTGAATGTTTTGAAATGAGTCATTGAGAGTTGATAATAAGTTTCTCTCTTTCTACACAGCTCTGGGTTCATCCTTCTCTCCCACCTCCATGAGTGCCTACAGTCTGAGCTCACTCAACATGAACACGTTGCCACGCACCATGTATCCCACAAGTCCCCGCGGCACCATGATGAGACGCAAACTGAAGAAGAAAGACTACAAGAGCTCAAGTACGTTTGATGCACTCACGTTGAATTTTTCAACTAAACTATTTTTATTGATCAAGAGACAAAACATTTCGTACAATTCAAAACGAGGCCTCATTCTTAAAGGGATCTTTAATTTTTAAGGGTAAACTAACCCTTTAAACTTCAAACAGAATCGAGGGTACACTATACAAACAAATTGAGCTGATTCAATCCTTACCTCCAGTGAGCTGTTATTTGCTGCAACCAGATCACCGGAGAGCCGAATCAATCTGAGAATGAATTATTTGGTTTTATGAGTCCGGTTCTACAATTTATTCAAAAAGAAGTCTGACCCAAAGCAACTTTTTTCCAGTGAATCGCAACTTAAATTTGATAATTAGATGTGGAGAGTATAAAAACAAACATAAAACAACAGATTTGTCAGTGGTCCTTGCTCAGTTCCACTTTGATTCATTCTTTAAACCCTTTTGTTTTTTATCAGAATGGCTGAAGTAAACAGAAAAAGGCTTGGTTATTGATTTTCTGTGAAACTTCTGTAATGTATCAGCACCTCCACGCAGGCTCTGGCCAGGGACTTGTCTTGACTTTGATATTAGGTTTCGAATTTGTATAGCTGCCTATGCCATTCTTTGTGCGAAACATAAGTCAGGAGGTTGAATATACCACCTACAGTAACTCAGAAATGAACCTTTATAACTGCCTCATTATGCTAAGCGCATGCAAGTGTGCGAAAAGAGAAGCTTGGTCAAGCCACTGAAAGTTACGAAAGCAATAAAACTCCAACATAAACGCAATGAGGTCGCTCGGTATTAAAGAAGAGCCATACGTCTATTATTCTTCCTGTCTCCGCTATGATAGTCTGTCTTTATCTGTACATTCAGACGAGCTGCACATGCTTCCCATCCTTCCCTTTCAAGACTGGGCTCTGAATCTGAATAAGATCAGCGAGTGTGATCGAACGTACCTGAAGTGAATACAATCAGCATTCTCTTCCCATATCTGAAGCCGCCAAGTGAAAGAGGGAAATTACACCTCTGGCTACCTAGTAATTAGATCCTGAAAGATATTTCATATCCTTCAACCGAGCAGCGTCGCCGCCTCTGCCGCGGGTAATTGCCCGACCACGCTTTCATACCATGTGGTGTGTTATCTGCGGGCTTTGTCAACAAGACCAATAAACAAACGCTGGGACTGAAAAATGGTTAATCAGCTGCCCATGACACTGACCTCGTTCGTGGTACTTGTTTGCGAGTTTCTGTTTTTCGTGGCATTGCTTGGTTATTAACTGTAGAGAACGTAAATGTGAAAGTGAAGATTGAGATGCAGGATGAGGTCATGCTGCTGACATCATCAGTTTTCAGATTCAGTCCAATGGGAATCAGCATTTCTGCCTCTCTAGTTGCACCAAGTGTTGTTGATGTTAACTGAAATAACTAATTTTCGGTAATAGGAATAAGGCTGAAATAAAAAATGTGTTGTTTATTTTTAAGTTCAAGAGCTAAAAAAAACTTAAGCTATATACAAATGAAAAAATCAAATAACAACATGACTAAAACATAAATTAAAAATTAAAATGGAATTGCAATAATAATGATTGTTACCAGGCAGATTTCCAAATCACTCTTAAAGGCATAGTTAACCCAAAAAGTTCTTCAATATATCTTCTTTTGTGTTCAGCAAAGGAAAGAATTTCACACAGGTATATACTGTAACAACTTGAGGGTTTCCATTTTTTGGGCAAATTATGACATTAATGTGCCTTTCATTTCAAGTAGGTGTGCTTTGGAAACCTGTTTGGAAACAATTATACCATTCTTCCATGGTTTGGTCAAACAGGTTGTCCCGCTCTGAAATCATGCCACCGGCTGTGCTAGAAGTTGACATTTCACTTTGCCCAAACAACAGCATGGTTTGATAGCGCCACAGATGCACTGAAGTCCCCCTACAAATGGCTTGCTTAGACGTCTCATTAAACTGGGATATGAGATGGTATTTCAAAATGGCAAAAAACTTCTCCCTGTTTTAATCTGACTTTGAAGTGTTTAATTTACTGAGCTGCACTTGTTCTGAACATCACTTGTAATAGTGTTTCCTAATGCACTGCCTGCCGCTTGTGTTTGGCTAATATACCTGCCGCACAGAAACAGAGCATCTCCTCTATTACTCAAATTTATTTTCAGTTTTACTGCCATGAGCATGTGCATGGCTCCTCATAGACTCTGTTTGTTTAGAAAAATGATTCCATAATGGGTCTGTAATAGTTCTATTGAGTCTTTGCTCAGCTTTTATTTTACTGAGGAACATGAAAAATGCTTAATCAGAGGAGCACACCAGAGTATATTATATCATAATGGAAAATATTCATAGATAAAAAGGAACACGCAGGATAATGCACAGTTGCTTCTTGGTTTAAAAACCTCTAGTCCAGTCTAAGCTGGTGTGCTGGTCTTAGTTTTTTTTTTTTTTTCACATTTTAGAAGAGCATTTTTCAGATGGTCAGGTTGGGAAACCAGCTGTTCACCCAACTATACACCAGCTTGGCCAGACTGGTAGGCCGGCTTAATGAAATAACCAGGTTTAAGTATTACAAGTACCACCCCAGCGTTTTTTCTATTTTAGCTAAAATTATGGCCCCCAGAATATTTTGTTGTATGAATATATGAACATGCAATAAATCAAAAGAAGAGAGCATCTGCTTTTAAACAAAAACCCGTTTTGTTCTTGCTTCATGCATTGTTTTTTTTTTTTTTTTTTTCAACACTTGAATGTGGGTAAGTTTCATAAAAAAGCTAAATATTGAGCAAAAAGCTGAGGAAATCCCGTTTTTGTCAAAGACTACATCCAGATCAGATTCAGAACAATGATCAAAACCATAGATAGAGTGGGTCGAGTCAATCAACATCCCTAATGCTTACACAGTCCTATACCTCGTCCTGGGTCGACATTTCATTCAGTAACATTAGGCAGTTTTGATTTATATGCTGTTTAATGTTGATGATTGCATTATTTTACATATGCATATGATTACATATCATATTGCTTGTTTCTGCATCTTCTTCGCATGTGTTTTGATCAGGAGATTCAGTACTCTTTCAGAACATGCGTAATAGCGCCCCCTATGTGAAAACACAGAAAGCTGGAAAATTCCGTCAATAGCAGGGAAGCGTTGTCTCATAAATGACGGAAATTTCCTTCAATGGCGGGGAAAGAGTTAAAAAATTTATAAAAATGACATCACAAAATTACTAAAACTGGAAAATAAAAAAAATAACTCAATCAAAAATATGAATAAATACTACTTGCTGAAATGCTTGAATTTGCATCAAATATAGATTGATAATTGCCCAAGAAACGCTAATGAACTTTAGCAGCTTGTCAGCAATCACCTTGTTTCAACCCACTGCTGTGAAGCTCAAAGGGCAGCAAACTGTTCATTGCCTCACTGGCCCAAATTGAAAGCTTAATTAAAGCTTGATTAACTTCATTGATGCTCCGAATGAGCCCTATTTGCATAGCACCATGATTTCACTGTCCGTAGAGCTCTACACAGGCAGTCATTTCAAGAAGCCCAATTGCCCAAGATATGTTCTGACAGCCTATAGCGCAAAGGCAAATGAGTGAGGACGGGTCCACTGCATGTAGTGCCGCTGACTCAGCATTTCCAGCCTTTGCATGAGTGACGTCTTCTAGCATACAAAGTAGCATTGGTTTGTTAAAAGTCCCTCCTGAGGCCTTTACTGTCACTGGCTCACAGGGACAGAATAAAGCTCACAGACACTTCTGAAAGGGAGAGAGTGGAGCGATGGAGGGAGATACATGCTGCAAAGTCACCCATCAGACAGCAATGACACGTCTCTGGATGTGATGCCAACCCATCTCCTCACACCGAGCGAGAACACAGAAGGCAGTGCCATTTTCAAGTGCGCTTTATACAGGCACAATTTAGTGTCCTGTTACTTTTTGTAAAGCATTATAGGGACAAATCCCATGTATTTTGTTTGTTTTTTTAAGAATTTGTTGTGGAAAGTGTCTACTGCAAGATCAGACGCAGTCAATGAAGCAGTGAATGTGAGGTGAAACTATCTGTCTTGTCCACACGCACCATATCTCCTCTTCTCCTGCTGAGGTAACTGTAAAAAGCTTTCATTGATGTCTTTTTCTAAATCTTGTTTACCCCTGTTGGAGATGGTGTCAAGCTAATTTTAACGTTCCCCTCTGTGTTTCTGTGGTCCGGAACCAACCAGTCTGCGTTTAATGTACTGTGACCGAACTAGCACCGTGTCTTCTCACCAGGAGAATATTAGCATAATTTAATTGTTGTCTAATGCCTACAGTCCTCGTTTATGATTTCCATGCAGTTGTCAGTTAATATGTTCTGCTAGAGGAAAATATAATTACATTAAAGGACAGTGTTGAGGACATGAAGGCTCCTGGTATCTTCAGGCTACGGCATACACTTAACCCGTAGATACGTAACGTAGTTAACCCCCAAAAATGACATTAATTATTATTTACTCACCTTCATGTATTTTTTTAAGTTCCCTTCATATGGTTCAGCAAAAAAATAACATTATCCCAAATCGTAAAGGGGGTCAAAATGACCCTTATGCATTTCCTATTGTTATTTATATTTGATGACGCAAGTCAAGGGCCTTGGGATCGAAGGTGCGTTTTCCAATTTAAAGCCTCCAAAATCTGTTCCCTGTTGAAGGAAAGATGTTTCATGACTCATTTTAAGGATTTCAAGTTACAGCTGACTCATTGGTCTGTGGGAAGCACAAATGAAGATTTCTAGCAGGAAGGAAGAGGAAGAGGAGGAAGCGAACGAGCTAGAGAGAGTTAGTCAGCTGGCAATTCTTTAAGATGTGTAGACGATGACCCCTCAGGTGCTTGCTTGTCTGTCAGAGCTTTTGAAGTCTACCACAAATCAAAGACACCACTTAACCGAATCGCCTCGCAAAAGCAAGACTCCGAAGCGCACAAAGCCTTGTCGGGTCAATTCGCAGTCTGCGGCCCCTGAGCAATTCTCGAAAAGACCAGTCGGTATCACTTTCAGTGCTTCAGACAGAAAGAATCCCGAATGATCGTTGATCGATGTTCACCGCAGACCTGTCCCTAAAAGCGTTTCAGCATCCAAGAGGCGTCCTATCTTCATCTGCGTCACCTTAACCTCCCTCTCTCATCCCTCACTCCCAATAAAAAAGGAAAGGTCACCGCATTTAAAACAATAAAGGTGTCTGGTGCGGTAAATCTAGCCCGTGAGCAGGGCCATCAATCTCGGATAGACTCACTCTTGAAGTCACACTAGAGCGATCTGGAGAGTATAACAGGCTCTTTAAGAATGCGGCGAGCCCGGTCGATAACCTGGAGGCAGATCTCTGTATGTGTCTATGGGGAAAGAGACCTCCTGACTACCGTCTGTGCTCCCTGGTGCTTGAGATGACAGTTCAAGCTTGGTCAGTCAAGGGTGTGAAGGGCGCTCGTGTGTCAGGGCGCATTTTCGCTCGTCTCTTTGAAAGCACGCAGAGTGAAAGAAGATCTCCAAATGTTGTTGTCCATAAACATTGGCAAAATTGGTTCTTTTTGCAGCCCAGTTCGAATATGTGGCTTTGCAATTGAGATGTTTCCCATGAGACTTTATTGATATAGACAATTGTAAATGGAGCGAAGCGCAGTGTGTAAATCACATTGGTTATGCTTATGTGCCTGTCTGCTTTTCAGCAAGCTGGTTTAATGTATCTCAATCAATGCAGTGAAAACAACAGGGCATTTCTTTTTTCACAGACTTGTTTCTGTCTAATAGAAATAGACTAGATTTAAACTCATGAACAGTTTTTAGTTTATCATTATGAGCTGATATTTAATATTTATCTATGCTCATTTATCCCATTTTGTACATTTAAATTGTCTTTACTGTAATCTAGCACTAAAGTTAATTTTTAAAAACGCTAGCAAATATCAAAATGAATATCCATTTTTTATACTGCATATTATAATGGTATCCGTTTTAAGTATTTTTAATGGTCTTTAAGTTTTTTTAAATATTATTTTTATGATTTATTTTTTGTGACTAAAACTTGAACATATTAAAATAAAAGCTAATTTTAAATATTAATAAAGACTATAATCATATATAAATAATTTCAAATATAAGAGCGGTAGCACTGCTAATATTAAATTTTTATAATAACTATTATGTACAGTAGCATATTAGTTTTTGAGGTGGGATTAAAATCTCAAAATTTTGGTATAGTGACAACCCTATATTTAAGAACTGCATAATATAGTCATTTCAGACCCAGAATTGTAAGATAAGAAGTTCTAACAACCTCATCATTCATACCATCTACAGAAAGAGTTGCCTATAATCCCTGTGATCTGATTTGCGATATAATACACTAGCTCTATATCAAAGTGCCTTTTCTTATTTCAAAGCGCACCTAGCTGGCCCATAGATACTAGCCCACACATTTAATTCTTATCTGCAGTGAGGGCACAGATCCAGCTCAGTCACTGCAAAGACTCAGGGCTCACAACGTTTAATTCTGGGAAAAGCTGCTTTGAGATGCACACAGAACAGTAATTTGAAACCTTTAAAAGGATTGTTGGTCACACTTTAGATTAGGCTTCATTTCTCACTATTAACTAACTATTAACTATGACCTCAAACTCCTAATTACTGCTTATTAATAGTTAGTAAGGTAGTTCGATATTGGGTAGGATTAAGGGATGTGGAATATGGTCATGCAGAATAAGGCATTAATACAGTATGTGCTTTATAAGCAATAAACAGCCAATATCCTAGTAATATGCGTACTAATAAGCAACTAGCTAATAGTGAGAATTGGACCTTTGACTAAAGTGTTACCAGATTGTTTTAATTTACCAAACCTGTCAATATTTTTTTTATTTTTTGTCCTTACATTGATCGCCAAAGAAGTTTAGGTTCAAGCTGCTCTTTTCTATGTAGTAAAATGGGACAGCTCGTTTTGAGCTCCAATAAGATTTCCATTTTATAGGTTATTGTGAGGAACTTTTCCTGCTATTTGTGACCATGTTGTCCTATGTTTTTTCATTCCTGTAGTGTCTCTGGCTTCCAGTACCGTAGGACTGGCTGGGCAGGTGGTCCACACAGAAACAACAGAGGTGACCCTCATTAGCGACTCCATCATGGGCTTTGGGATCCAGCTCCAAGGAGGAGTCTTTGCCACAGAAACCCTGTCCTCTCCACCGCTCATCGCTTACATAGACCCCGACAGCCCGGCAGAGCGGTAAGATCACCGAACGCGACTTATATTAATCTCCAGTGCCTCATTTGACCTAGTTAAAACTCTTTTTAATATTCCAGAAACCCTTCCACAGATCGCAGCACTCGGTGCAGCTTAATTGTTTGCGTTATCAGAGAACTTTGAAACTTCCCTTTGGGAATCTTGAATATTTAATCTCGAATCTAATTTTGATTATCTGAACACATCCCAAAGCCCACAGTTATTACATCACTGTGCTGTTCTCGTAGCTTATAACTTGTCCTCCGCAGAGCCACATCTCCATCGATGATATAATGCGATGATCACACATGATATATAACTGCCTGGCCATGACGATCTGATTTCCAGTCTGCTTGGGCTGTGATTGACTACACCGTTACGTGATAGAGCAAAGCACTTAACTATAATTACCTGAGCACCAGAGCCTCAGCTGGCATCCAAATGAACTTGCGCGTCGACTGATGGGGATTTACATCCCAACTTCACTGTAATTACTGACCTAAGCAACAGAAATGACTTCTCGCTGCCAGTTGAAGTTGTAATTGCAGTGATGGACATAAACCTTCTAATGTTGGGGATTTGATAAAGATCTACCGGCGTTGGGGAACTAAAGTAGCGATGCTGTCAACTTAACATCTTTCTTCTGTGAAAACAACTCAAGTTTTTACAATAATGTAGCTTTTTCCAGTAACAAGCTATTAAACAAGCACAACAGTGCTATTTGTTGTATTTCACTGTACTGTATGTGCATCTTTTTATTTAATCAATTTACTCTTTAAAAAAAAAAAATTGCATTGTTATACAAAATACAACAATGTCTGTTACAATAATTTACTACATAAAATTATATAGTAGTTGTCAATGGATAACTATGTTATGATAGTTACTGTTTATTATTCGTATTATTTGATTTAGTATTCTATGCTGTTTAATGCTATTATCCTTTTTTTTTTTTTTTTTTTGCCAGATGAATAATAATGTATAATAATAGTTTAAAAAAGAAACTGCACCTCATATAGCTTCAAAAATGCATGTCCACGATGTCTGTTAAAGAGTTTATCATCATGCATCATGTTCTAATTATTAATGTGTGCACACATCTGATTAACATCAGATTTTACAATTCTAATCACACTGCACTGCAAATTATCAAACACTCTAAAGATTTAATCCTCCAGGTGAAAACAAACAAACACACACACACACACACACACACACACACACACACACACACACAGCCCACTCTGGATACCAGCATCTAAAATACAGCATATGATTCATGACGACTAGCTTTACTGACATTATAGCAGTGAATTCATGAACAATACTGCTTCTGTTTAGCTCAAGTCATTTTAGAAATCAAAAGAGATCGTTTTTTTTTTTTTTTTCTCAGCTATTAAAAAGTTCTTTACTCTAACCTTGAGGCAGTAGCTAAGAGGACGTTTGTATTTTTGCCTAAAATGTCACATCAACTCAATAATGTCTATTTAACGGTGCCAGCTGGCATAATATAAATGGTTGGTTGGTCTGTGCGAGACATTGCCTGGGTACCATTACCTATTTCGTCTCCCTCTGCAAGCAGTCCATTATTTAGTATTTTATGCATTCAGCACAGCTAGTCTGTTGGCCAGTGTAAGAGGAATGGTGTGCTAAATCTGCTCTCTGTGCACAGGTGCGGCATCCTGCAGATCGGTGACCGCATCCTGTCAATAAACGGCATTCCCACTGAGGACAGCACACTGGAAGAGACCAATCAGCTGCTGAGGGACTCCAGCATCACCAGCAAAGTCACGCTGGAGATTGAGTTTGACGTAGCAGGTGGGGACACAATTCATCAATTCCAAACCTGTTTGGGGAGGAAGGATCCATCTGGGCATAACCCGCGTTCATCCTAGTGTGTTCCTTTAAAGTTATGCCATTATTCTGGGAGCCAAACCATCTGCCGTCTATTTGATGTATATAAATGATTAGCGCCGCTAGACAAGTGGCCCGTGATTTAATAGCTACTGTTTCCAGACAGAAAATCCGAAATACATTCTCTCATTTTTCCATCTCGTGCTGTGCTTTGGCAGTGCTATCACAGTACGGGTCTCATCGAACGCCTGTAGTCCTTGAGACGTGCTGTAATTAGCTTGTCATCCTAGTGTTTTGTCTTGTGTAATTTGGTATGATATTTAATTCGTTTCTTAATTACGAATGAATCAGAAGTTAATCAGAAATCTTTTAACTGTGTATGTGATGACTTCAAGTGTAGTTTCAGCCTTAAGGCACTAGCATAGACCGCCTACTGTCCTTTAACAATATGCGTATAGCTCACAAAAATGAGTATGTTTCTGTTAAGCTCTAATCTGACTTTATGAAACTTCTGTCAGTAAGGGCTTAAATGCTGTTTACAAAGTTCACTAACTTTATTCTTATGTACTGCCCCGAGACTTGGGTTGAAGATCAAAACGCAAGCTTTATTGAGTGTAATCCATAATCGTAATCCATAAAAGAGGCATAAGGTGGTTTGACCTTAAAATAATGTTAATAAATAAAGAATAAAGTTTGTGAGCATTTAAGCCCTTACTGACAGAAGTTGCATAAAGTAACACACAGAAGGTGCACAGAGAAAACCACCCAGATAATGACAAAAGTCCAAGGGATAGGAAAACAGGGAAATCCAGGGAAACAGGTCAAGACCATGACACTGAAACCAGAAGTAGCGTTCAGAAATGCAGTGTTTGCAAACGACTTTGCAAAGAAAGAATGAAAACACAGGGCTTGTACTGTATATAGGCAGGGCTTAACAAGCCAATGACACACTGCTGAACCTTGATAGAATTAATGATAGAATCCTCCTAGAGTTTGGGGTCAGTAAGATTTTTTTTTTTTTTTTTGTGAAGAAATTAATACTTTGATTCTGCATGGATACATTGATCAAAAGTGACAGTAAATACATTTATAATATTGCAAAATATTTCTATTTCAAATAAATGCTCTCCTTTTGAATATTTTATTCATCAAATTATAAAATGGTTTTAAGCTGCTGAAACTGTTTGATGATAATAAGTTTGATAATATTATATTAATAAATGTTTGTCGAGCATCAAATCCGAATATTAGAATGATTTCTGAAGGATCATGAGACACTGAAGACTGGAGTAATGGCTGCTGAAAATTCAGCTTTGCCATCACAGGAATAAAGTACATTTTAGAACATATTAAAATAGAAAACCGTATCTTGAATTATTTATTTTGAATTTGATATTTCACAAAATTACTGTTTTACTGTATTTTTGGTCAAATAAATGCAGCCTTGGTGAAGGTAAGAGACTTCTTACCGAAATCTTACCTTCCCCAAACTTTTATTACAAGCCATGAACGTACCCTAATTTGCACGAACCACTCATTTACATTCTGTGACATTCAATGTAAATCTTCCTTGCAACCCAATAAAATGTCAATATTTTACCACAGAACAATCAAATCTGCTTTTGAAAGGATGTGCTGGAAGGAGAACGACTCGACTTTTTTTTCTAGTTCAGGCCAAGTGTTTTTGAAAGACTCTTGTGTTGATTTGGAAGAAATGAGTTGGCTTGAATTACTGCATGATCATTTCAAGAGCAGAGGCCTTTATGTGTAATGGAGGGTCGCTGGAGTGCAGTGCGTTTTCTTTCTTTTGATGCTTTCACACTTCTGTCATTCTTTTTGAGTCTGACTCACTGCCCAGAGGAGAAGGACATATTTTATGGAGATTTCAGTCTTCCAGACTTAGGATTCTGAGCTTCTGTCAGAAAAGATCATCTACATCGCTGCCTGAGAGAAAGACTGAATTTTTAACAGCTGTCTACAAGTCACTTTAAAGAGAGTTCACCCAAAAATGAATGTTCTGCTAGCATTTACTCTACTTTCTTTCTTGCATGTAAATCAAAGGAGATAAAAGCTACCACTATGGGGACCAATAAAAAAAAAAAAAAGCAGCTTGGACATTCCACTAAACATCTAATTTGTTTTTTTTATAATCATACAGGTTGGGAACAACATGAGGGTGACTAAATGATGACATATCATTTTCAAGTGAACTATCCCTTTTACAAGTGTTGGTTTGGTCCTTCACATTTCAGTTTCAAAATGGTCTATGAATCCAGACTTAATCAAACTTGAGAATGATTATATGGATAGACCTGCATCTAAAAATTGAGCTTTTTTTGTATTTCTGTCCTGGTCTCATCCAGAATCGGTCATCCCAAGCAGTGGAACCTTCCATGTGAAGCTACCAAAGAAGCCAGGTGTGGAGCTGGGCATCACCATCAGCTGTACGTATTCTTCTCTCAGTTCTTCTATGCGTAATAATGGTTGTCTATGCTCAAGGTGTAAGTTGTATTTATTGATCATACATGGGATAAATAATTTGAAAAACACAAGGTCAATGGGTTTGATTCCCACATCTGCATCTGCCAAATAAGAAAGTATACAGTGAGAAACTATATTGTTAAAAAAACAACGTATAATTACCCACATTCCCATTTGAAGTTTTAACTGCACTCTTATTTGCCTCTTCGGTGTTTTTCTGTGCATTATCTAGGCCACACATTTAGAAGACTTTCACTTCCTTCACTCCCTGTATCATGGAGATAAAAATATGTGACATTTAACCCTTGTTTCAGTTCCAAGGACATTGAAGAGACACAACTGGGTGACTTATTATTGGGTTACTGGGGGAAAAAAATGTAGCTGTTGCTTATTAGGGTACTGGGGAAAAAAATCCTTTCTTACTACTCAGAGGGTTTGTGCTTATTTATAATATTTTTGGGAGTTCTGCATGACAAGCACCTAATTATACAGTACCTCTCATTTATTGCAATTGTAAATTTAATTGCTAGGAACAGACTGTAGGTCACAGTGGCTGCGTCCAGAAGGCAGTTTCATTGTATTGTGTGATGTGTGTGATGTGTCTGATGTGTCTGATGTGTTTTTTTGTGTATGAAGGTCTTCCAAGGCACCATAATGTCACATCTAAAGATCTATAATGAATTCAAGTTTCTTTGGGCTTTAGGGATAACCAAGATGATATTTTGTGACAAATTCTTATTTCTCACTAGAAATGGAGAAAATTGGCTTCTTTTTTTTTTTTTACCATCAGACGTTTGTATTTTGGAAACCATTTGCTGAACACACATTGGATTGTGGGATATTATACTTTTTGAACCATCATCTCCCAAAAGCCCATTAATAGTGCTGTCTTTTAATGGAAATAAATGCCAAGCTGTTCCCTCCTTCCTCCAAAGATACTGTATTTTCTCTCCTGTTGTGTCATTCGTTTAAATCACCTGTTTTTTTGGAAAGGTGTTTATAGACGGATCTGCCTGTGAATTCAATCTGTTTTGTGCCTGCAGTCAGGGGCTCTGCAGTGCTCCGTTCGTAAACCCCACGCGCCGAACGCTCGAAGCCTTTGCCAGCTGCTTCATCAATGCCCCCCCGCGCTGTCAAGCGAGAGTGATTCATCACCTCATCCCAGCTCGGTTTTGTCACATTGACTGTTTTCCCCATCACAGCAATATGATACAAACTTCCTGTTATTAGCCAGCGTTTTTGTGAAATACATTGCTGGACCCCTATGCAACAACCTAGCAGTAATTTATTCTCTCTGCATCTGTGGAGTCGTTTACCTCCAAAGCAATTTTGCCCGTCATCCTCCATGCTTTCTAAATAAGTATTTATTACGTTGCTGGTGTACAAGTTGTGTGTAGTCCTCACATTTGTTGCTAGTTTGATGGGGCAAATTCCCCCAGGATTGGCTATGAATATATACACAGTCCAAAGATAATAGCAAACAGTTCCCAGTAAAGCTTCTTTTGTGGGTTTTTACAGCTGTCTAAACTTCCTTAATGAACCAGACAAACTATTTTACCAGTGCTAAAGTACTGCTGTAACTGCTTTTCAGATCATTAAAAAATGTTTTTTTTTTTTTAATGGTTCCCATTCCTCTGCATCTTCTCAAAATCTCCATTCAGTTAACATAATAGTTCATCCAAAAAGGAACGTTTGTTTTTAGTTGTTCACCTTTGCAAAGAAAATCTGCTCAATTATGCCTCCATTTGGCTCAGGGCCTGCAGGATGTCTGAGAAAATCAACTTTTATGGAATGAGAATGAGAGAGAGAGAGATGTAGGGTGTCCTATCCACATGTCGATTTATGTATATGGGCTTTGCGGAGCTCTCGTGGCCTTTCTGAGCAGTTTAATGGCTTTCTGCTGTGTGCCTCTGTAGGGCCTGTATTTCACAGGTACTAATAAAGCCATAGTGGGACACATTTATAGATGTCTTGTTTACTTCTCCTTAAAGATTACCGTGTCTTATTCTCCTAGTGGCATCTCATCTGCTGTGGACTGGAATATGAAATTATATACTCTGTACACTAATCTGAGTTCGTTTTAATTTGATATATACTATGTATGATTTTAAATGCGAGTCACATCCTGAATAGCAGGGGAAATTTTTTTATGAAATCCATAAAAAATAGATTTTAGTCAGATTTCATACATTTATGAAGTGGGATGGTAAACACCATATTTTACATGTTTTTTGACTGCTTAGACTGCAGATTTGATTTGATGTATGTTGACTAAAACAGCAAGGTTAATTCATAAGAAATGCTTTTGAAGCTCACCATAGTAGTTTTACTGTATAAATTGGATCAGATCAAAAGTTTACTACATGTACTGTAGTTGTCCTAGTTTGACCCTAAGCTTGTGTAAAGGTTGACATTCACCTGGCCAGACCAATATAAGCAGGCAAGGTGCAGAGACTGCGAATGGGCCACGCTATTTATCATGGTTAGGCCAAATAGCAGTGCAAGTCATAGGGGAAAACTATGACAAATCAGCGACCAATGGCAACAATGTTGCCGCCAACCAGGAAGCAGGCAGGAGATTGCTGTGCTCGTCCGTTCTGAATGTCATAATGTAGCTTGCCTGTCAAATAAGAATCATCTTGCTGCTTGATTTACTACCAATAGTGCCTGTTTATGTAAGTAGTCATTCCTCTGTTTTTTGCTCTGGATGCTTGCTATAAAATTCATCAGAGCTTCACCGAGTTGAAAGGCTGTGCTTTGATGTGCACCATCTGAAGGTGACATCACACCGCTGTAACTGTAATGCAGCATATGGTGAGGTGCCTTTAAGGCCAGCGGACATGTGCACTCTTTGAGCTGAGCAGAAAACATGATTATTTCTTTGGTCCGAGAACTCACTAACATTTGGAAATTGAATTGTCAGATAGGCTACATCTCAGCACCTGCATTGCTGACACTGACAATTTGCTCTCAGACAGCTTGTTCAAATCTAGCTCGCTCTGATTGACATCCTTAAAGCAATTTATTTCCTCTTTTAGACTGCTGGTGCTGTAGCCTGTACCATCGAGACTGAATCTTTGACCTTTCTCAGTTGAATCATCCTGAAATTAATGTTCTCTTTCAACTGACAAACCTCTTCGACTTGGGTTTGAAAGTGGAAAGCTCTAATTTCATATTAGCTGAATAAATAAAAAAAAAAAATTATAAATGCCCCCAAATTAAAAAGTGTCACCTGAGAGGGGAATCCCCACCCCACCCCACCCATTTCAATCCATCATAATACCTTGTGAAACCTCTCAAGTAATCAAGCTTTTCTGTCAATTGGAGCTTGTCTTATTGCAGGGTTGTCCCAGCAAAGAAAACCTCTGGGACTGTCTGTCCGACACAGACACGTGCTCGGCATCTCAATGCGTAGAGAAAGAACAGACCCCCATAAGGCAGCATAGGACGATCACTGACAGGCTACACAGAGCATCAGAATTGATTATGATTAAGCTGCGGCACCATCTGGGATGCATATTAGGTTGAAAAGTGAGCAGGATTAACAAAGGAGGTTTTTTTTTTTTTTCTTATTCGAAGTGAAAAAGACAACCTTCCAGTCTGCCAGTGACGCACTAAGCGAACATGAATAACCCTGAGCTCTGACTGAGAGTAAAATGCTCTGACGCGTCACTCTAGAAGTTTGATATCACACCTCCAGATGCTCCTGGCAGGCTAGGGACCATATGACATGTGATTATGCACTCACATCTGTCCCCTTAGTACACCAGAATGTGACTAGAGCTGCTAAAAAGGTCTATTTTCTATTTCATACTGACATAATGGCTCTGATCCAAATCCTAGAGAGCTGGCAGCATTTTTAGGCCCATTTATATTTTTACACATATTCTAAAATGTCTGAAATCACAAAATGGGTCAATTATTTAAGTATTTTGGACGGTGAGTGGCTTTAAAGGTAAAAACGTTGAGAATCACGGTCCTAGACTTTCCAGCTGAAAAAAAAAAAAGCATCTTAAAACAAAGCCTAAGCTTATATGCTGGGCTTGTCCGGTTTGGTCTGTTGGCTGCATGGTTTTACCCCACTAAGCCAAGCAAACCATCTTAGGCTGGTGTAAATATCATTTTTATATATGCACTATTATTTGCTGATAGACTGCCATCCACACGGCTCTGTTGAAAATATGCATCTCGATTGTCAATCAGTTGGAGTGGCGTCTTTTGCAGTGTCATCATGTCATTCTCCAAGCTGGAAAAATGCAAAATCGACAACAAAAACCATCAGTTCTGACTAGACTGGACTGACAACTACTTTGTTTATGCTACCGAAAGCAACTAGTTCTCCACCAACCAAGTCGATACAAAGCTCTTACTGTGTCATCAGATTTGCTCTCACCAATTTCAAAGACACTTTTGTCAGCAAGACAGAACCTTTAAAAGTGCTGTACTTTTAAAAATGTTAAGTTATAATCTAAGAATGACTAAGAAATAATCAGCAGTGTTGCCTACAGAAAATGAGTGATGTTGTGCTGTTAAACAAGTTTGATTGTTCTCTTCTCTCTTCACAGCTCCTTCCAGTAGGAAGCCCGGAGATTCGCTCATCATCTCTGACATAAAGAAAGGCAGCGTTGCGCACAGGTACCGCCTCACGCCATTGTCTCTTTTTAAATGTATAGAAAAATGCTAATCTCATGCAAAACAACTCATATATACAGTCTTCAGCACACTTACACCCACCAGCATGGCAAGCTTTGCTTTATTAAATAAAAAATGCATAATAGATGGATTACATTTTATATCCAAGTGCGAAATGTTTCACTCGATATAACATGCTCTAAAGCATAATGCCCATCATCAAACAGTTTGACCCAGCAAACCCAGTTTAAACGTTTTGGGAAGAAAATAAGAAAGTTCTTTTTAAACTTTCTGTTCATCACCAAATCAGCATTATAATGAATTAAGAAGGATCATGTGACACTGAAGACTGGAGTAATGATGCTGAAAATTCATTTTGGCACAAGTCAGCACTGTATTTCTGAACTCTCATCCAAATCAGCTCTTCATCCATGCCTTAAATACTGTTCTCCAACTAGACCCAAATGGCTAATATAATGACATCTGCGCACAGAATTGAGCATTGAGCGTATGCTATCTGCATCGACTTGCCAAAGCATTCTTATGAATATAAATGCTCATTTTCTCCAGGCTACAGTAGAGTGCGGCTTGGAGAATGCATTACGTAACCCTCCGTATTGACATAAATCTCAGCGGTTGCCCTGCGGAAAGGTGTAGAGTGCTGTTTGACTGCTCTGTTGTTGATTGTGAGGTCTATACGGGCCTGTTTCGCAGTAAAATCTAATCGCACTCCTCTAAAATTTGACTAGCTTAGATTTATTCTCTTTAAAATAACTTTTCACTCATAGCTCGAGATATGGTACTTTTCAAAAGTTTGGGGTTTTAATTCATTTGAAAGTGTCTTATGTTCACCAAGGCTGCATTTAATTGAAAAAATGAAAAAATAGTAAAATTGTGAAATATTACAATAAAAAAAAACAGTTTTTATTGTTAATATATGAAGTAATTTATTCCTGAATTTCCATCAGCCATTAGTAGTATTCAGTGTCACATGATCCTTCGGAAATCATTAAAATATGCAGATTTTCTGTTTAATAAACAATTTATTATTAATATTAATGTTGAAAAGTGTTGTGCTGCTCAATTTTATTGGAAACTGTAATGCTTTTTTCATGATTCTTTGATGAATAAATTTCAAAAGAACAGCTTTTATTAAAAATAGAAATGTTTTGTAACATAAATGTCTTTTACTGTCATGCTTTTAAAGCATTGTTGATATATTGAATTATTCATTTCTTTGAAAAGAAGTCTTACTGACCTCAAACTTTTGAATGGTATAGTATACTTTCTTTTCTCAAGCTCAACTTTAATTTCTAACTTTTTAAGGCTAACAAAGCTGAAAAAAGTATAAAGTCTCCATGGTGATAGTTAGGGTCGTTGGGGGATGCTGTATACCTAGTAATTAAGGCTCTTTCAGCACATATACTCTAATTTCCCCTACTTTTACATAATAGAACATATGTTTACCTGATAATTATGCGAGGAGGAGAGAGAATTGGGTTATGAATCTCTGTGTACACAGTGTAGTGGTTAAATACAGGTCTGTTCGTCTTTCTGTTGAGACGTCCATGTTAGATGGCCTTGGCTCTTGCAATCTTTCACATTTTGCTCTCCTCCATTTCAGCTCTATTAAAAGGGCCTAAAAATAAGTGAGCCATTTAATATGATGAAGTGGTGGAATAATTGTGAATTCAGGCAGGATTACATCTCAATGTCTAATCTGAATATGGAACGACACAATTATGACCAATACGATAAAAGTAAGTTTTTTGTTGTTTTTTTGGCTTCAGATCTATCTCAGCGCCTCTGGAAGCTCTTTGCTGTGTACCATGGTCAATCCACTGAATAATGGATGTGTTTTCTTGCAGAATGTGAGCTCAGACTACAACGAAATGAGTGTAAATGTCTGCATGAGGGAGAAAATAACCTTTCCTTCAAAATATTGCAAGACGAAATGGAGATTTGCTGTATGGCAGAGGAAATGTTACATTGGTTGTGCTTCTGCAAAAAGCTTGTAACGGTTTTTCCGTGTACTCCTTCACAGAACGGGCACCCTGGAGCTGGGGGATAAGCTTCTGGCAATAGACAACATCCGTCTGGACAACTGCTCCATGGAGGACGCCGTTCAAATCCTGCAGCAGTGCGAAGACCTGGTTAAACTCAAGATCCGCAAGGACGAGGACAACTCAGGTACCTCTGAGCCTCTGCAACTACACACTCCACACGGACACACATTTACACTAAAAATCCCCATGCAAGGACAGAATACATCAGCAAAGACTTCTAATGCGAACGTATTTTGGCCAGGATCAAGATAAAGAATAAGCTATTAGGACCTGACTGATTAACCTATTCTAATGTAATATGGTTTCAACCAGATACGGCAAGGACAGAAAAAGGACAAGATAAGAGAAAACATGGCAGCATTATTAGCCATGAATCCCTTACGTACAAAATACAGATATGTATCATATATGTTCATAAATGACCATATAATTCAATATATTAATATTAGTTATACATTCGCGATTAATCTCATTTAACATGAAAAGTTGTTTATATAATATTTTTGTGTGTACATATATGTACACACACACACACACACACACACACACACACACACACACACACACATATATATACACTCACCTAAAGGATTATTAGGAACACCTGCTCAATTTCTCATTAATGCAATTATCTAATCAACCAAACACATGGCAGTTGCTTCAATGCATTTAGGGGTGTGGTCCTGGTCAAGACAATCTCCTGAACTCCAAACTGAATGTCAGAATGGGAAAGAAAGGTGATTTAAGCAATTTTGAGCGTGGCATGGTTGTTGGTGCCAGACGGGCCGGTCTGAGTATTTCACAATCTGCTTAGTTACTGGGATTTTCACGCACAACCATTTCTAGGGTTTACAAAGAATGGTGTGAAAAGGGAAAAACATCCAGTATGCGGCAGTCCTGTGGGCGAAAATGCCTTGTTGATGCTAGAGGTCAGAGGAGAATGGGCCGACTGATTCAAGTTGATAGAAGAGCAACTTTGACTGAAATAACCACTCGTTACAACCGAGGTATGCAGCAAAGCATTTGTGAAGCCACAACACGCACAACCTTGAGGTGGATGGGCTACAACAGCTGAAGACCCCACTGGGTACCACTCATCTCTACTACAAATAGGAAAAAGAGGCTACAATTTGCACGAGCTCACCAAAATTGGACAGTTGAAGACTGGAAAAATGTTGCCTGGTCTGATGAGTCTCGATTTCTGTTGAGACATTCAGATGGTAGAGTCAGAATTTGGCGTAAACATAATGAGAACATGGATCCATCATGCCTTGTTACCACTGTGCAGGCTGGTGGTGGTGGTGTAATGGTGTGGGGGATGTTTTCTTGGCACACTTTAGGCCCCTTAGTGCCAATTGGGCATTGTTTAAATGCCACGGCCTACCTGAGCATTGTATCTGACCATGTCCATCCCTTTATGACCACCATGTACCCATCCTCTGATGGCTACTTCCAGCAGGATAATGCACCATGTCACAAAGCTCGAATCATTTCAAATTGGTTTCTTGAACATGACAATGAGTTCACTGTACTAAAATGGCCCCCACAGTCACCAGATCTCGAACCCAATAGAGCATCTTTGGGATGTGGTGGAATGGGAGCTTCGTGCCCTGGATGTGCATCCCACAAATCTCCATCAACTGCAAGATGCTATCCTATCAATATGGGCCAACATTTCTAAAGAATGCTTTCAGCACCTTGTTGAATCAATGCCACGTAGAATTAAGGCAGTTCTGAAGGCGAAAGGGGGTCAAACACAGTATTAGTATGGTGTTCCTAATAATCCTTTAGGTGAGTGTATGAACATTAAGGCTTTTTTCGTTTTAAGAAAAAATGCCAGCATGGATTTCATTTACATTTTTGATTGATTAACTTGAATTGTTGAATCAAATTAATGAATTTATTAATTGAAAAGGACCACTTCAAATGAATCACAGAAAATGAATCGATCTTACCAACTGCATTTTTTTTTTTTTTGCTGAAGTTTAAATCAGAGATGTCTTTTCAATGTGATGTTTGCAAATCACAAGACAAGGATAGATCGGGAAATTAGTATAATGACACGCTCTTTAGAGAACTTAATGGAGAGTAAAATCGTGATATGCACAGTGTTTCTTAAAGGTTAGGGTTTTACACATAAATAAATGAATAGTACTTTAGAAAGATTACTGACAGTCAAAAAATTGACTTTGAACATAAAAGTTTAATTTTACAAGGAGCCAAGATATCGAGATCAGATGGCCTGCTAATGCTACTCATTTTTGGGTCAAACCTGTTAATGCGCATGTTCATTCACAGTACAAATTAATCAAAGTTTTTATGAATGTATTTGACTATTGAATATATCACCCCGCCTTGTTGCCTAGTTATATTGCTTGGTGATTTTGTAACCGTTTAAAGGGATAGCTCAGTAAAAAAAGAAAATCTTTTTTGTTATGCATACAACTGTCCTATATTTTAAGTTGAGGTACAGATTTGTGAGGTACAGAAGTGGCTCTGCTGTCAGAAATGTCACGGTGAGATCTTTATTATCTCCAAAGGACCTTCTGGTAAACCTTTAGCTGCTTCTCTTGGGCTACAACAACATACACATCTCTCCTCGCTTCCACAACCTCACAATTCACCCTTAACACTATTAGCATTGTGCGCACTGAAGAAAATTAGGTTTAATCGCTTCAATTTAATGCTCATTTGGTTCAATTATCCGATTAGAAACCCTTGGAGCCCTCATCCAGCGTCTCAAAAGCATTTACCCACAATCCTCTGCTTCATAGTCGTCTACAGGGGCGTTATGCTCGTACTACAAAGCAGACCTGCGAATCACTTTTATTTGGCATTTATATTTCATCCAGGACGTCCACTGTGTCCGTGAAATGGCACCTCGTGTGTTTCAGATCCTCGCCCAATGCTGGAGGCTCGTTTAGATCTTTCTCGCTGGGAACATTAAGGTCGACATTCATTTTTCACAAAACCCTTTTTTCTGTGACAACAAATCATCAGTCTGAGAGAGGTCGTGCTAACAGGCATGCTAAATAGGGGTAATTTCCCTCCCATCTCTCCATTAGTCCATCGTGGAAAAAAAAACGAAGGCGTAATGAGCCGACCTCGTGTTAACGAACATCCCCAGACCCCCAGCGCAGACACACAAACCTAGAGCGTCTGTGATCTGACAGCGATCAGCGCTTCATTAGGACGTGGATGCGTGTGGGAGATGACAACGATTGCCCCGAGGATCTGCGAGAATTTCCTCTATTTTCTTTTTTTTCTTTAGCAGCATTCCCTTCTCGGTGTAGTCATGTCAAAACGGCAGGTAGACCTCTTAATTGATGTTGAGCATTATGAATCAGCGCCACAAATATTTTATAAAACACTTTCAAGTGGATTTTGGTGTTGCTATAGCCACATCTGCACTTGAGTGCATACAAAACGAGTTCAGTCTTATAATTAATTTACATTATGATTCTTGTTTCTCAGCTGGTAAAGCAACTAGCACAGAGAATCCCTTGAGGACACACATATAATATACAGCTTGAATGCATTAAGTCACTTTGGGGATAAAAGGAAATGTCTGACATCTGAAATGCATTGGGGGTCCAGGCTATGGAGGCTTAGTTCTCCTTTGGATGATAAAATGTATGATTTGTAGAGGTAAGGTGTAGTATCCATTTCTGAAATGGATCACAGAGCTGATATCCCATTTTTTGTATTATGCATGTGAATATCTCCATTTTGCCAATCAGTTGTATTTTCTCTCTCATTTTTTCGTTTTATTTTTCCTTTTCTGGATGCACCATTATCTTACATCATTCTTCTCTTGAATTGCCTTTACTTCCTTTCCCATTCTTCCTGCTTTTTTCATTCCTCCAGTTTATTATTTTTTGTGAGCATAATCAGACATCACTTTTACTTTTAGTCAGGTTGTTTTTTGGGGTGTTGTCAATGAATTAGCAATTGTAATGGAATTGATTACATAATGTGCAGATTCACTGTAAAAATAGGGCGCATTGCGGCACAATTTACTGTGTACGAATTTTTCCGTATTGTTTTTTTCCAGGTGTTTTACCTGTATTTTGAATCATGCGTTGCATTGTGTTGCAAAATAATTTACTGGATAATGTCCTGGCAGAAAATTACCAGTGCATTTTCTGTTTTTATTTTTTGCAGTGCAAATTATATTCAATCCGAACATTATATGTAGTTGGAAAAAATGTCAGATTACAACAGTTGCTAAGGTAGGACTGGTCAGAAAATTGATTTTTTTTTTTTCTTTTAGGAAAGGACTTGGCGAATGTTCAATTGCATGTTAAATTGACAACCCTAGAATTTTTATCCCATTTCTGTTTGTTTCCTTTGGGTTCCTCTTCCCTCATGTTTTCTCTTTATTTTCTGGTCAATTCCTCCTTACCTCCTCTCTCTGTCCGGTGTTGTGAGGGGTGTCTTCGCTCTGCTCTCTGCCCCTCTGTGAGGTATCCTACGTGATGGCAGTGTTGATAGGGACGCCCGTGTGCTGTTGGCCTGTGTTGCAGACGAGCAGGAGACCTCCGGCGCCATCATTTACACGGTGGAGCTGAAACGCTACGGCGGGCCGCTGGGCATCACAATCTCGGGCACCGAGGAGCCCTTCGACCCCATCATCAT
This sequence comes from Rutilus rutilus, assembly GCF_951802725.1. Classification (NCBI taxonomy): domain Eukaryota; kingdom Metazoa; phylum Chordata; class Actinopteri; order Cypriniformes; family Leuciscidae; genus Rutilus; species Rutilus rutilus. The sequence goes on along the minus strand of NC_140212.1, from coordinate 10,596,065 downwards.
CTCCAGCCTCACTAAAGGCGGCCTGGCCGAGAGGTACGGCTCTGTTCGTGCTTTCAAGCCTGTCAACAGTTATGAAATATCACACTTAAGTTAAATATACATGTATATAGAGAGAGCTAATGTGTGTGATATCTTAAAAAGGAACTATCGTGCTTTTTTACATTTGAACTTTCTTTAGTGTGTGATGTTGCTGTTTGAGCAAGAAAAAGGTCTGCAAAATTATAAAGCAAAGTCCTCTCCAAAAGGACGGAGTTTACACCACAACTATACTGTAACAATAACGGCACAAAGAAAGAACCGATTTTTTTTTCTAGCTGATGAATGATAAACACATTGACAGCCAATCAGAATCCATTCTGCTTTAAGAGTTCAAACATTTAATCGGCAAATGACAAAACTGCAGTGCACGCTTAACTGAATGATATTGTGCGTTATGTGACACTTTTATGAAACACTCAAAATGGTTGAAAGGTTACAAAACATTGGTTGAGCCGACCAATCAGAGCACATTGTGCTTTTCGGAAGGAGGGGCTTCATAGAGACAGAAACTGAACAGTGTTGCTGACAGACTGGGAAGAGAGGTGCTGCAACAAAGTGAAAAATAAATTGTTGTTTTGTTTTGTTTTGAAGCATGAAAACCTATTCTAGTAGACACCAAAAACAAAATCAAGACTTTATAAAAAGGGCATAAAAGGTCATTTATATAAAAATATATATTATAAATAAAACTATATTATATAATTTGAATGCTAATTATATAATTATAAAAAAAAAAAAATATATATATATAAACATTTGAATTCTAAGTATAAAATGTAATTAGAAAATGTATACAAATGTTTCTTTCCTTTTCTCAGAAACTACTGAATATGTTAATGTGTTGCTGTAGACATTAATCCCAATTAAACATTTTAATCTATGGATAGCCCTAGTTAATTTGAATGAATGCATGTTTTCAACAAGAAAAAAAGGGCTTTTGAAATGATGAGTTGCTGTGCTCTTGTTTCCACAGGACTGGTGCCATCCACATTGGTGACCGCATACTGGCAATTAACAGCAACAGTTTGAAGGGCAAACCTCTCAGTGAGGCCATCCACCTGCTGCAGATGGCTGGAGAGTCCGTCACACTGAAGATCAAGAAGCAGGGAGAATGTGAGTGCTGACATGCAAGCTTACGAACCAAATGGCTTTTTTATATGTACACTACAAGTCAAATGTCTGAACACACTTCTCGTGATCCTTAAAGGGATACTCCACTTTTTTTGGAAATAGGCTCATTTTACAACTCCCCCAGAGTTAAACAGTTGAGTTTTACCATTTTCGAATCCATTCAGCCGATCTCCGGGTCTGGGGGTCCCACTTTTAGCATAGCTTAGCATAATGAAGGCGTAATGATATGACGCAGCACCTGATAATAGTCCCCAGCTCAGTAGCCTATTATCAGGCGGCATGCACTGCGTCATATCATTACGCCTGCTTCACCCATGGTACAGCAGCAAAGTTTCTTGATTATTACGCAGGAATGAGAGTATAGTTCCTAGCCATATCAGCCTAGAAAATCACAACTTTTCATTTTCCGTCGGTCTTAGTACACGATGTAACTACAGAAGAGTCAAGTTTTAAATAGGAAAAAATATCGAAACTCTTTGTTCATTTTTTTGAGAGAGATGCTAATGGTCTTGTCCGGTTCAATTCATTATGCTAAGCTATGCTAAAACTGGGACCCCCAGACCCGGAATTCGGCTGAATGGATTCGAAAACGGTAAAACTCAACTGTTTAAAGGTCCCGTTCTATGTGATCCCATGTTTCAAACTTTAGTTAGTGTGTAATGTTGTTGTTAGAGTATAAATAATATCTGTAAAATTATAAAGCTCAAAGTTCCATGCCAAGCGAGATATTTTATTTAACAGAAGTTGACTACAAAAAACGGCTGGATTGGACTACACCCCTCTACATCCTGCTTTAATGATGTCACTAGAACCGTAACCTCCGCCCACAGGAACACAGGCGTATTGATGGCGAAATGTCAACAGACGTGGTTGATGTTTATCTATAATCGGATACCGCAAAAGTTTAATTCGAAGTTGTTAGTTTGCTCTGTCCATTTCACCACGGACTGTTTTTCTAACCTGGAATAATATCAAGCAGACTTCTCTCAGCGTTTCATACTGACGAAGGGGACTATTTCAACTATATTCCAGCAAGCAGTAAGTAGTGATTTAATATGGAAGTAGCGATCACTCTTCACATCGTTCGTTTCTCTTAGTAGGATGAAAATAATCTTACTTAAACTGTGATTAATATACAGAAAGCGATCAAAGAACAATCCCTTTCCAATCGCCCAAGCTATCAATCACACAGCGCGAGTTTATCTGGACACTTGCCAAAACTCGTTATGAAATCAATGACGCTGTTACACTGCACAACGAAGCTCTTACTGTATTTATATGCCTCATGTTTGCATTGGTGAAATCATTAGTGATAGTGCAGAAACTGCGTTGCAATGATAAGATCTTTCACGCGATCAACAGACTGTCATCTGCTCAATGCTCATCACTGCAACCTTTTATGTGATGGTAATAGATCTAAATACTTAAAAAACTTCTCATGATTCGTTAATCCAGATAGCTGTAATAGTAAAAGTTTTCCAGGTAGTTCCACATGTAATGCCAGATATTTCATATGCAAGCATGTCAGCCAATCACAGCAGAGGGCGTTTACACTGAAGTCTCTCAGCAGACACGCCCCTTCAAACAGAGTGTTCAAACCAGGGAATGAAATCAGGCTAGGAAATATGCCTTTTATTTCTAAATTATAACAATTTTTGATCTAAAAAACATACTAACATTATAAGGGCACCCCTGGAAACATTATAAAATAATAAAAATAATCCATGGAATGGGACCTTTAACTCTGGGGGAGTTGTAAAATGAGCCTATTTCCAAAAAAAGTGGAGTATCCCTTTAAAACCTTCGAAGCCAAAGGCTTATGCTAAAATGCATAAGTTAGTTTTGTGTACAGATATAAATGGGTGCCTATGAACATCTTCACAAGAAAAGGGTATGTTTACACGACACCGTTTTCAACTGAGAACGTTTGTTTTGGCCGTTCGTTTGCACGAAAACGATACCTTTACCGTCTCCATGTAAACAATAAAAACGTGAATTTGTGAAAACGGTGCAAACGTTTTTAGTACATCGTTGTCGTGTAAACATACTCTGAATGTGTTTAATTGGTTTGTTTATTTATTTTAATTATTAATGTGTATTTATTTATTTTATCTAAATAGACGATTTGGAGTGGATAGTGAAGGAAATATATTTTATGTTTGTTTGTTTAACATTTTTGGTTACATTTTAATTATTATTTACTAATTGTAATTTTCTAAAAAACATTATTTTTCGTATTATATTTCCCAAACTTTTGATTGGCACATTCTTTGCTTTTATTTTCTCGTCACTCTTTCTCACACACATTACCTCCCACAGTACTGTACATCTTACTGTAGCTCCAAAATGCAATAAAGCTGCCTAGCCGTGAGTCATTAAAGCCTAAGGTCTACTTAGTTTTGTCTCCATCTATCATATACTGTAGACTGAAAGTAGACAAAGTAAAGTTCCTTATCCGAGAGCAAAAGATCAAATGAGCACTGATTTGTGAACCCAATATCCAGTAAAGTCTGGATCTCTCTGGTCTATTGACTGTGATCCGAGGGCTCAGACAATCATCGTCTTTATTTCGTTCTTTCCACAGTGCCAAGCCCGAAGCAGCCCTCGGTAACGGGTCGCATGAATGATCTGAGCGATATGGAGGACGAGGGTCAGACTGGGCAGAAACCTGTAAAACTCTCAGACATCTATTCCACCACCATCCCCAGTGTGGACAGCGCAGTGGAATCCTGGGATGGTTCTGCCATTGACGCCACCTTCAGCACCCAGGGTAAATTTGAGTGTGAGTGGTTATGTTTATTTTTTGTACTTTTCACAAAATGCAATTAGCATTTCTACCTTTCAGCTTTTAAATACGTTTTACTGCAGTAAATAAGTCCCAGTACCCTCTGGGCAAAATATAATTGGAGCTACATTATTTCAGAAAAGCGACAAGAACTGTCGCATTTGTTGAAATTTTCTGGCCAAAATTACTTTTGTAAATTGCTTCTGCCATTTAGAGTGTTCCAGGGGGCATTTCAGATTCTAATTGCAAACGAGAGCACGACATTTGCTTGAAAAGTTTCCGGAACATGTTATCATCTACCATTTCTGTAAGGTCTAAACTATTTCTTTTTCTTTGACCCAACCCTTTATTGATTATATATTTCTTCCTTTTATCTGTGTTGTTTTATAAATTTTAATCTATATTGAGCAATTTAATAATTTATATTTATTTAATTTGATTTATGGGAGGGTTACTGTGAGATTTAATTGAGTTTTCCATTCTCTTTGGACCAGCAGATATGTATTTACTCTAGTAATTATTTCAAGCAATCTGCATTGGGATATGTGTCTTTTATTAGGCCAGCTGGTGGTACAGTGATATGGAAAAATTGATTATTGTATTAAGTGGAAAATGAGTCCTAATGAGCGCTGGGATACACACGGCCATTTGGATAACTCGCCAGTAATGGGTTTGAATTGCAGTCAGCTCTCCTGACACTGAGGCCTCCTGGTCAAAACTAATCGCAATCATCGCTTGAATCGAGAATGCCAAGTAGGCACATCACACATTTCAATGTTTAATTCAGAGAAATGGTTTCTATTCATGTATGAATAATACATATGGGCATTACTCCCACGCTCATGTATATTAATGAAAATAGTTGCTGAAAAAACAATATGTTAATGGTCCACAAGGTTTAAGAAGACCATCTTAGTCTAGCATTTGTTGTCGAGTCATAGCCAATACTGTCTTAAACAGTCAGCGCGGCACTTCATCTTTAATACAAGAGATTTTGGCCAAATGAAAAAACTGAGCGTCCAAATATAACTACGGTAAACTATAATAACCTGTAAGTTGATGAAAACGTAATGTGATGCACTTACTTGTGCACTTACTAAATTCTCAGAAATTGGCTGGACAAAACCTAGAATGTGCCTTACATTTTTAAGTACAATCAACTTGGATGTTTAAGTCATTTCAACTTAAATTACCTTAAAATTACTTGAAAAATGAGTTGAATTGCTTTACTTGTTTTGATGAGTTAAAGCAAATGTAAAAACATATGTTGTCATAACTTATTGTTATATTCTTACATATCATATCATTTTTTTACAGTGTACTTTTGGAAATGCGAATGTAGTTACAAATATAATCTGAATCTAAATAAATTACCATCTGTCAGTGAGCGAAACTTTTTTCCTAATTCCCATTAATATCTGAATGTCATCAGTCATTTTTTATTTATAGAGATAATTAATTCATCCCAGTGCTGCTGACATACACCTCCTCAAAACCACCTTTCATCTTATGTTATTTTCCATGTCCCTCGCTCTGATGGGGTGGAAAGACACTTTCCGCTCATGTTAACAGGTTCATATGGTTGCTCTCCTTCCCTCAGGCAGCGCTACTCTCTTTCTCTCAGGGCTCCATACATAAATGAATCTCAGATGGTTGCAGAGATTCGGAAACCATTCGCAGGGAGCAGCAATCTGCCCCTTAAATTATGGATGATGTGGAAGAAGCATAAATTCAAGGTAGCTGGCAATCTATTGGCCCGTATGGGATTCAACTAGTAAACAGCTGTATCCGGAGATAAGGCAAAAGCTGACTCTGAACTTGATACCTGGAATGAAAAGTTAAAGAAATCATGTGTCTTGCGTCTAATAAGATTAATAGTCTACCTGCATGCAATATTCAATCTCGCAGAGTAAACCTTTTCTGTTGGGCTAAGCAGAAAGACTTACCAGACACGTGTGTCACTGTTTAGCAAGAATTTATGTTAATAAGTTAATAATAATAATAATTGTATGTGTATATATAAATAGATATTTACACACACACACACACACACAGATATACTGTATGTATATATATATATAGCAAATATTAATGTAATATATTTTTCTAAAATATTATTTTAAATATTTATAAATATTTGTTCTTTTATTTATTTATTTTATCCCAGAATGCACTAAATGTAGTTTATGTATAAAAAAATTCTATTATACCCATTTGATTTATTTGGCATATTTTGTACTCTTCCTACAGTTTGTAGTTAGTGGTATTGTTAATAAATCATTTCTATTGACTTTTGTAAAATTAACAAAATTTATGGCAAAAAAAGTTGAGAATTACTGGTATAGAAGTCACGAGTTACTCTTGAGTTATAGTTTTCTCTCTTGTTTTTTCAAGATAACGGTCTTATTTGTTGGGACCTTTAGAAAGCAAGGCATAAAAATAACAATGCAATATTATAATCTAAAATAACATGCTTTATAACAGTCATTATTTGTGACGTTTGGTGCCACTATGACCTCCTCGGCACTGTTTCCTTGCCTTGCGCATTAATTAGCATTGTGCACTTTACCATGCACAAGATTTCTCACAGCTTCTATTCCATACTGAAAAATCAGCGGACCATTTTAACTCTGTTTCAAGACATCGTTGCTGGTTTTGTTTGTCTTTTTCTGCACAGTGCGTATGAGCAACATCATTAGCATGCAGCTGCGCATGTGCAGTTTAGAGGGATATTAATTCCTGCATGTATCATCATTCATCATTTCCAAAACTTCTTTCCTTGAAAAAGGGACATAACTCTAAAATAGCTATCGAGAGTCTCATTAAGGATTCCTCCACCTTCTCGAGCCCTGAGGGGTGGACAAATCACAAGCAGTTAATCCTTATTGAGTTGCTGGTGAATCTTGAAACCCTGAGGCTATGCAAGCGATTTGCGGTGGTCGTCGAGGGAGAATCAGACCAAAGCGTATAAAACACAATGGCGTGACTCCCTCCGGAGATGAGTGTGTGAACACAGCTAGCATGTTGTTCTCCACTCTCCCTATAGTCCTCACCCTGCCCTCCAGCAGTCTTGAGCCAGATTAATGAGCGGAGCCTGGGAACCCGTGCATCCAGGAGCTCCTGCGCCGGTGTTGTGTGAGAGTGCAGCGTAATGCAGAAATGTACACTTTCTTCTGGGAAACATTTATTGCCACTGCTTTTTCTCTCATTTACAGTCAAATTGATTTCAGCAGGCTAATGTTGTGCGCAGGGTACAATAACACTTGCCAAATGCGAGTAACGTTGTGACCTCGCCAGTTGGCTTGCAACTGCAGCAGGAACAACATAATGCATTTTGTCAAATAACTTTAATTTATTTATAGTAATTATACTATGTTGGTTATTTTTATTTCAATGCAATCATTTACCTTGAATTTAGCTAAACTATATTCGTTTTTTTTCAATGGATTTAGGTATTTTAGCTAAACTGAATTTAGCATTATTTTTTGTTGTTAATGTTATCATCATCATGGTAACACTTTACAATAAGGTTCCCATTAGTTAACGCATTAATGCGCAATACAACGAACAATATTTTTTTACATGATTTATTAATCTGTTAATGCTAGCAAAAATACAACTGTTAATTGTTTGCTCGTTAGTTCACAGTGCATTAACAGATACAACTTTTGATTTTAATAATGCATTAGTAAATTATTTTGTTTCAATGGAATCATTTAGCTATTTAATCCAAACTACATTATTATTATTATTTTGATAATAAACATACAAAATACAATTTCAAGGCATGTAAGCAATATTTATGGATAGTACATTTTCTCAATTCACCCGCTGTTGGCAAAAGAGGCAAAAAAAAGTGAATTTTGGACTCTGGTTGTGTGTGTTTGTTTTAGCTCCCACGGGTTTCCAGGCATCGGGCTACAGTTTCCACAGCCATGAGTGGAGGAATGCCAAGCCCAGCCGGGGCAGCCTCTCCCCAGTCAACAGCAGCCGGCAGAGGAACAACATCCTGCCAGACTTCGGACTCGGTGTGGATGAATGGGACAGGCCAAGCGCTAGCGGGTACGTCAACGTACTGCCTGTAAACTATACTCGTCGTTTAAATTCACATTGCAGCATATATGACTGTGTGCTCAACCTCAAGTCGTTCCAAAACCATATGCTATTATTTTTTTTATGGAATATTCTTTTCTATAAGGGGAGAAACTAATCATACAGGTTTGGAATAACATACAATAATGGGGAAATTCATTTTCATTTTTGGGTGAAATATTAAGTATAGGCCACCAGGTTTATTAGATGGTTAATGTGATGTCTTGAATTCATTGGATGGATTCAATACTGCATTAGCAAAGTACACAAGACTTGAAAATAGATTAAACTTTTCTGTCATTGAAGACATTAATATTCCATGAAAGTTATTACCTCTTTATTTCCCTAGAAATGAAGTACTGAAGTGTCTATATCCATTGAATCATGGACTAGTTTAGTGCCAGCCTGTACAGAAAGGTATTGTGTGAAGGCAGGCAATGCCGCTTAATGTTTTGTTGACTTCTCAAATTCATTAAATTCTAAAGACAGTCTCGGAGGAGACCATCAGTACAATTTTTAAGAAGTGAACTGACTTTAATGTTCACATTAAGTGTGTCTTCTGTGTGAAATAGTCTTTGTTTCAACCTAAAATGTGACTCTCAGTCATAATATTAACTCAGCTGTGCGGTACATTTGCAGCACATTGTATTGTCAAAAAGGCTGTTACTGGAGCTTTGATCGATCGTTTTTGGGGTGATTCTACTTTATTCTTTGTTAGCTCGTGCTGTTGAATATTTGTAATTCAGATTCATTGTGCTGTAGATCAAAAGCTTAAAGGGCCCCTGTGTGCAGCAATGAAGCCAGCGGCTCTTAGGAAGAAAGAAGGCCTTTTTAAAGTATTTAGCTGACACTAGAGTTATGATCACCCTTTGAGGTTTTGTCTCAGGATTGTACAGTTTCCATTTAATGGTGACTGTGGGCTGCCTTAAAGTTGACCTCATTTACTTGGTTTCTTAATACACATCCCTGTGCCAATTTTTCCACAATCCAGTTCAAAATCAGGGGTGTAGGAATGACCTGAAAAGTGGACACATTATAAATCAGCCTGGCTCATGAATATTAATTATCTGGCATAACCTTCATCCAGTAGTTGTAATTGATTGGCTAAATAGCAGACGAGTGGGTACTAACCATGTTAGGATTACCACTTACCAATGGCGAATTTATTTATTTTATCAACGATTCAAATAGTTGGCACAGGCTTCGTTTTAGTGAAAAGGCAAAACAAAAAATATATAAATAATTAATTAATTAAAAAATATAATGATATTACCAACATTTTTGGGAGATAATTATATTTAAAAAATATATATAATTGATTATATTTTCTTTTTTTCTACTTTTTTAGTAGTTGCAGTGCCTCTATTTTTTGTTTCACTCATGTTTGTTTTTACACGTGTTATATTATGGATGTGTGAAAAATGGGGTTGTGAATGCCATTTCATGTTTGTCCATTTTAGGAACTATAACAGATCATCTGGAAAACATGTCTAAATCTCATATGGCCAATACAGAATAAAAAGAAATGCTCTGAGAAGAAACAACCTGTACTTTCATGCATTGTCTTTTCACATATTGTCAGCATTCTGCAGTCTGTATTTAAATCTGTACAATGCAAAACTTCCCCCATCTACTCCAACACATTTTTCTTTGTCGTTTGAGAGTGGTGGTGAAATGCTTTGTAGACGAAGGCGCTCAAAATGTGTTATGTACAGGATGTAAAAGCTAAAACGCCGCTGTTAAAAAGTGACAGACTGAGTGATCTGGTTTGACTCTATACCCATGCCGTTTTGTGTTATTGATTGAAGCTGATCTCCCATTACAGGGCATCCACGCTCCCCACCGGTTTAATCTCAGACAGCAGGTGAGGTTCAGTGCTGTGTGCCTGTTAACCTGCACTGCTTCCCCAAACCAATCCGGCCCTTTCACTTCATAACCCAAAGCCCCACAATCCACCAAGGACATCACCGCCTATCACAGTGTGTCCGTATGTGTCTCTCTTCAAGAGCCCCACCATAGCCTGCACAGATCATTGGTCGTCCCCTGCGTTCATCACTGTTACACCTGCCTGCTCATTGGCCGCCGTAGTTTTCACGTACTAGGCGGTTAAAGCGTCCCATTGTGTTTCAAACAGGTTTACAGTGGGGCACGATGGGACGGAGCCAGACCAGGAAGAGAACTTCTGGTCCCAAGCGCTCGAAGACCTGGAGACGTGCGGCCAATCCGGGATCTTGCGAGAACTTGAGGTAACTTGGGAAGAAAAATGCCATCCGTTTGTGTCCATTTCCCTCTCCCCACGTTCACCCTTTAGCTCTTTCCATTCATCAACCCCCCCCACCTACACAATCTTTTTTCAGTAGCATGCAGTACCAACCCTTGTTTTGTGTAACAGCTCCTTCTTTTTCCAGGACAAGCCAGACAGGCTTCTGAATAAGAGAAACCTGGCCATCTTGGTACCCCTTTCTTTCCTTTGGGCTTCTTCTTTGCTTGTAGCGCTGGCACCCAAGTGCTCTCGTCGTGCTAATGGGCTCAGTGTCTCTTGCTGGGGGCCTGCTTGAAAGGGGGTGGGGGGGGGAGGGATTCGCAGACAACCACTATTGGCATCCACTTCAGATCCTGGGGGTGCATTCAAAACGCATTTTGACGTGTTAAAGGGTGTCGTTCACCCGGATTCTGTCTTCATTTAGTCACAATTGTGTTGTTCCAAATCATAAATCTCTTTCACAATTATGTTAGGGATATGCATACTGAGTAATTTTGTAGCCAGATTTTTTATTTTAAATAAATAAATAAATAGTTGATTTTCATTTGAGTAATGTAAGTTCAAATATACTTTAAAACCAGGAAATTTCAAAACTGTAATTTCCAGGCCTGGAAAAAAAATCTATTATTTATTTAAATCATAGTGAATATATTTACTATTTTTTGCAGTTATACTCATTGGCCAGAAATTGCGCTTGTAAGTGCAAAATCTTTATCCAGTCACTGCAAACATGGGTTATTTTATTATTTATAAATGATTGTAGTATTTCATTTTTTTTTATTAGCTTTTATTTTTATATTCTAATGCTTAATGGTTTTCATTTTAATGCTTTTGAAAATATTTACAATATTTAAATATTTCTATTTTAGTTTTAGTAATTTTAGTTCTGCTTCAACATACTACTTTTATTTCATATATTTGCCAAGGCAACATTGAGGTAAGTTTAACTTTTACATCTAAAATGTATATTTTGTTTCAGCTTTATTACTGAAAGAAGGATAGTTTGTTTTAGTTAACAATAACAACACTACTGGAAATTCTCATTACATCAACAGTAATTTTCTTCAACTTCAAAAACCTATGTTTTTCTTTTGAATTGAATGGACTGAATAAATGGACAATATGCATTAATACTAACATGTTTTTGTAAAATAACGATTTAAAAAGCATTTGCACTCACTCTGAGCTCGCAAGGAAACCCATTTGAAAACTAGGTTGTCGTCATTAGACTAATGAACAAACTAGTCTATTTTAAGGCTATCACTGCTGTTGTTTCACATGTTGTTATTCAGAAAAACAAGTGGTGAAAATCTTTGCCTGTTAACAGCAAGGCCTGCTGTGAAGAAAATGTTCTCTGACGGCACAGGGACACACAGATATCGGTCTGAGCGTCTCATTGCGGTTTTCTTCCCACCATAAAGCAGATCCTCATCTTGTGGGATGCATGACTCTAACGAGAACCGAATATGCCAATAAGAATCGAAATATTGCCACACTTGGCTCTGCCTGAAAGTACACGGCAGCATCTCTCATCAACCTCGACACCAAGTATTCTCGCACACAACATGTTCAGCTGTAACAGTGACATTCAGGTGACAGATTTCATTAGTGCAAATTTCAAATAGTGTTTTTACTAGTCGACTTTTGGTCCCTCGTACAAAGCTATCGAAGACTTGGAATCATTTGTACTACCTTTATGATTCTTGTGTGTCATTTTTTGGATCTTAAAGGGATAGTTCACTTTGAAATTAATTTTTGATATGTTTTAGCTTACCTCAAGGGCATCCAAGATGTAGGTGTCTTTGTTTCCGCAGTAGTTTCAATTTTGATATTTTTAGGTCAAACCGTTCTTGTCTGTCAGTCATATAATGCAGGTCGATGGTCACTGTCTCAAAACACAAGCACAGAGTCCAAATTAAAACAATTCCCCATCGTCCAAATGAAACAGTTCCCCATCATAAGTACACATTGATGGCCTAAGACACGAAACGAGCGGTTTGTGTGAGAAAACGAACAGTATTTATATTGTTGTTATCTCTTGAAAACAGCACACGTCCAAATGATCTGACGGCGCTGGCGGGTATAGATGTATACACTAGATGTCGCCTTCGCTACTGCAGTTCATTGGAACGAAACCGTAGCCAAGGCGACATCTATGTATATATCTATACCCGCCCGCGCCGTCAGATCATTTGGACGTGTGCTGTTTTCAAGAGATAACAACAATATAAATACTGTTCGTTTTCTCACACAAACCGCTCGTTTCGTGTCTTAGGCCATCAATGTGTACTTATGATGGGGAACTGTTTCATTTGGACGATGGGGAATTGTTTTAATTTGGACTCTGTGCTTGTGTTTTGAGACAGTGACCATAGACCTGCATTATATGACTGACAGACAAGAACGGTTTGACCTAAAAATATCAAAATTGAAACTACTGCGGAAACAAAGACACCTACATCTTGGATGCCCTTGAGGTAAGCTAAAACATATCAAAAATTAATTTCAAAGTGAACTATCCCTTTAACTGTGTTCTACCATAAAATCCCTTTTCATGTGGAAGAATTAAGTCAAACAGGTTTGGAACAACATGAAGGTCTGTAAATAATGGCAGAATTTTTATTTTTGGGTGAACTATCCCTTTCAAGACAAAAAAAAAATAAAAAAAAATAAATAGACCTTCTTGGAAAATGGCTTTAGACTGCTGTTAATTGCATTTTATTTTTTGTCAGTCTCAGTCACAGTAGATAATATCTGCTGTCATGTCACACAATGGTGAATTTGACATGCTTTGTGGCTAGCCTTGAAACATTTCGTGAAAGCAGATTGATTTTCTTGCCTTTGCTTTATCAGGTACCTCGAGTTAAACCCAGACCGCAGGTAGACGTCAGTGCAGAGAAGCTTTTAGTAAGTTAGGGATCGCTTTGAAAGCTCTTCACTTTCCATCCCACTTGTCTGTGGAAACACGATAAAATCAAAAGCCTTTTACGCTGAATGTACCCTTTAGCCTCAATTGGATTCGATGAAAGTGTTTGCCTTTGGTTTGTGTCAGTAAAATGTACCATTGAGCTCGGAACGGCCCGAAAAAACATTGTGCGAAAAGTACACGTTTTCATTTTTCACATGCTGATTTGATCGAATGTTATGTCAAGGTGCATGATTACATGTCTGATCACTGGTTTAATAATTTTTTTACACTGCTTACCACAAATGCATCGGCTTAGAAGAGTTTTCTGTGTGGTCACCTGTCATTAACCTGGAATCTCCATTCCATGCAGTTTGAGTGAGATTCACACAAACTAGCAAATGACGGTGGATTGAAAGAACGAAGGCATGTGGGCTCATGCAAAGCATGATGGAAGAGCTGCAGCAAGGCTTTTGTTGTGAAAATATTTCAGTATTGTGTAGTAATGTCCCCGGTAAAAGTCTGAACCAGAACCAGGCTCTTTTTGAAGATCATCTTCAAAGGACTCCAAGAAACATCTAAAAAATGCCCACCGTTCATTGTTTAATCATTGCCATGGCTTGCCATGGTGGAAGTCAAAGCGGTTCAAACCACCCATTAGTGTGTAAAAATGCATGCTACTAAGAGTTTGTGTATCGGTGTCCATCAGCATTTTGCTTCTTATAACACACTAGACAGGAAGTGTAACACAAACTGTTAATGAAATGCTTAAAATGTCACCCTTTGTACTGTACACTTAATTTCACTGACAATTTCCATACAGTACCGTTCAAAAGTATGTGCTGGGTAAGATTTTATACAAATGTTTTTGAAAGTCGTCTCTCATGCTAACCAAGGCTGCATTCAGTTGATCAAAAAAAGTAATATATTTTAAAATCTGATTTACTCCAGATCCTTCAGAAATCATTCTAATATGCCTTTATGGTGCTCAAGATACATTTCTTATTATTATCAATGTTGAAAACACCTGTGCTGCTTAATACTTTTGTGGAAACGTTACATTTGTTTTCAGGATTCCTTAATGAAAAGAAAGTTCCAAAGAACAGCATTTATTTGAAATAGTAAAGACGTTTACAATGTTACAAAAGATTTCTGTCACTTTTGATCAATTTAATGCATCCTTGCTGAATTCATTTCTTTAAAAAAAGAAAGGCTATCTGATCCCAAACTTTTGAACGGTAGTGTATACTAAACTTTATATATAAAGTGTGTTTTGAGTGCATTTATCTGTATATAACCTTCTCATCACTTATATTTACTCGTATTCAGCTCAGTTCCTCATGGTTTTCCCTGTAGGCCACCATCATGTCGGGCAGCTCTTTAAGTCTAAACCACGATCCTGCGCCCACCCGAAGCCATCTGGGCCGTCAGGCCAGCTTTCAGGAACGTGGCAGCAACAAACCACAATACACACAGGCAAACCGCAGCAACACCCTGCCCATCGACGTTGGCAAAAAAGCTTTCTCCATGAGGAGAATGAAGCAGGAGATCAAAGACATGTCACCTACCCCAGTTGAGCTCCATAAGGTGGGAATACTGGTCTTTTGGTCATTTCTCGATTCAATTATCGTTATACAGCAGGTTTAATGTGTGTAACTGCTCCCACATTCCCAGATGAGTCTGTTGAAGGACTCAGACCTTGAGGACTTTGGGTTTAGTGTGTCTGATGGGGTCCTGGAGAAGGGGGTTTATGTTAACAATATCCGTCCGGGTGGCCCTGCTGAAATCGGAGGCCTGAAGCCATACGACAGACTGCTACAGGTGAGCCACTGTGATGCAGTCCCGATAAGTTATGGGACACCAAGTACATTAGAAATTGTTCCTCTAAATTAGATGAATTTTTTCTTGCTTTGTGCCACAGATAAACCACGTCCGGACTAGAGACTTTGACTGCTGCTTAGTGGTTCCTCTCATAGCAGAGTCCGGGAACAAACTGGATCTAGTCATAAGCCGGAACCCGGTTTCCTCGCTGACCTCAGAACTGAACCCGTTGTCCAATGACGAGGCTGTGAACTGGACTGACTCCGGGGACCCTCTCGAGCAGCCCGTTGCAGGGCTGGAGCAGGGCCAGCACAACTCCACGCTAGCGGGACTAGAGGACAGAGACCCCAACAAGACCTTATAGCAGAACTCCTCCAAGGTGCCTGCAATGGAGCGCTCCTCCTCATGGTGCTAAAGCAAACCCTCCCCTCCCTAAACGGCTCCCTCTAGTGGAGGAATACGAGGGGCTTGTTGTCCTTTAGCACACACCCAGTCCCTTTCCTAAGTCAGAGCATGAACCACCGTGACTGAGAGGTCCTTTCCTGACACGCTGGGTGTGTTTTTACCCTGTGAAAAAGGCGGCGAAGACCACACTGACCTCTTGGAAAACCAAATTGTGAGAAAAAAAAAAAAAAACCTGAAACAGTGCCATCCCTGATTTTTATTGCCAATAAACAAGAATAGTTTTAAGGACAAAAAAAAAAAAAAAAAAAGAAGCAAAAGATGCATAAAAGCAACACTGAGACTTTTACTTGTAATATCGGACTGGCCACTCTGTGATCGTCCGTGTTTGTGTGAGTTCGAGAGTGTGTGTGTGTGTGTGTGTGTGTCCCGAGACTTTATTTCACAAGCCTCCACGAAGTCTGTCAAAGTCCCACATCCGAAACGCAACCGTCGACCCTCCTATTTTTGTGATACTGAAACACAAGTGTGTGTATAGTGTATGTCCGTGTATTTCCTTCTATCTGATGCCAAGGTCAGAGCTGGTCCCTTTTCTTGCTCAACAAGAGAGGATAAAGCTGTGTGTAGGGGAAAAAAAATAATCAGCACAATGAATTCGGTAGCCATTTTTCAATTGTGACTGAATTTGGGTTATAGCCTAATGCATGAGACCTTTTAATAAACTATTTTGTAGTACTTCTGTCCAAAAAAAAACAAGAGCTTGGCTACACGAGAAACACCATGTTTTGGTTCTCTTTTCACGGCAAATATGAAATCCTATGTCACTCATAAGGAGAGGGTGGCACAAAGGCACCTTATCTTGAAATTGGATAGATGTCTATTTTTATGAATAGAGGCGGATGATTTATAAGGGATGTGTGTGATTTTGAGCGGTGGCTGGTTAGCATGAGGTCACTATCGACCATGTACCGGAGCAGACTGATGTCACGGAGAAGGTCATTCGGTTCGGAAACTCTGTACTTTGTTAGGTAACCGCCGTAGGTCTGCGGTCTCCAGACTCTCGCCCCACTTTTTGAGGAAATCCATCATTGGCCCAAAGGATAGAACAGCTTATTTATTCCGACATCAATCTCTTAAACGAAAACGACTTTTTTTTTTTTTTTTACGATATTGTTTACTCCGCTGTCTGTGATAAATGAGAATATTACAACGAACAAATTCATCTCATTTGCTTAAATTTGCAGTGCCCACTTATGACAATAACACGAGCATGGGGTTGATGTCCATGAGAAAAAAAAAATCCTGAAAAGACTTTTGTATTCCTCACACCAATGTTTAAATAGTTATAAATCATTATGGTAATTTGTATATGGTACTGTTATGGTTTTATGTCTCATCTGAAATTTTTTTTCCAAACTGTGTAAGCCCAAAGGGTGCGCAATTTGTTTTTTAAAGAGAAAAAAAAAAAAGTGTCAAATCATGAGAATGGGTTTTCCTACCATATGTGGTAGACCACTAAACATCACATTTGTAGCTCTGTTTGGAAAAAAATGATGTTAGTAAAGAAAAAAATGCCATGGGTAAGCTGCTAATGGCAATGAAGAGCCTCACCCACCTGTGTGAAACTGTGCTTTTGATTGAGTGATGTCACCCTCATTTGTCAGTGCTCAAAGATCCTGTCTACTCACTATTTTCAAATGGCACATTGTGGTCCAACTACTGAACCGAACAAAAACCCCATCAAGCCCACTTGATGGAGAAAGTTTGCCGATGATGAAAAGGTGTCTTTATTTGTTGTTCTATTTCAGATAAACCTTCAGGTACGGGTTCATTCCCCAAACTCATGCACTGAGCAACTCACTGAGATGTTTCTCAAATGCATAAACGCTACATGTTGAATTATGGTTCTCAAGGCCTGATTCAAGAGTTAGTTGTCACTTTCATTGCAACGCTTTCCTTGACCTCGACCTAAATTTGTCACAACACTTCACTGTGTTACTGCAAATACACTGGTCAAGTGAAAAGAAGAAAGAAAAAAAAAACTCATTTTTTCCATTTGTGGAAACGTTTAGTGAAGTCAAGCACTGCCAGTTAAAATAGTGGGTGTCCATTTTCAGTATACGATGAATTTGATTCAATGTCACAGTTATGTCCCTGAAATATTGTATTTTTATTTCTAATGGACAGGTATTATGAGCTGTAAAGTATTTTTGTACAAATTTAATACTTTGTTAGCATGATGTTTATCGTCTATGTATAAATTTGGGGATTCCTACAGCTGTAATCCTTTGTATGGCCGACGAACAGAGAAACAATAAAACGACATACCGAGTGGAGAGATGACACCGAAATGATCTCTTGATCTCATGTGATACTTTGATGCGGGTACTTTACACAAGGTGCTATTTGAAGATTCCCTTCCACGCACAAATATAATTTTAAAGGAATAAATAACTGGCTAGAGCTGCACAATTCTGGATGAATTGAATCACTTTTCTTTTCTCAAACAGAGGTCACGATTCTCCAAAATAACATGTAATTTAAGTTCTGACAAACTGTTGATTGCTTTAGTATATTTCAAATATTTAGTTAATCTGAATTATTTAAAAAAACTCAGTTTGAGTGAATGATTCAGTGACTTGCTCATAAATACACTTACTGAATGAATCAGCTTTTTTTAAACGAATCTCTTGAATGAATGAATGAATGAATGAATGATTCAGTGACAAATACAATTTTAACAGTCTCTTGTCACAACCTGGTGGCAAAACGACGTAATCGATCATTATTCGAAGCGTCATGTTACTTTAAAAAAGGTGATTTGCTCAGTGTTTTATCCAAACTATAATCTTTTATCCCAGTACTTCTGTGATGATATGATTTTGTAACACAGAAATAATGATACTGTGTGGTTGAAAAGACTGTGTGGTTGTTTGTGAAGCTGTTTCATATGTTCGTAGTGATCGTACTTGTCAAAGGTTTAATAGACAGAGCCGAATTGCGATCTTTTAACGATCAATCATGCAGTATAACTGGCTGCATCTGAAATCGACCCTTTACTCCACTAATATAGGCTAGTCCACTGAATAAGTGAATAAAAACTAGTATGTGTGCCAGAAGTGCTGCTTACGGTATCTTCTGGTGAGATGTTTGGCTTGACACCGGCACCCCCAGATCATCACTTTTCAGCTTTGTCCAACACCTGGTTGTCTAATGGTAAGACGGATGCCTGGAGAGGCCTACAAGCCACAGTGTCTCGCACCCACTGTGAAATTTGGTTGAGTATCGGTGATGATCTGGGGGTGCTTCAGCAAGCCTGGAATCGGGCAGATTTGTCTTTGTGAAGGACGCATGAATCAAGCCACGTACAAGGTTGTCCTGGAAGAACACTTGCTTCCTTCTGCTCTGACAATGTTCCCCAACTCTGAGGATTGGTTTTTCCAGCAGGACAATCAAGGTGTGGATGGAAGACCACCAGATCAAGACCCTGTCATGGCCAGCCCAATCTCCAGACCTGAACCCCATTGAAAACCTCTGGAATGTGATCAAGAGGAAGATGGATGGTCACAAGCCATCAAACAAAGCCGAGCTGCTTGGAAAAAGTCACCCAACATCAATGTGAAAGACTGGTGGAGAGCATGCCAAGACGCATGAAAGCTGTGATTGAAAATCAGGGTTATTCCACCAAATATTGATTTCTGAACTCTTCCTAAGTTAAAACATTAGTATTGTGTTGTTTATAAATATGAACTTATTTTCTTTCCATTATTCGAGGTCTGACAACACTGCATCTTTTTTGATATTTTGACCAGTTGTCGTTTTCTGCAAATAAATGCTCTAAATAAAATATTTTTATTTGGAATTTGGGAGAAATGTTGTCAGTAGTTTATAGAATAAAACAAACATGTTAATTTTACTCAAACACATACCTATAAATAGTAAAACCAGAGAAAGTGATAATTTTGCAGTGATCTCTCAATTTTTTCCAGTACATTATTCAAAAGTCCTGTGACTGCACAAATAAATGTGCAGTATCTGCATTTGTACAATGTAAAGAAAATATAAATGAACAAGCAGTTGCATTTTTAATAACTTTTGAGACTTATTTTCTGGTGTTTACTAATAATTATTTGGTGTTTGATCGGTTATGGCTTCTCAAGGTGCTCTACCGGTTTCACTACAGTATGAATGGATCGCGTTTGTGTCAGAGACTCCTTTGTCTATGGAAGAGAATTTATGCAGATTTGCGCTATAACACTGGTGCGATTCAACCAAAATCAAACATCTGAACAAGTGTCTTCAGGATTACTAAAAAGTTGCAGGTAGGTGAGTTTAATGAAGGTCAGAGGTCAACTCTGCAGAACAGTGGCCCTCAAGGGCCAGAGGTGAGAACCCCTGCTCTACGCATTTGTTCTTAGCATACATGTTCACAACAATCCTCAAAAGTTCTGTATGTAATTTTTTGTTTTTTTTTAACTGTACTAAAGCATAAAAATTAGGGGTGTAATGATACACTCATGTCACGATTCGATACACGATACTGAACTTACGATACAATATTATTGCGATACTCCAAGACCTATGGTAAAAGGTTAACAAAAAATGAATTTGATTAAAATGCGAAATTTGGTATTACATTGGGCGTGGGAATGAATAGGCTTGGACTTAGTGCAGTAACCACACAAGACAATGGTGACCAGAATAAAAATATTAATTATTCTGAAGCTGAAAACAGCATTATTTTAGATGAACATGCTTGCACTCTGTCACTGACTAGATGCATTTACATTTTAAATTAAAATTTTGTAAAATTTAAATGTTTTACTGCTAACTTAAGACATTTCGCATTATCAGGACGCACAAATATTTCTCCATTGCGTTATTATACATTATATTTAACATTATAGTAGTTTAATGTAGTAGCCTACTGACACTAGAACTGTAAACTTGAATTTTTTCTCAAACAGAAATTTTCATGTTGGTCGAATTATACACAGTACAAATTGTCACCATCCACGATACATATTGATGCATTTTTGTATGTGATATATTGTGATACGATATATTGTTACACCCCTAATAAAATTACCATAATATTACGGGTGTGATGAGATCTTATGACACGAGATCTCGCAATATTAAATGTGACAAGATTTCTCGTCGAGGTGAAAAGCTGTCTCGTGATATCGCCATGACGGAGCGTGAGGGTGAAATTAGCATAGAATATGCCACCGCTACGTTTACTTTACATTACGGTGATGCACCGCGGCACTGCCTCTACTGTCGTTTTGCTTTTTTTTTATAGAAATTAAAAAAAATACATACATAGGCCTATATATTCGGTTGGCTAACGGTTGCTTCAATTGTAAACTATTGTTAACGTCTGCTCTGCTCATCCAGCACGAGCTGCAGCCTGCAGAAATCACAGTTCACTGATCGCACAACGAGACTGACAAGATCATGGGATTCATGGCGGAGGATTCGCTCCGCAACAGAGCCTAAGCATCAGATAAATGTCTTATCTTGTAGAATGCGCGCTCAGTACTGCTGTTCCCCCACACAGTATGTGCGATCACGAATTCGAATATCACCCTATATCAAACATATCTTAGGCTGGGCTGTGTAATTGTAACCACCTCTTAGATCTGGTCTCTGTTTGCACTTTGAATTTTGAGAGAGTACTTTGATTATAGTTGCACTTGTTGTTTGCACTTAAGACTAAGAAATTTTATTTCTGTATTCAATTTGTGGAAAGAGTTCAATTACGTCGTCACACACAGCCTCAATCAGAAGTTCTGGAAGCTCATAATTCATGTACAGCAAGGTCTGAAGAGACTTGTGTGAAATCATACAGGAGAGAAGCCAGTCAGTTTGTGGCAAAACCTTTTACAGTGCTTGTATATTGTTGTCTTTCAATGCATTTGATGATTCATAGTCAAAGTAGAACTGAAATGACATTCATTAGAAGATGATTAGTTAAAACAGTGGTTCCCAAACCTCTCCTGGAGGACCACCAACACTGCACGTTTTCTTTTTCTCCCTAGTGAAACACACCTGATTCAACTCATCAGCTCATTATCACATGGGTTTATGAGCTGATGAGTTGAATCAGGTGTGTTTGACTAGGGAGAAAAAGAAAACGTGCAGTGTTGGTGGTCCTCCAGGACAGGTTTGGGAACCACTGGGTTAAAACATTTCAAATTGCACCTGCAGGCTATTTTTTTCCAGTCATGAATTGTGTTTTAAAAGGATTTCTTAAAAATACTGTGCAAAAATCTTCTCAAAAGTCTCATTCTCGTGAACCCAATCTTGTGACTCGTCACACTATCATGCTTACTAAATATCTGCAAACATTAGCCTATGAACGGGTATTGTTTGCAGATATTTAGTAAGCATGCTAATTTCACAAGTTTCTCACAAATCAATGCTACAGCCAGTTATTCAACTTTGAAATGTGCATTCTGTGTTGGACTGTTTTTGTTTTGGTCTGTGTGATCCCAGCTTAAAATGCCTTGGCATCCATCTAAAAATGTATTTGGCCAGAGGCATATTAAAACGCATTATTACACGGCTCTGTGGAATAGGCTACTTGATTCTGATTGGTCAATCTCGGATAACAACCGCTGAAAACAGATAACAGGCTCATCCGGGTTACTAAGGTCAGCAGCGCTATACGCTTGCTAGGAACGGTTTTTCTTCTAGGAAGTTTTGCATTTGGTGAGCTAATAAAATATAAAAACTCAGTCAAATCAATATTTTGTGTACAGTTATTTAATTATTCAGGGAAAGCAAGAACTAATAAGAATGTATATTCTTGTGATAGCTGTACTGATAAGAATGTATATCAAATCAATATTTTAGTGTACAATTATTTAATTCCCAGGGAAAGCAAGAACTGATAAGAATGTAAATGTGTTTATGTAAGTCGCTTTGGATAAAAGCGTCTGCCAAAATGCATAAATGTAAATAGAATTATGCCATCCAGTATCGTGGACTCGCTCTCACTTGTTTCATACAAAAGCAGCTGCTGCCATTTTGCTATTGTTTTGTACACTGTTGGATTATAAGATAACAAACATGTACGATTTTAAAACAGTTCAAATCAATATCTCTTATCCCCTATCCCCAGAATTATTTATGTGGCGAAATGCTGTGTAATAAGTGGTATGACTAATGTATCCCTGAAATGTCTGTCTAGTTTGAACTTGCCACGCTAGCAACTGTCCGCAAAAGCTTTGCGTTTAAAGACCTAATAAAATATTTCGACTCAGATCAATATTTTGTGTCTAATTATTTACTTATGTGGGAAGTAGCCGTGCAATGAGCGGTATAATGTACATCCAGCCGGATGTTATCTCAGAATAAACCCCTTTAGGCTGATACAAATCCTGATGATCACCCTGTCTGTGTTTATTCTGAGTTAACAACCGGCTGGATGTACATTATCCCTTACTTAGCTGATAAACTTAGGCCCGGTTTCACAGACAGGGCTTAGACTAAGCCAGGATTAGACCATAGATCAATTAGGACATTTAAGTAATTTTTATAAACATGCTTAGAAAAAAAACATTACCGATGTGCATCTTGAAACTAAAAAGGCACTGATATATTTTTAAGATCAGTCAGTGCAAGTTTATTTCAGTGGAAACAGCTCAGACTTACATTTTAGTCTAGGACTAGTCTTAAGCCCTGTCTGTGAGGGTTAGTGTAAGGCTCGTCGCCTTCCATTGTCAATTGCACTCTTTTCTGTTGTGTGTCCTCAATCTGAGTCTGAGGAGGGGGTGGGGGAAACAACTCTCTCCAATATTTAGAATATCGCCAGACCCATTTCAACCACTAGCTGTCAATATTACACACAGCACCTTCAAAGTAATTACGTAAGTGTTAAATGTCCAAAAATGTCAGTTGTTAAAAAAATATTTTATTAATTAACGGTTTATCAAGGGAAAAAAGACATTGTCCAAGTAAGGAATAATTGATGACAGGCCGTTAAATAATACACACCCTTTACACCTCGGGTGTGCATTATTTTCTAATAATTCAAGGGACCGGAGTCAATTATTCCGCTTATACTATGGTTACCACACCTCCAGAAATTGTTCAGATGTTATATCAGCCTTGACGGCAAACATACTGCTATTCTTTCTCTACTAATGCAACATCGAATAAATAAATGAATTACTTAATAATGATATGAAAACATGTACTGTAGTGTACCGTATACATACCCTTTCAGCCTCACGTGTCAAAACAAACTCCACAAGGCATCGGTGATAGTTTTTACTTCGCCAATTGTTCCAGCAATTGGTTATCAGTGCCGATTAATCGGCAAAACCGATCAATAGGTGGTTTGCAGTCACGTGATTGTGATGACGCGCGAAATTCAGATGGAGGGCAGGAAGTGAAGAGCGTAATGGACGAGATGGCGGAAAGTCCGTACTGGACTACTTTTGACGCTATTACAAGAGAAATATACAACAAAAAAATCGAAACATATGTTGGACGTGATCCTTACGTTATGAAGAGGAGCGATTTTTCAACTGAATTGAAAGATTTTGCCTGTAACGTTACGAGTTTGTCTTCAGTTACAGGGGTAACTTACAAACTCAAAGAAAAGAAGAAACAATTACTTTGACTTTACAAAGTTCAGAAACTGGTACGTTACACAAACATAGCCACATAAGTTAATTCACCTTTGACAAAGTGATCACTGCACACACAGGCATTTTCTGACGTAGGTTTGCAAGCCATTTTTTTTTTTTGGCGTTTTTTGGTCAATTTCTTGCCTTTTTCCCCCTTATGAACAACAACTTTTGGTACTCGATTAAAAACTCCTCGTGGTTTCATCGATTTGAGCAACCATAAACGACGCAAAACATAAGCATTTTGAGTTTGTTATAGTGGTTCTAAATGTAGCAAATCACTTCCTGCCCTCCATCTGGATTTCGCGCCATGGCAACGCAGTGAGGTGACGTCATATGCAAACAAGCTATTGGTCAACCTCAATTATGCACTATAAAGTAAGCAATTACATATATATTTTAAATTAAAGTTGTGTGTACTTAGTTTAACTTGTGGAGACTTGATTGTGAGGGATTTTTCATGACAACAACATGCAAAAGTTAAGTCATCAATTAAAAGTTACAAGCGTAAAAACATTTTGTTTTAAATGCATGGGGTAATTGCTCAAAATAGGATGAACAAGATCCATTTAGAAAATAGCCAAATTTTCTTTTATACCAACTTCAAAAATAAGGTGTAGCCTATAGCATTTCACTAAGATCAAGTCTGGAATATGAAAGGAAACCTATGAATGACTCAATTAAACACTTGAAGAAAATAAGTAGAGTGTGCACTTGCTACTTCTCTGCCATTTAGATACAATTGCTTTCTATTTAAAGTGACTATAGCAGCATTTTCAGCTATTGTCTCCCTGAGTAAGTACCATGCTCAGGGTACAGTGCTGATGGAGTGGGATCGATGTCAGTAACTCTTTCTTAAGAGTCTTAAATACATAACCATTAAGCTTTCAGTTGTTCAAACCTTTTCTACTACTTTAAATCAGACAAGTAGGGTGAACACCTGGTTATTGCTCTTTACAGGGCACTCAATTTGCCCAGGTTCGAGTGATATAACACGAAACATATTCAGTCCACTCAACATAAATAAGCAGTCACTAGGTTAGACTGTACAGAGATTACATACGTTTTACCGGATTCAGTGAATCTTGAACTTGTAGCCTTTTTTTGTCGGATCTATGGAGGTAAAATGATGCCAAATGTTTTTGAAACAAAAAAGCTTGTTGAATTGCCCTACTTGAAAAAATATGCAATGCATTAACCGTGCTTGCATTATTATGGGCTGAAATTCAACATGGTTGTATATTTAAGCTGTGAATATTTCAATTCAAAACATTTCACACATTTTCATTATTATAAATTCAATAATTCATATTCACCTTTCAGATTTCACTTCCAAAATATTCATTCCGTTTAAAAATACAACCTATAATATTCGGCAGGCAATTTTGGGTCCATTTTATTTCGCTTTATAAATTGAGCCTTCCTGTGTGTCTGTAGAAGTCTTGGCAGATGTAGCAAGTTCAGTTTTGATAAGGTTCACAGTTTAATGATCTACAACAAAATAGAGCGAGCCTTGGTGATAACTAAACAAATATTTATTTACTAAAATAGTAATTGCATGCTAGAAATGACATTAAAAGTGGAAAACGATTAACTTTTACACACAAACTGACCACCAACCGCAACTTTCAGTCGCCATCTTTATTAGCTCAACTGTCAAGTGAATGGAAAGTACAGGATTCAAAATCGATCAGATTAAGGGATCTCAGGAGACAGGAAGTAAAGGAAGCATTCGGATTCGGACGTGCCTTGATGCCTTCCTACTTTGGAATTTTTTAGCTTTCGAATGCAACCTGTGTCCGACAACTTAAAAATGCTGCCTTCGGAGGATGCATCCCAAGGTTGGAAGGCATTAAGGCACGTCCGAGTCCAAATGGTAGCTTCACTTCCTGCCTCCTGAGATACCTTCATCTAATCGATTTTTGAAGGCATACATGTAGACTCTCTTTCACTTTCACTCTTTAATATAAGAGGTGTCTGCAGTTGGTGGTCAGATTGTGTGTAAATGTACATTTTCCACTTCTGATATCATTTTTAGAGAGAAATTATTATTGTAGTTATTAAATATTTGCTTAGTTGTCACCAAAGCTCGCTTTATTTTGCTGTTGATCATTAAACCATTACACTGCCTCAGAAGTCTGTTTTGTGAGGTACTACTAATGCTGCCTTCACGTGCTATGGAAAAGATGATATTTTCCACTTGTGAACTGGTATTTACCAGTGTGCTGTGTTCAAGTGCTTTTGTTGTCGTAATGTAGTACCTGCAAGGTCTGTGTCAGTAGAGTATCTTTTTTATCTTTACAAAAAAAAAAAAAAAAAAAAAAACACGTAAATGTGGTGCTTTCTGATGATTAAAACATAATTAAAAATTAAAAAAAAATAAAACATGACATAAAATGATTAAATATGAACCAAGGAAATTGCGGCGAAGTTGAAAATTGAGTGTTAACGCATTATATTCATACTGTCTATGATTATATTACAATCGTTAATGACACAACATTGTATAGGCTACAAAAACTATCCGCTAACAGTATTCATGACTCTTGCGTTGCTCTCCGCCATTTTGAAAAGGTCAAAGGTTATCTCATCTCGGCAACTCGTGCATCAAAATATTCTACGAGTTGCCCAGTGGAAAATACCACATGAGGGGGTGTTCATGTGCATTTTCCATGTCGGCTTTTGGTATTTACCATAATTACCATAGCACGTGAAGGCACCATGAGTCATTGCCTAATAAGGCTGTGAGGCGACAAGTTTTCGGACGCAGCCCTACTAAGCCTGAAGACCTTGATTAGCATGTTCAGGTGGGTTTGATTAGGGTTGGAGCAAAACTCTGGAAAGTGGACCTCGAGGGCGAGAGTAAAGAACCACTAAGCTAGAACATTACAACTCCGCAAATCCCAGTTTGCAAATTTTTTTTTTTTTTTTTTTTGTGGTATTGTAATTTCATGGTAAAGGAAATTCACAATTGAAATGCAGGACACTGCTTATGACATGTAGGATGCTGGGCAAAGCTTCCAATTTTGGGACTGTCCCAAAAAGTGTAGGATGGGTCGTTACCCCATTGGTAAGCTATAGGCTACAGTTTCAAAGCAGCTTCCCCAGAACTACTCTGCTTGTTATGTTTGCCGTTTATAATGAGAGCGCCATCTGGTGGTCATTCAGACTCACAGGTAAATATGATTACCAAGGTTGTTAAAAAATTACACAAGATGTATGGTGCATCAGAAATTAAATACAATCTTATTTGAATTACACCAGCTGTTACAAAAGTATTTTAAAATAAAAATAGGCTACGTTCTTCTGCCTGCAGATGGTTTTAAAGACTTTCCTGGGCTTTAATGCTCACTTAAGATTGCTGGTTTGTAAAAAAAATTCTATTAGCCTAATAGCTGAAATAGTATGAAGGGAAACGCAAGGATTGGAAATAGAAAATGAGGCACCACTATGTGCCACTGCCACATGAAAGAAATGTGATGGAAAGCATCCCCTAGATGCAAGAAAGCCAAAAGGTTATTCAGAAACACCTGGGAATGGATGGAGGAGACAGTATGCTTCCAAATGAATTATGTGGCCATATCCCCGAGGCTGGCTCCACACAGGCTTTAATGAAATGCTGTGTGTGTGGACTCCATACAGAGATGGCATCCACCTCAAGCTCCTGAGGGAAAGCAATGGGCAGTGGTGCATTTTGTAAAGCACGCCCAGGAGAGACTGTGAGCAACTTTTGCAGGAACTCTAGTGATATCCAAATCCCATGGGCATGTCATTACATGCTCGAAGCAATGGGTAAATCCAGCCCACAGAACAGACAACAGTATTCTCTTTGGAGATTTAGTTGTAATTAAACCTGAAGGAAATTACTTTGCGACCACTGCTGGGGTTATAAAATAAGTGGAAGATTAAAAATAGCAGAAAGATGAATCATCTGAGGATGAACATGTGTCGATTAAATATGAGGTGGTGCTCTTGGCGGGGTCTTTTTACAGATTTCCGTGAGTTGATTAGCACCACAAAGGAAGGAAGCAGGTGCAAGAAACCCCTCTGAGAATGGAAAAAAGAGATGGCAGAAGATGCCGGTGCGGATTGGCTACCTGTTGGGAAATTTAAACTAAGGAGTTTGGAATTCAATTATGCAAAGAACAATTGTGAATTCATGTCCTCCAAGGTCATTCCCCTGTCATTAGTGCTATATAATAGGGTACACCAACAAGTCGAGGGACCAAAATTGATTGGTAATGTTTGGTGAGGATTGGTATTGTCTTGTATTGGCAAAACTAGAGTTCCAAATGTCCTTGTTGTCACATGTCAGGAATTGTATAAATCGAGAAAACTGGATCAAGTTGTCACAAGGTCTACATCTAAATACATATAAGGTTTAAAGTCCTTGTTGTCATATGTCAGGAATTATATAAACCGAGAAAACTGGATCAAGTTGTCACATGTCAGGAACTGTATAAATCGAGAAAACTGGATCAAGTTGTCAGAAGGTCTACATCAAAATACATATAAGGTTTAAAGTCAGACATGGGCCCGGTAAGAAATAAGGATGGCCCTGAGGGAGATATCCAAAATGTAGATTGTAATAGAACTGAAAAATATGATTCTATTTCTTTTTTGTTTGTTTGTTTTATTCAGTTTGTTCAATCACTGTCTGTATTGCAGAACAGATAAAAGAGTCCAAGACTTACTCCAAGTGCGTCATGGCGACATAGTTGACAAATTCACCAGGGAAAATATCATTTCCCTCGCAATATCAAAATGGTGTTAAGTGATTAAGCTGGTCAACTATGTTACACTGATATAATACAGTATAGGCCTATTATCATAAGTCGTTTATTTGAGAAAGCATATTGTTTACTTTTGTTTAAGTGAAATTAAACCTCAATTATAGAATTAGCCATTTAAATATTTAATAGTTAGCAATAGTTCATGTGGCCTATCGTGACACTTCAACGTGTTTCAAAAGATAGGCTAACTTAAATGTAAAAAAATAAATAAAAAAATAAACAAACACGATACTGATGATATATTACGTTACTGATGATATACATTGTTGCATTATGATAAAGTTTTGGTACTACGTTTTGTGTTTTGATTTCGTTTGTAAGTAAAATGCCTTTACCTGAGTCGTTCACAAGCTGCAGGTGTTGACGAAATTCATCAATGGTAGGGAAACGACAGGACGCGCTTCAGGCTTGCTTTTTAGGCATTAGGTACATATTCCATTTATCCAGTGTTTCTGTGCTTTGTATTCGTATCGTAACATGTTGTTTCTGTTTTTTACCGCTTTGCGTTTGTGAACTGTCCAAATGACTTAATCACGAACCGAATTAGACCGTCCGTTTTGCTAACAAGCTTAACGATTCATTGACTAGAACCGACTCAAATGAGTGAATCATTCACCAGTCGGGAATTGCAGTTCACAACCTTTATTTTACTGTTCACAACCTACAGAAAATGTAATACGGACGGTAGGCTACTACTATTTCAGAAATATAGACCAGGGGTTGTCAATTTTTTAGATGCAACGAACTCCTAAATATGATCATCATCGTGTGAGAGACCCCCATCCTAAAATGTTAAATTAATATTAAAATCGGAAATTAGCTATTAAGTTACATTGTTATATTTTTCTAGTCACAATAGTAATGTACTGGTAACATATATTATTTATTTATTTAATTAATTTTGATCAGGATTTTATCTATATTATTCAACAATTGTATGTATTTATTTTAATGTATTTAATGGACGTATAAGTTAATCACATTTATGTATTTATTTTAAGACAATTTATTTATTTACTTATTTCAATCCTTTTATTATGATAATTAATTATATTAATTTGTATTTGTATTTATTTATTTTTTACGTTTGTTTGTTTGTTTGTTGTTTTACTATGTCTTCCACGTACCACCTTGCTGGTTTGGGACAATCCGCTAGGTGGCAATAGCACATCTTTGAGCTACGGAATGTTTACAACATAAACCACCGAAAGAAGAAAAAAGGCAAACGACGGAAGAGACCTTTGGATTATCACTTAAACTTGTCAGTAAATGATACTCGTTAAATACGATCAAACATGAATCAAGAGAAGTATCCGCGATCATCTATTGAGGATGATTTTAATTATGGCACGAACGTCGCGACAGCGAGTGTGCACATCCGGATGGGTGAGTTAAGCCGCTGTTTACAATAATGTGGAGTCTACGTAATCAGTAATACAGTCAGTATAATACTATGGCCTGGAAAGAATAAACATGTAAAACAGCTGGAACGGGCTTCCTATTTTATTTCACTTGGTTTCATCATAAGGCACACAGGAGACATATGGCGCACATGATATAAATCAGCTGTCACGAGTCGTTGGATTCCTTTTTGATTTCACAATGTCATTATTATTTTTTTTTAGGAGAAATGTTACAGTTTCTTAAAAATGTTACCTGTTGTTGTCAAACCTGCTTATCGAGGTTTTGTGTGAATGATAGACGCCTTGTTTGAGAATTTAAATAAACCCTGTCAAGCTATAATATATGTCAATATATACCCATATTTTTGAGCACAATAAATAAATTGTACCTAACAGTTTTTCTGTAAGTACATAATAGTTAAAGACACCTAATATAAAGATACTGCGACCTTATAATTATTTATTTACTACATGTGTGTATATATGGTTGAGGAGTTGACGCTCAAGTCTTATTTCTCTCTAGATTTCCTCCGCAAGGTCTACACCATCCTTTCACTGCAGATTATCGTCACCACTGCTGTATCTGCCCTTTTCATGCTCTGCAACCCCATTAAAACCTTTGTGCACGAAAGGTAAGCCCACATCCTTCCTGTGGATTCACCACATCATTGTGGCTGATAAATGATGTAAACTACACTTTTAAGCTGTGTACGTATATTAATGTGTAAAACTAATAATTTTTCAGTCCCGCTCTGGTGCTGATATCAGCTATCGGGTCCCTTATCCTGCTGCTTGCATTGGCTGTTTACCGTCACCAGCACCCCGTCAATCTTTATTTGCTCTTTGGATTTGTGAGTATATACCTCAAAACAAGATTTTAAGTATGATACACACTCACTGGCCACATTACTGCTCATTAATGCAAAATCTAATTAGCCAATCACACAGCTGCAACTCAGTGCATTTAGGCATGTAGACATGGTTAAGATGATCTGCTGAAGTTCAAACTGAGCATCAGAATGGGGAAGAAAGGCGTTTTAAGTGACTTTGAATGTGGCATGGTTGTTGATCTGAGTATTTCAGAAACTGCTGATCTACTGGGATTTTCGCGCTCAACCATCTCTAGGGTTTACAGAGAATGGTCTGAAAAAGCGAAAATATCCAGTGAGTGTCGGTTCTGTTGGGTGAAAATGCCTTGTTGATGTCAGAGATCAGAGGAGAATGGCCGAGGTCTGCAGAAGAGCGTCTCTGAACATACAACACATCGAACCTTGAAGCAGACGGGCTACAGCAGCAGAACACACACACTGGTGCCACTCATATCAGCTATAACAGGAAACTGAGGCTACAATTCGCACGGGCTCACCAAGATTGGACAATAGATAATTGGAAAAACGTTGCCTGGTCTGATGAGTCTCAATTTCTGCTGCGACATTCAGATGGCAGAGCGTAAACAACATTAAAGCATTGATCCATCCTGCCTTGTATCAACGGTTCAAGCTGCTGCTGGTGGTGTGATGATTTGTGGAATATTTTCTTGGCACTCTTTGGGTCCCTTAGTACCAGCTGAGCATCATTTAAGCTTGACACTTGACTTGACCTGACTTGACTTTATGACCACAGTGTCCCTATCTTCTGATGGCTACTTCCAGCAGGATAATGGATAATGTGATAATGTCACAAAGCTCAAAGCATCTCAAACTGCTTTTTTTTTTTTTTTTAATGACAACGAGTTCACTAAACTCAGACGGCCTCCACAGTCACCAGATCTCAATCCAGTAGAGCACCTTTGGGATATGCTGGAACGGTAGATTCGCATCATGAATGTGCAGCAACTGTGTGATGATATCATATCAATATGGACCAAAATTTGAGTAATGTTTCCAGCACCTTGTTGAATCCATGCCACAAAGAATTTAGGCTGCTTTGAAGACAAAAGGGGGTCCAGCCTGGTACAAGCAAGGTGTACCTAATAAAGTGGCCAGTGAGTGTATGTATGTGTATATGTTACATATTATGAAGTATTATAATGTAATGGCTGTACATGTTTATGCAGACTCTGCTGGAGTCTCTGTCTGTAGCCACTGCAGGTAAGTTCATGCATTTTCCTAATTGATAAACATCCAGTCCCATAATATTATTGGCCACACCTCTGTGATGGATCATCTGATTCCATATTATTCTGCTTTCAGTGTCATTTTATGAGTACACCATAGTGCTTCAGGCCTTTGTGCTCACGTCTGCCGTGTTCCTGGGTCTCACTGCCTACACTTTCCAGTCTAAAAGAGACTTCAGCAAGCTCGGAGCCAGGTAATTCTCTCTTTCTCATCCGCTCAAGGCCCAGATCTGTCACATTCATCACGGTAACTGAGCGCAAGAATGATTGTTTTAATCCATTTACTCCTGAATCCATGTGGAGTGGTGTTCTTTGCATCAGAAATTGTCTCTGGCGAAACATTCTTCTTTCCAGTTATTAAATTGAAATGTAACTAAAATAAGGGGGCTCCATGAGTCTTAACTCTGTTATTTGATGTGGTGCATCGTTGGCATGGGAGAAGTGAATGTCTTTTGTGAGGAGAATTGAAGATTTTTTTTTTCATTCATATTATTGTTTAATAGACAGCTTGATGCAACAGTTCTTGCTCTATCCTTCAAATTGGTTTTGTGTATTAATAATGCACTTGCAGAAAAATCCTAATTGGTCATTTTTATCTCTAGTCTGTTTGCTGGCCTGTGGATCTTGATCATTGCAAGCTTTATGAGGGTGAGTCTGAGGCCTGTCAATTTTTAACTGATATGTATTTAATATATATTATTTATTCTTTGTTATTTAATTTATTTTATTATTATTCTATGGAATGATTTTCTTCTTCAATTGTAATTAACATTATCAAATTAAGTGAGTTTTGTACTGAACCCGTAGCTTTCCTTTAAGAGCCATGTGGTCTAGTCGCACAATTTGATTCAAGCCAAACTCTCCTTCAGCTTTTCTTCTACAACGACACAATGGAGTTGGTCTTCGCCGGGGCTGGAGCTCTGCTGTTCTGCGGGTTCATTATTTTCGATACCCACTTGCTGATGCATAAGCTGTCCCCCGAGGAACACGTCCTGGCATCCATCAATCTGTACCTGGATATAGTCAACCTGTTCCTGTACATCCTGCGCATTCTCGACTCCATGAAGAAACACTGAATGTTGTGATGCTCTTCTTCAATTTCAGTGGTGAATTCTGGGTGCAGTGCTGGGTGGGAGTGGTACAAAAATATTATTCTTTGATTTGCTTTAACTTATATTTTGGCACAATTTGAACTAATCGAATTCTAATTTATTGTTAATTAGAATCCAAATGAAGTGCAGATCTCGGTAAAAAACAACAACATTGTGAATCATAATATGAAATATTTATATATATGATTAAAATTCTTTAAAAATAAATGCACTAAATATAAAAAATTTAATTCTTTGCAGTTTTTTTGAGAATTATTGGAGTGTGTGTGCTATATGTCTATTTGGGCATTAACTGCAAACTCCTCTGATTTTGCTACATTTTTGGCATTAGATTAGATTTGGCATTAGTTGAGATGATGGTCCTCGTGACACTCTTAGTGTATTGTAATTCCCCCTTGTTTGCAAACCAGCTGTAGTACACAGTGTTCAACTTGCAAAGTGGTAATTGTAATTTAATGGCCAAATGTGAATGTTTCAAATATGATTGTACAACTTAACTTGGTGTTGTTGATTGGATTCCTCTGTTTTTGAATGTAGTGTGACCTGTAATCCATGGTGATTTTTCATATTTATTTAGGTGTTGTTGTAAATCAGTGTTATAGGGATAGTTCACCCAAAAATAAAGATTCTGTCATCATTTACTCACCCTCAAATTGGTAACCAGTTGACGGCACCCATTGACTTCCATAGTTTTTTTTTTGTTTGTTTTTTTTCTACTATGGAAATCAATGAGGTCCTTCAATTGTCTGGTTACCAACATTATTCAAAATATCTTCTTTTGTGTTCAGCATAAGAAACTAACTCAGATTTGGAACAATTTGAGGGTGAGTAAATGATGACAGAATTTTCATTTTTGGGTGAACTGTCCCTTTAATGGTTTGGGAACAAACTTTACCAGAAGCTTGCAATATTTTGTTTAGTTTGGATGTGTAAATGGAATGTTTATAATTTTAAAGTAACTAGACATTTTTACTAAAAAGGCCCAAATTACATGAAAGTTATAAGAGCTGCAAAGAAACCACAACACAAACATCTAGAAATGTAACAAAATTATTTTATTTATTTTTTTGCAGCAGTCTTTGGTGTAACAATATACGGTTCACAAAATAAACATGATTTTAAAGCAGCATGCAGTCAGTTTCAAAAGCATCAATAAATATAACACATTATTCAGGGATCTCTGTATGCCTGCACCCAAAGTGCAATATTAATCATAATAAAGCATATTAATATTTATCATAATATAGAGAAATATTGCTCTTGATTTATTTTTAAAAGGGCAAAATTGTCACGTATGAAAAAAAAATGTAATGTTCTTTGGTGTAATAATTTAAAAAATAAAATATTTTACCCTGTATGTGTTGTCTTCATATACAACAGTTAGTTACTATCCTTGAATTTGAATGGTTGAGTGGAATTCCAAGGTGATGATATCCTCAAAAATCATTGGGACTTTAACAAATCACTCCAATCATTCCATCTTATTTTATGCAAGTGATATTTGTGTATTTATTTATTTGCAACAACATACCCGTAATTTTTCTGTTGTTTAATAGGTACACCTTATACTACAGTGCTCTTATTAAGAAACTGAAATGAAAGTGCTGATGCCCTGTGGTTTGCAACCGAAGAATAACAACTTATCTACATGTTCAAGGAAAGTGAAACTATGAGCTTCTGCATACTTTCACACTTTGAACATCTGATTTCATAAATTATTTCTGTTCTTTAGTTGACCGGGAGGAGGGAAATGGAACAGTCTGCAGATTCCCATTCCCATTCATTGACATTTTGGCAGATAAAATCTTAATGTCTCTCAGTAGATCGGGTTCACGACTGATGTCTTTTCTCAAACTGTCCGGGATTTCCAGCTTGCAGATGTCTTCTTTTCTCACCATACTCCGGATCAACCGTGCACAACATTCTTGTAATGAGTACACTGTCAAAAAACAGAGCATATCTATATGAAATTAAACTATTGTGCATGTTATGAAGCATCATAAGATGAAGGATGAACTCGCACCTGGTGCAGTCACACACACAGACTGGTACAGCGGGTATCCGTGCTCATACTGCGCTTGAGTTGGAAAGTAAACTTCACTGAGGTTAGCCAGCAGTTTAGCTCCGTCAGATGATCTGAACATCCACGGATGAGCTGTAAAAAACACTTGCTTTAGTACAAAGTGGAGAACCAAACCGGATAGGTTGCTAGTTCTACGGTACTTACTCAGGTACGTGTTCATCTTAAGCGCTTTCCCCGGTTGTATGTCACCGTAAGATACCGGTTTTCCAGAGAAGTTTAGCCACCATGCTTTGGCATTTCGACTGGATTTGTTAACAAAGGAGATAAATGTTGGATCATACGAGTTTAGAGATTTCAGGTGAGCGGGCACTTCCTGGTCAGCCATAGTTATGCTCTTTCGGAACGTAGATGCAGTGACGCTGTATGACAGATAGGTGGCAGGATTACACCCTCTTATGCATGGGACATAGACCTTATTCAGAGCAGCGCCATGACAGGTAGCTATGAAGTGAAAGCGAGCGAGGCTTGTGAGGGATAGACTTGAGTTTTTTTTTTCAATGGCACCCGCTATATAAAGCTCCTAGATCACTTATAATATTCCACAGCTCATGTTTTTTTGTCTACTGAAACTTCTTGGAAAGATATTTTCACAGTGTGTCGTCGACAGAACAATCCAAAAGCACATTAAATAACAGTAGCCTACAACCCAGTGAAGAGATTACAGCCAAAATAACAACAATAACAAATATGGCGCTGCTGTGAATAAGGTCTATTGACTGGAAGGGATTTTCAACCTGTACAGAGTATAGACCCAAGAACCTCAACCCCCCATTTAAACGTTTAATAACTTTAGCAATTTTAAATTGATTACGGTATGTCATTTTTGCCTTGTCAGTAATGTTGTAAATGTTACCAAGTAATTTTTGGAGCCTAGCAGGGCTCATTTAGGTCATTAGCTTCTCAAAACATTAATCTCCACTGCCACAGACCCTTCATTTCTGGATCATGTCTGCATTAGAGAGTGGGGATTGAAAACCAAGTGAGAGGAGTTCCATTTGGTCTCAGTTTTAGAAGTCACATGATTTGCCAGCCATACTACTGGATCACCCCCCCTCACGCGTTCTGTTCAGAAAGACTGGGATGGAGAAATCCACTTAAAATTCCAGGGTGGCTGGTTCTTGAAGGATGGGGGCACTCAGAAATTCTTGCGTGATGACAGCGAGGCTTTGATGTCGGTGTTTTTGTCTCTGGAGAAGCAGGGCAGGGCTGTCTTGAGACAAGAGCGAAAGATCCTATTCTCTAGAGACCCTGATTCACTTTACAGCTCAGACTATACACACAATCATATAGGCTGAGAG
This sequence comes from Rutilus rutilus, assembly GCF_951802725.1. Lineage (NCBI taxonomy): Eukaryota > Metazoa > Chordata > Actinopteri > Cypriniformes > Leuciscidae > Rutilus > Rutilus rutilus. The sequence continues at coordinate 10,559,180 of NC_140212.1, read as the reverse complement.
TTTTAAAGCACCCTATCCATGTAAATGTGATTGCATTTCAAAGTCTTAGTGAAGTGATTTATTTAGTTAAGAGACTTATAACTGCACTTTATCCCACGCATCTGGAAGATGCTCTGCTAATTCGTTTTCCTATACTTTTTTTTTTTTTAATTCCCGTTTAATTTTCCTTGCCTTTATTTATAGCATTTCACCGTATTATAAGAAGGTAGCACAGCATGTTTCTCTCTGATGTTTCTTGGCAGGTTTAGTTTGATGGAGTGGGTGGTTTGGCATTCTCTCTAAAGGATTCAGAGGTGTTTTCATTTAGCCTTTTTTTTTGTGCCTTTTCACGCTGTTTGCTGTTTACTGTTAACAAAAGTCCTGCCACACACGTTTATAGACAACCCCCTTTATACGATTTTAAAGAACAGATTTATCAAAGTTTTAAAAAATGTGAAAACATTTTATGGGTGTGCAGTTTGAAAGAAACAAAAAGTCTGTCTCGCAATTAACCCACAATTCCGTGCATCATGGCATGGGTTCCCATAGAAAACCTTGATTTATCAAGGACAATATTGATTTCCAAGCTTAGGAAGTCATGCAAAGTCTTAAAAAGTCATGGAAAATCATAGCAATGACTGTAGGAAATACTTTTGCATACTATTTTAAAAATAAAAGTTCTTTATAGGCATCAGTGGTTCCATGAAGAAAATTTAACATCAATGGAACCTTCGCATTGCACAAAAGGGAAAAGTGGAAAAGGGTTCTTCAGATTATAAAAACAAATATCTTCATTTTTTACCCTGTTTACACCTGGTATTAAGTAGCAAAAAAACGCATCTTAATACCAGGTGTAAACAAGGCCTGGTTTTTTTAAGAACTGTTCACTGAAAGGTTCTTTGGGGAACCAAAATTGTTTCTTCAATGGCAAAAGTCCCTTATTTCAGTGTATTAATTAAAATCGTTTCAATCTAATAAGTCAAAGACCTCGAAAACCTAGAAATGTAATGCAATTGATTGAACCCTGATAGATACATGTATGTGTTTTGGCCTTAAATCTTAGTTTACCTTTCATTATAAAGCCTAAATGTTTGAATCAATATCCAAGGTTCATAAAGTCATTCCTAACACTTGAATGACACCTTGTCAGGAAACTTTGAAGAATGAGGAGTAAGTGCACACATGTGCTTGGCAAGACATTAGGATTCAGTATAAATGTTTAGCTATCTGTATACTCGGAAGTCTTTGCGTTATAGCCCAGAGTGTCTGTAACAATGGCACTCGCTTTAAGAGTCAGTGCCCATCCCCAGTATCCGTGCTGCAGTGTTCTCGACCTCTACCTGTAAGCCTACTGTATTTTCCGGCGGGGTGATTATGTATGGGGGGCAGAGCAGATCTAATAAGCTCTTGGCTCAGACAGCCCATTCTCCTGCTCGCCCTTTGATGTCCTGCTTTCATTGCTTCTCTTTTGCTGGGACAATGACGAGAACCTTTCGCCACAGTGGGCATAATGCGCTTGTTGCTTTTGTTGGTTCTGTCTTTCTCCTCCACACCACAGGGGAATTTTCCTGACTGGCACAAACATACTCATACTACCCCACTAGACTGACTTCTCTCGCTTCTCTCTTCTTCACCAGCAGGGCCTTCACATTCGCAAAGTGCCTTCAGTTAAGCTCTCTGGTGTCAATTTCAAGCATGTGAGTCAGGTTTGCTTAAGGGTGTGTTATACCTTTTTTTTTCTTTTCATAGGAGCTGAGTTGCCCATCACAGTTCGATACAGGCATCAGGACCACCGTCTCCTTGCAGCAGATTTTCATTTGTGTGAATTTCTGGCGCTGTTTTGACTCCTTTACACATTTTATAAACTATTGCGTGTTCTCAGCTGGTCAAAATGCCATTATACGTACGCACATATTACATGGGCATTTTGCCCAACACAGCCTTGTTTTTGATGTTTTTTTGTATCTTTAGTCTTAAAAATGACAGTGTGAACGCTAAGCGAACCAGGACTAAATGTTTTATTATTTTCTTAGAAACGATGTGTGGACTTCTCTTTTCTCATAGAATTATTATTACTTTACGCTTTTTAGTTAAGGCCTTTTCACACCAAGAACGATAACCTTATTACCATCCTCACCAACAACAGGCGATAACATTCGTAATTAGAATGATTATTACTTTATACAACTTTGTACTTTATAGTTAAGGCCCATCAAACCAAGAATGCTAACTAGTGTCCACACCAATTAAACGTACAGTATGTAATTTTTTCGCCGCTAGGGGTCGCTAACCTCTTTACAATAACAAAGGCGTAGTTTGATGACGCAACATTTGCTAAGAATTATGGATCTTGTCGTCAACGTCAAGCCGACCGATCTAATAATGTTTATGGATGAGTGAATACATCGATGCTTTTATCATGACTGTGATATGAAGCAGTTCGGGATTGCTTAGAGACAGCTATCAGCTCCACACGCGACGCGAGTCCCGCGGATATAAAAGGAATATGGACATTTCATTCTACCGAACTACACGCAAGTGCAGAATTACAACTCACAGGTCAGTTTATTAGACAAATTAAACTTGTGAGGTAACGCAGCGCTGTTTCACTTGGTTTAACATTACACTATCACACTAAACTGCATTTGAATGTGTTGAAATGTATGTGTTAGTTTGTCTGTATGAGACTAGCAGTGAGCTAGATCAACATTAGAATAACATACAGATCATATTCTAACATTTTATCATTGTTGAACTGTATAACATTGATTAGTTTTATGTAAATGTGCTCACCTGTTTAATAAAGTACATGTAGGAGCGGTCGATGTCTCGGACGTGGAGCTCTCGTTTATATACTGTCACCGCGCTGATATAGATTCTCGTTTTAGTTCTCCTTTTTTATCCAAAGTCTGCTTGTCATGGTTCATAATGTTTGAACGAAACAACAACAGCTTGCAAATAGACATTGCGAACTACACAGTTGTCCACGTCTGTCGTCTTGGTTACTATCAGAGGGCTCTGGTTGCTATGGCAGTACGAGCGGAAACCAGGGACAACGCGGATATGACGCCATTGACGGCGACAAAACGGAAATAAAGAAACGGGACGTGTCTTCGAATTAAATTACAAATTTCTCCTGGTTTGAAAGTTGTTGGAAACAGTCGGGATAATGTAAGTACACAACTAAAAAAAATATATAACATAGATATAGTGATTTTTGCTATTTTTAAAGCAAAAAAGTTACATATTGTGCCTTTAAAGGATGATAACTTTGTTTATGATAAGCAGACGCTGGACTTTTGTCATCTGCCACTTTAAATGCTCATCCTCTTTAAAGTCGGGTGGATTCTGATTGGATGAAAAAAAAAAAACGTTCTGAAAAGTAAGAGGAGAGAAAAGTCAAAATACATTTTTGTGGTTACCAACATTATGCCAAGTGCTTAACAATTGAATCTGGAATATTCATGTAAGTACGTCCTGTGAGTATCTTATTTTTGCCCTTCGTTCCGTCCTATAATCAGAAGGTGAATCTATGATTCTCAGAAGAGCCATTATATGAAGTGTAATGGAGAGAACATTTCAATTTAATTCTCAACAGACCGAATCTTTCTGATGTTTCCCTGCTTCGGCGCCCAGAGGCAGATACAAATGGAACATACCTGTTCCTGCACCTGCTTAACGCAAGTTACCAGATGTTTGGAAAATTCACAGGCACGAAATGACTCAGTGGTTTCCATGGTTACCGCCATTTCATTTGCCTGCTACATTTTTAACATTCCACAAAGTGTTTTTGTTATTGTTGTATTTCCTCCATGAAAGGTGACCTGACAGGGCAACTTCGCGTGGCTCCCATGGGCTCCGCAGGGCAATCATGGTGGGCCGAGCTGCTATGTGATGTGGAACAGTACAAATAATCAGCCGGCCAGCTGTTTATTTTCACCTGTCCTCTCTGGCCACCACACCAGCTTCCTCTGGACCGCGGCGGGAAGCACGGCTGATCGAGCGGCGCCCCCCCATAGAGGTTAATTGGTGTAATGTGTGAATGATCCTACTAGTCTGCATGTGTGTGTATGCTCGCATGCAGATTGCCATCATTCTTCTTTACCAAGACCTTTTCAACCTTGAAAACCAAAGATTGCTTTTTGAGTGATTGGCTCAAAGGATGAGTGCTCTTCCAGGTGGCTGTTGCACAAGGCTTCATGTATTTTGGTAAGTAGACATCAACATTCCAGTTGCATGATGTTACTTTTACCGAAACCAACATCTGACAAATCATCTCATGATGGTGGAGGTGGTAAACATCTGCACCCATTCTATCAGCTTTGCTTTTTTTCCACTATACTTGAGACAGGGAATATGTGAATACTTTTGGTAAGAAAGCATCATTTATTCTGCACAGGAGAGCAACATGCTACTTATTCACCTGCCAGCGCACACAAAGTTAGACCCACCACAGTGCAGTCCCTCCGCAATCGCACAGAAGCCGCAAGACTGGCCCGTAAAACTCGCTTTATTTTACAATCCTCCCTTATAGAAACCCTGTGGAACAAATGACGGAATAACATTTAAGCAGGTTAATCTAAGAGTCGTGTTCCAGCGCTGTGCCATACAGGGATCATTAAATAGATCAAAAGACAGTGAAAACATTTACAATGCCTCAAATAAATGATTAAACATAAATTGAACTTCTCTTCATCAAAGAATAAAAAAAAAGTATAAGTTTCCACAAAAATAGTAAGCTGCACAGCTGTTTACAACATTGGTAATGTTTCTTGAGCACCAAATCAGCATTAGAATGATTTCTGAAGGATCGTGTGACACTGAAGACTATTCAACAGGAATAAATTACATTTTTAAAATATGAAATATGTCACAATACAGTTTTGATTAAATAAATGCAGCCTTGGTGAGTGTGAGAAACTTCTTTAAAAAACAAACAAATTCTTAAATGTTAGTGTGTATATATAATTTACTTTCTGAGCTTTGGCCCTTTCCTATAAATTGTGACTTTGTCTGTAGTTTGCATTCATATTTTGAAGCCTTGAAGAAAAAAAAAAAGTGAATTTTGTTCTTTACCCTGTCATTCTGCTTTCAAGCTTCAAAAACAACTCAAAAGCATCATAAGAGCACTATCACTCCATACAACTTGTGCTATATTTCAACAAAAGTTGTTACTCACCAATAATAACCTCCAGGGAGCTGTTAACTTCACAGCCATTGAGTTGAACAGAAGTACTGAACTGGATTATCCAATTCAAAGATCGGATTCAAATGAATGAATTTGTTCTTATGAGCACACAAAGAGAGGCAAGAACAGATTTTCAGTGAGTTGCATGGACAGTTTTTATGTTGCTTTTGTCTATTTTTGTGGAGCTTGACGGACTTCGTCCAAGACCCTTCCATAGACATAAGTTAGTCGTACAGGTTTGGAATGACATGAGGGTGATTAAATGATTACAGAACTATTATTTTAAGAGTTAAGACAATTCATCTTCACAGGCTCCAAGAAAACATGTTTTATTTGTGTAATGCAGTCACATGAAAAATGAAGTTTTTTTTGGCTTAATGTTTATGACATCACAAGCAGCTTATGTGCATTGTTATACATAAGTATGAAAACTCTAAGCATACACTTAAAGACTGTCTACCCATATCTAAATATATATTTTTATATTTCAATTTTACATAGAACGAATAGCATACATATTACTTATACAAGTACTTGTTGGAGAAGCTACTACACAAGTGTGATTTGCATGAAAAAGAATGTTAGTGACAATAATGGCGACAATACGTTTACAAAATGAGCAGGTCAAATGTGACGAACCTCGAGCACAGGCCAAACACAGCAATTACCATCCTAAGAAAAGCTGGATCCACACCCGGAAGTTCTCGGATCGTAACGTACTCTCCTCAAAGTGATTCAGCGCCACATCTGAAGCTAAACCGCAGGGCTACGCACAAACATCAGACGCTCACCACAACCATGTGATTCACTCCCCTCTCGGTTGACGCAGGGCAGAAGCTCGATGAAGGGTGACTGTGGGAGATATTATATCAAAGGCGCTAGTGTGGTAAAATAAGACACTGTTACAGTCCTGCAAAAACAAGTCTCGCTCTGAGAAAGCAGCAGTCCAGCTTGGGAGTGTCCCGATGTGGATCGGAAGAGGATGATGAAAGCTTTGTTCTGGGGAAGGCGACGTTGAAAATGGAGGGGCCGTTGGCCCAAAATTTGAGGCTTAAACCACGTAGTTGGTCTCAGAGGGCTGACTGGATTCGGGTGCTTCCTTTGTGTCCTTCGTTGCCACAGGCTGTGACTTGTGCTTGGAACCAGTGGCCCGCTGGCTGTTGGAGACTCCTCCACGAAATCCTGGAAGAAGAGAGCAAGCAGTTCAGTAGTGCGTTGAATCGTGCAGAACAGCATTTATGACTAAGAATCAAAACATTTTTGAGTTTTAGTTCAAATTGTGCATTGGTATATTTGCTATGAAACCGTACTTGACCCTTGTTGGGAAAATAAGAAAAAATAGGTGGTTAAAAATTGCTTTACTAATGGTTAAATGGCATTATAAACTAAATTCAAGAGGATTACACAAACACAAACATTACTGTTGCAGTACCATGGTCAATATAAATAATAAAATATTAAAATAATTAATGAAAATAAGACATTTTCCCCTGGTTTCACAGACGAGGCTTAAGCTTAGAGCTAGACCAAAATGTAGGTTTAAGCTGTTTTAACTGAAAGCAACTTGCACTGACATATCTTAAAATAGGTCAGTGCCATTGTTTAATATCAAGATCCACACCAGTAATGTTTTTAAGGTTCTTAAATGCCCTAATTGAACTAAGGCCCAATCCTGGCTTAATCTTAGCCTTGTCTGTGAAACCGGGCCTTTGACTATACTACAAAAATGAGTAGTTTGCCAGGGTTTTAGTTCGCATGGTGCAAACTGTGGTATGATATAAAACTGGCCCCTGGTACTACTCACTGGAAAAATAGTTTATTTTGCCAAACCAGTGGTTAAATCGTACTATAAACTAAATGCATAAGGGTAAGACAAAACATTTTGTGGTACCATGTTTAATATTAAATATTAAAATAATTAATAAATAATTTTTTTAATACAGATCATTACTTCTGCATGGCACCAAGAAGATTATGATTTTTAAATGCATTTTGTTTTCTTCAATTTGTCTTTTCAATTAAGTTTTTTGTACACAAAGGCTTTTTAATTTTAGGGCTGCAAAAGTTAATTAACAGGTATAATTTAAAGATGTTTAAATCTAGTGCCATTACCGTCTAGTGGCAATTTCATGTTTAATGCAAAGGTTGTATAAAGTTGTATAGTATACCATTTTTTTTATGGGTCATTCAAAAAAATTCAGTTAACAAAGCTGGTTTCATTTTAGTTTGTGTAAACGATGATTGCATTGCACTCCACGGTACCACCAAGAATATAATTTGTACATGACCAGAAAACTATGGTATTTGTATGGTAATATATCTAAATATCCATTGTAATACCCTGACATTACAGCGGATTTCTTGCTCTAATCCATTTCCAGGTGGCAATTAGTAACTTGGCCTTGGGAAAAGGGATGTGGGATGTTGTCTTACTCTTATTGCAGTGACGTCCATGCCAGCCGTCCCTGCACTGGCACCTGTTGGGCTCCACACAGGTCCCGTGTACTCCACAGCTGGGCTCGCAGACAGCTGCACACACGTATACACATACACTTTCAGCCATACACAGAGACGCAGTGTTTAGTCTTAGAAATGTATCATGTGCCGTTCAGCGAGCCTGCAGCCCAAGTGGAAATTTTTAAGGTGCAATCAAGCACCGGCGGTTCATTTTTACAGTGCGTGTTTTGTGCGTGAGCAAAGCGCATAGAGCAATGCTGCAGTGGAACATGTGCTTTTGATCAAACATGTCCACAGTTCTTCTGCCAAGTTGAGATAATCTCACCTTTGGAGCACAGATCGCCATGGTAGCCTTTGCTGCACTTGCATTTGTTCCTCCCTGTGCATTTGCCTCCATTTCTGCAGGGCTGACGACATTTACCTGCAGACAACAACATCGCAAACTGCATTATCGCAATCCCAAAATGCAAAAACAACATAGAACAACAACAAAAGGGAGTGTTGTTTACAATTATGCATGGAAATATCTGTTATTCATATTATGCTGAGATCATCTTGACAAAGAACTCTTCTTTTTAATTTATAACATAATATAAATTGTTATATAAATATATAAATGGGGGGGGGGGGCTTCCATTAAAATATATTTTTTAATTTATTTAAATATTATATATTTAACATTTATATAAAATTTACATTTTTGAGACAGGAAGATGTTAAATATACTTCATGTCAGTGTGAACAAACTGGATAAATTTCCATTTATATTTTTAACAAAAAAAATTGGGGTTTTACAAGCTTTATTTTATTTTACTATTTTAGCCATTGGGGTTTTATGTAACTATAAACAGGCTGCAGTAATTGATCTTGCTTTAAGGATGTTTAGATATTTGTCACTGGAAAATGAGACAAAAATATTGCGAACATGTAAAAACACCCAGCAGAGGATGTGTGGAAAAGTATAGTAAAGTGATTGAGAAATAAAACAACAGGCGGACAGACCCTTTCCAAATGCTAACGGATCCTCTTACACCTGCATATTTGATCAAGATTGACTGAATTTCAGCAGAGGCTTTGTTCCTTGACAAATCAACGAAATCCATACCCATGAAACTAGGTCTTTACATAACATGACCTCAGTGGGACTCCGGGCGTTTATGTCACAGAACGTTTTGCCAGAGAACATGATACTGCAATGGATCAGACAGTAACAAATGGCTAAATGCTATTAAAAAGTTAGGGAAATGTTACTTCAATATTTTCTCTTCCCTCTCTTTACAGACCAAACACCACTGAATACTGCAATACTTCCTGCCTTTGAACAGGAAAGGATGATATTTGGGGTCAAAGTAGAGTTGTTTAAACACCAACGAACTAGACTACAGACCTTTGAAGCGAAGCAAGTGTGTATATACAGTATTTCTGTGTCAGAGAAAAGGGCCTGAGATAAAACGCCACACTGCTTGAGTGCATGTGAGCTCATGAGGTTGTTATTAGTGATTAGGGTGACAACACAACTGCATTACATCCTGTGTTTGCCCAAGTAGGTGCCGGCCCATTTAACACTAATGTGAGAACACACTTCACTTAGGAAGTTTACTTGGAGACCTGCTCTGAGGGCAATTTCTGGAAGCGAGCCTATTACATCCAAAGAAAAACAACACAGCTTTCCCTTTGAAAGATGATGATAAAAATGTAACTGCCAGTTAACACTCAACATTATAAATCAATAGAGCCGTTTAGTTAGAAGTCCAAATACTCAGAAGAGAATTCAGGAATTTCTAATGTTTTTTGAATGGTACTTTTTTATGAGCAAATCAAAATCAGTAGTTTTCTCTTTGAATATATTTTAAAATGTAATTTATTCCTGTGATGAAACTGCATTTTCAGCATCTATATTCCAGTCTTCAGTGTCACATTATCGATCTACTGCTCAAGAATATTTCTTATTATTATCAATGTTGAAAACATTTGTGCTGCTCGATATTTTTGTGGAAACCATGACATGTTTTGCAGTCTTTTTTGATTAATATAAAGTAAAAATTTAGAAATGGAAATCTTTTGTAACATTATTAATGTATTTACTTTCACTTTTGATTAGTTTAATGCATTCTTGCTGAATAAAAACATTAATTTTTTTTTTTTAAATCATACTGACCCGAAACCTTACAATGGTACCATGATTCATCAAGCACATAAAACCACACCCTTTAGTAGTTGCAGTCCTTATTTAACAACTTTTTCCCTCCTCTAAAAGCCCATATGAAAATCCTTAGGTTTGGCCAACAAGTTGGCATTTGTTTGTTTTTGTTTGGATCATTTTTAATGTGTGCTGTTACTGTGGTCTGACTGCAGTTTGTTCCTTTCACAGAGCTGATGAAGATGCGTGTATCTGAACTCACTGAGCTCACAGCGGCTCCCCTCGAAGCCCACGGCACAGATGCATTTGCCAGGATGGAAACACGTCCCTCCATTCAAACAGGTGGTGCTGCAGTTAGCTGTTAATGCAGAGAAAACAAGGCAATGAACACGTCACAAACTACAAAGAGAAATAACACACAAACAATTTGTGCTTTTATTTATTTATCTAACGGTTTGGTAGATCATGTTTCATGGTTTTGGCATCTGTTCTAAATCCTTTAAGAACAGCGGTAAAATAAAAATTAAACAACATGTAGAGACTGTGATCAGAATTTCTTGCTTTACAAAAATAAATCTAGACATAATTGGTGGAGGGTTCCAGAGGATCTCTGATAATGTGCTGCAGTACTAAGCTACGTTTACACGTGGCCGGCGATTTTCATAAACGGACATTTCACCCTCTCCGTTTTCAAAAATAACATCGTGCACACCTATCAGTTTTCAGAAAAGTGTTCGTTTACAGTACACAAACCCGTGTATATATGCCGTCAAGAGCACGCCAAACCTGTAGGTGGCAGTGTAACGTGAAGCCCACGTTAGCCAATCAGAATCCCGAAAACAGCAACAACAGCAACGAATCACTTCTTCTTTCTGGTCGCACTTGACGCAGGTGCAAGTTCTGTCGCATACTGTGACGTCGGCTGCCTAAAACTCAGTTTTTCTCTGTTTACATGCAAACAAAGTTTTCCAAAATCTCTACTCTGGCCGGAGTTTTTAGAAAGAATCATTTTCAGAGGCGAATTCTCCGTTTGCGTGTAAACGAAGGGCACAAACGAAAGGAAATGTCTCCGTTTTTCAAAATAACCATGTACGTCCCAAACAGCAACATAGTGTCGGCCCAGATCCGGCCCACATCTGGACCGTGTGAAATCCACATGAACCAGATTTGGGCCGGATCTGGGCTGATATGTTGCTGTCTGGGGTGTAAACGGGGCCTAAGATATGCTGCTGTTGCATGAATAGACGTACATAAATCCCCCGACTAAGCAGGAACAAGACTAATGACACAATACAAGCAAACACACACATGCATTTGTGTAAAACATGCTGCTGCATTAATAGACATTCAGAAATCCTCACAGAGACAACAGAAAGACAATAGGACACTACAGTCCCCCCAACAGAGATCTATCTCTAAGACATGTACTGCTGCCGCTCCAAAGATGAGAACTGCATGTTTGCCAACTCTGTATGCCTGGACTTGCTTTGCCGAACGGCTTAACGCTAATGGACTATGCTTTGTGTGCCTGGACCTGTTTTGCCGAATTACTTAAATTCTAGTGGCTTGACTTAAATCTGGGCTAGTGAAGTCCTGAATAATTTACTAGTGACTTTTGCAATGTGTACCTCGGTGCCATATCCTCAGGTTTGTTTAACTATTGGCCTAAACTAGCTTGTTTTTTCCTTAACCAATATGGCTCAAAATTACCTAATGAGAACGAGCACTATGTGTGACCTTAACAAATGATAAACACCTGAGCAAGCATGCGTGCTACATTGTTATCTATATATATTGCGGTGTTCGAACAGCCCATCTAAATGTATAGTCATGCAACAAACAGCAAAACCACAGGGTAACATGCAATCCTGTACATAGTATTTTTATGGAAAAAAACTAATTTAGCATAAAACATGGTCTCACGCAAGCTATGCTTGGCTGTAACCTCAAAGCAAGGTTTTCTTCCTGCTGCCGTTATTGACTCAGAATACATGTTCTCACGCTAGCTTTGCTTATATGCTTAATTATTCACTCCCTGCATCCAACACAACTTGCAAAACATCAAACATGATTTTGAACAGGTGTGTTGCTTTATTTATGAACTGATAAATGCAGATCACGGAACATTGTTTAGTGATCTGGAATAATAAAAGACCATTCACTTTAAAGAAGTTGAATTACTAGGAACACTGATAGACTAGCAAACAGTGAACCAAACCATTTAACTGTTGAACAAGCAATCTCATTAGCTGCAGCAGTTGCCAATCAGCTTATGCCATGCGGTAATGATGTAATTGCTTGCAGATTGCATGTAAAGGACCTATCAGCCTGTGCCCTCCAGAGTTTCATTACTGAACGAGATATTTATTGCCTCCCAAAAGAAAGAATCGATTCTGAACTGCCTGAAACGAATTGTCAGTAATTACAGTCTTACTTCCTGCACAAACTTATGTAGGTTTTTAACTAATTTGCATAATGCCAGTCTATGGTCTTCATTGTCTGCCTGTAAACAACCTCTCCATTGACTCGCCCTCAAACACTGTAGTTGTTTTTTGTGCTGCAAAAGCAAATACCCTTTCAGATATTATGAGAAATAAGGTGATGCTGCTATGTATATTATGACAAAACCTAAGTGTTTTTGACCTTGGATGCAAGAAAAAGTGTTGTATCAGACCTCCAAAACAAAATTAGGAGCCTTTAAAATAGCATAATCGGGGCACTTTAATATTACAATGAAAGGTGGCATAAGATAGCACAATAGCAGCATGATGGATAGACAGTAACAGGAAGGAAACCAACCTCTCTCACAGCTGGGTCCAAAGTAGCCCGGAGGACATATACACACACCTGGGCTCATACACAGGCCACCGTTCACACATCTAGGGGAGCACAGGGCTAAAAAATGAGGAAAAGAGGATTTTGTTTGTTATATCTAATACGCCTTAAAATATGCTTATGATTATTAGCTCAGCCCAAATGATGCAAATTATCTTAATGCAAAATGTAACTTGATATTTCACAGAGCTTCCAGGCTGAAACATGTATGTGGTCAATACATTAACGTTTTATTTTGAAATGAAAAATGACCAAGTTAAAATTCTTGGGCTGCAGGTTTTCTCGATATGAAAAGCACAAAACTTTGTGGTTTTGGCAGCGATGCAGACGAAAACAAATCAGCCAAAAGCTGTTAGATGAAAGGTGTTTTGTGGAAGCGGTTTATGTACAAACACAGCAGAGCTGCATTGAGGATATTGAACGCATATTCAGCATCTAATGGAAGCCTTTTTTGGTAAACCGCTCTTTAAAGTTGTAAATAGATGAAAAACACATGTTTGTGCCTCCCAACCTGCTGGGTAATTCTTTTTTTTTTTTCATTCTTTTTTTTTTCAGAAACCTTCTAGAATACATGCATGCTCCATTCTTTCATATAAACTAGTACATAGCGGTCTTAACCGCACTTTGTAATTTGCACAAGGCATTTTGGGAAGTGATGCCCTGAGGTTGAGTTTAATCATCATCATAATAAACTATATGCACTCGTTTGTTTCCAAAGGAAGCTTGTCTTTCCGAAAAAAGAGTCGTGTAGAATACACTTCTAGAATACACATTTATGTGTAATGGCATTGTCAGTGGACACTTAATGACAAGGTTCTCCATGCTCACATCTGTTGTTGATGGATTTGTTTTGTTGCAGGTAGACGATGAGAGATCCAGTAAGACCAAAACTATTAATCAAAACTCATACTTTTATTAAATATAAATAATTAGTTTTTATTTGTTTCATGTAGCAAACTACACTATCAGTAACCTGCCTACTGACTTTAATTTGATGGTGGGTCTATATAAATATGGTTACCTTTCTCACAGTGCACCCCATAAAACCCATCCTGACACTCGCAGACCTGCCTTTCATTGCAGTAGCCTCCATTGCGACAACCACCAGGGCACTTTGCTTCAGAAAGAGGAGAGAAGACATAAATGGTGAGAACATTTCCTTTCTTATTTTTTTAATCTTCACCAAACTCTCCATAACTTACTCCCTTCCTACGCCACTTCAAGGACATCAGATTCCGGGAGAAGTTGAAAGGCCAGTGAATTCAATAACAGTACTGACACCAGCATATAAAAGGAGGGAAATAGCTTTGAGGTGAAACCACAATGTCAACAACTCTGTCAAACACAATGTGGCCCCATATGCTGTTGCAGAAATGTTTGATTGTAATTCACAACCATCTTTAAAGACTATGTAGTTTCGTGTACTTTACATTCTGTCATCATTTACTCTTTCTCATGCGTTTTGAAACGCATATGACTTTCTTTTCTCTGTGAAAAAAACAAATGAGAAGTTTAGCAGAATGCCCAAGCTGCTCTTTTCCTAACAATGAAAGTGAATGGGGACTGAAGCTGTCAAGATGGATTTTCAGTGAATAACATCATACATTTGGGTCGGTTCTTCATACAAAGATTTAAAAAGACTGTGCAAAGTTCATCAGTTATATAATGAGTTCAATTCAGCTTTGAAGCATCATCCAACTCAGTTCAGTTCTCATCCAATAGTGTCAGTGCATTCAAGCTAATAATATTGCAGAATATTAAGTGTTCCCATTGGTCTACCCCCCATTAGTCTTAGTCTGCATTCATTTTCATCATATGGAAAAGAGCAGCTTGGATATTCTGCTAAACATCTCCTTTTGTGTTCCACATGGGTGGAAAAGTCAAGTTTGGAATTAAATATTAATTACTGGTTCAAATAACCATTTTAAGGTTCGTTCAATGCAACATCCGTGCAGATATGTTTATTAAACTAAAAGTCCAATATTGTTAATAACGGTCCTCGAAAAGAGGATAAACTTGAAAGTGTTAAGCTATATCAACTTCGTCCATGTCATTTTGTCCTGTGGCTGAAATTCAAGCAGCCAGACTTTTAAAAAAACAACTTGTGAGTACTAGTCATTAAGGCACCCTCAGCTGTCACTAGGAAACACTTCGCTTCCTCCCTGCGGGGTGGCTTCAGACAGATGGACCATTTGATCTGTGAAGTCTACACGCCGAATGGAGAGGGGTGGAGAAGGGTGTGTAGGGGAATGCAACACCGTGAGGTTAGTGTGTGTGAGAAGGGAGGGGGGATCAGAGAAAAACATAACACGCTCATTCTAAAGGGCTGCAGCTGGTAGGATTCACATGACCTCATGAGCCAGCGATGGCTTTGTGGGTGAGGTTGAGAATCACCCGTACCATGATCTCTGCTTCTCTTACCAAATACACTTAAAGAAGAGACAAACCATGCTCAAAATCATAAATAACATTTCAATGGCCAATTGAAAAATTAATATGCCAAAATGTATTGAAATTTATTTATTTATTTTATTTTATTATATTTATTAATACATTTATTTTATGCTAAATTTTGAATAAATTAATATAAATACCCTGCAATTGCTGTGTTATACTTAAAAGTCTGCTAAATTGGAACAAATAATTTTGTACTAAATGTACTTTAGTTATCCGGGAATGTAACTAAAGATATACTTAAGTATGTTTGATTGTGCTAAAGTGGAACTATTGCAAATATACTTTAGGTACACTTTAATTATCTTGAATTTAAAGACTGATATTATACAGAGATCATTCTATCCTTCCTAAAAGTGATATTAAAACACATTTTAGTCTTAATATTAAGAAATGTGCATTGTGCAATAAAGAAGTACTCCAAATAAAGTTTAATTATAATATTTATATCAGTAAGTCTCAAGCGATATGTCAGTAAATATGTTAATGAGTTGGTAGTATACTTAGTATGAAATAAATGTATTTTAAACACATTTTGGTATAGGTCTTTTCATTAAGGTTGTTTCATCTAGAGCAAATGGAAACTTTCACCTAAGTTTCCAGGTTATCCTCTTGAGAAAAGAAAAACTTTACTCTCACAACTGTTCAAAAGTTAAAACTAAGGTCAGTAAGATTAATGTTTTTAATGTTCCCCGAGGCTGTAATATTGTGAAATATGATAACAATTTAAAATAACTTATCTATTTTAATATATTTTAAAACCTCCGGTCTTCAGTGTCACACGATCCTTCAGGAATCATTCTAATATGCTGATTTAGTGATCAAGATACATTTCTTATAGTTGTACTGCTAAATATTTTTATGGAAAACGTGATAAATTGTTGTTTTTTCAGAATTATTTGATTAATAGAAAGTTAAAAAAAGCAGCATTTATTTGAAATAGAAAGCTTTTGTAACATTATACATGTCTTTGCTATGTCTTTTGTTCGATTAAATTCCTTACTGAATAAAATATTAATTTCTTTTTAAAAAAAGTTAAAAAAAAGCCCCCACACTTTTGAATATCTGTGTATGTCTTCTCTAGAGTTTTAGATCTCAATAATGTCTCACATAATGTCAGAATACCAAATGTTTTACCATCTTGCCATTTCCAAAACACCACATTCATCTCACAGCTCTATACGAATACTATATGTCAACAAATGTTTCATTTACGTCTGTTTATATTCTATTTTAGGTGAAACTAAGCTGAGCTGAATGAACTTGAATACTCTTCTGAGTAATACAATTGCTTCTAGGCTTTTAACAGCAAAGTTTCAATGTCTGATCCAGAATTTACATTCCCATAAAGTAATACAATTGCTTCTAGGCTTTTAACAGCAAAGTTTCAATGTCTGATCCAGAATTTACATTCCCATAACAATCTCTTTTAACCCACTCAATCATTTTGTGCATCAACATGTAAGGTTTGAAAGCTCACCTCTCTGACACGTTTTGAAGAAGATGGCATTGTGTGGTGTCCTCAGGATGACGTTTCCTCCAGCATCCATCACCAGGATGGTCACCTCAAATGCTGCCACGCCATCCTGGTCACCTCGACATGGGAAGCCCACCTGGACCACTGAGTACACAACACCGCTTTTGATGAACTAACCTTAAGCATCCATGTACCACAACTCTCATGGGTTATAATAATCATAATTTAGGTGTGATTTTAAGAATCGAGATTATATGCACATCATCGTTATTGCACTATTCCTCCACCAGTTTATCATCAAATAATAAAATACAAATATATTAAAATAAAATACAAATATATTAAAATACTATATATATATATATATATATAATGAAAAGCACACCAGAAGCTTTGTGTGGCACTGATCCTAAGAGAGGAACGTTGACAGTAGGGTCATCCATAATGTCTTTATCCATTGAACGCAGAGTCTGAAACTCATAGAAGTACTCTGCCTGAAGTAAAAGAAAAAAGAAACAGAGGTGAACTTTGTTTTAGACTTCAAAAACATTAAAAGCGGTAGTGTAGATTTGCATAAAGAGGGGCATCTGGGACAATAGCACAAAAAAGGTTGCATGTGGTTCATGACAGGAGCACATATACATCTGTAAAGACTAAAAAGAGGGTTTCAGGGTATCCTTAAGTTTGCAAGGCAATCAATTTCCTCCACTCTCTGACTAATGACCTCAACTCTTTGAGAATTACACACTTGTGAGGACAGCCGTGATGGCGAGGCCAAACATGCGCAAAAAAAAAAAAAACTGTCCCAAAAGGAGATGAAAGCGAGGTAGACGGCTCTTTTTTTTCCCCCTTTCTTTTTTTTTTCTGGTCTCTAGATTTCGGAGTGTAAAAGCTGGGCAGCGTTTGATGGAGGCAAAAGTACACAAGCTGTGTGGAGAGCTTAGCTAATCCTACAGCTGAATGGTAATAACCAACACAGATAACTCTCGCCGCCAGCCTTTTATGCCGGAGACCTTTGTTCTAAAGCCTCAGCGGCCGTCTTTGAAGCTAACAGGGGCCAGGACAGAGTGGGCCCTCTCTTTTTCCTCCGTATCCCTCCCCTTGCTATTTTAATTTCTCCCTCTTGCTGCTCTTTCGTCAAGTCAACATGCCATTCACAGATTATGATCCCGGCGTGCAAAGATAGATCATTTGTGAAAAGAGATTCCTGTACACCCCCCCCCCCCCCCCCCCAAAAAAAATCTGTTTAGGTACATATCAAGTTGTGAATGAAGCTGTGGTGAATGCAAGAGCGTTTGTTTTTACACTTACATTTATTCATTTAGCAGGCGCTTTCATCCGAATGAGGAATACAACAAACGATTCATATTAAAGAGGCAATAAATAGCCATCATTCAGGATTGACATTTTAATAAACTGACATTTTTAATGGAAAATTGGCACATGCGCTATGTGAGCATAGTGTTATTCATGATTTTCGCTTATGACCTTTCTCACTGCTGTTGTCACCTTATTACACTATAAAAATGATTGTTGGTTTAACTTTAAAAAGTAGCTTAGGTAACCTGGCTGCCTAAAAATTTTAAGTTTATTGAAATTAAAAAAATTGAGTTAATACGATGAGGGAGATTGGTTTAATCAACAGAAACTACCAATATTATGTTATCTGAACCACATAAATGATCTAAGTTGATTTGTCAAAAGAAAAAAATGCTGTGATAAGAAATCATTAAAATATTTTTTTACAGTATAGGCAATATTCTTAGTAAAACTGCTTTGGAAAGCTTTTTAATGTGAAAAGTATGATACAAATACATTTGAATTGAATTAAAAAAATATATATATTTTAGTGGGTATAAACTTTAATAAAAATAAATGTACAATATCAATTAAAAACGTTATTATGTTGCCATCATTTTTATTTATTTTATTATGTAGGCCTAATTATGTTTTTAGTGTAATAATGTTGCTTATATTTTGCTTTCATTATTATGCCTTATAATGCTTAAAATTGTTATAAATAAAAAATAAAAAAATACATGAAAACATATAGCTGCCTTAGTTTATATTGAGTTTTAAAATCTGATCTGAAAGATTTCCTTACTGATTTTAGTCATGTAGCCTAATATATAGTTGTTATTATTATTAAACCTTGGGGGGAAAAGCTCTGCATCACTTGCCACAGTTTCTGCCAAAACCATAACGAATTACAGAGAGGATCAACAAGCAATAACAACACAACAAAGTGATTCCAAATGGAAGTTTCGTTGTGAAATAAAGCGCGGGCTCTGGCACGCGTGCTCTCAGCGTACTGATGACGACCCAGATGTTTGGCACATGCATGATGAGGCGCGTTCACGCGGCGGGCCCGCGCTTTGATCCGCGTGCCGCTTTACAACACCAACATGCAAAATACCACAAGAGTTGACCTGACCCTTTTCCTTTTAAAACATGATACATTCAGCTGACGGGCAAAACTGCATAAGATAAGATTAGCTTTCAAAGAAAATATTTTGAATTGAGATTATTATTCTTAACTCATTGACGAATTTATTTTCTACAAATTAAGTTAACTTGTTTTAAGGATGTTAGGATATTTTTTTACAGGTATGAGAATACTAATAAATATAACAGTAATAAATAGGCTATAATATATAGCCTACTAATAATAATAATAAAAATAAATATTGTAAATAAATAAATAGTTTCAAAATGGTCATTGTATTTCAAAGTTAAAACTAAAATAGCGTATTTATACGAACATGTTAATCACAAATCAATAAAATGGAAAGCTTGCACATACGAAAAACAACTTTTTTTAAAAGTATTTAACAACTTAATTCAATAATTCTGCTTATCAAATCAAATCAGTTTGTTTTGAATATATTTTAATAGGGGAAAAGACGGCATCAGGATAATGATTTGTAAGTGTAAAGCGACTGGTTAAGATCATGCCATCAAACGTTTCAGAATGAAGGTTCACACACACACACACACACACACACACACACACACACACACAGTACCTGCTCAGTGGCTTGCCAGGTGAAGTTCACGTGGTGGATATTGACAGGTATTGCTGGCATTCGCTGCTGTGCTTTTCTGAAGTCGTGTGTGAATGGGGCCATTTTGCCCTCGGAAACTATTAAAATATCCTCCTCAAAACCTGTTGAATAAAGCATTGAGCATTCACAAGCTTCCCATGAATTAAAAAAATATATATAATAATTCAGTTAAATGATTATACACTGGCTTGGTTTACAATTGGGCTCTAATAACATCCATGTGCCATTAAGAAGCCACGCAAAACACTATTACCAATTAATATTCTTGCTTGATTGGCATCAATCCACATGTACATGCTTCCTTGCTCCTGGGCAGCTTCCATTAGACCCCCTAAAAGCAGAAGAAAACACGTTTTAAGGTGCAGTTGAACAGCAGGCGTCCTGAAAGCCATCCCTTGGTTTATTTAAAGTGAATTGCCCGGCTTGTTGGCTCTCCAATCTCGTTCCAATCCCGTGCACTAAATGTGTCTCGAGCGAGTCTTACTCTTCAATTGACAGAATGATTCGCGCGGACTGTTCCGCGAGCTACTTGTACGCAGCAGGAGTTGCAATTCAAAGATCTTGCCACGAGGTGGCGTAGCGTAATACAATCCAAGGCGCCCCAATCCATAATCTTTGTGCAATGTGCATAGATACATGCTGATTAATGTTTTGAACAGCGTGATAATGAAATATTTTCTTTCATGTCATCAAAAGGCATCTCTTGTTGGTTTAACCAAATTCAGTATGGATACTTCTCTCAACATCTTTATTTGTAGTCTATTTGTATTTATTTATTTATTTATTATATTTATTTATATATAAACTCTTGTTTCAATGTATGTCGACACCAACACTAAGTGAAATTCGCTGTACATTTGTACTTGGAGATAAACGCTTCTAAAGTCTAAGTCTCTGTCAGATATTTGACACAAACCTTTTGGAAAATCCAAAGATGGATTTCCATTCATATTTTTAATTAACATTAACTTAGATTTATATTAACTAATATGCTTTGTATAATTATTTATTTACACAGATTATTATAATTACTACTTGGCAAGCTTGGACTTGATTTTCTTAATTGTTAGTCAATTTATTTGTATTTAAATTAATAATAAAAAATAATAACAATAATAATAATAATTGTGATTATTATAATTATAAATAATTGAAAAGCAAATCAAATAAAAGTTTATATACCATCGGAACTCCATTATGAGTCGAAACTTCTTTGTTAGAAAAAAAAAAAAGGTTTCTGCCTCCTTATTTCTGAAACATATAGTTATGTAGATGTGCTATTCTTACTGTGTGAAATGTGGCAGTCCATTGAAGATAAGACTGCAAAATATTAGTTTTCTGTAAGTCTAAATATGGTTATATTTCCATTCATTTTGTAAAATATTTATATACTTTATTTTGATTTGTGTCTGCTTTGTGTTTTCCACCCTTTATTCTTGATTGTCATTCATATGTATATGAATAATGTTCATTTAATAATAAAAAAAAAAAAAAAAGTTTCCTTGATTTCTTTCCTTTCAAGTTGGCCGTCTGTCCGTTTACTTCCACGTCACTTCCGCCGTGTCTCGCTGTGTGCGTTTTTTCGTGCAAAGATGGCGTCTGCACAGTTAACGGATGAGGAGCTTGTGTCTGAATTAAAACGGCTCGGCTTCACCCCTGGCCCGGTGACGGAGAGCACGCGGCCCGTGTACTTGAAGAAACTGAAAAAGCTGCGGGAGGAGCAGCCACAGCCTCGGGGCTCCCGGAGCGGGAAAGGGCGCAGTAGCACCGGGAGTATCAACAACAACGGCAGCAGCGCTAGTAATAGCAACGCCGCCGCGCGAGCTTCGGGATTCAGCGCCAGGCCACCGGGCAGTGACGTCACGCGCCTGAGCGCCAGCCGGAGCGAAAAGCGCAGAGCCGGAAAGTTCGTGCTGGGCTTCAGCTCGGACGAGTCGGACGCGGAGGTGCCGCAGAAGAAAGGAGGCCCGAATCACAGCGGCAGCAGGAGAGACCGAGGATCCGCGCAGCAGACACCCACCATCAGGCCTGCGGGAACACCCGCCGCCGCCTCCCTCGGGTTATCCGTGGACAGGAAAGGCATTTCTGGGTCTCCGTGGTGGGCAGACCGGGGTAAATCCAGCGGTTTGGAGGAAACGGAAAGAGACAGTCGGGCTTTGAACGGGAATAAGGCTTTTTACGAGTCTAACAGCAGTAGTCTAGCCAGGGATTATTCCGATTCCGACGAGGAGGAGGAAGAGGAGGGTGAGCGAGACCGTCCCCACGAACGTCGTCTGACTTTCAGACATAGTCCACCCGCCTCCTCTCCCCCGTACCGGAGCGTCTGGAGCTCGGACACGACGCATGATACTCCCGACTGCAACCTAGATATGGTCGGGGAACGAAGGGACGACGATGGCAAGAAATCGAGGGAGTTCAGCGGAAGCTACGTGAGCCGCAGCTACCCGAAACTCTCCGGGACTGACGCGGACGACAACCGCAGTGGCATCCCGTCCGGTTCTTTCAATAAGAACCACCTCGACAACGGCGACGGCGAATCCGCCTGCAGCAGTGGCAGCAACAGCCGGTTTAGTGTCGGGCTCAGACCGCGCTTTCCCTCCTACACCGCGACATACCGAGCGAACCACTCGAACCACACCGGGTCCAACCACTCCTACAGCCATGCCTCAGCAACCAAGCCCAAGCAGCACACCACGGTCCCGGAGGACGAGCTCCTGCAGCAGTTCAAACGGGAGGAGGTGTCCTCCACCGGCGGCTTCAGCGCTCACTACCTGTCCATGTTCCTCCTGACTGCCGCCTGCCTGTTCTTCGTGCTGCTGGGCCTCATGTACCTGCGGATGAGGGGCTCCAGCGCCTCCGTTGGGGATGTAGTCAGTGAGTATGAAGTGCTGAAGGTGGCATGTCTTTTAAAACCTAGTCAACTATTTACTTGTCCACAAAACATGAAATTACCATGGTAAGTTGGTATCCGATGCTACTGAATGATTACCACATAAAAACCTATGAATGTATTACTTCCACCCAGTTCCCAAGAATACCATGAAGAATACCATGGAATGTAAAAAAACATGCTTGTCAATACAGTGGTGCAATGAATGTATTGAACTGTATACCAATGCTATTTGTATGGTACTCACACTATCAAGAATGCTAAGGTATTGCCATGGTGTGATGAAGAATAACAGATGTATTTTAGTTTCAGTAGACTGTGAGCCGTCATATTCATTAATATTAATGGTAGTTGCTCTAGTTTTCCTTCTCTTATAAGATTGTGTGTGGTTTAGCATCTGGTATATATGGTAAAAATGTTAATTCTTTTAAAGAAATTACACATTTAATGATTTAGAATGATCCTCAACTTTTTTTTCTAACTGTTTCGGCAACTCCATGAGTCATTTGTGCCCAATTCACACATCAGTTAATATCACCCCAGACTATTTGCACCTCCTCAGACAGGAAATGCACTTCCCACTAGTGCTTTATGGGACAGAGAGGTATTTGCATTAGAAATATGTGTGTGATGATCCATGTTATGTCAGAAATGACTGTTCCAGCCCTGGTGGTTTTCAGGCGGCTGATCGCACCTTCACCTTAAATGCAGCAACACGATGTTTGTGAGACTAACTTTAATCAAATTACTCCTAACGTCTCAGCGCTCCATATCTCTCAACATATTTGTGATTGTACGGTGTCTTCATGTTTTTCCAGTTCTCGTGAACTGTGAGGTTGTGATAAATTTAGATGGTAGGCTAAATATGAGTGATTACATATCAATTCATTAACAGTATTCTAAGTATGCCCTGCACTAAACAATTTATTTGGCTAAATATTGCTTTTTTGTAGACAAAATCTGGCTTTAATCTTTAAATTGATGTAAATGATTCTCATTCATCATTCATTAGGCAAAATTTAAATTATAAAAAAAAAAAATGTAGCTAAAACTATTTAAAATAATTAAAATAGTAAGTTAAAATATTTCTGTTTTACTTAATTATTTAAATAAATTAAATGACTTTTTAAAAATCCTTATCCAGCAATTATAAATGACTAAACGTGATGGAAAGTTGGGGACAGTCGCTTTTGAGAAGTGTGGGAACCCTCTGAATGTCTGTTATTTGAGAATAATCATGGCTAGTCTGGTAGTCCCCACGTTTTGACATGTTGTCATCATTCATATTCATAATGTGATAGCCAGCATTAATCTTTTGATACATTTTTCCCCCGATGAGAGAAAGTCTGTTCTTGGATGTGCATTCAAAGCCACTCAGTTTAAATAGCTTGAGTACCATCAGAGTAAAGTGCTCTGGAGGCAGAGACGACTCTTGAGAGGAAGGCGACTGATGAATTACTATGTATATTTGTGGCATGGCCGGCCTCTCAGGGAGAGGAGCTTTGACTGGAGAGCGTGCTGCAGACATCTAGGTCACAGACAAGCTAAAGCGGCCTAATTGTCTGTCTCTCGGAGGACTCTGGGAGTTTGCGGCCAGCTAGAGTGACTGACTTCTCTCTCTGTCCGGCTAAATGCTCATTCTCACTTTGTGTGATTATATACGTGTATCAGTTTTTTTACAGACTGCTCAGACAGACTGTTGTTCGCAGCTTGTGTGATTTAGGTTTTTTGAACAACATACTATTTCTTGTAGTGTTCATTCACTACATTTGCAGAGTTTAAAATGTTCTGTATGTATAAAATATGTCCTACAGCATTCAGTTTGCTTGATCTTCCATTATGTGACTTTGTCATTATCCACGACTTTTAACATCCTGACTATCCGACTGACGTAAGATGTTTTAATACACTTTTTGAGCAAAAATTCTTACTTTTCTTACTGCATTGATAACTGTATGCTTGCTACTGTGTGAACTAAAACTGCATTGTAACAAGGTCATTTGACAACAGTGTAGCGTAGTATTGTTTGAAACGTATCGTTGTTTTTTCACATGCTATTTTTTACTAGTTATGCTGGTATCCAATTCTAAATAGCTTTAAGGGTTAGTTCACCCAAAAATGAAAATTCTGTCAGTAATTACTCACCCTCATGTTGTTCCAACCCCGTAAGACTTTCGTTCACTCACTCCTTCATAGGCTGCTAGGTAATCGATATCTGCTGTCCCAGAAAAGTTAGTAAAGACATTGTTGAAATAGTCCAAGTGACTACAGTGGCTCAACCTTAAAGGGATACACCACTTTTTTCGGAAATAAGCTAATTTTACATCTCCCCCAGAGTTAAACAGTTGAGTTTTACCGTTTTAGAATCCATTCAGCCGAACTCCGGGTCTGACGGTACCACTTTTAGCATAGCTTAGCACAGATCATTGATTCTGATGAGTCCAGTAGCATTTCTTTCAAAATGACCAAAGAGTTTCAATATTTTTCCTATTTAAAACTTGACTCTTCTGTAGTTAAACCGTGTACTAAGATCGACGGAAAATGAAAAGTTGCGATTTTCTAAGCCTATATGGCTAGGAACTACTCTCATTCCAGCGTAATAATCAAGGAACTGTGCGGCTGTACCATGAGTGCAGCAGGTGTAATGATATGACGCAGCGCCTGAAAATAGTCCCCAGCTCGGTAACTTCTTCCAACGTGACCGGGACTAAGTTTGTCTAACCTATTAGACCTATTTTCAGGCGCTGCGTCATATCATTACGCCTGCTGCACTCATGGTACAGCCGCACAGTTCCTTGATTATTACGCCGGAATGAGAGTAGTTCCTAGTCATATAGGCTTAGAAAATCGCAACTTTTCATTTTCCGTCGATCTTAGTACACGGTTTAACTACAGAAGAGTCAAGTTTTAAATAGGAAAAATATTGAAACTCTTTGGTCATTTTGAAAGAAATGCTACTGGACTCATCAGAATCAATGATCTGTGCTAAGCTATGCTAAAAGTGGTACCGTCAGACCCGGAGTTCGGCTGAATGGATTCTAAAACGGTAAAACTCAACTGTTTAACTCTGGGGGAGATGTAAAATGAGCATATTTCCGAAAAAAGTGGAGTATCCCTTTAAGTTTATCAAGTGACGAGAATACTTTTTGTGCAAAAAAAAAAAAAAAAAGATTCATTTTCTTCTGTGTGGGCCTTTGAGTGAGTTCACGTAGTGTAACAGCACAGCGCTTCTGGGTTGTATGTCAGAACGTAGGCTCACTATTGGCCAGCATCACACACGACCAGCGTCGGCCAATAGTGAGCCTACGTTCTGACGTACAACCCAGAAGCGCTGCGCTGTCACACTACGTGAACTCACTCAAAGGCCCACACAGAAGAAAATTAATCTTTGTTTTGTTTTTTCGCACAAAAAGTATTCTCGTCGCTTGATAAACTTAAGGTTGAGCCACTGTAGTCACTTGGACTATTTTAACAATGTCTTTACTAACTTTTCTGGGATGGCAGATATCGATTACCTAGCAGCCTATGAAGGAGTGAGCCAGCTCTCAGATTTCATCAAAAATACCTTAATTTGTTTTCCGAAGATGAACGAAAGTCTTACGGGGTTGGAACAACGTGATGGGGAGTAATTACTGACGGTATTTTCATTTTTGAGTGAACTAACCCTTTAAGTTAAAAAAACAACAACTGGAAGGTCAAGATATGATTTATTTGTAATGTTTTATAAAAGAGATAATATCCTTTATTTTATTGCTGATTCTGCAATTATATAAACGAGCCACTTAAGGCCATGTATTTCATTGGTTTTACCATGGTTAAGGTGGTGTAAGCCTCTCACAGCTGTAGCTCAACCACAGAACCAGCAAAATGGGTCTTTAAACATCGCATTGCCTCAAACTTTGGCAAGAATCTTAAAAGCTGTTGTTTTGTTGGTGTATGTCTTCATCTTAGAGGTTGGTATATTAAATGGCTTGCGACTTCAGACGGCTCACGTTTGATCCCAGACGAATGTTGTCTATGATTGAGACATGCAGGGAAGGGCAGTTGCCGTGCTAAATCTGGGCCCAGGCCAGAGCGAGGACAGAAACGCAATGTTCAGACAATGACTCAAGTGCGAGACAACAAGAGGCTCTCGCTCGTAGTCACACCTTCAAGTGCGAGACGATGAGAAGCCCTCCTCTATGGTCACTCCCTCTGACTGTCCTCGGCACGATTGGGAAACATCGTCCAGTCATAATACTATAATATAACTGGACTGTGAAATATTTGTGCTAATTCTGAGTAATGCCGTCTGTCATCTTACTTTTCTTTTCTTTTTCAGTCATGCAGCACCCGTTTGGACCCGAGTTTGATAAGCAGTATGTAAGTATCTGTCTTCTCACCTGTTAAAGTTTTCGTCAAGTGATTTCCCTTTTTTATTCACCAAGAAGATGGTTGTGCAGTCCTAAAAAATGTACTTACGTTACGTTACATTGATTCAACAGGATGTCAAAGACCGAGACCTCATCATTAACCTTCTCCTGTCTCTACATGAGCACCTGGCCAATGTTGCGGGTGAGCATACAGTTGCAGCTCATTTTTTAACATCTAAACATTGTATGGTTGACGCTTATACTTGCAGCATTAAAATGTGAATTATTTTGATTGCCTTTCAGGAGAGCATGATTGTGGAGACTTTAAAAATCCGTTAAACAGAAGCGTCTCTTTTAGTGACGCCTCCACGTACCTCAAGGTTTGTTTTGCTTTTTGAAGGGTTCGATGCTATATTTTATAATCATTTAAGTCAAATAAAGTGGTTTGTAATTGGCATGGACCTTTTGTCATATTGTATAATTTGTGAATGCTAAATTGCCAATGTTAAATTGCACAATATAATAAAGTGTCTTTCTCTTTCAAGCTCCAAAATGAAGCATATGAAAACTTGATTGAAACGTCTTTAGAGTGGATCATGAAAACCAAAGATGTTGTCGGAATAAGGTAACTGATATCCTTCCATATGTTTCTGTCTGTCTGTCGGTAGGCCTTTCTGTCTATCAGCCTGTCTGTCTATCGGCCTCTCATATGTTAACAAGGTGTAACATTCTTACCTTTAGTATCTCTCGGTGTAGTATTTTTCTTTCGGTCAGCCTATTTTCCGGTTGGCCTGCCTGTATATCAGCCTGTGTCTGTCTGTCTATCTCTCTATCGGCCTCTCTATCTATCCGTTAACAAGGTGTAGCTTTCATATCTTTAGTATCTCTCGCTGTGTTTGTGTGCACCATTTTCCTGTGTTCACTGGGTGTGTGCTGTTTTCTGGGCAGGTTGATTGGTGCAGACCCTGCTCAACCCATAGAGTACGTTTCAGAAATCTCACGGCTGGAGTCCATCCACCCCCGCATGTCTTTCTCCTGCCGCTTCAGACGTGCCTTCTTCACTGTGATCCACAGAGTTCTCCTCATCCTCGCAGGTGCGCATCCTGTTTGTAGAATTTGTCGTTCTTCCTTTTGGTAAAAGCATAATTTCACACATTTTCTTTTACACTGTTTCTCTTTAGGCATTGGTATTGTTGTGGGTTTGGTGTATTACATGAAATACAGATGGCGCAGAGAAGAGGAGGAAACGAGACAAATGTATGACATGGTGGAGAGAATCATCGGTAAGACTGCCTCATCACTATAAGCTTAATTTTAACTAGGAGTCACACAATGCATCTTACATGCATGTGCTTTGTGTTTTTACAGATGTAATGAGGAGCCACAATGAGGCCTCTCAGGAGAATAAGGACTTGCAGGCATACTTGCCCATCCCTCACGTCCGTGACTCTATTGTCCAGCCTCAAGACAGGTATTCCACTGTTGCTGAACGAATTTGGTTTTCATTTGGGTTGCGTTCTTGCATGAAACGCCCTCTTTTCACGACAACAGTCCTGAATAGTATGTTTGTGTTGTTCTGTCAGAAAGAAGATGAAGAAAGTGTGGGACAGAGCTGTTGCGTTCCTCTCAGCTAACGAGTCTCGCATCCGGACAGAAAACCAGAGGATTGGAGGGGCGGACTTCTTGGTGTGGCGGTGGATTCAACCCTCAATGTCACCTGATAAGATGTCCAGCATGCCCTCCAAAGTGTGGCAAGGCCAAGGTAACTCTTACTTTGTGTGCAATCAACCATTGTGCCATAGTTGTTTTTCAGATTCACACATGGCCATAAGTATGTGGATACCTTCTTCTTGATAACATCAAACTTGATGTTTTTGTTCTTGACACATAGAGTATGTACATGGACTTCATGGCTTGTTTTGTTCTTTAGCATTTCCGTTGGACCGAAGAAATTCACCACCAAACAGCTTAACGCCATGCTTGAAGATTCGCAACATGTTTGATCCTGTAATGTAAGTTTCCCAAGGAATTTAACACACAAGCTCACATTGAATTTGTGGTTCAAGCAGGCTAGCGAAGTTAAATGTATTTACTTACATAAGATTATGGCTTGGCTGTTATTATAGTGTCTCACTACTCAGTATTTCCCTCTTGAACAGGGAAGTGGGGGAAAACTGGCACCTCGCCATTCAAGAAGCCATTTTGGAGAAATGCAGTGATAACGATGGAATCGTTCACATAGCGGTTGACAAAAACTCAAGAGAGGTGAGTATGCTGAGCCTGTGTGGGTCTTTACAAAATCTACAGTCTGAATTTATAAGCTTTTGTCCAAAAGCTAATTAGTTGCCTGCTGCCTACTAAGGGAACTTTGGAAGAGAACGCAAATATTGGGTAAAATAATTTATAATCCGTGTTATTGTTGTTAACTACTTTAAATTTAAATAAACTGAAAATACAAACACTCACAATTGATTCTAATAGAGCATGTTGCTGCCTTATAATTTCACTGTGTTTTGAAACAGAGTAATATTCCTAGAACCATTTAACTAATGGGTTGACTTGCTATATGATCTTCTCCCTGTCTAGGGCTGCGTTTATGTGAAGTGCCTTTCAGCAGAGCATTCTGGGAAAGCCTTCAAAGCGCTTCATGGCTCCTGGTTTGATGGTAAATTAATGTCTTATTTATTCTAGTCTAATCCGAGCCACTGCAGTTTTCAGTGCGTTTCAACCTGTCGTCCATTTGCTACAGGTAAGCTGGTGACGGTCAAGTACCTACGTCTGGATCGCTACCACCAGCGTTTCCCACAAGCCCTGGGCAGCAACACGCCCCTCAAGCCCTCCAGTTCCAGCATGAACAGCATGTCTCGTCTGAACCAGCGATCCAGCACGTCCAGCTCACTGGGTTTCTCTTGAGGGACGTGCTAACGGCCACCACCATCCTCTCTGCTCTCTCTTTCGCTATATACGAGGCTCCTTCCTCCTGCGTCCTCCTTACCAGAGAGAACCGCGTTCAGGAGCTTTTACTGTTGGGCGACCTGGGACGCCCAATCAGTTTTGTCAGCCATATGCAAGCAATGGTGTTTAAACCTGTGAGCTGCTGTTTTTGTTTTTGTTTTGTTTTCCCTGTCCTTCGGTATCAAGGAAAGCAAGGGAGATGTACACACTGGCGTGAAACCGGTGCAGAGAGAGTTGCTCGGTCCGGTGAGAACTTTTAGGAGAGGTGGACGACACAATCCTCTGTCCTTCCCATATCTGGTGCAAGTGGACACAAATTTCTGTTTCTCTTATGTATTTTCTTTGTTTTTGATATACCGTCTTAATGGATTCAATGACAAAAATGGCTTCCAACTTTAAATCTTACAACAAGAATGAAAGTTTTCCGGCCTCTGCTTATTTTTTACGTAACTAACTCCCCTCCTTTATTCCAAGGAGCTGTGTTGGGCTATACATAGCTGCATGTGCTGGTTAAAGTAAGCCTATATTTAAGCTTTGAATTGTATCATATATTGTGGATGTTTATTTCCCTGAGGATGTTTTAGCTGATGTATTCCCTTTATTATTTTTGACTTTTTTTTTTGGTAGTTTTTAGTCCAAGAACGGCATGCACACACTCTAGAAAGGGGTGCTGTAAATATCTCATTGAATGGTGGTGGTTGAAATCATCTGTATGAAATTGAAATCGTCATAAGCTCTCGTTTGTTTCTTGCCAACAGAATAACTACACTGCTGCTTTCAGAGACGTGTCATGTGGAGGGTCTACATGGCTTTGCGAGAGAAATGAACAATTGTGTTCCCCTTCGATGCCATGTTTCTGAACACTAGTCTTAATTGTCACAGCCTGATTATATTCAAGTATATAATTATTTACTGTTGTTTTTGTTTATATTTTAAAAGTTATGCTTTTCCCATTATTAATTGGTGCAGATGGATTCCCCCCCTCACATGTCACTTGGCAAATTTTAAATGCCACCCTGTTGTTGTTTTTAATCGGTCCCTGACCCCTCTAAATTTCCAAAAGAGACCTTTTTGATGGAAGTTGTTTTCTGACTTTCGTGAACACACTTGTGCTACAGTCGCAGCTAATCCAGTGATCTGTTTCTAATTTGTATCGGGACATATTCATAAACAGAGCATGTCATGCTGCGGTCATGTCTATTTTGGATCACAGAACGATTTATCAGCTTTTGTTTAGATGCAGTTCGGGTTGATATGAGGTAAATAAAATGTACTTGTTTATTACTAATGTTCATTTCCTTGTTGAATTTCATTACACATTCTGCGTGAGCACATTTTAACTTGTGCTTTCTCAAAATGACTCATCTACATTTATATAAAATGCTGGTAATGACTTTTTAGATAAAGGCAATCTTTTAATGATTGAAAACATTTCTTAAAAGGTGTCTGTAATTGCCCACTCCCTGGTACATAGTTGAATATGTTAGTATTATGATTGAAGTCTTAAGACAATACATTACATTTACAATCTCAGAGATCATTCGTAGTCAATGGATATTGTTTTGTGAGTGACAGATTGTGGATTGAAGATTATTAATTTATATGTTAGTAAATATTTATATATAAAATCTTGTTCTTAATTCATATCTTATCTCTTTCAGATGCAAAAATGGACATTTCACTTTCTATTTTGCAACACCAGCCATTTAAATGTTAATATAGTCATAGAAAAAGAGGCTGTTCAAAATCCACCCAACTGTCAACGTGATATTAACTTTAAATTGTATTTAATTTTCTGAATCATTCCCAGTTTCTAACCCATCGACAAGGATCCTTGGACTGAAAAAGTTAAGTACGGATGTAATATGTAGACAACAGTACCTAGTACTGAAAATAAATAGCTTCTCTACACTCACCATAGAATCCTAAATATATTATTTAACATTCAATGGAATATTTTTTTTTTTTATCACTAAGCCTCGTTCATTACATGAAAATGAACAGTAGGATGACTAATGGGTTTATACTTCCCACACTGATTAAATTATTTGACGCTACTAAATATTTAAATAGCATAAACTTTTGATAAATTATTATATAAAGTTGTCCAAATCCACTGATTTAGAGTGTGGTTAGGATGTGGATTGAGTGATCATTACAACATGATAATAATGCAAATAACCAAATGAACAATAAGCTATATTTTGGCACAGCCTAATGACGTAATTAAGTTACTGAAGCTCACAAACTGCTTCGCGCCGGGTAACTACGCGCGCAAATTACGCATTGCTCATATTTGGAGCTCGTCTGCCCAGAGAGAGGAATTTCCCAGAATGCACTTGTCATTACCTAAGAAGTACACGGTCGTGTCGCTGTTTGACAAATGCGCCTCTCTCACAGCGGCCCCCCTTCATTCTCTAGTCTCCTGTCCTACTCGGTTTTAACGTTGTTTCTGCTGTCTGGTACGTGTAACTGCTTATTATCTGTTTTATATTCTGTATTATGCACTTTTAAGTGACTTTAATGCAGGCAACAGGGTTTCTATGACTACGCGTTGAACATGTAACGCAACACCGTTATACTTTACTGTCATTTTAAAATTGACGCAGTTGAAATATATCGCATACGGTGCCTATTCGTTCGTTCCATCTGCTTATTAGTTTTTTATGCTTACA
Organism: Rutilus rutilus; assembly: GCF_951802725.1. NCBI lineage: Eukaryota > Metazoa > Chordata > Actinopteri > Cypriniformes > Leuciscidae > Rutilus > Rutilus rutilus. The sequence continues at coordinate 10,526,713 of NC_140212.1, read as the reverse complement.
TTTCAATATGGCAAAATATTACGTAAATATTCACAGGGAATTTGGTCTTCTGTGAGAGGCATATCAGTTACACTTTGTATACAAAATGTATACTATGTATCCTCCCACACGTGATGTCATTGTAGCGAGGCATTATTACGTAACATTTTATGTAAACCACACCCTTTAAAAAAAGTACAGTGGCACTACTATGATACAATGTAAACACTATGGTATTACCATGACACTTCACTTTCAAGTAGACTATTGTAGTTTTTTGTAAGACCATTCAAAGACATTAATATTTTATGTCATGTTTATTTAATTGTCGTCTAGTTCTAGCACCCATTTAATGAACTTCCAAAAGCCTGACAGGATGATTAGTCATCCGATGGAGGTTTAATGTAATAATATAGCCTAGATGGAATTGAATGTTTGAGTTTGTGAGTCATGAAATTGGCAGGTGCTTCTAGTTTCTCTCTGCATTGATTTTGTAAATGTCCTATTCAATATGTTAAATATCATTCACTGTGTCGGTAAAAAAAAACAAGCTTATTAGCCTACTACCTCTGTCATTTTGGCTGTTGCCAAACAAAACGCACAGATCATTTGCCAAAAGTTTCACATGCTTGAGATATTCACACACTGACTCCTAATGCGGTTTTATTTGCCAGCATTCACTTTAGACTAATCATTTCGCAATGGCCCTTCAACCAGTTTGGTTAAATAGCAGCCATTCTATGCAAATCTGATCTGCTTTTAAAACAGATCTTTTCAGATCTCATCTGTCGCTGTACTACCATATATAGTTATGACTCTAGTCTACTCCAAGTATCAAAGCATGCTTTATTTATAAACTGCATTGATAACTCAGAGCCCTTGATATTTCTGGCTTCAAATGCACTAATTTTATAGTTAAATTGATAAGGGCAGTTGATCGATAGTGATTGTCAAAAATAACATTTGTTTAACGAGTCACTCTCATCAAGTTCCAGTTCGGCTTTACACAAATGAGGCTTTTCTTAAGTGTATTGACAATCTGTAGTGGTTCATTAAACAGTACAGCTTTACATACAGTATTAAAATAAATTCATTAAAATACACAAGCACTGGATCAGTTGTTCATTTTTAAAGAACTTTCTGGAACGCAAAAGATGTAAACATCAAGCTGTAGACAATCACAGACCTATGGTGTGATTCTGCAGAGCTGCAATCGAGTTCTATTTGTAGTCGTCTCCGCAAGTGAGTGCTGGCTATTTTTAACATGTGGCCTTGCTTGTGTCTGTATCTGTGCATGTGTTAAAACCACTCCAGGACAGACCAACCCAGGGTGAAGAGTTACTGAGAGTTCCAACAAGTGTCTGAACGCTGTTGCATTTAAAGAATAATCATGTTTATTTTGATCAGTGTCCTTTTTTACACAAATTGCTGCATAGAAATAATAAAATAATTTTTTTTTAGAAATTTAATACCAGGCCCCTAAAAGTATTTGTACAATAGAAAAATATAGATAATAATAATAATAAAATGTATATAGGCTATATATAATTTTTTTGGAGTGTCTACAGAGCAGCAATTTATTAAAAAAGATTATATCAAACCAAGTGTAAATGTCTCACTATTTTTTTTTAAATAGTAAAACTAGGCCTAGTAGAGACAAATTGGTTAGTTCTGAGCAAAGCTTGTTTGGTGTTGGTTATAATGCATAAGAATATTTTTCCATTATGTTTTGCTCCACTATAAGAATGCATCCATAATAATTGGATATTTCCATAATAATTTGTCATTTATACTCTTCTCTTCCCTATTTGTTGCAGTTAATGAAAAGATCTCTCCCTTTTCCTCACACACCTGCACAACCACTAGATGGACCTCATTCCTTATAAACCGCAGCTTCACCCTCTCGCTCAGCAGCGCTCTGTGGCTTTGCCTGTTATTGCTCCTGTAGTTCAGCTGTAATTTCACACAATCTTTGGCCTCTAACAGTTTCAGAGCTACATTGTTCATAGGTCTCCAAGAAGTTTGCAGAAAGTCTTAAAAAAAACTTCTCGCTCTCTTCCTCAAAGCTCTATCCACAGCGTGCGCTCGAGTTTGCCGTAGGCCAGGATGGCTGCCCGTCTTCTCCGATGCATGGCCCCGTGCGCATCCATGGCCCTGCTCCAATGCAGGCGCTCCCGTATATCCGCAGGGCCGCTCCTAACACTGACTCCGCCCACTGCGCTAGGTACTGTAACCATAGGTTCCATTAATGTGCGATATGTCTATTAAGCAAGTTTAATTACCTGAGAAACTATTGTTTTACGGCAAAAGCGTGCTCTGTGTAGTACAGTTGACAGTATATTAGTGAAGTTGCAGAAGTGGAAATTGAATTGTGAGGTTTAGTTTTTCTCTTTATGGCTCATAGACACACAACTGACGTGCTACAGCCACAGAAACCGCCGCTAAGCTTAAGCCGCCCATAGAAACCGCCGGGCCGTAGCAGCTTTTATATCAGTTTCCTATGCAAAATGGTTCTGCATATCTATATAAATGGCAACAAGAAACTGTTTCAAAGTCATTGGTTAACCGTTTTACAAGCCACTGTGAGGTATAATATTAAAAAGCCTTTTAGTGAAATTAAAAATCAAAACGTCCCTATTATAATTGAAGCTTTTCAATATTATACCACGTTTAACTCTCATGCAAGTAAATATGTCACAAGGCTACAAGGTTTCCATTGTGAATATTATCTTCTTTAACTTCTTTATGGTTCCTGTTCACCTCTCTCTCTTTACACAGTGACGTTAATCACTCTTTCCCTGCATGAGAAGCCGTCCCATGATTGGCTGCTCTAATTGTGCATCTCTGTAACTGACATCCGTGTTGACCTATGTTATGTATTTTGTTTTTCTCCTTCCTCTCCCTCCTTGCCTATGTTTGTCTTTATGATTTTTTTTTAGCCTGAGTGGTAGGAGGGTGTTTTAGCAGGCCGCTGTTTCTGTTCTCCCAGCAGCATCGGCAGCAGCCATGTCCGGGTTCAATCTACTGCATCTGGTCAGCCAAGGCCAACCTGTAAAACTCAAGGCCTGCGGGCTCCCCTCAGGTCACCTGGATGCTGTGTGTGTGTGTGTGTGTGCAGTGTGCTTTGCTTACTTGATGCTTTCATGTGTCTGCACACGCGTGTGAGAGCGTTCGGCAAGGGGTGCGTGTTTGGTTGATGAAAAGGTCACATGTGGAGAAACCAACTTCTGGATTTATCTAAAGGCAGCGTGACGGTGAGCTTTATCTGTGGCTAATGTTTCCTACACATTGACAGTGTCTGCGTAAATGCATGGAAGTGTATAGATAGTTATTTTGTTTTCATTTCAAAATAGTAAGCTGCCAGAGAATCAGATTCCCCCTGATTCTTGAGTTGGTTTTTCTACATTGATGACCCCCTTGCCCTGAAATGTCACCTTTTGCTTTGCTCTTTTTCTCTGTTTAGATCTTCAGTTGCTCATGGAATAATGCCTAACTCACTGTTTTACCTTCTTTTAAGCCTGCATGCTTCAACATTTAACTTAATTTCTACTAATGATTGAATTTGTATTTGTATTCTTCATTTTAGGAATCTAGATGAAACACAGAAACAGGGTGTCTTCTGAGGGCATTAGTTGTATCTAATTGCATTTTGTAAAATAACCATTGTTGCAGGTTAAAACTTCATAGTTTCATCAAGATTTATCAGTAGATTTTGATTATTGGATGTTTCTGTGTCAAATAAAAAATAATTGCTTTACCTGATGGAAATAACAGTGCTTGCAAGGTAGCAAAAAAATTATGTTCACATTTTTTTAGTCTTTGGTTGTTTATATAGGCTACATAAAAATGCTTTTTCTGAATAAGTAACACACGGTTATATGATTAAATAGTTCTAAGGAAGAACAGTTGCGTTTCAGTATGCAAATATTATGAAGTCATCACTGTCAGGTACATTTTGAATGATGAATATTCTCTCAGTGTCAGTCATAGACTGTAAAAAAATAGGGTGTCAGTTAACCCTCTGGTGCTCTTTGGTCATTTTTTTATCGAAAAATTATATGTTTTGGTTTTTTAGAATTTTATTACTTCATAAAAATGGTACAAAACTTGGTAAAGCTTTTGCCACTTGTTATGTGAACAAAATGTCCGCATTGGAAATAAATTGGAAACGAATTTCATCTAGTGGAAACGTTTGGTACTGCACCCAAACAAAATTTTACTGAAAGCAAATTTTTCGAGATATCAACCTTAAATTTGGAACACAACTTGTTTAGATTTATGGTTTTGATTTTCTAGCAGCTTTAGAGTAAAACATGCTTTGGAAAATATAGTTCATTTAAACATTTAAAATAGTATTTCTGTGCGTTTTTCATAATAAACTTCTATAACTGTTCACTTTTTTTTTTTTTTCACTTCAGCAGAAGTGTCTTCTTAAAAAAGAGACCTTTTTTTAGCACAGACTTAACCAAACTTAAGTCTGTGCTACGAAACTTTAAATATTTCAGACAGTTTAAGTTAGAAATTTCATTTTCAGGTCTATGCTCAAAAAGTCAGGGTTAGTTAAGTGACTACTGCATAAATATCATTTTGCACCATAAAATCCCCTAAAAATATGAAACAAAAAACATCAAACTAAAATATAATACATTCATTTCATTGAAAGAAAAACAATTTAGTCATTTTTGACCGCCATGCAAGTTTCTTAGCTTTAAAAAGTAGTACACATAATAAGGCTGGCATTATATACAAGATAAATTATATAATTTTGTTATTATTCATTCATTTAATTATTTATTTTTTGAGGTTAGGGTTAGATTAGTTTGTTGGATTTATGCAGATTCATTTTTATTTAAAATGAGCCTCTTCTCATGTCTATTAGAGTTCTTCATTAGCTGTATAGAGACACATTTCAGTGATATTATGCAGAAAGAATGGTAGCATGTAGGCTTTTCCTACATACTGCTTATGTGTGCAGTCCGAATCAGGCCTGAGTTAAGCATTTAAAACAACACAAAAAACTTACCAGAATGTTTGAGGAATCAATTCAGCGCTGCCTTGCAAGCACTATCAAAAAGTTTGAAAGCGATGAGTTGAGAATAGCTACGAAAAAGCGTGAAGAATGTCTGGGGGAAGACGTGATATGTTTGTTTTGAAGCAAAAGGCCTGTGCTAAAAACAAATCTTGCTTCCAATTAGGAAATAACTTTCACTTGAGGTTATAGCGGAGGGATGTTGGAACAACGTGCTGATTTGTAGCGTGACCTCTCGGTGCACCAAAACTAAATCATTTGCAGGGGGTGACACCGACCGAATTCCTGAATTTCTTTAAATGCCTCCTTAGAGGCTTTTCTAGACAAACCAAGAAATAAAACACTTTTTTCCCCTTTTCCCCCTCCCTCTCTCTCACAGTATAAATAGTGTTCGAGTCCTCCATACACAAAAAACTAGGAATTCTCTCTCTCTGTCTCACTAATAGGATCCAGAAGACCCCTCTCACAGAGTCGAGAGGAATACAGGAGAGTCCTGCAGGGAGGCGACCCCCTCCTTTTTGCGCTCTCCTCCCCTCTTCCCCATGTTTGTCAGAAGTAACTTTGTACTCGCTGGACAGAGCAGGGCCCATCAATGGAGCCCATTCACCAGAGGGACCTTTAAAGACCCCATTATTTCCTCCATTCACATGGTTTCAATCTTGTCGAGAGGAATTCTCCACATAGTCTAAATGAAGGGAGTCCCGCTCTCACCAGAACACAAGCCGTAAAACTGACCGAACAATACAGGAGCAGGACAGACCCCACAGGAACACGGGTGAAAAAATTGTTATTAGCTGGAAAAAAGGTGGAAAGGAGGGAGAAAGCACTCTGTAATGGGAAATTGCAGTAGAATTGTATGTAATTTAAAACTGCTGCGTGTCCTGGTGAATAAATGGCGTGCAGATGGACATCTGGCCCCCTTTAAAAACATGGCTACAGCGCTTGTCTTCTTCTGAGGACCGTACAGTTGCCAGAATGGATATTTCGGGCTGCAAGATATCTGATTTTTTTTCTCCGGGCTGATGTTTTAAAGTTTATATTCAGTGGAAGTTGTATCACTGTTTGATCAATTAGAGCTGGGGTGTCAAACTCAGTTTCTGGAGGTCAACCGTCCAGCAGAGTTTAGCTTCAACCCTAATCAAACACACCTGAACCAGCTAATCAAGGTCTTCAGGATTACTAGAAACTTCCAGGCAGGTGTTCTGGAGTGGGTTGGAGCTAAACTCTGCAGGACAGTGGCCCTCCAGGAGCGGAGTTTGAAATGTGAGTTAGACTAGAGTTTGGAAGTCCATCTGGTGACATTTATTCACTCCTCAGGTTGACCTCTAGAGGTCAGCATTGTTGTAAAGCTCGAGATCGCTGCCTTCTGTTTGAACAGCCAGCATGAGCACTCATCTAGAATGTCATAACTCACTGCGTATGTTATGCAGGGAAAATCAAATTTGCCTTGGCGTAATACTTTGGCTGTAGCACTTCACTGACGGAGCGTTTGGATTGTGTGTCTGTCACTGACGTTCAGATTTTTCCAGAGTCAAGTCAGGAATTAAAGTAGTCATCCTTTGTTATCAGCCAACCCAAATAACTTGCAACCAAAGTGAACAGACAAAAGTGCTGACTCCTGTTTGGAAGAAGTCACATAGGAACCTAGATTAGAGTGATAGTTGTTTTGTTTTTAATAATACTTATGGTTTAGCACTTTGACATTTTATTTTGGCGAACACTTATGTCTGTCTCACCTCACTTGTCTCTCCTGTAGGAACGTGCCGGAGTAAGAAGACATGGCCCAAAACGTTCCCCGAGGAGGAGCTGAGGAAGCGATTGACCCCCATGCAGTACCATATTACTCAGGAGAAGGGCACAGAGAGGTGGGTGACAACCCTAACTAAAAATCACCTTAAAATACACTTTTAGACTGAATTAGTTTGTCATTAACTTAAAATAATTTCACCCATTGATTCGCCCAATATATTGCTGTATGTACCCGATTTTTCCTGTCCCTTCTTAAAGGTGTGTTTGTGCTCAATGATTGGAAAAGCCCTGCCCCGTACTTTGACGGGATTGGTTACTTGTTTGTGATGGTCGGAATTGGGAACGGTTTCAAACTGCGTTTTTGAGTCACTGTTTTTGGTACACTGACGTTTTAAGGAGAAAATACTCAGCAATGGCGCTGACTGGTGAATTTGGACATGGTTTGTCTCAAAGCATATTAAAAACACCACATAGACATATTAACAGTATTACAATTTTGATTTTCACCATAGGGGGTCTTTAAATACTTAAAAAAGTGGAAAATATTAAAGAACAAGTGTCCAAACAGTTGCAAAAAGGAAGCTTGGATTTGTTTTTCCCTTGAATTTACCTCTTTTTCTACTTAAAGCACTTTGTTGTAGTTGATCATGGCAGTAAAACATCAATGGACTGAACGTTATTTGTACAGATTTCTTTATGATTGGCTGATAAAAACGTATGGCACTTTCTCTCCTGAACAACCCAAGACCATGAGATAGATGTTGAGTATAAGGAGGATGTAGCGCTGAAGAGAAAACACGGACACTTCCCCTCTTTCCCTTCATCCCTCAGTGGTAAAACACACGTGGGGAAAGTATTTATCGGCCCATTGGCAGTAGGAATGTGAAAAATGCCTGTGAAAGGAAAGCAAGGAAGGATCCTGAAAGATGCATTCTGAGGCCTGTTGCTCTGTTCATCCACAAATCCTCCTCAACTTATCTAGATTAGAAACGCTCAGTCATTTTTACAGGTCTTTTGCATAAACAAACACAGAGCATGGGAAATCGAAATGAACTTTGAAACAAGCAGGTGTGAGCAATGTAATTTATCATTTATTGTAGATCATGTAAAGGTATGAAGTCACCGTTTGTGTTTTGTCATCCTTAGTGCTTTCACAGGAACATATGTCGATAATAAGGAGGAAGGAACCTACCACTGTGTCGTTTGCGGGGCTCCTCTTTTCACGTGAGTGTAATATATGACCCGTGATCCATAATGACCCATCTTTAACATGCCCACCTTATTTAATCCGTTTTGCCATTGGAAATCAAAAGGGTTTTTTGTGGCTATTTCCTAGGCAATATTTTTTTTTCTATTTTGTTATTGACGCTTTACTGTCCTTGCAGGTCTGATAAGAAGTTTGACTCCGGATCAGGTATGGTTCTTAAGGCTTATTGCTCCTAATTCTTCTCTTGTCCGTCTCACTAATGGAGAGTTTGACCTTTATGGTTGATTGCAAGGACGAATGTGAATCCAGTCTGATGCCTAATAGGCTGTAGCTGTGGGGCATGAAACCTCACATGCTCCTTTATATATGAGTTACAGCACCTACAGGAAACAACACCATGACTTAAAGATCTTACAAAATATCCAAAATATTTTAATGAATGCATCTGTTCCCTATGGGATTAATGATATTGACTGTAAACATTCAGCCACTGTCATCCATAATCTTTTAGAATTCTATAGTTCTTCTTAATCAAACATTTTCAATCCATCTTCCTTCACAATTAGAGAATAACTCTTGAATTAATTTAATTCTCCCAGGGAAAAAGTATACAGAGGTTTTCTTTTTCTTTTTATTAATGCTGTTAATGGATTACAAAAATGACAAATGATCACAATTAATTCATTAAAACATAATATTTGTTGAGAAAAGTCAAATGAAGATAATGACAAAGATGTGACATTGGCCAACGACAACAAGAAGTTAAACTTTAAAAAATGCATCTGTTGTTCGTTTTGCCTGGCTAATAATAAAGTGTTTAATAATCACTGATTTTAATGCAGCTGTGCAAATAAGCACAAAATAAATGCAGATCATAGTTGTTATGCATATGGTGGTTTCCTGGAAGTGCTTATGGCATATAGTTTCTGTTATGCGTTTAAGATGTGTATTAAATGTTTTCTGTTTTAAGCTTTAAAAGACTCTCATCAGCTCTGACTAAATGAATGTTGAGTTGACGCTGAGTGTATACAGTACAATGCCATTATAAAGTATCTCAGCAACGGTTTGTTGATCCCTTACAGATCTGAGCTCCAAATCACATACTTCTGCAACATTACACATGCTATTTTAATTCGCTCTCCGAACAAAGCATATGTGTATGCACAAATTCTCTACAGAAAACAGGCCGAAATGAGAAACATCTGGGCCCCGCGTTGAAAAATCGGATTTTCTCTCGAGTTGAATCTTTTCTGTCTTCGACGTGGAGATGGGAGCCAAACGGCCTGCATTGCATGCTGGCAACGCTGCAGCCTAGACTCGTATAGACTCAATTTCCTGTTTTGTTAGAGCGCCTCTACACTGCTCCATTCACTGGGCTGCTCGCCCTGGCGATAAAGCTCCATTAGATCAGCTCTGCGACGATCCGCCGGGATTCTCCTGGTCTGAGTCATAGGATTCCTATATTCCCTCTAGAGCTTCCTGTGTCTGAGTGGAATTTCGTGGCTTTGTAGTTGTGGCCAAGCATCTCCTCCCTAAGAGGGAGGAGAGAGGGGGGGGGTCCGTATAGAGTGCGATTGAGGGGTGTTCGAGGGGTTATGGAGGGAAAGTATAGAATGAGCGGGTGGACGTTCGACTGACTTCTGTTTCTCAACACCCATAATATCACAGCAGTGGGCCTGACCCACAGATAGTGTTACCAAGAGGTGCTTGGTAATAATTGGGTTTGCAAGCTAGAATAAAGGGTGTGAATGAAGCCATGAATCAAGCCAAATCTCCCACAGTGGCCCTCGAACAATTCTTTCCATGTATTTGCGGGTCCTTAAGTCTTAAATTAACTTCTTGAAGGTCTTAAATAGCATTAAATCTTTGGAGTTATTAAATGTGGGGACAGAAAGTGAAATGTCTTATTTAGGTCTTTTTAAAATTTTGACACTCATGATTTACTATTCAGTGCAGATTATTTGCATTGTACTCTACTGTTCCAAAGTTTGGAGTCGTAAGATTATTATCAATATTAAGAAATGTTGTGCTGTGATGCAGTGTTTTTCAGGATTTTTGGATGAATAGAAAGTGCAAAAGACATTTTGATCAATTTAATGTGTCCTTGCTTATTAGAAGAATTAATTTCTTTAAAAAAAAGAAAAAGAAAAATTCTTACTGACCCCAAACTTTTGATTGGTAGTGTCATTTAATTATTCTTTAAATATTGTGCATTTATGTAAGGATGGTTGGAGTGTTTAAACCTTTAAAAAAGTCAATATTTTAATTATGGTGTTGCAGAAATTGCACACTTCACCTCTGATGTTTTGCCAAATAATTGGATATGGTATACTCCACAGTGCCAGTAGTCTTTTACTGCTCATTCATTTTGCTTTGCAGTGTTTAACTTAATGTGTTTCCCTCTACCAGTAATCAGGAGGTAGTACTTTAAAGATTGTATGGGGTTTTTGTCAAAAACCTAAACAAATATGCCAGCAGAGACTGTGTAGTAGTAAGCTCCCAAGGTTCTTCTCCAGACGTTCCACCTTCCCAGAGAGCCATGAGCAGGACCACCCATGAGCCAGAGCAGCCATTCTTTCCATTTACACCCGTTACTGGGTAGAAGTTTTCCAGATAAAAGAAACAGGATTGTGAGAGAGCCGTAACTCTGCCGATAACGCTGACCATTTTCATTGAGGTTTGTTTCACTTCCCGATCTTCTAAAATGCCGTCCAAACCATTCAGTAGGCTAGATGGAAGATCCCTGGTTTTGTCAGAAACCAGACACCCAAGAATCGTGGTGGTGAATTTTGCATCGGCAAACCCCAAACTTATTTTGCTGTCATTCAGTGGAAGTTTCTTTCCTAACAAAAGGACAAAGCTTTTCCTAAATTTTCCGTTATTCTTTTCAAAATAATCATAACAAACTTGCTACTGCTTTACACCTGAACAAAATTAATACCCGTGTTTCCACTGTCGGGTCAAAAGCGAGCGTGCTGGTGCGTCCCAGGGCCAGTCTCGTTTTCACTGTCACTTCCGGGGCTTGATCGGGCCTCACTGGTACTTTCTCGGGGCCAGCGGCCAGGTTATTTTTTTTACCAAATACCATGGTCCAAAGTGGGCCAACTAGGGGAGTTGATGAACAATGAACAAAGGCGGAGTTTACCTGAGTCAGGAGATGGTCAACACCGCTGCTCATTTCATATGTTTTCATTTCAGGCTACCAGCTAACTTTAACATTTAGGACATTTTAAACAATTTTCAGCTCAAAACTCACTTTCAGACACCAGCAAGTGTTTGAAGTAACTTAACGCAATATGTCTTATTAAAGGGATTGTTCACCCAAAAATAAAAATACTGTCATCATTTACTCACCCTCATGTTGTTCCAAACCTGTATGAGTTTCTTTCTTCTACTGAACACAAAAGAAGATATTTTGAAAAATATGGGTAACTAAACAGTTGATGGGCCATAGTATCGGAAAAAAAAACTATGGAAGCCAATGGCTACCGTCAACTGTTTGGTTACCGACATTCTTCAAAATATCTTCTTTTGTGCTCAGCAGAAGAAAGAAATTCATACAGGTTTGGAACAACTTGAGGGCATCAATGATGATAGATTTTTCACTTTTGTGTGAACTATGCCTTTAAGGATACTGATTATAGTGCATTGTTGCAAAAGTAGTGAAAAACAGGGAAATGTAAAAATTTCACCCATGATGAGCTTCAACATCAAGGCAGGCCAGGAAGAGGACAAAACACAAAAGTTGCACAGCACGAGAAGGAAACACACACCAGAATGGAAGGTTTATAGGCTTGTGGATCCCATGAAGATTCACTGAACCCTCAATGTTGTACTTTTGCAGGATGGCCGTCCTTTTTTGATTTGATCAATAAGGACACTATCAAATTAACGGACGACTTTTCCTACGGGATGCACCGAGTGGAGACAACCTGCAGTCAGGTACAAAACCAGATTAATGTTTTTAAAAAAATTACACCGCTAGGAAAGCACCTTGTTGATATTATTATTATTATTATTATTTTATTATTTTTATTATTATTATTATTTATTTTTTTTTGTAGTGTGGTGCTCACCTGGGCCACCTCTTTGATGATGGACCTCGACCAACAAAGAAACGCTACTGCATAAACTCCGCCTCCCTCAATTTCCAGTCGAAAAACAGTGCCTCTAAGGAGGTGGAAGCATCTGGGGGAGCAGGTCAATCTCCGTCTCCTAGTAAGAGTGAAGAACTTTAATAGGACTTGAAACAGATCAAACAGATGTCACGCTACTCCAAATTCTCACCCGTACTATAAATTCCAAATCAAGTGTACCGTGCAACATTCGTCTGAATGATCGGTCATTCAAGATCACAATATGCAACAATATCAGTGTCCAGATAACAGATTAGAATGGCCTTATGTTTGCACCTCAACTTCTTCACTTGAATTGAGTCATCTGAAGAGCTCACATCGCTTTCAAGAACATACAGGTACATTGGGTACAAAGGTCTGAGACCACATTGGAAACCTTGGATTTTTAGTTATTTGTTTTTTATTTATATTCATTTTCTTCCGTTGAAGCTCAAGATGCTCTTTGGATCATTCTCAAATCATGCTGGAGAACATGATGATCAGGTTGTAAACAAACTTGTGGAGTTCATGCAGCTTGTATGCCGCTGCCATTAAAGCAAAAGGAGGACAAACCAAATAGGTTTTCTCATATTCATGGTGATTTTTCAGTTCAGATTTTAACTTAAATTGTTATTCTGATTATATAATTTGTAATGGAAAAATGCATTTTCAATAGTGGTCTCTGACCTTTTTGGACCCCATTGTATATTCAATATCCAATGATTGGAAACAAATTATAAATGTATACTTTCTCAGAGTGCTGTGTTGTTTTTGAAGTGACATGTGTTACAGGGAGGTCAAGAAGTTTGAGGAAAATGCTATGCAAGTGCTCCTGTGAGCAGTAAAATAAGCACCGAGTGGAGAACAAAGCATTCTTTGAAATAAAATGGAACAGTTGACAAATGTTTAGTCTGAACACAAATGTAGCCTGACTTTTAAGGGTGCTTTTTTTGGTCTCCCTGCTTGCAGTGCCTATTTTTGTCCTGAGTTGTTTTGTTTTTTTTTCTCCTGTGATATTGATTCACTTTGATTTGACAGAATTTAATTCATATTGACCTGTGTGATTAAAGAGATATTAAGAATAATATGTTGTTGTGAATTTTGTTCACATATGTAAGGAACACATATTTTGAAGAACATGTTTCTCAGTCAAAGCAATCATATGACTTCTGAAGATGTGAATATAGCACACTAGTTGTTTGTATGGTGTCTTGTTTTTGTCCTTGACAACCCCTGGTCTCTATATGTTTTGATTGTATGGAAAAGAGCTGCTCAGAAAATCGACTAAAGTTTCCTGAGGATTACTCACATGAGGGTGAGTAAATGTTAATGTTGGAATAAATAGAGATCGTCAGTTTTGTTCTGACAAAAATAACATTTTGGCTATTTTACATTTGTATATAAAGCATAATAACTATTCTACCATCTTTTTGCTCATCTTAACCACAACTTTGTTGCAGCAGATCGCCACATTGGAGGAAATCCAGACACCCTCTTTGTCCTCTTTGGGTTGACTAGGCGGTGGTGTGCTTGGTGAGATGCTGGAAGTCCTCCAAACCTGAAGAGGTGACGTCAACCTCGCCATCCTCTTTGGAGTGCTGTTGTTTAGAGAACAGAGTGGTTGGCCTTACTCTTAGAGTGTGGGAAAAATCGTCCAACGGGCCTGTCGCTGAGAGCGTTTATGTTACCGATGCAATAAAGAATATTTACAAGTCAGGTGTGTTTAGACTGAGGGACGCTGGTAGGGGGGCTTTCGACAGAGGATGGAGGTTTTGGGGGGGCCTGGCAGCTGGAGTGTTTCAAACCAGCTTTCAACCCCATATCGTCTCCCACCCGGAAGTCAAACAATTTTGTCATTTATAGAGCAAAAATTAACAAGCGAGGCACTCTCGGTAGGTAGCATGACTACTCAAACTGTTACAAGCCTTTCTTTTGTAGCTGGAATTCCAAAACATCCCATTGAAATAAGTCACGTCTTGTCTCTGGCCCAGACATTAACACTTCAATCACCGAATGTAGGTAAACCTCATCCGTAAGTCTGTTTTCACATTCAGACTGTCCGCCTCACTTCCTGCCACCGAAGTGTCACACTGAGCAAGTCATACTATATCTTGTCCCACTGGCCCCATTAGTCTGCTCTATGAAAGCAATAAACCAAACAAAAGATCCCCTGGCAGCAGCCGTACAACCCAAACACAGTCCATGATCCACAAATTCATCCAACACGTAAACACCTTCCTCGAATCCTGGAACAAACACTACACTCTCCATATAGACTGAACACACTGGTTTCTTTGGGTATGTATATGTGCAAGCACCCTTTCCTGCTTCGTGGCCTGCCATTAACTGTAGCTCTGTGCTGACTTTGAGGGATTACAGGGGCTTGGTTCACCCGAAAATGTTTGCTTGTTTAAGGCCGCGGCTTTGCTGCAAGCGCAGGAAACCTTGAATTTAACAGGGTTAATGAATTATTAGTGTTCGTTTTCTCCTTACTTCCTTCCTTCAATCATGTGGAGGACTCAAAAATGTATTTGATAATTAATCAGACCCATTTACCAATCATACATTCAGGCTCTTTAACCAGCGTAGTCACTTTCATATTCAAAGAGTATGGAACATTTGTGCAAACCAAACTGAAATTAGGTGCTTGGAAAGGAGTGGAAGTGGTTTCTGTTTAGCTTTCCAAGCGCAGGTGCAATCTCCTGGTCTGTGTAAAGAAGCTCTATATCCACACAAATCCAACATTGACCAAGTTCCCTTTCATATATGTGGCGCTTTTCCATGCAATTATGGGGACTGAAGCTTTTACGCTTCAAAAGTACCATAAAAGTATTATAAACATCCATATTCCAAGTCTATGCTTTTTGAACATAGAAATCTTTCATCCCGATTAATTGCAACCTGGACAATCTTCAGAATTTCTCTTATTTGTGTTCAACAGAAGTAGGTCATATGGGTTTGAAACAATATGAGGGAGATTCAATGATGACATAATTTTCATTTTTGATTGAACTATCTCTTTAGGTCTAGCATCAATTCAATGCTTATATGTTTACTCTTTGAAATTACTCTACTTTTTCTATAGTTAGACGCACCTCAAGGATCAGAAGTGAAATAGGATAAGTCTTTGGAGGCCCTTTCCAACTTATCATGGAGTCCTGAAAAGCCTTCCTGATTATCCTAAAAGAATTGCTTCATCCCAAGCTCAAACAGACTTGTTAAAGTTCGACTCACCTTTCCCCTGCATTCGGGATGCTTCGCATGTCATAATCTGGTCAATTGCAGAAGCCAAGAAGAAAGGGAGGACAAATCACTAAAGTAAGTGTAAAAAAAAAAAAGAATTTGTGGAATAGTGTAGCTCTGCCAGCTCTATCAGGCATTCGTCTGATGGATGTGTTGTGACTCCTTTCCTGGAGAAAAGTCAATGATCTCATTTCAGCTCTGTTAACTTCTGCCAAGTATTTGCTTTTTTCAATGAGCAGTGTGGGGGCAGAGGGACAGAGTCTGCCTGTGGCCTCGCTCCAAATGATGCAATTTGACAGAAACCACATGAAGGGCCGAGGGTGTGCAGTATGGCCAGGGTCTTGGAGCATGAAGGCAACACTCAGCATCTACCAGACCTCGCTTGTACCAAGTGATTGGTTCCAAATGCACTCGGCTGTATTTTACCCAAGGTTGTACCAATAACAAAAATAATCATTAGGTCAGAAAAGACAAGACCTTTGGCTCCAAGCCAAAAACACTCAAACTGGCACTCGTTTCGATACTAAACTACATGAAACCACGGGTTTATCTTTTAAGGTAAGCCCAGTTGTTTGAGAAAGTTGTGCAGGATGTCTTTCCCTCTACTGTCGTCTTGCACTACTTTTTCTGAACTGGAGTTGGGCGTCTACAAGTGAGACATCACAGCTTTGGAATGCCACCAGGCGATCACCACACCACCTCTCCGGCATGCCGAACATAAATAAACCCTAGGATTTAGCCGCTTTGTTATTCCTAGCATTACTATCAGGAAGTGTCCAGCGGTGATCTATGCTCTTCAAATAGTTAATTTGCAGCCTCGGTAAGACATTCTTTTCCCAGGACGGGGAATTAAAAAGCAGCTCTGTGTTTTGAAGTTGGTCAAGGGGATGAGGCTCTCCATGACCCCTGTGTTTGGTTTAGGAGTATGTGCTGTTATTGGGGACGTGTGAGTCCGTCTGCAGCTGGTGTATGGGAATGAGGAGTCCGCATCTCTCGAGCAGGGAAAACGTAATTTCTGTCCGTGTTTGTTTTGAATCTGCCAGGTTGTTTTGACTGCTTAAGTTTGCATCTTGAGCACACATCCTGATGAACCCAGTGAATGTGTCCTGTGCGTGACCCCGCAGCTGTCCCGAGGGCTGAGCGGATGCTTTGGGGAGAGCTTTAATAGGTGATGAATGCAGAAGCGTAACTTTTGTGGACAAGCGGGATTGGGCTCGCCGTTGTAAAGAGAAAGTTTATGCATAGAGACGGAGCTGATTAGGGAGCAAAGCAGATTTTAAAATGAATCTTATGTCCCTTTTAGAGATCCCTTTGGGATAACAACCAGTGGGTGCCATATTGACACCGTGAAATGTGGTGAAAGGTCATTTATTCTTTAAGTAGAGGATGTATGGAACATGTTAGCCATGCGATTAATTAATAGGTAGAGGTGTGTGTTTGCGAGAAAGGAAGTTCAGAATGGCATCCGAAGGTTCTGGGATCAATTATGCCTTGGAGAAAGCGGAGTGAAATTGTGGCCTCTTGTTTCGTTGCAGATTTCTGCGGTTCATACTGTTGAGCGAAAAATTTGCTTTTATAAAAGTGTTTTCAAGGGCTGACACCATAAAACTGACAGAGGGCATTTGTGTCTTTGTAGTTTCAGCCTGTGCAGAACTTGCATCTGGAGGAAAAGACAAGATTAAGGTTCTTAGCTGGCCCCTTCTCTCCCAAAGCCCATGGGAGGAAAAGCAGGATCTCTGAGCCCAGAGTTAAATATAGAATGGTTACAAAGCACTCATGATTTGCATACCTGAGAATAAAATGGTCCTGTTCTGGAACAACTTAGCCAAACTGTGGAGGAAGCCATGGGAATTTCCCTCCGCTCTGCAGCCCAGAAATGTGGAAAATCTTCTGGAGAATTGAGCTGCTCAGAACAACTGCTCTTTGAGTTAAACTCTGAATTGAAAATGTAAATCCATGCCTTCAACCAAACAACTTCATTCACCGTTTCCCATAGAAAGAATCAGACTAGTTCCTTTATGAGAAAAAAACAGTCAAGCAGAATGACGTATTGATTTCCATGCACAAAGATGCAATTCTTCTTTAGATGCTAGGTTGAGATGACCATGATCGTTTTAAAATCATATTCCTGTGTTTTGGTTTACATCCATGAAATTGCAAACAAAACAGCTTTAGCTTTTTTTTGTTAGCTTTGTTAACCTGTTTTACTGAATATCAGCTATGATTTGGGTGCTGGCTCTTACGTTTTCCATCTACGCCAACTTTTATACACGTCATCGAAAAATGATTTAAATGAACCAAATATTTTTTTAAACATGTTTATAAGTAATGATTATGACATGGCATATTTAATCTAAACTAAAACAGAAAACTGTGTAAAATTGAACACAGGTCCTGACACGCATACCACATGACATGTGGTTGCTAAGGCGCACAAAGAAAACACTTATCAGCTCACAAAAAAACATTTTTTTCTTCATTCAAGCTTTTTACTCACTCTTTTTTCTTTCCTCTCTAAAGCAAGTAAACTTGCCTCTGGCTCCCTGGGCGGCAGGGAGCATTGAGCGAACGCCAGATCTTTAGGATGTCACCGCTGCTCAGTTGCTTCCACTTAGCCTTCCAGACTTTCCCCTGGCTTCTTTTCAAAACAAATCTTGGAGCAGGCCCACAGAAAGTGCATTCTTTCAGGGTCCCTGCGAGCAGTGCTCACGCGCTCCGCTGCTGCCAGAGGTCGCCTAGCCCTAGACAGACACACTGAGACGTCATTCAGTTACACAATCCAAATCAGAAAGTCCAAATATATATACTAGATACATATCGTGCATATTAATATTTGCATAATTGTATCAATTGCTTACTATATAGCGAGACTTTGAGACTTTGTATTGTGATGTATGTTAGTGTTCTTCTGATGGTAGTGGAAATGTCATCAAATACCATTGACAAACTACTGAGTGTTCGTGTTTGTTCTCATTGAGGTACAACATATTGAGAGCTCAAATTAGAAACCCAATTGCAAAAGACAAACTTGTTGTCACTTTCCGCCACTTAAGCAAATGAGTCAATCTGACTTCGCTTTAATCTGCTGTTCTCCTTTTGGCCTTGGCAGGTGTTTAACAGCAATCCAATGTTGTTTTACTTCCTATGTTTGCTTAGGCTAATGGTGAATGGGCTTTTGGCAAATTCTTCAGGTTTCCTATTTGAGTAGTGAGATTAGGCAGCTGTTAGCATTTGGTCCAATCAACAAACCTTTTCTCTATCAATATGTAAACATAAACCAAGAATCCCAATCTATGGTCAGATTGTACACCAAATTGTACACCATTTTTAGATTATATTAGTTTGGGTTTCTTCAAAATAATCATTTTTTTTAGCAGTGGTGCTATTGATATTAATGTTCAGGTGAGACGTAATTGAGAATTCCCCAGTGTGATGATTTTTATCATTATTATTACTCACAGGTTGTTCTTGCATAGCTCAGGAGCCTTCTCTATTTGTTGCAAATGTTTCTCACTATGTTTATTACTAATCAGCAATTAAGCAATCTAATCTAATTTTAATGGGTTTCTCAATTATGTTTCATTTGAGTATTAACTTTGTTTCCCCTAAAATTCCTTAAAAATGAAACAATTTTGTCCTAGTAAGTATTCAACTGTAAAACTGTGAATGGACTTGAATGGACAGTTTGAGACATTGTCTTTGTACGTGAGAGAACTTCTCAGAAATCTTCAACATTTGCTCTTATTTTATTCTCAATTCTTTCTTTGAGAAACGATGTTAATAGAGATATTAAAGAGATCTCATATATATTTTTATTCTTTACTACAGGAATTTGCTTATGTGTGAATTGTTTTAGATTTGTAATATTGATGTGTGTATTATGTCATTTTTTTTCTTTTCTTTACATAAATTCAACATAAATGATGGACATATTTTAAGTCTCTTTTTTTTTCATTTTACAATTTCATTTCTATTAATCAGCACGAATAGCAAGAACTTTCTCTGAATTGGTCTCAATGGAAATGGAGTGCAAATGACAGAGAATCTTTCATGGATTTTTCAGGTATTGACAGGACCTTTGCTGGCCCCTCCCTCACTTATTTTATAGCATCTCACATTCCGATCATTCCTATTGGAACAGGACTCACCAATCACCCCACTTACCCAGCCCCGAAGCCAAACAAAGGTCACGGGGACTGACCTTTACTCGAGACGTCCAACCAAACTACAGGTGACGACGGAGCGGTTTCCGAAAGGTATGTATCATTAGCTGAAGTTTGTGTCCTTTTCTCAAATGTCTAAATACTCATTTACTTAAAAGGAAACTGATCAATAACTCAGGTCGATGACCCACAAAACCCTTGCTTTCATGGAGCGTAAGCGTAAGGAAGACACTTAAGTCTGAATGAATCAATAAAGATTCAGAGGTTACAAGTTATACAAATGCATTACAGAAACATATTTTAGATGCTTTTACACTTTTCTTAAAAGATGGTTTTGATCTTTTAAATGTCTTAAAAAATATCTTTTATAAAACGTCTTTTAAATCTTTTTTGTAGTTCATTAAAAGGAATATTCTGGGTTCAGTACAAGTTCAACTCAATTAACACTATTTGTGGCATAATTTTCACCACCTTTTATTTATTTTTTATTATTTTTTTTTCAAAGAGCAAAAATCTGGTTTGCACTGAGGCAACTACAATGGAACTGAGTGGGGCCAATCCATAAATGTTAAAAGTATATCCACACAGCTTTAACAATATACATGTTAATATGATTTTGGTATATGATAAAAAAAGAGATGTAAAGATGTAATAGAAGGACCATTTTTGGTTCCCCAAAGAAACCATTTTCTTTCCAAAAAGAACCTTTTGTGGAATGGAATGGAATGGTTCCATGTACTATGTTAAAGGTTCTTTGTGGAACCATCAATGCCAATAAAGAACCCTTATTTTTAATTGTGTAATTACTTTTATAAAATGACGAGCTTTATATTTTTGCTTTTAAATCCTCAAAAAATGGTCCCCTTCATCTCCACCATAAGTACCTCATGGTAACCTCGAAAACGAAGGACAAGTCAAAATGATCTTTTATAGTAATCAACATTTATACCAGAAGTGCTATCAGTTCAGCTTAACATGTATTCAGCCTGAATATTCATTTAAATAATTGGCTTGTGGTGTGACAAATGAGTTCTAGGTTTGATCTAATGCAGGTTATAAATCTGCATGTATAATAATTATACAAAAGCCTGTCTAAAATAGATCTTAACCAAACGCATTCTGTTCAGTGTTCAGTGGTAGTGAGGTTTACTGTTGCAGCCGCACTTGAGCTGTTTTTTGGGGAGATCTGGAATGTGCAGTGGGCCATTCGCTCTCTTTTGAAGACTTCCTGTCTAGGAGGCCAACGTTCCATAAATTTGTCAATGAAAACGAGTTAATTGAAGAACAGGGCAGAATTCATCAGGTCTAGGCTGAGACTGTGTATGAATGTGTGTTGTGTGTGCATGTTTGTATTTGTACAAATGTGTGTGTGTGAAAGGGACATCATGCTTCTGAAAATATTTCCTCTGTTGGAAAAACATTTGCCTTCGAGGAAAAACTCACAAAGTTGCGGTTTGCTGCAGCCTGTTAGACTGCGTTCAGCCAATAGAAGAACATAGATTCTGTATTGACCAAAACTTGGTCTATTCATAAACTTTACATTTGTCTCCACTTGGCAAAACCCCCTATAGAAAATAGTTGGGATTGCCGTCGCCATATGACGGAAGCGCGTGTGGAGAAAAGGAATTTCTTTTACAACAACTGTGTGGAAGTAAAATAAACAGTTGTACACAGAAATGTACTCACTGATTTACAACCATGGATAATAATCACCCTCAACTACATCAGTTTTCTAATAGTTCACATTCAGACTTCCCAAGGTTTTTATATCTATATTCCATCAGCAGCACCAATTTAGACTCACCTAAAAAATGACCAAACCGTAAGACTTTTGTTCATCTTCGGAACACAAATGAAGATCTTCTGAGCATTTTCTACTTAACTACCACGTTGACGCCTCAAAAAGTTCATAAAGAGATCGTAAAACTAATCCATATGAGTTGATCGGTTTAGTCCAAATTTTCTGAAGAGGCACGATCGCTTTATACGATGAAAAGGTTTTATTTCATTATTTTCTATTGACTTTTATTTATTGTACATTTAAAAACGTATCATTTAAAAGTAAAGATATTTACACAAGAAAACTCCCAAGGTTGAACGTTTCCCATTTTCATGAGAAAAACATCTAAATGTAATAAAGTGTGCTGTAAATCTGAACATGTCTCAGAGACAACGCAGTGACTGCTGTATGTCTCTCTTGGCAGTGAGGCGCACTGAGAGATAAAGCGTCGGGATAGATTTAGCAGGACTGGAGGCTTTTCAGTGGAATGTGCTCATTTGGCATCCTCTGAACTGTAGTGAATGAGTGAATGGGGAGTGTTAGTTGTCATCTTCTCTCGTCTGTGCCGGCAGATGGAGCCTTTGGCCTGCCAGCTGTCGTCTGCAGCACACACATTTAGAGCTGGCATTGAGGGGAACACCACTGCTCATTTGGTACCTTCAGGTGGAAAGCAGGTCTATGATACCTGGAGAAAGCTCAATTTCGCATTCCCATTGCTTGAATGGAGCAGCACCCATGCATTGGTGGTGACCGACTATGATTTGAGGGCTCTAAAAAGCATGAAATGGATCGAAACAGGAGAGTCGCTAGTGAAGAGTTTGGGACTGTGCACATTCTTTAACTAGGCAGCTAATTAGTTAATCTAGTCGTGAGAAAGCAGGGAAGGTGGAGAAGAAAGAAAAACAGTGAACAAGGTTTTCGCGGTTCACCTCAGCCTGGGTGGTACATCCTTTGTGTTAGTTACTCTTTGACCTTAACAAGGTGTGGAGGTAAAAGTCTGGCAGGCAGCAGAGAGGTCAAAGGTCAGTGGGTTTTTCTGCTCTTGGTTTCCTGAATGCCTCCATCACGGGAAGTGGACATGCTGAGATTTTCCGGCACTGGAAGTTCTTAAACACAAAGAACAAGTTTGCTGAGCTTAGCGTACACATAGAAAAATGACTGCCAGAGTTCATGAAAATATTTTTAATTTATATGAATTATTTTATAGGTTAAGGGTTATAGGTTAAGTATGACACATTGATATTACAGTACAGAATAGCTCTTTCCGCATTGTTGTATACGCATTCATTGTATGTGCTGTTGAACGGGAGTGTGCATAAACATCATATCCTTTCGATTTTCTTCTGAATTCCAATTAAATTCAAATTCCAAGATAAAAATCAGTCTATAGGCTTTCATAGGCAACCTAGGAAGTCAGGGAATGAGGGAAGGTCTCAGTTTTTTACTCGTCATTTACTCACGTCATTCCAAACCTCACTTTCTTTTTTTGTGTATAGGCCTACACATATATATATTCTTTTCTAAACTAAATTATTCAAATTATTTTAACTAACTCACTCATCATTCAGAACAACTCAAGATGTTTATAGTGATACATCCCTACATAAAATACTGTAAAGTCCCACTCTGACTCTTATCAACACCAGAATGACACACACTTCCCCTACGGTATAGCTTTACTGAAGAATGTCTTAAATACAGCATTCACATCTGACCTTCCCACCGGGTCAAGAGCTACGGTGCAATCAGACAACAGACACTAAATATGGCACTAAAGTAAATTAGCATGGTGTTAAAATTTGCCGATATATATACAAAAGGCTTTCCTTGACTTTTACTTAATTACAGGACAATCATCATTAGTTGGTAACCATATTAAGGTAAGGTTTTTTCTTGCGTAATTTAAGAATATCCGATATAGACCGACCATCTTATTTGCTTTGAATGGGTTCACGAGGTCTGTTTCTGGTTTTGTGGGATTGTTAAAGTGATCAGAATGTTTATTTGTGCATCACTTTGGTTAATGTTCACATAGCAGATATTAGTTATCAGTAGGGAAGATGGACTAATTGATGGTTGTCGTACTGATAGCAGATCACCTTTACCTGAAGCTCTTTCACCAGCTGGAGTGGCCCAGGTCAGCCTATTGACCTGTGTTTGTACACAAACACAACTTCTCATGTAAATGGAGGTGGTCCGGGGTCAGGTCCTCAGGGTCCCGGGAACAGTGGGAGTGTGTAATGGCTGATTCCACCTGTTGTCAATTGGTAATATATCAAGTCGTTTGTTAAAGGGATAGTTTACCCATGTTCTGTCATTATTTACCTGTTGAATCTTTTGAAGAGAATCTGGTCCAGTACTTAAGTGATTAGACCTGTCAAGCTCCAAACTGACAATTAAAAGCACAAGAAAAAGGATCTGCATGACTTTTTGGAGCCATTATTCACTTATCGAGTTCATATGATTTTGTGTACAAGTAATTCATTTGAGTTGGATCTTTTCAATGAAGCTATTTGATTCAGTTCATATAACTCTGATTCACCTCACCAACTCGATCCAGTCGTAACAGTTTCCGTCTAAATATTTCAGTCATTTTCAGAGAACTTAAGTCATTAATGGATACTTTTATGGAACTTTTGCCTCCTTTTTCAAGGTTGAAAGCTTCAGTATTTTTATTCATTGTAATTGCATAATTGAAGGACATTATTAAAAATTTCTCTTTTTGTGTTCCACGGTTTGGAATGACCTGAGTGTGAGTAAATGACGACACAATTGTTTCTGGGTGAACAATCCCATTAAGGTAAATTATGGCTGTAAATATTTATAGTTAAAAGCAGGCCATTTATGACAAAATATTCACACCAGTTCTAATGAGGACAGCTTAACTAAGCCGCCATTTCCAGTGTGATCTGGATTCCCAGTGAACTTAACTGTAGCCTCTTGACACAGTGACACGCAAGTGTTCTTTCTGGATCAGAACCTTCTGTTGACCCTGTGATGCCACAATGTACCTGCTTCCCAAACTAGAGCGTGAGTTCACAGAGGTCCATTTCCATATACACGGGCCACCCTTCCCTTTTCCATATGACTACATTAGGAATACGAGAGCCTGAAGACTATGAATAGACCAGCGGACCCTGCTGTTCACAGGGGACTCAGGTTCAGTGAGGTGGGAGTTTGTGTGAGCTTGCACACATTGCCTCCTGTCTCTCCAAGGTGGCCTGGGAGCTGGCCAGACGTCTATGTCACTTCAGAAAGGAGTTTGGGAGAGGCAGCTCAGGCTGATCATTTGTCTTTATGGCCCCACATCACCTTTAACCCTTTGACAGGGTGACTGACCCTAGATAGTCCATTCCTAAGTGACCAAAAAGGCAGTTTGGCTGTCTGATAACCATGTTGGCTTCTATATACTGTGTGTGTATGTGTGTGTATATCTGTGTGTATGTGTGTGTGTGTGTATATATATATATATATATATATATATACGTATATGTATATATGTGTGTGTGTGCGTGTATAAAACATTAATATACACTTCCTCCATCTCATGCACATTTCTTTATATGTTATTTTGCCTTACTTTATTTAGCTTTCAGCGACTTGTATTTAATGCATTTGATCATATTTAAATACAGATATTGTGAAAAGCTCTATCGAAGTAAACGTCTGACATCCATTTATAACAAACATGCTCATCTCTTTGCCTGAGACTTCTTCACAGAACTTGATAAGCTGCCCCATGAGAATTGAACATTTTCTGTTTCATTTTTTCTTTTTTTCATTACCGCTACTTATGCAGCTTTGAGACTGAAGTGAAGAGGAAAATGCTTTAACAGTTTGTGTCTGATGTGTGGCTGTAGGCCCCTGGCAGCCGGCTTTCATAAATGTATTGCATATGTGGGGGCCGCTTTGAGGCTGTCTGGGGATGAAACGGTTAAAATTGACATCGGGTGGCAAAGGGGCTGTGGTTGGTCTCAAATCTTTTTAGTGTGCTGCGGTGGACGAGTTCTCCCACCATTTGCCCAGAGCGCTCCCCTCCTCTGTCCGAGAGAGAGAGAGGGAGAGAGAGAGAAAAAAAGGAAATCTGTGTCCAACCCAAAGAATGTCTTTTGAAATGCACATGCTCCCTTTTTTTTTTTTTTTTTTTACACCCTGTGAGCACTTTGTTTCCTTAACATTTCTACAGATTTGGCCTGCATTCTTGTGATTTACTACCACAATCATTACTTTTAATGGTGGAAAACTTCAAAATAAATTATTAAGCAAAGACAATATAAACCTTGATTTTTTTTTTTTTTTTTTTTACTTAATTAGTTTTTTTTATGCATTTAACATAATAAATGCTTTGGCAATGGGAAGCTTTTTTACCATTCTTGAATCTGGCTACGGACTGAGAAGTGCATTTTGCACAATATGTATACATTCAAGTCATATGTCTCCTTGTTCTGACATAAGTTTCAAGTTGGCCGTAATCGATCTTGGTAGTACTTTGGGCAGTAATTTGTGGCTGGGGCTATTGATCGTATTCGTTTCATTCGCTGGCGGTCCTGACGCCGCTCTGTCTGCGGGGGAGTGGTCTGAAATTCCTCTTCTCCACCTTCTTTGGGGGTCTGAGAGCTGTTTTTTATGAATGAACTGAATACCAACTACAAATTAACCAGTCTCTTTCACAAGAAAAGCACTCCTTCTGTAGCCAGCTCTACAAACATGCTCATTTTCAGTGTAATGACGAAGAGCATGCAGTGAGGAATAATATAAAAGTGCAGTAGTGTAAAAATAAGCACCCAGATGTTGACATATTACATAAAAAACAGAATCATGGCAAGTATTACAAAAAAAAAATTCAAATTAGCAAGAATCTTCAGTAAGTATAATATATAATCATATAAAAGTGCATTAATGTAAAACACACACTCATTAGTGCATTGCATTTATTTAACGGTTAATGACAAATAAGTATGTCTGAGATGATGACGACGGATAAACCTAATTAAATCATTGTAGGCTATTTAACTAAAAAAAATTTTTTTGAATATTTAAAGATTTTTGTATTTATTTTAAAACAATTAATGACCTTGACACACTGTCATGAGCATATCATTGTCTTTTTTACGCTGTTCTTGTCACATGACAACAAAATGGCTTCCTGTGTAATTGAACCGCACTCACTTTGATTTGGCAGACAAGGGTTAATATCTGATAATAGTAGCCTATTTTAATATAATTTAATAAAAGTGCTGCACTGCTTATTTTTTAAGGAACATTTCAGACCTTTAATGATTTTCCATTTTGCAGTTCTTAAACATTTTTAAGCTTTAATCCCCATAAAAATACTCAAATAACTTTAAATTAATAAAACGTTATAGTAAGACGTAATAGATCCAGACAAGAAAAAAAGCGTCAGGTCATTGACCAATAAAAAACGCATTTTATATATATTTCTTGATGCACTTTTTAATTTTCTCCCATCGTTGTTATCTTTTTTTTTTTTGTGCAGCTCTTGGAGTTCAAGTTCCCCCAGCTCTTGGTTATAAAGCCCATCTCTGACACAATTGTATTCAGTTAGAGAGGGTTGGGAGGACTTTGCCATTCCCCCCTGTTTGTCGAGCAGGCTCGGTCAGATCGTGGGAAAGGCCCTCCACGTAAAGCAGTTTATTCTTTGTCACTGTTGTTCTTGTGTAATTGATCTCACTCCACGTCGATGGGCGGAAGACTTCAAAGACACGCGGCTGTTGGAGGTCGATCTGCTTGTGCTCGCGGCCTTCAGGAACAAAAAACAACTGCCTTTCTCTTACTACGCACACTTTTGATGAGTGTGTAAAGTTGCATAAAGTAGCCTCCATGGTCATAGCTATGCACGTGAGGCGTGACGTGAACGCCAAAAGGCTACATGCTATTAACAATAAATTGCATTTTTTTTTTAACGACACATAAAGGATACTCACAAACAAAACGTTTTACGTGAATGGTTTTCATAACTTTCGGAAAGAAAACGTTTTTTATATATTTCGCCGAATAAACGCAGAAACTTAAGCGCGTCAAGTGTAGTCCGACTCCCGATAAGGCGTTTTATTTATTTATTTTTTATTAAAACCATACAGTGCCACCATACGCATATGAACCGTTTTTGTTTTGTTTTTGTAATGAACAAGAACATAGGCTAGGCAGTAACAGCGCGACCGGCCAGTGTTGTCCGATTCCCAAGCTAAAAACTCTTTAATGATTTCGGAATTGCATATAACATAGGCCTACTCTTACTATTTCCCCCATATATTTATTTGGCAAAAATAGTAAGAGTAGTATGCAGTATGCAGTTCCGAATTCAGCATCTTATGTGGCCGTTCTGTCTATAAATCCAAACACCTTAGAATCAGCAGGGACCCCAGCCATTCCATTATTCTCACTTATTGAACCGTAACTCATGTTATTTTTGTCATGGCATACTCTAAATCAAGAATTATACATTTTTTGTTCTCTTGTATTTGATTTTTGTTGCAATTTTATATATATATATAGGCTATGCCTGATATAGGCCTAGGCTACTATAGCCTATATATATGTGTGTGTGTGTGTAGCCTATGTATGTGCGTGGGTGCGTAGTAAAATTTATAAAAAATAAATTAATAGGCCTATATAAAATACCACATTTTTGGTTTAATATTCTTTTAGCAATTATGCAATCTCTAAAAAGCTGACCTAAGAATTAGAAATTTGATCGTGTGTCAGTACTGTGAGGAGTTAATGCTACTAAACTTTTTCTTTAGTTTTTTTTTTTATTTTTTTTACTATAAACTTATACTTTCTACAAAACTTTTTTTTTTTTTTTTTTAAATAGCCTATTCCCGAAAACAATAGCCTACTGAAAGAACCGCTAACAGTTACTAAACCAGATTTTTACGAGAATCGGAGCTCATCCCAAACGAAGTTTATGTCAGCTATGGATTACATTTCTTTAAACAAACAAACAAATAAACGGTGTTGAATTATGCTGTGTCTTTAAACTTTTTGGAGTGTAGCCAGTAACATGAATGGTGCTGGACACGTGAGTTTGTCTCAATGTGGTCTCTCCTCTTAGTATTTCTCATGTTTTCTCTGGCTGTTGTCCAATTCTTTTCTCTCTCTTTCTCTCTCTCTCTTTTTTGCGCCTTTCGTTCCCCCTCCCTCTCTCGTGTTATCCACCCACGGGAAAAGTGATTTTCGCCCCACTCTCTCTCTCTCTCTCTCTCCTTTTTTTTTTTTTTTTTTTTTTTTAAATGTATACCTCATCCTCATCCACAGTCTCTGTACTTATTTCCGTGTGGGCAGCCGGGATGCATTTAAAATGCCCCCATTTTTATTTAAACCAATCCGCGTAGAAAGTCTTTCCCCGCAAATTCTTGAATCCGCAATAGCGTGAATTTGACAGTGCACTGTCACAATTTCCCTAAGGCGAATGTCTCGCTCAAATTGCAATCGATCACTGGGCTTATTTTATTACTAAAGCCACCCCCACTTAATTCTACAGAGGAGATTTTTTTTTCCCTCTGTGTGTGTGTGTTTGTGTGTGAGCCAAATTCTCAACCAAGAGGCAGCACGTGCTTCTCACAATACCGCACTTTTAATTTACATTTTGCATACCCTTCATGAGCGCACCGGTTTTAATCGCATTGTTTTTGATAAGCGCGCACTGCTGAGCGCGAGACACTGACTGACTGGCGGAGAGCTCGTGCTGCAGGAACAGAAGGTGCGCGAGACTCTGTTTGGAACTCACACACACACACGATGAGCGCGCGCGGCGAGGAAGCTGCCGGCGAAGCTTCAGGATCGCAGGAGCACCTCGAGCCCGAGCCCGAACCCGAGCCCGCCCCGGCCGAGCCAAAGAAGAGGGGACCGGGTAGACCCAGGAAGCCGCAACAGGTCAGTGTGTGACTCGTATCTCTTCCACCACAAGCACTTTTAATATTCTAAATTGGGAATGGACGTGTTTAAACTTTGCTGGACTGCTCAATAAACATTCTTAGAGTAACCATATTACTCTTCGCGCGCACTTTATGGCTCATATTTACATGCTCCCCTGCTGCAAAAACAGCTTTAAAACCAAACTACGCTGGTATTCTGGTCTGGTTGCAGGTTTTAAGGGGAATTTGGAAACTTTTGGCGACCAGCTTAGCCAGGTTGTGAGACCAGCTAAAACCAGCAAACCAATTTAGTTTGGTTTGGAATGTGTGTTTTTTTCAGCACTATCATGTTCTTAATATTTTTATTAGATTTCCTTTGTCCAGCTATACTGTATCTCAGTTTGTGTAGGCTACTGTATTGTATTGCTTAAAGCAATGCATATGTGCATACTTTTGCACATTTGTACATGCACACACTGTATCGTGTATCTATGTGTTTATCTAGTTGACATATAACAAGGACATAACTTTTTTTTAATTCAACAGTATGATTTTATTTTCACTTTCAACAATACTTTTACTTTCACTACTTGATTTTAAATGCATGCAAAATGACATTTTTCTTAAAAAAAAAAGATGAATTAGAAAACATTTATTTAAAATAGTTTTGATGAATTAAAGCATGGCACACTGATGGACACAGCTGTCACTGCTTGAAACATGATGTCAGCTACCCACTTTTTAGACTGTGTTTCAAGACAGAAGTATCAAGTTTGAGTGCTTGATTGTGATTGCATTTTCAGTTTGAATTTCTTTTGTGAAGAATTCCTGCAGAATGAATGTATAGCTTGTATGTGTATTAGGTTTGTTGTACGAGTAGCACTTGTTTGCATTTGTACAGTACACACTTCTTTATATCAGATAGCATTCTGAATTGTTGATCACAATAGTCTTTCATACCTGATGGTACAGTCACTTTAATGCTAAATGCCTTAAATGTAAATGTATAGCCTGCGCTATATGTCCTCTGTTGATGTGATGAGATCAAAGCTAGATTGCTTTAGAAATATTGCTTCAGTCTAAGTAAAATTAGTTTTTTTGCTTCTGAATTATCAGCAAACCATTAGACCAAATTTTGCACAATCCATCTATCTAAATTACAAAACACAAATGACAATATACCAAAAACCTAGGTTGTATTGTGTATAACTGACTCTCTACACTGTACCTGTCAAAAGTTTGGAAACATTACAATATTTTTATGTTTTTGAAAGAATGCTCACCAAGGCTGCATTTATTTAATCAGAAAAAAAACAACAACTAAAAACAGTAATATTATGAAATATTATTACAATTTAAAATAATTGTTTTCTATTTTAATACATTTTAAAATATAATGTATTCCTGTGATGGCAAAGCTGAATTTTCAGCACTATTACTCCAGTCTTCAGTGTCACATGATCCTTCAGGAATCATTATAATATGCTGATTTGCTGCTCATGAAATATTTATTATTATTATCATCATCAATGTTGAAAAAGGTTTTTGCTGCTTAACATTTTTGTGGAACCATTCAATCAAGGTAAGATTAAAAGAGAGAGAGAGAAATGAATACTTTTATTCATAATGGATGCATTGAATGGATCAAAAGTGACAGTTAAGACATTTATAATGCTACAAAATATTTATATTTAATAAATGCTTCAATAAATTGAATCAATACATTTAATAAATGCTGCTCATTGAACTTTCTATTCAACAAAGAATCCTGAAAAAAGGATTTTCAACATATAATAATAATAATAATAATAGGAAAATAATAAGAAGAAATGTTATTTAATGTAATGTTTCCAAACTTTTGACAGGTACTGTGTGTGTGTGTGTATATATATATATATGTATATAGGCTGTTTTAAATGTAAATGTTGATGTCAGCAGTTGTTGGTTACTATAACAACAAGCATGTAATTAATATGTAGTGTCACTGAACTGAAAATCAAACTGTTTAGTCATGACCACATAAATTCTTGTTTTGAGTGTTTGTGGTTAAGAGGATGTGATTCACTATCTTAAGCAATTCACCAGTGACTCTCTGCAATACCTCTAATGGCAAGTAGTCATCAGGATGAGCTGGCAAGTGGGGTTAAAAATAAAGTCAATCAGTCACCAAATATACAGTTTTTTGGCATGTAAAGATGTTGCTTGTATGTAAAAAAAAAAAAAAAAAAAAAAAATTTTTTTTTTTAATTAACAAAAAATGTAATTCTAAAATCTTCTGTTGTGTATGTGTATAGTAACGGTGCTGTTGTTAATTCATTGCAAAAAAAGTCGCTTTATAGTTAATATAGTCAATATATGCAGGCAAATATAAGTGAAACAATTTGAATGAATACTGTTAATCACATACATATTTACAAAGCTAAAAAGTTGTATTGTAAAAATGTCTGTTTAATAATGTTTTGTTGTCTGTCCAGGAACAAAGTTGCCTTTAGTTGTTCTTCCTGTGTGCCTAGTACTACACATAGACACACAAAACTTTGTCCGTTTTGGTCTTGACTCATAAAGCACAAGTGAATGGGAGACCACCAGTAAATGTGCGTATGCTTGAAAGGAACCCTGTCTTCTTTGAGAGGGGGGAGAGTGCATCACGGTATACAGTGGTCTCAGAAAAGTATTTGGCCATTTCAAATGTATGAATTTCTGTGGCACCTGCACTTTGCTAAGCTATTTTTGCAATCACTTAAAAGCATTTTTAGTGGATGTATGAAGTCAGTTCTCACAGCAGAGTCGCCACAGGTGTAATTCATCACATTAACAATGAACCTGATCCACTAACGTCTGACAACCAGAAAGTGTCCAAATACGTTTGGTGTCATTTTGAGCAATATATTTATGATGTTATCAACTGAAACCTTAAAATTGGCTTGAATAGTGTGCTTGTGCTTTCTTCCAAATAAATGGCACTTGGTTTGCTGATAGAAAATGGAGCGGCAGTAGCCCATGGCTTTGTTTCCTGTCTTCATGGCCTAAGTTCACCTGCTCTCCTCTTCAGGAACCTACAGGAGAGCCGGTCCCCAAACGACCGAGGGGACGTCCCAAAGGAAGCAAGAACAAGGGCCCCTCCAAAGCAGCGCAGAAGGTGAGAACCAGGCAACTTTCTGCACACCTCAACAGTCACAAGCAAACTCACACAAACACTATCTATCTATCTATCTATCTATCTATCTATCTATCTATCTATCTATCTATCTATCTATCTATCTATCTATCTATCTATCTATCTATCTATCTATCTATCTATCTATCTATCTATCTATCTATCTATCTATCCTTGACTGTATTAACTGAAGAAAATGGGCTCTTACCATTTATATGAATCATTTATCAGGAATGTGTCAGGAGCATTTAAAAGCATTTGAAATGTGTCAACATCAACATCGGGTGTGTGAATGTCGAGGGCTCCCTTCTTGACGTCTCAATCATAACGCCTCAGTGTTGCCTATGTGAACGGACCGCAGTGACCCGAACCCCTTTGCTGTGCGTTTCAGCAGAGCAGTTAACACTAAGCTCCAGTAATGTGGCGGGGGGAGTCCTGCTGACCTACACACCTAAAAGTAGCAGTGAATTCTACACACATAAATACTCTCTCTCTGTCTCGCCTTAGGCAAATGACCACGCATACGTGAGAGAACCACAAACATGCAGGCGTGCATGAAGCGTATACTCTGCGCAGGGAGTATAGAGCATGCACTGTTGCATATTGCCAAACGAACTCTGTTCCCATTCCTTACTAATGCCCGTGTAAACAGAAAAGCAAATCAGAAAAGCACATATGATTTAGTTGGTGCGCATCAGTTTTAGCCGAATGTGACTGTCAGCGTTTGTAATTGCTGAATTCTGTTTATGTATTGGGAATGCCTTTAAAGAGGGATTCTTCTGGCGAGCATTTTGTAATGAAATCATTAACATTTCAGCCTCTCTTGTGTGTGTGGTCTAGTCTGGCAAATGTTTGTGGGAAGTCCCCTCAACTGTCAGTGAGTTTGGTTTTTAAAAGCATTACAATGTTATTCTCGTCTCCGAGACGTCGAGGGGAGCTGAGATGTCTACTTGCGGAATTAGTCTGCGTTAATAACTCAGTGACAGCTCTGACCACTCTCTTTTCACAGTAATGTACCACTGTAAACAGTCACGGGCCCGCTTTGAAAAGCTTGAGCAATTTTCTGCTAGTGCAATACTATTTCATCTCATTTAGCTTTTTTATGATATACAGAGGACTGAATAATCCACCAAGATGAAAGGAGCCAAAATCGGCAAGGTGCCTCACTAGAGACACTTCTCGAAAGATTTGCTCTCCCACCCAAAATCAGTCATCTTCTGTGTCTCCTAACACTTTCACGACCCTCGATTTAAAGGCTCAGACTGACTCCAAACTGATGCTGTACTTGCTGAAACAGTGGACGTACCAGCTGGTCAGATAGATAGATAATGCCTTGAGACAATGCAACAAAATAAACAACCTCCAGGTTCATGAAATGTAGCTGTCAATAAATAATGCAATTTAATTTGCACATTAAAGACATTGTCAGCTCTAAAGAACCCAGAGAAGTGGTATCACATTAACATTCCAGCCTGAACAGGCCATGATATACCTAGATGGTACACAGTTTTAACTGTCAAGACATATAACCAGAACATTTCCGCCCCGCTACGATCATTTTGCTCAATTCATTGGCCCTAATGACTAGCCGGAATATTTTCCGTTGACCAGACATTGTTGGAACTTGATACGGGGCACCAGGGGGCTAATTTTAAACTCTTCATTCGCAAAAGTGGGTTTGGCAGAAGCGAGACTGCCCCTCCCTTTCCATTAATGAGAGATGGCCTTGTCCCCGGCCTCACACGCATGCCAGGATGTCCTGGTGTCGAAGAGGACAGCGAGCGCCCGGGCTCGTGTCTGCTGTGGACACGGGACATGGCTGGACGAGACACGCAAACACAGACATGATTAATTGATCAGGGTGTCGACTTGCAGACCATTAAATCTCCTGATTAAAAATGCAGCATCCCCAACAGAGGGCTGAAGGTAGGGAGACACTGATTGGTCCGAGAAAGACAGACAGAGACACTGAGAAAGACGCAGACAAGGAGAGGTGAGGTTAAAGGGTTTGTGTCTTTGCGAATGTGCAAGTCTTTGCAATTCATTATAGGCACAGCAATCTAATATTCACATCAATTTCCACTCCTTTTCAATCCCATAAACATCTATGGAAGTGTGTAGGACACAAAATCGGTTGCCGGACTGAGGCTAACCGCCGACCCGTAGCTGCCTCTGTGTCCTTTCTTAGTGACTGGCTGTGGCGTGAACTACGACGCTCAGGTTTATGTTTCTCCAGTCCATCATGCCTTTGCAGAACGGTGAAGTGTCCTTTGGGTATTCAAAACAAACTCTGCTTGTTGGAGAAGTGGTAATGTGAGCCTTGACAATGCCTGCATACTTCGTCAGGGCAAACAGACTGACCCAAACAGGACTGAACACATCACACACAACACAACAGACAGGGATGCATTGTAGAAGTAATATGTGGAGTATTCCAACCATGTATGAGAGTATGGGTAACACTAGAAGTCCCAGAGAGCAGCCATTTGGCTTTTCTACCTATAAAACCCGCAGGACAGCCGATGGGCTGGAAGGCTTTAGGCTAATATCCTTAAGGCATAGTTAGCCCCCCCCCCCCCCCCCAAAAAAATTCTGTCATCATTTGCTCACCCTCATGTCTTTCCAAACCCAATATGACTTTCTTTTTTTATTATCAGAAAAAAAAATTTGGAGTGCAACAGCTTGTCACTGGGGCAGTACCCTTAAAGGGACAACTTTGTTATTTATCTACTCCTAAAAGATGCATATTAGTACCTTAGAGTAGTTATATGTACACCTAAGGTACTACTATGAACGTTATTGGGGTAAATAAGGAAGAAAGTTGTCCTTTTAAGGGTACTGTCCAAGTGACAATCTCTTGTAGCCTTTTTTTACACAAAAGATACATTTTTTGAAGAATATAATGAAAGAGAAAGCGGGTCTGTGAATCTTTTGTCCAGAATTTCCAAAAATAGTTGCCAATATGACTCGATTGCGATATTTCAAGTCTTCCGAAGCCATATAGCCATATACCATGTAGCGTTGTGTGAGGAAAAACCAAAATGTAAGAAATTTCCTGAAATTCTGGATATCTTCCCTAGCGTAGTACATTTTTGAGAGTAGTGTTGTCCAATTCATGAAATAAATAATTCTATTGAATCTGATCATTGATCCAATTCATAGTTATTTTAGTATTATTTATATACTCTTATAGTATTTATTAATATTTTGAATTACCCTTTATTTTCATATTTTCATATAGTTTTGATTTTAAATTTAGTTTAAGTTTTAATGATTTTGTTATGTGCTTTCATCATTTTTATTGGTGTGTTTTTAATGCTGCTATTTAGATTTAATTTATTTGTTTTAGTTTTTATAATTTTCACTGTAAAAAATTATATGATCAATAAGTTATGAAAACATAACTCATCAAAATAAGTTAAGCAATTTTCAACTTTTTAATAAGTTATACAAGATTCAAAATTTTTTTTTTAAGTCAGTTTAATGTAATTTAAGTTGAAATGACTTAAACACCCTTAAAATCACTTATTTCAGTTAGTTGCAAGGCGACCTTTCTAATCTAAGTTTTCCTCTAATAATTATTTTCATTTCATTTTATTTCAGCTCTATTTTAATTATCGAAAACAATTTTAATAGTTTTAGTTAACAAAAACAACACTAACTAAATGAAAAACTGAATGAATTTAGCTGAATGATACAAACTGATTATCAGCTTATTTAATTACTAAATACATTTTATTTAATGTCAGCTACACATTTATGGATTCACGTCCTTGACTTTGACATAAACCAGTTAAATATACTCTCATGATTCATGACACTTCCTTGGTAACTCTCTCAGATTAGTGTAATGCTTAAGCATGATGGTGTTGTTAATAGGTTAGCGATAGAGATGCATACTCTACCAGCATTGATTTGTGTCTCACTCGTTTGGATGTACTCTGCTGACAAACATGATACCTTTGACGCCTACCTTTCCTGGTTCATTCACAGAATTCATAGATGTTTGATGATTTGAGTAAGGTTTCCCGCAGGGCTCTGCATGACAAAAGCCCACGGCCAGAAGAAAACTTTATATCCTATAAATAATGAAGACATGTCTTGTCTTGTTAATTGCCTTCGACCATAGAAGGAAGCCACCATCATTCAAACCCTCGGGGGAAAGACTCTCCTGCTTCCACCTGTCAAATTATTTCACTTACAATTTCAGAGGGCGATGGAATTGTTGCTTAAACAACACAAAATGTCTGTGGGAATCCTATGCTGGTCGTCTTAAATCAGACAACCGTCAAATCGGAAAACTTAAATGCTATTAATGGAAGAATTTACTGTCAAACTACTTTAGCAACAGGGTGTTGCAAGACTTTTTTGATATATAAAGACATTTTCCTGTGAGGTGTTTTATTTTTACAGTGTTTCAATGGGCCCCTGTTATTAAGCTGGAGCCGCTGTGATTGAAACCCCATAACTGTCTTTCATGGCCCTTATCTGGGTGGGTTTGCTGATAATGGTGCTCTTATTTACACTTGAATGGCATAAAATTCCTCTAGTGAAATATTACGCTGCACAGACCAGGAACTTGGGCAATGGAGACAGTCCATTGTTGGAGGCCCGGATATACCTTACAAACTCTTTATGTATTAAAAGCATTAGAGGAAATGGAACCCTAGCATTTCACCTTCTCCTTTTGTGGCCATATATGAAAATGACTCTGCTTGTGACAAATTGTGTGCCTGAAAAATTTGTTTAAAGCACTTGATGAAATACCGACCACTAATTCATGGTTGTTGGCATTTGCAGAAAGCTGAGACCACAGGGGAGAAAAGACCTAGAGGAAGACCCAGGAAATGGGTGAGTTTGTTTACATTAGTTGTATATAACTAGACACATCCATTGCAGCATGATCCCATATACCTTTCAAAACTATCGATACAAATTTATTAGCATTGCTTTTCAGTGTTTCACAAAAAGGACAATTATTATTTTTAATCATGTTTCTTTTTCCATGATATTTTACGAAGATTCTTTAATATGAAATACATTAATTTGCATTATGATGATCAGACAACTGATCATTTATGGAGCACTTTTTTTTTTTATGTTGCCTATATGTGCAGTCTTGGATTTATTAATGATACCTACATACAAACATGAATGTAACATCACGCAAATAGTTTAATTTACCAACACTGTTGTAGAAAAGCATGACTATATTCCTTCTTTTTCTTTTTTTCTTTTTTTTTACCTAAAAACATACTCTTTGACACACACACAGTTATGTACATGTTACTTAATCACTTATTCAGTTGATCGCCAATGTGCAACAGACAATTTAATTTTTAATTCAATTGTTTTAATTCAGTTTCTCAATAATTCCTCTGATAACCTGAATTTTGCAGTGTTTATCAGTCTGCAAATGACACATTTGATAGCTGGAGAAGCAAAGCGGCAGGCAGTTAAAAGTGCCACCAGGATAACTGCAGGGAGATATGGAGAGAATGAACCCTTTGTGGCATGCCGACTCTGTGTCCTCATGGATTTTTCTCTGGCAGACAGGAAAAGCAAAGCATTCCGAGGCCCCTAGACATACATTTAAAATTGTGTCACATCTGATTTCTCTATACGATTTTAGGAAAGTGATGGGCTGATATGATTGGTTCAATACAGAAATGAGTACATTTGTATTGGAGGAAAACATGCCCCATCTGACTCTATCATCCAGGAATGCGATTTGAGTCACATGTGAGCCGAGCTGTTCCAAAACACCCTTTACCTCCAGGTCTCGGCTGAGCCCCTATAGCTAACGTGCTAAAGTTAAGCTTTTCCCCGCCACATCGGACTGTTTTAAGACAGAAACTTAAACTTTATGAGACACTCAAAGGGTTAGATTGGTCAGAGAATGAGGGAAGTCTTAAAGGAGCATCTGTAGAATGCAAGAGCCTTGCGCATGGACACATTTCTACTTTTCATTATACTACTTTTATCATGTATATATGTGGACAGTGAAATATGGGACAGAAAGGGTTTGTAGATCAATTATAGATCATCATAGATCAATTATAGAATTTTTTCAGTTTTTGTCACCATAGTGTTGCATTTTTAATGCAGCATATGTCCATGAGAGAAAATGATAGAAAGGCAACTTTAAAAAGTCCATTTTGAAAATATGTTTTGCACATCCCTAATTTCACTGGTGTTATTTAAATTGCTGCAAAACCAGTAGATTGCATCAAACCTTAAAAGGCATTTGACTACATACCAGGGTAAAACATGATCTAGAAGTGTCAGTTTAATTGATGAGTTTGTGAGATTGAGAGTCTGAACGGCTGAACTCTTTGGACTGAACTGATAAAGTTTACATTTATTGCCCTGTTTCCTTTGTACCGATGCCCAAAGGTGCGTTCGGCTGCTCTTTCATGATGGCAGCGTGATGCAGTTACACACTCCCACACACACACACACACACACGCTTGATCCACCCACTCACTGATGTCAGTTAGCCTTAGACAAATAAATAATGGAGCAATATACTTTGTAGATGCTAAGTAGACTTTGTAAATGTTTTTTTCTCACAAAGCAACTGGAATAGCAAAGAAAAGAGTATGTTTTTCCCTTATTATAAACATTCAACACAATGAAATTGATAGTACTTATGTTTAAAGTGATAATGATCTCATTACTAGCTTATGCACTTTTTTGTCTTGGCTGCAGAGGACGTTAATCAATTATCCACCAAAAATTTGCATCCTTCAATATGAAGTTTAAGATTCCATATTGGTCCTTTTTCACATCTTTAAAGACATATAACCAGAAAAATAATTGTTTGTCTTCCTTATTGAAGCACAAGCTATTATGGGTCAAAGGTTAACTAGCAAGGACTGCCTGTGAGAACAAGAGATTTTTTCTCATGGATTTCTATATTATTTTTTCATATATTTTTTAAAATGCAATTTTACAAAGGAATTTTTTTCCCCCGAAAATTTAGGTCACACTTTAGATTGGGGTCCAATTCTTACTATTAACAAACTTAATTACGACGTTTGCCTCAATAAACTCCTAGTTACTGCTTATTAATAGTAGTAGGTATTGGGTAGAATTAAGGGATGTAGAATATGGTCATGCAGAATAATGCATTAATATGTGCTTTATAAGTACTAATAAACAGCCAATATCCTAGTAATATGCATGTCAATAAGCAACTAGTTAATAGTGAGAATTGGACCCTAAACCTAAGTGTTACAGAAAATGAACATAGTTTCTGCAATTAACATACTTTATACAGTCGCAAGCTTTTTTCTGTTGCACATAGACACATGTTGCAGTTGATTTGAGTGTTACAAGCTGGTGTGAATCTGGAGGCATATTCATCAGACTGTAGTCATTCTACAAACATCCTGAATGTGGAGTGGGCATAGTGGTATGACATCCTGTGAATGTGTCCGAGATGAACTTGCGGCCAAGTGTATGAATGATAATGAGTCAGAGATGGAAAGCAGAGAGAGAGAGAGATAGCGCTCCGATCGGAACGTTTGGGTGTCTGAAAAAAAAAAAAAAAAAACGAGCCTTGCATCTCCAGATGTGTGCCAAGGCTTTATTGAGTTCAGCCAATGCAGTCTGAGGCAGAAAACCAACATTTTTTGTCTTCCTGTCTGCTTTTTTATGAATGGGCAACGGGAAACGTGTGCGTCTGCAGCCCTCCGTCCTCTTGTATGGGTCATTGTGTGTGGGTTATGATCTGTTTAGCAGGTCACAGATGAATTAACATGGCCAAGAGTCTGCGTGGCGGTCTCCACATACTCAGGGTGGACTTGACAAGAGTTTTGCCATTCCTCTTCTAGATAAACAAGTCAGTTTTCTTCATTCAGCTAC
Source organism: Rutilus rutilus (assembly GCF_951802725.1). NCBI lineage: Eukaryota > Metazoa > Chordata > Actinopteri > Cypriniformes > Leuciscidae > Rutilus > Rutilus rutilus. The sequence continues at coordinate 10,486,545 of NC_140212.1, read as the reverse complement.
TGCTCGCCCTCCTGGAACTAATTATAGCATATCCTTTTTGGCTACAAGGGGCCGCTGGAATGTTTTCCTTTGGCCCCCTCCCCCAACTAAGTATCTCCACCCCCCTAAATGGTTAATAGTGGAAGGTGGCTTTGGCTATGAGAAGAGAGAAAAAAATGGTTTAATCATGTTCATTCCACCGGAGACATTTAAGACACTTACCAAGAGCTCACCAAGACCGGTTCATTCATCTAGGGCATTCGTCAGCTTCAAAATGACCTCTGTTGAGATGTATGCATTGAGCATCATGCTATCAGACAGGAAATTCAGCAGTCAGAGAGGATGTAGAATGGTTTGGGATTCTTAAAATAACATTTCGCAGGTGGCACAGCTGCTACGTGAGGATGCTGGTTTTCTGCAAGAGAAACTGTCCTCCCCCAGAGTGATAAGAATAAAAGTTGTTCTAAGACCTTGAGTTGTTTATCTTGATAACAAGAATATTTATATGTTCTCAGCAGCCTGCCATGTTCAGCTCAAAAATCTGTACATTACAGCTAAATCATATTATTGATTTTTAAAGCGTTTTATTTTATGCATTTGTTTTGAAATAAAAGTTTAATGCCTTTTTTGAATGAGGTGAAAAATCAAGTAATCCGAAGTATGAGTAAAATGTCAAGTAATGTAAAAAGTTTAATGCAACAACAAAAAACACAGATAAACTTTTAGTAAAAAATTATAGACACATATAGACACATATTTCACTGAATGAACACTTTTCTATCTACCTGTCTATCTATCCAATCCATCTATCTACATATATACATAAGATAACAATATACAAAATCGTTGTATACATATTTGTGATTTGTCCAAATTTTATAAATACTTTTATTCTTTTCACTATTAGGGAGGACAATTTTTTGCATTGAATTATATAACCCTTAGCTGTGCCAGCTGTGAAATAAACAAACATAAAATAATATACATATTTAATGTAATAGTATATGTTTTATAAAGCTACAATAATGATGCAGTGTTCAGGAAACTAAATGGCATAAAAATCACATTTAAATAACAGAATTAATCCACCCATAAAAGGTTCACATTAGTACCTTAGAGAGTATTAATATGTACCCTTAAGGTGCTATTATGAACCTTTTCGGGTAATTAGGGGAACAAAGATGTCCCTGTTGTATTCCTAAAGGTACTTAAAGGTACAACACTTTTTCTAAGAGTAAAAAACCAGCCCACATTTGTTTGATTCTTAATATCATAGCAGTTATTGCATGGACTGTCATTCAATCATTACATCAACAATGACAGTACCCTGAAACAGTCTAAATTGATATTTGGCCTTTGCTTAACATAATATTACATTAACATTACTCTGGGTGAATCAAACGGAAAGAGAAGTCGGAGCAAGTTATAAAATTGTGATGAAATAGGCTATTTGAATTTGAATTTTTTTTTTATAATGTGCCTTGATGAATCATGCATCAAGAACATGTATTAAGAAAGTAAATAGGGTCAGTTTTAATTCCATGTTGACAAATGTAGTAGCCCACGTAGACACCCGTATGACTCAACATGGACTTTCAAAGTGGCGTTCTTCAAACATTTGGATTTGTTTACAAGTTTAAACAAAGCTGACAGCATCTTACTATTTCAGTCCCATCTAGTGTGGAATAGGAAATGCAAGGAATAAAAACAGGCTGAAAGACCAAGCCAAGCCACTGACTCAGAGCAGGACAGGACCTCAGCTGACTGCCGAGTCTCCTGCCTAGAAACGCCCAGGGGGCCAAGTACAATATTTTGCCCGGGAGGCTCACGAAGGCTATAAAAAGGTTTTGATGTTTGACACCAAATTCCCATCACAATACCCTCCTCCCACCTCACACATGGACACATTAAGAAAGGGAAGAAGGGGGGAAAAAAGAGAGAAAATATCTTTTCACACTTTGGCAGCGACTGAGGGTTTTCCGAGCCTCCCCACCAGATCGAGACTGTTGGATGACTCCCAATCGCAGCCCTTGTTCCCCCTCGAAACGCCGATCGCCTCCCCTCATCCTTGCCAGACTCTCCCTCCCATTTCCCTCGGCTCTGATTCCACTCCTCACCACCTGACAACACTGTCTGTCCTTCAGCCAAAAGCAGCAGATCCTTGTGTGAGATGAGAGAGAACTTCCTCTCCACCGTCTCCTGTCCTCCGCTCATTTGTGCCTTATTCATTCACTCATTTCCTCGTCTCTTCCTAGAGGTGGGAGTCAAAGTCCGAGCGTTAGGTTTATGACGTCCCAATTCGTTTTTTTTTCCTCCCTCTAATTTGGCAGTAGCTACAAGCTACAGAGCGACCTGCTCAGATGTTTGTGAGGTCGTTGTGATCCAACAAACATTGGTGGAAAGAACCACCTGGGAAGGGAAGAGCGAGTATGAATCAAGGCGCTGTCGTCAACCTCATATCAAAGGAATTCTTGGCGTAAGATGAGGTGGACATCATAGCGTCAACCTCTCGGTCAGATCTTTTGAATGCATGTGACATCCCTCACGGTTTGAAGACGCCATGGGAAGTAAATCTATTGTCTTTGCCGGCATTCCCACTTATTGCTGTGGTAACGAACAGGCAGGGCTGTTGGCTAAGTGAGAACTCACACATGGAGGGCCGTGCAAGCCTAGAGAGAGCGCAAAAAGAGACAAGAACTTCTCCCTTCTTCGCTATGGTCTCGCTTGCAGAGGAACCGAACGAGTAAACCCGCTGGACACGGGCCAGTTGGCAGTATGAAAGGGAACTGCAGTGCACAACTGAATAATGTTAGCTGTTTGAGGACAGAGATAGTCCGTTCCAACATGCCCCCACCTCCCCAACACAGTGCGGCTTGTCCGCTTGGCACAGCGGACCCGGTCCATCTCCGCACCTGTGCAGGAGGAGCACCCGGAAAAGGAAGAGGGGGGCAATAAATCAGTCTTTTGGCTGCTGAAGCAAATCTAGCAGATAACATTACGCCTGGTGCAGGGGATCTGCAGAATGCTCCCTATAGCAGGACTTCCTGTTGGCCTGATTAATAAATAACTAAGCAGAAACGAGTAGTGAAATGTTATATTGCAATTCTACACCCAGTGAATGGAACTATTTAAGTAGTCTGAGTGATATATATGGACGATTCAAGATTTATTCACAACAATATTTTTGTGGTGAAATTATGTATGTTTTTTAACCCCCATTGAACGGAACAACACAAAATAGGTATCATTTTAATGCACTTTGATCAACTCCTAATGAGTGCTAAGTAACCCCTCTAAAACGGAGTTGAGCGAGTTTTTGTACATGAAGCCCCTCAAGACCCATATGTAAATCATATATATGGATGCTGAATTTAAGACACATTTCCGCTCGTAACTTCATGAAACATGCTCCGATTGTGCATAATGACACGTCGTTATATACAGCAGATGCTTACGATTAAAATGACTCCAAACTCAACATAGTCCATCACTCAGAACTAAAGATATTCCTCATGGAGTTCTAACACAAAAAAACTCAGACGCACATAGCCAAGCAAGGTAGCTTTGACTTTGCCTTTTCACTCGTATCTTCATGACACATACATCGATCATGAAAAATGGAACATCGTTATTTACAGCAGACTCTCACGATTAAAAAGAGCCCTTACTCACCCTAATCCATCACTCAGATCTAAATATATTCCTAATGTAGTTGTAACACACGAACACACACAGGTGCACACAGAGCCTTGTATGTAGATGGAGCACTGATGTCGCGTTTTCGCTCATAACTCAATGAAGCATGCATAAATTGTGGAAAATGGATCACTCAGATCTAAAGATATTTCTCATGGACTTCTAACACATGAAGCTGCACAGTATATAGATGCATTGATGTGACGTTTTAGCTCATATCTCCATGAAACATGCATGAATTGTGGAATATCGAACATCTTTATTGACAGCAGATTCTCACGATTACAAAGAGCACAACATAATCCATTGCGTTGATCACGAGATATTCCTCACAAAGTGATGCATACTTGGCTTTCCGGGATGCAATGTGTTTTCCAATGTTCCCGGAACCGTCCGTGCTTGTTTTCAAACGTAGAATAGCACAAAATATGTATCATCTCAAAGCTTAGAATCTTTTTAAAGCATCTACCCACTTGGATCAACTCTGAACGAGTGCCAAGTAGTCGCTCTTAACCGGTGTGTACCACACGTGGGCGCCACCTAGCATATTTTTTAAAAACAATGCCTTGATTAACACAAAATAGGTGTCATTTGAAAGCTTAGAGTCTGAACTTTACATTGAATGTAGCCAATTTGAAAAACTAAGTAGTGCTGAGTTATTTGCTGATAAATATAATTTCTTTTTTTCATAATCTATAAAATACATTTTTGTAGTATGTACTGCAATGTGTCAAAAACATCATACAGCTCATGAAACATTCACAGATCATTGAAAATGGCACTTTTTTTTTTTACAGCATTTTATAACAATTAGTATTCCTCATGGAGGAACAATTTTAAAAATGCCCATTCAAGGACTGAACAAAAAGGCTATCTATATTTTCTAAAAAATTCAAAAGTGTTCTATCAAACGACGCCTACCTTTTGACTCTCCTTGCTATCGTTTTGGAGTTATGAGTCTTTAGTTTTGTGTGTGTCACTCAGAACACACTTTGTTCCAAATGCTGTAACTTTTGATTACTTTATGCTATCACCACAAATTTGATCCAGATGCAGCTTACATTTAGGGGAACTTCACCAAAAAAGAATTTCCCCCCTACCGTATTTCCTTCCCTAGTTATTGCATTTCAAACAAGAAAGATATGCAAAATCATAATAAAAAAAATAAAATAAAAATAGTCTTTTATCAGCAGTTTCTCAGCAGGAGAATGTCCAAATGTAATGTAATTTATATTTTCCCAAAAAATCTATCTTTTGACTCTCCTTGCTATAGTTATATAGTTATATATGTTTAGTTTTGTGTGTGTCACTTAGAAAAAAACAGCTCTAAAAATGCCTCAGGGCTTAAGGGGTACAAAATTGTCCCTTTAACGGTACTCCTAAAGGTAAAATCTTCGGACATTGAGAGACAATTTTTATCACCTTCACAGTCGACAACAAGCTCTCATTCATTTTGATATGTAATGCCCACTATTCATGATCCAAACAATTCCAGTTTTGCCATACATTAATAACTCGTTGGGTGCTTTGTTTCACTCAGAAATATGTGACATTACAGAACTAAACAGGGTTGTGAATGTCCCGTCATGTTGACTTTGAAAGCTAAAGCGCCTTTCTGACAATTTAATGGTTTGCCAGCATAAATAATATGGTCTTGTGCATGGGTTAAAACAAACTTCTTGTTTGTACATGCAGCATGTTCGGAAAAGTTACTGTTCATAGTTTTGATTTCGTTTGGCAAGACTCTCCCAATTAGTCGTAGTTGGATGGTGAGTGGATTTTTGTAATGAGCTGCAAACATTTTATTAGCAATTATTGAAACCCTGGGCAGGAGTTGGGGTCTTGAAGTATGCACTTGCAAAAGCTTAGTTTACATTGTGGCTTGGAGCCGCTCCTGTCCCTCACTTGGACGGCTGTGCGAGTTAGATACAGCGTGAGAGAGAGAGAGTGGACATCTCTACTTCATTCCCTGCATTCCCCGAAGCCTTTCCCCTCCTCACGTGTCTTTTTCTATCTCGCTCTTCCTCACTATCTGGGGCCCGAGAAGCTGAATTCCTGCCAACAGAGGCGTGTGTTCAGTTTGGGGCTCTACTCACACAGCAGGAGTTTGCTGGGACCACCTCAACGGATTTCCACCAGTGACCCCTGTGACCTCTTTCCCTCATCTCTCGCTGCCCCCCCCTCCCTTTCCTGTTCCAGCTTCTGGAAGCGCTTTAATCATTTTGCTCTGAGCTAGCGACCATAACAGCTGCCTCGATAGGTGCTCCGGAGATGAGAATGTGAGAGGCAAAAGATTGAAATGGGAGAGAGATAGAAATGTGTAAGAGAAAGCATTGGGGAAAAACACAATTATAATAACATGGTATACCTCATATGGGTCTGTATGGGTTTCCCCATATCAGAGAGATTACATATTCTAGAGTTTTCTTTTTTATAATTTGTAGATTAATTTGTAGATTAATATGTTGTAGCTTGTGGGGAAAAATTGTATTGCCATATTTTTACCTCATATGGAAACTTGTTTCCATCTAAAAAATTGTGAAATAACATTAAGCTAAGAAATAGTCACATTGGTAAAAATTTGTGAGAAATAAAGTCTCAGTTACCTGGAAACTGGCTTTAACATCACGATACTGTATCTATTTTCTCCTGCCGATAATCTGTATTTTTATGGAAGTCCATTTCTGCGACATAAGAAAAACTTGTAAATCATTTTTAAGACATTCTAAGTTCTTGTTATGAGATAAGTCACAATAAGATAAAAAAAATATATATATTTTGACTGACTGAAATTGGTTTCTATAGATACATTTAATGTGGAGCCATTATTCAGAACAAGTTTGTGAAACATACTGTAAAACACACACTTTTTTTCTAATTGACCAGAACCCATGCAGAAAACGTGCCGTTGGTTGAGGTTTCCAAAGAATTACCTTCAAGGTTTCTGATTGGCTAATATAAGCTACAGTGTGAATGGTGTTCCAATAAAAGCTTTACTCACAAACAGAGAAAAAAATCAAGTTTCAATTTAAAAAATAAATTATATTTTTTGGTCAACATTTGTAGTCAACAGCTATCTTAAAATTGGCACTTAATTAATCAATCCATAATGGCAGCATCAATGCTGGGGTGGTGCTGTAATGTGAACGAATAAAGGAAAACTGCGAGAGGCAGACAGGAAACCTTTGTGTTTGTATGAACAGGGTAAGGTATGTGACATACATTATTGATGGTGACACCTCTGCGACACAAGGCCTTTATCATGATATGGCCGTGTACCAGGGATGCGGTTCACACAGAGGGTTGCGCACATACATTCTTTCACTGACGTCCAGGCATTTGCAGGACATTTCCATGAAAACATGTTACAGTCACTTTGATTCATATCCTACCTCTGCAGTCACTCTTCAGAATACTAACAGAAAGTAACAGAAACAATGTCTGGGCCATTATATACATAATATATTTGTGTCTGTGTGTGTGTGTGTGTGTGTGTGTGTGTGTGTGTGTGTGTGTATAGTGCATGTAAATATTTTATGTAATATATATTATTTTTAAATTATGAAGTATTGACTAATAAAATAAAATAAAAGATTTATAATATTAGTATTAATGAAATATAATTAATATTTAAATCATGTTTATATCATATTTTATGCTATTTATTTATTATTGTTTTATCATTATCATTATTATAATTTATTCAGTTGACAGACATACTTCAAACATGTATACATTGTGTTCAATGCAAGTTTGTTGCAGTTTTTTTTTTGTTTTACTATTGATTGAGTTGAAATATTTAGTAGAATAGAAACAGACTTTGGCAAAGAGATTGAGATCTATAACCCCATATTTGAAGTATTTAAAGCATTGGATTGGACCAACTGAGGTATTGACTCAGTTCCCAATAAAGAGCACAGAGCCTCAAGAACAGAAGAAGAAAAAAAAAAAACCTCAAACCTGGAAAGTTTTGTGAAACTGAATTAAAAAACCTGAATTTCTGTGCTGACCCCCGCCACCCCTCTCCCTTCTCTTCTTCTCTCCTTTGAGAAACTCTGGGAACTGATTTCACTTCAAACAGCAGAGGCTCCCAAACGGACCAGATCCAATTTGTCTGTGCTTTTCTTTCCCTCCAGAACACCCCCCCTCCAAAAAAAAAAAAAAAAAAAAACCTTCCTAACAAAAGGCTGCTTGTCCTGCCAGGAATTTTCCACATTCCTTGCTCTGGCAGACATTTTTCTCTTCTACAAAGGGCCCTTCGGCAAATTCCCCCTAATCGCAGGGTTTAGGCCGGCTCTGATAGGTGGCATTCACAGCACTGTTTGGTTGGGGAGGGTGCTTGATTTGGAGTCCGAGAAGAGATGTGTGAGAGGTGGGGTGCTTTCGGACCCAGAATCCCTTCAGATTCGGCCGAACCGGTGAAGGCATTCCAAGGGAGATCACAAAGCCAGTGCTGTGGCCCTGTACCCTGGAGATGTCTGGCTTGTTTTCCCCACTTCCACCTCCAGTTTAACAGAACATGTGGCCTTTATTCATAGGAGCGGAGGGGGTGCAGTTACTGGGTGGCTCGTCTGTGGGGTCCGCCTCTAGTGAGGGAGTCCTTGGATAAGTTTGCCTCATCAAATCAAGCAGAGTGTTTTTTTTATGTTTCCTGTCTTTGTGGAATTCTTGTCAGCAGCCCTAAGGAGACTATGTTCAAGTAAGGGCTTTTTTTTTTTTTTCTCCACAAACGCAAAACATATGTTAGCCGTATAAGTTTAAAGCAAATGTGAGCTGCATTCCATTTTTCTAAACTTTCCCTCTTTATTTTACCAGGCAGTCAGGTAAAATGAATATGGCTTATGGGCAGGAAAGGGTCTCATGGGCTGTACCATGTTAAAGTGCCTCTGTAACAGTACGCATTTGGACATTCATATAGGCTCAGATGGAACCTGCAGACCTTTTCTGTAGGAACAAAATAGGAACAAATTTCTGCTTATTTAAACACATGAACATGTATTATATAAAGCTGAGAGAACTACACTAGGGATGCACCGACATTTTGGAAGCTGAAAATGCCAACACCAAGTATGGTAATTTGCAAAAGAGCAAAAAAACATGAAATTATATTTTGTATATGAAAAAAAAATCAAGCCGTTTTCAGTTTAAACACAGTCAATTGTAGTATTATTTATATGCTATTAAGGCCTGGGTATACCTCATTTTCCGTGTTCCGCTTCGTCTCGTGCACAGTTGAGCGCGCAAGCCTTTCAAACAAAGTGTACTCCTTTGGCCGTGATTTAGTTAACGATTTTAGTTAACTACTGTATATCATCTCTGGTTAGGTGGAACTGAGAGTATCAAATTCGTACAAATTAGCCAACAAATTCTGAGTTTTCTAAGGACTTCTGCAGGCGCAGATTCCCTTTGTCTAATCATTAGTAATTGTAAAAAGAGACAAAATAGGTTAAAATTGTTTTACTGTACATACTTCCGTCTGGTGTAGACGTGCTCAGAGAGCTTATACTCCTCAAAAGTAGTCCTGTGGGATAAAGTTTGCATAAATATAGAGAGAGTTGGTGTGTAGGAAGGAGTGCAGCATCAATTTTAAATAAAATTCCTGTTTTTTGCAGATTCATTTTATTGCTTATTCACCTAATTGTTTTATTACAGAAGACAAAACTGTGTAATAATGTAAGGTTTCCCAATGTAAAATTCCACCTCATACTAAGACATAAAATCGAAAGAGATTTCAGATATAGATGTCCTCCATTTTTTTGTTGTTAGGACAAAGATTCAAATATCACAGGGGCAATAAATGAGAGAGAGAGAGAGACATAAACATCTCCAGTGCATTTCTTGTAAGAGCAGAGAGGGATTCCCCACAGTGTAAAGCTTTTAGTAAATGACTCTTGGCGCAGAGAATGGTTTTGGTAAGACATGCCAGGTCCTAAGAGCAGGAGTCTTCCACTAGCTTGGCTTTGCTCTGCTCCGGCACGTTCTGTTCTGGAGCTGCCGAGACGTGCAGCTGCACGCTCTCAGCTTTTTGTCCCCAGGTACCTGTGCCAGAGGCTGACTTGCAACCATTACATAATGTCTTTGTGTAACTGGCCCAAAGACCTCTTTGCATTCTTGAAGAATGAAGCATCTCCTAAATCATGTCTACCAAACATATTTTCCAGTGATCAATAATTTTTTAAAGATCCTCCCTCCATTCAAAGCAGGATCAGAGACCATGGCAGCAAGAAAACATTTCTACAACAATATGAATCACCTTTTGATGCAGAATATGTACTGGAAGATTATTTGAAATCCGAGTATTTGCTGGAGTATTTTATGACAATAATCTTAACAAGAAGAGAGTTTGCCGTGCCATTTTCTTCCTAAGCCTCGAGATTTAGATGCTAAGTTAAGGAATTGTGGGTTTTCTGGTCCATAACGGTACACCCACACATCCTTCTCTTGGAAAAATCTCAGACCCGCTTCATCATTTTTGGAGAACACACTGACTGATTGTGCCGTCAAGGTTAGCACAACTTTAAAAGAGGCCGCCAGTCCAGACAGGATTTAATTGGATGTCGAAGATGTTGCTTATCTTATTATTTTAACTCCTTAATAAAATAAAATAAAGAATTACTTGAAAAGGGATGAATTGTACTTGAAGTAAGATGTAGTACTACCTATTTAAAGAAACATTAAAGGTATAGTTCAGCCAAAAATGAAAACTGAATCATGAATTCTCTCGCCGTTCCAAACCTTTTTTTAAACAAATAAAAAATATTATGGGGATTTTTGTGTGAACAACTCTGTTATTCCCAACAGAAAAAAAGGGATGCCACATTCTTTTCTACCATTTTGCCATTGTTTTTTTATTTTGGAGATACTGTTCATCAGTGTTATCATTCCTGAGCGCAGTGGGTGTCTCCGTTTTCCTAGTTTCAAGGCATGCGTAACGCTGTAGGCTGGAAAATAATTCACAGTAGAACTTGTTTCCAATGTGGCGGGTTGTGGCAAGCAATGAACTCCGAGGCCAGTTGGCACTGCAGTGTTAAGAGCTTGGAAGCTCACTATAACTGGTGTATTACTCTTCAGTGACAAAAGGCTTGAGATTCCTTCAGGTTGTGTTTAGATTCTCATATAGGTGCATTTCTTTAAAAGTAAGATAGAAGCAATGTGGAGTGTTCAGATCAACCTGTATATTCATATAAATGGTTTTAATCAAAGCTGTGACCACCAAAGACATCGAGTGGTCAGCTGGAATGGGTTTTTGCATTTGGCATGCGGTTACATCTTTGGCTTTAAATGCTGTAGTAGGACACTTCTGGTCACAGTCGATCACGCCAACTGCAATGTAGCCTCACATTTTTGTGATGCACGCTGAATGTGACTTACAACTTAAAATAATATTTGAGCAGTTGCTCTGTTCTCATGTTGGCATAAAAATGTAATGACCTTAACAACCTCTGCAGAGTGCAGTTTCTGTTCGCTTATAAACACAAGCCTTTACATTGGAAGTTCACCTACTGAAAAGCAAAGCTGTTAAAATGTCACTGCAAATGGTTCGGCATTCCTCCATTTTAACAGCCTTCATATTTGCACATGGGATCTAATTTGAAACGTATATGTAAAAACTCTTTGTTGTTAAATGATGTTTATTCATGTGAATTAAATGATTTGTTTAGATACCACAGACAAGGCTTTGACGGATATTTTTATAGTTCACAAATAAGAGCAAATTAAGTCTTCTAAAACTAAATGGGTGACTCTCAACAAGTAAAGAATGGATAGGATTATAAAAATGAATATTTACAAAATATACAAATAAATATTTGGTAAATACGAGGTATATCGTCGGGTCTCGAGTACATTCTCTTGCAGGCACCTCATACAGATTTCCGATCAATGGCATCTTTTCCAAGTACCGTTTTCTTGCGTCAGGTAGAAGTTTGTCTCTGTATAGTACATTTTCGTTCTTTTAATCGACTTTTCAACATTGTTTTCGTGTAGTAAGTGGTTGTTTTAAGTCTCGCCCGATGTGGCCTCACAATATGGCGCCGACCTCTTGTTTACGTCCCAGAATGCACTGCGCAGTGACGTCGGTTGCCAAGCCCAGTACATAAATACTAATATACAACAAATATATTAAAATAATATTTTAATATATAAACATATTTTATATAGAAATTATTATACCTGCTTAGTTTGAACCCACTAAGCAATTCATATGTCCTGAGGTCATTAATCACATTTTCACATCACCTTTCACAGCATTTAACTCAATACACAACAAAAGACAGAAAATGAGCTTTTCACACCAGTTAGTTTTCCTTTGGTCACTGAGCATGACTTCCTACATTAAATCCAGATCCCATTAACAATAAAGTGTACAGAGCAGAGAACAGAAAAGAAACATGTCACCTTATACATAAACAGTGAAGAAGTAGTTGATTTATGAGAGTTTTTGTCCACAAGGTATCTATAATTAAGACATTTGGATATGCAGGACCTGATGGCTAAATGTATCTCTAAACGATTACCCCAAATTTACCGCTGGGACACAAATAGTGTCTAAGAGCTTTTTCCATGTCACCTGATAGCCTATATCCGATGGAGTCATACCCTCCCCTTATTTGGTCCTAACTAGATATATAAAAGAATGATTTTATTTTTATTTTTGTGGTACCTTCCTTTTATGTTACCACATTAAATCCAATTATATAAACTCCAATTATATTTAAAGTAAATATCCAATTGCAATTTAAGTCAAATGTATTCTTTTTTTTACTGTGGCACAATCAAAACATACCCAGTATTGGACACACAGATTAGGTTATGGAGAGCAGTTTTTCTGACACTGACTGTTTGTATTGATCTGTAGAGAAAAAGCCGCTCTGTGGAGGGCTCTCTGAAGATGGCTGTTGGGTCTTCAGCTTTTTAGGAACATACTTACTCTTTTAGTGCATGTCATACACAGCACCAGAGAGTCCCACAGTCATTCAGATCTCCTCTAGGCCTCATCTCACCAGAGTTTGCAGAAGTGATTTGGTGTGTCAGCTACTAATGACTGAAAGACTGTGAAAGACAAGTCTGTGGTTTCTCTTTTTGTGCTGAGAGGTAGACGGACAAGAGGGTTCTGGGTTTCTGGGTGCCTGTGTGCAGGGTAACAAGTTCAGTGCCAACAAGAAAAGGGTCTTTCAATGGGGCTCTGGTTTATAATATGCTTGAGTTTTTGGTACAACGGTATAAATTTGGTACTTTTGTGCATGTACAGTATCATTAGTGATGTAACACAGTGCAGTTTTGACATCCAGTGTCATCTGTTAGTCGTAAAGTGCAGATGGCATCTTGTATTTCATGTGTTTGTAAATAGATGCAATCAGGAAGGTGTTGGAATTCTCCTCCTCCTCCATATCTATTGCGGTCTGCAAAGTATATTTGTGTTCTGTCCATCCCATTTGGAATGTGTGCATCATTTTCCCAATTTCCCTTTATCGCCAGCTGCATTCTTCGCCTGCTTCCATCCGGTATTGACATTTACTGTGTTACAGCCTGATAGCATTCTAGGGAGAGCTGGCACAAAACACACCAGCTGCTCCCAACAATCCCAAATGGTGTGTGTGTGTGTGTGTGTAATCGGCAGTGGTTGGCTTTGGTTCCAAATACTGGACTCTCAGGGTTTTATTTTTGCCTGGCTCTCAGAACAGCGGAGGACTCCTCAGCTGTCAAGCTCCGGTCTTAGAAGCACTTCCTGTGGGGTGGCAGCACTTAGCGTTTATGATGTAATGCGAGTAGGGCACAATCTGGGCATTGTATACTGCAATCTTGGCACTGTGGAGGCACTGCTGCGGACATCCCTGTATGTGCACATGTGTCCTATCATTCTTAAAACTGTTTAGGGATAAGTGTTTTGTCGTGATCTGATTGTATAAATTTTAAATACAAAAATACATTTAAAAGTATTTTTAAAGGCTTAAATTCTTTAAGAAAAATACTTTCTCCTCTCATGGTTTCAGTGATCTTGAATCATTAATAAGAACTATGAGTATGTTTATGTTCCTAATGCATTATTCAAAATCCAAATTATATGTATTCTCACTGTGGCAGTTATTTATTGCATTCATAAAGTCATTGTTTCTCTTTTTGTCTTTCAGCCACAGCAAGTGGTTCAGGAAAAGCCCGCTCAGGTATGTCAAATAAAATCTTGCTCCATGTATAATTAATACAGCAGGTTGACAAGCACATATAAATATATATATATATATATTCATATATACATGAAAGTCCAATTGGCTGAGGAAGGGTATTGGCTGTTTGGGTTTACAAAGTCCTCGAAAAAACCCAAGTGAGCGAAAGGGGGACATAATTCTGGTTTGATGAGAGACCTGCATGGTTAAGGCTAATGTAAATCCTATAGCACTATGTGTGGAATCCCAGTCTTCTTTGGTTTCATCCGCTCACAGATGGATATGCAATCTGGCAGACAGGATTAGTTTTGAAGAGTTGCCCCTTTTTTTCTTCTCTTGTCAAAATTCCTTCAGCGAATTAACAATGGAGTCGACTCTAAAGTCTCTGTCTGTGCACAGCGCTGCTTTAATGTGCTCAGGAAGAAAAGAAAGACAGCAGTCTGCTGCCTATATGCTGGCTGCTAATGCGACTAAATGAATCATGCCTTGAAAATATGAAAATAAAACTAACCATATATTGACTTTTTATCTACACTTTCTATATTGATATATGTAATTATTCGTTTAATCAGCACACCATGTAATTAATTCAGTTACATTTTTTAATTAATTGACATCTCTGTATAAAATATTCATAAACAACAATCAAACCTATTCACTGTAAAAAAAAAAAAATCGTTTTCATACAGATTCATATATTTAACTTGCAAATGTCATCACTCGATTTAATGATGTTTGCTGTACGTTGTCTTGATTAGAGTAGAAAGACCCAAAGAAAAAAAAACACAACCGCCAATTTCTCACTCCCCCACACAATCTTCCACACATTTACCAGGAATCTGCTCACCTCCTCTTGTTCGCTGGTGCGGACCAGTTTACAGTGTGAATGCATAACTGAGGCCTGATTTGATGCTATGTGGGAACGCACAGACCCTGATGGCTTTGCGCCATACTGGAGGGTCCAACATATACGTGCTCACACACACTGCACTGGTATCTATAGGTAATCCGAGATGGTATCTCTGAAATGGAAGGCAAATAAATGTAATGAAATCCTTCCTGAGAACAAACGTTTTTGGCCACTGTTTTTTAAGCATCTCGCATTGCGTTTTTAAGACGCTATTATAAGTTTAAACTTTGTCACTTTTAAAAATGTCTCATGTCAACACATACTTAATTAATCAACACATCGTTCATGCAACCTACTGACTAATCTATGTTATATTGTTTTTCACATCTCTAATAATACTACTAATAGTATTGTTTTTGTTAATATGGTGTGTTCAGTTTCCCTAAACTTCAAAGGGAACCAATGATCCGCCATAAACCCAAAACAGGGGGTTTTAATTACCATCGCTGAACCATCTTTTCTCCTTGTTGGTGATGGTTAAACCAAGCGTGTGGTAATCCTACTTTTTCAGGAATTCCATTGAGGTTTTAGAGTTTTTCGAGTGCTGCATCTGTGCCTGTCATTGCTCACAGAATGAAAGAGCAAGCAATGCATGAGAATGTCATTTAATAAAAGGAATGTTCAGAACAAATCAATGCAAAAAGAATTTTAGAATTCTGAAAAATGTTTCACAGTTGCAGTGCTAAAATAGAGCGAACTGCCGAAAGAAATCTGATGTTCCGTTCAAGCAAATAAGAGTTTGGAACTAAGCGGATATTCTCTGGTCTGTGTGTCACTTCAGTTGGAAGCACGATTGGTGGCTGGGGGTGTCCGAATATGATTAAAGAGTTTTTTTTTTTTTTCATTCTTTCACTCGCCCATGTCACACATGGTAGCGCTTAGCTGGTCCTTCACAGCTGAAGTGTCTGCCGCACTAATGAATGGAGTTTGGCTCTTATAATGCAGACAGGCTTTTGCCACGGCCTTTCCCCTGAATGGGAGCAACACAGCGGCTTGGGAAAAGAAGAGGGTTATAAATTGTGTCAGTTAGCCTTTCCAAATAAAATGAAGCCATGTGGAAAATGAAATCCATTTCATTCTGAAAAGTGCCCAAAGCCAATCGTCTCCCCAGCCCCCATTCAACGGCCTTTCAATGGTGGTCATCCTGGCAGCAGCTGTGGGACGTTCACTGTCTAAGCTCATGAAAAAGAACATTTTTAACCGCAGTCTTTTTGTGGTGACTGATGAGCAACCACTGTTGTGTTTTGTAGGAAGAAGAAGAGGAGGAGGAGGAGGCGGAGCCAGAAGAGGACTAAGCAACCACAGGATTTTACCTCTACCTCATCCAGCTGTCAGCTCTCTCCAAGGGAAAAGACTGCCTTGACCACTTATTGTTGACTTCACACTTTCGTTTGAGCGTTTTCATTTGTTTATTTTCGTTTTTTCCTCATTCGTTTATTTTGGTTTGGCTTCGTTTTGTGATAAACACACACAACACCTCAGAGCGCAACCCGAAAAAAGACGCAAATGCAAACAAACATCTTGCAGATGACAATTGGAGCCGCCTTGCTGTTTCCACTTCCCACAAACTGTTGTAAGCACAAAGGTGCAGGGGTTAAACACACAATATGTGCTACAGCTGTTCTTTGCGCCACACACACTCTTGTTGACTGATTTTCCAGGCTACATTGGAGGTGAAACTGTCTGGTTTTGTCATTCAGCATGTAGTGCTTCCTATATCTGGGTGGAGCTTTGAATGGACACACCCATTCGCACAAGAACCCCCTTTTTACAGTACCGTACCACCAAAGACCATTTTCCCTTCTCTGTCCACTTCATTTTGAGGTTTTGACCAAAATGAAAGTGAGCTTTAAAAGCATTTGCCTTAAAACTCCAACCAGAACCTTTAACCTATTAGTTACTGAAATTGAACATTTTGAAAGTGGATACCTAAAAAATAATATTCTCTGATTATTTACTGACCCTATCGTTTCTTTCGTGGAACACAAAAGGAGATTATACAAAGAATGTCCAAACTGGTCTTTTCTATACACAAAAAAAAGTGAATGGTGGCTGTCAAGAAAGTGTTTCAGTGCATAACAAATACAAAGTTCTGTCATGAAACTCTAAATGGCGCAGGCTGATTGTTCCTTAACTCAGTGTGTTAGCGATCACATCGTTATCTACATAGCGCAGCTGATTGGTCTCTGTGGCATCAGCAGCCAATGAGCTTGCTGCTTAACATTCAAATACTTGGCATTGGTTGCTGTTAACGGTCTGCAGCTCGCTTTCAGAAACCCTCCACCTTCCCCAGCTCCACCTGTATAGATCTGCTACGGGGGTTATTTCATGTATGTTACATGTCCAGCAGCAATGTCTGTGAATGTATTGGCAGTAGCAAGTCTTTGTACTTGCTCTGCAGCAGTGTAGCAGATCTATTCCACCAAGACCAAATACATTAACATTGCCATATCCATTACCATGCCAATCTCTCTGAGAGCTGTTATGACAGAACTTGAATTACAATTTATTTTTCACCCAAAGCTGTCCTATGATTTGAAGTATAGTGCATGAGTCATACGGACCACTTTTATTGTGCTTTTTTTGTAACTTAGCAGCCCTAAGTCACCATTCATTGTATGGAAAAAAGCAGCTTGAATATTCTGTAAAAACATCTGCTCACAGAAAAAAGAAAGTCATATGGGTAGTGTTGGGGAAAGTAATGCATTACAGTATTGCGTTAAAAAGTAACTAATTACATTGCTCAGTTACTTTTTATGGAAAGTAATGAGTTACGTTACTTTTTCTCACCTCGGCTTAATAACAAAAGAAATAAAAAAAACAAGTTCTATTTTTGGCAAATGTAAAGTTCCTTTCATTTTTTTGTGTTGCTTATTTGAAAAAGTAACTCAAATATTTTATTGTAAATTTAAAAGTAATGCATTACTTTACCAGTTACTTAAAAAGAAATCTTATTCCGTAACTCGTGTTACTTGTAATGCGTTATGGGTTTAGATCGAGTGAATAATGACAGAATGTTTATTTTGGGGTGAATTATCCCTTTAGTATCAAATCCATGTCCCTCGTGTCCTTGGTGGTGAATTTTTTTTTTTTTTTTTTTTTTTTTTTACTGATTACTGCAAACATTAAATGTCTCAGTGTGAGACTGTTTTTAGCATTACTACAGAACAGTAGTTCTACTGTACATACCTTCGTGACTTCGGCTTTGCATAATTAACATACGTGTACATAATTGAGTTTTTATTTTCTTGTATGGCATAGCTTTAAGAACATAATTTTCTGACAAATTCAGTGAAAGGGAAATGTATCAACTCAGTCAAGACTTAAACCTCAAGAAACACCCAAACCACAGGAACAAAACCACACTATACCTCATTACACACAAAAATACCTGAACCGCAGCGACGGGCGTCGAACGGTATTCGGCGGATCCTAAAGTACGCCAGCGCTGTCACCAATGCAATATCTCCTCACCGTTTCAAAACTACCTCTGATTTCTTCAACCAGCAAACCAGCTCAAAAAGACGCGCGCTGCTGTAGAGTTCTCATTACAAAGCAGGGGATGGCAGCGAGTGCCAATGTTGAAAGCGACCCTTGTCGTAAGGGCAGGCGAGCGCTCTGCAAAATGTTTTTTGTGAGAGTCGGGCAGGTAATAACTGAATTCTGAGGTCTGTAGTCAAATGTAGAACTAATCATGCAGCTAAGGGAAAAAAATTACTGTGTTTGTTCTAGTTAATTTTCTTTTTTCACATTAGCATATATCTGACATTTGTAACTAGACACTCTGTCTCTGCAGCTGGGATGTCTGTTTTAAATTTTTAACTTGAATATATATTTTGTACTGATTTACTCAATGGTTTCTAAGGATCAAGTGCTTGTATGACACTAAATGATATTGTTGCGAATTAATTTCTCTTTTCTTTCTCTCTTTTTTTTTTCCCCCTCTCCACTATTGCTCTGAATTTCTAGTTTCCTATGTACTATTCAGATATGTACCTCAAAAAAAAAAAAAAAAAAAAAGGATAAAAATGGATAAATAATAATCAGCTGACAAATACCTACCTCCAGTCTTGAAAACGGAACGTTTTTTTTATTTTTTTTTATTTTTTTTGCCTGGTTTCTTTCAGTACGGATTCAAATGATGTGTACTGAAAAAGGCTTTAGGACTGCACAAAATCCTGTTTTACAAACGTTTTAAATTTGATTTTTTTTTTTCATCTTAGTTCAGCTGGGAGAAGGTGCTAAAAGAAAGCAACTACACACACACACACACACACACACACACACACAAAATACACATCACATGAAAAACAAATAAAAAAACAACAAAAGAAACTTGAAACGCTCTTTCAGGTTTGAAAAAATATGTTCGGGTTTTGTATATTGCATATATGATTATGTTTTTGAAAAATTAGTAGATATTGAGATATACTTGATTAGCGTTTTTTTTTCTTTTTTTTGTGTACTTTACGCAAATGTGATTTTCTTTTCTTGTATGGTTCAAACAGATGTATATGTAATGCTTATGTAGTGAAAGAATACACCTTTTCAGCCTGTCACCATGAAAACCTTAAGAAATGTTAACATGGTAATCTCAACTGGGCCTGAGGTAGAGCCTCAGAGGAAGCTAATGGAACTGTTGGCATGCCCCTTGAACTTACAATGGCATGTAATGACCGTCTTTATATGCGGCAGCTTGGCTTTTGCCACAAACCAACATTAAACGTTGCTCAAACACTGTAATGCTACTACCTAAATGGTTACAGTTCTTTTAAAAGTGTCAGTTTTCGAATCGGACCGCTTCTTTACTCTCCTACGAGTTCAACAGATGTAACAGTCGCTCGCTTAAGTGGAAGGACGGCTAGTCTCGGCCCGACCTCAGCAGTGGTTGCTTTTAAACGCTGTTTTGAGGTCGTTTTCAGTAGATCGGCGTATAATGGCACTGTTATAGCAGAGCGATCTGTCGTAAGGTGCACCGCTTTCAGCCCTGAAACTTGGCATTGTGTTCATATGCTTCCTATGTTGGTTTGAATGTGTATCCACAGGAGCCACTGTTCATGTGCTTTCAGCTCTGGGTGTCTTAATGAAGATGAAGTTGTATTTTTTATGACAACATGTTCTAGTACAATCGAATACACTTTTCTACCTCCAAGAGGGCCTCCTGTTACCTCATTTTTCAAACTTACTATCTGCTTAAATTCAGGTGCCTGAGTCCAGAGAGAACGGCGTAAAGTTTTAAATTTATATATAAATAAAATATATATTCATAGTTTATTTGTGTGTGTTTTGGGGGGGATTTTTTTTTTATATAAGACTGTACCTCTCTGCCTCTCAGCCACAAGTTAGGTAAGACTGGACAATTTGACTTGTTTTTAAAACGTCTTACATTATGCAATGTTTTGTCATTTCTGCAGCTGTGGAGATGGAAAAGTATCACTAGGTGTTTACTCTCAGCTTACTTCACTTGATATAACTTGTTTTCTAACAATTATGGCTGTTTCACTTAGTATTGCTGTTTGTGATTTCACTTAAAATTGCTTGCTTGTTTAAAAAAAAAAAAAAAAAGGACAAAAAAAGAAACGTATTAGAAAAAAGTCCTCTTTATACATATCCACCTCTTTATTCAGCACAATAAAAAAAGGTGCCTGTGATCATTGTTGTGTGTGAAGTCAGTATTAACACTGCATGCTTTATCGACAAATGTCATCTATAGCAATTGTTTTCACACAACCACATCTCCTTTGGATTTATTCATTTGGTTTTATTTACATTGCATTCAAGGTACTTTCAGTTCTTTGAAGCCCCTTTCACACTGACTGTGATTAAAAGGCTAATATTAACCAAATAAACTGAAACACTCAGAATCCATTTGACTTCAGGCGTTTCCTCACGGTACTCTGTCTGTACTCCCATTGGTAGTCGGTGCATTGTTTCGCTCTCATTTGCATGAAGTTGAGCTCTGCTCACAGTGCTACCGATCTCTATTATGATGCGGTCACGTTTACCTTTACTCGTAGAAAAGTCATGACGAAATCCAGTCATTTTCAGATATTGCATCGGATTTAAGTTCTTTGGGCCGATTTTGCTGCGTAGACCAAAAAAAATTGGGATTTGAAAGAGATTTCTGTGAGCCTTGCTTAGTAGACATTATTGACAATTAGACCTTTTTCATTAATGTGAAAACACCTTTTTAAGTTGCAGTTACAGTGAAATTTTGCAGGCAAAAAAGGGTTCATTGTCAATAGTGTACCGAAGCACTTTCAAAGTGAGCAGCTTTGGTCAGGCAAATTCTCTTGGTCAACTTGAACTTGAGCGAAATCTGCGTGAGGGACTCTTCAGCCCTTACTCGAAACTCTCGGACTTGCAAATTCCTATTAAAATGAGCTATGGTAAATGTGACCGCACTTTTACTCAAATTGGCGAAATTCACCGTTTCTCTTTGAATATGAATGATATCCAGTTGCTTTCAATCAAATCCAAATGGACAAAATCATGGCGCGCCCTTCATTTTTCTTGTTCGAAAAGCCAATATACGTCACACAACTTTCATTTCATGCTGACTTTAAGTGTGCAGTGAGGTTCCCACAAGTCTTCAACTGATGTGTTTTAAATCATTTGTCTGAAGAACTATTCTTTTCTTTATGGGTAAAATTTACCTTTGCACATTTTATTAGGAACCATAATTCATTCCTTAAGGCACACATACACATACAAGCCAGCACTGAAGTGTCACAGGTCATTCTAGGGCAGGACAGTGGGATTGCACATTCAGAAACACAGAGGCTATGTATGGAGCTTCAAGGTACACAATGTTACGGAATTTAGACGACTGCTTTTTTTCCCTCCTCTCTCCCCTGTTCCTCTTTCACAGACTCTCCCCCTCTTCCCAATTTCAAAACATCTCTTTAACTCCCGTTCTTTGGTGTACTCACGGGGGACACGTAGCCCACCCTGGAGCCCCTGACCTCTGCTCCGCAGCAGACTCTGTGAATGGGACGGCGGCCCCCACTTCAAAGTCCCGCCATTCTGTGCACTCTGACAGGGCGCCTCACTCACACCCCTCCTTTGTGCAACCCCCCCCCCCAACTCACCTCGGCTATGTGCCCCAACCCACCAGAGTGCTGAGGATTTGGTTGTTAGTGCCAGCTCTCATCATCAAGCTGCTCAGTAATTCCGCCAGATTGACCCACGTAGAGGGAGGGAGGATTGGGTGGAGAGGGAGTTCACTGCTACCACAACCACGTTCAGAGGTGGTCTTGCCACCTCTTCCTCTTTTCCGTGTAAAGAGGGTCTGCCTTTGTGTGAGAGTGTTTCCCTCCTCTTTCCTGCTCTCTCATTAACAATCATCCAGCTGTTCAGGGACAAGGCCTCGGACAAAAATCTGTTTTACTTACACTTTATTTATTAGGTAACATCTATGCACGTCTATTGAGTTTGCAACTCAACAATAACCATACTAAATTAGAGATTTAGCATATTTGGCATACGGGTAGAATATTCTCAAAATCTGCATAAAACGGAAGTAGTGATAGTTTTCCTTCCTATTCTTTGTGATGTATATCTTATGAAACAGCTTCTTGAACGAGACAAAAATGTAAGGCGGCACTGGATTTTGTCCATTGATTTTGTCCATCAGGGAATTGATTGGACCGTTTGCGCACAGTATGTAAAGGTAATGTAAACAACAGCTTGTACTGTGTGCGTAATTCACACTAAATCCTGCTGCATTTAAAAAAAAAAACAGTTTTCTATGTAATCATGCGTTAGGCTCATTTTGCTTACTTTTTAAGATCTCGCTCATTAGTGCCGTGTATTTAAGACGGCATATCAAGAAGTTCAAGTTTTAAAAATGCATCTCGAGACCTTGCATTCTTTACCATTCCGTAAACCCTAACACTCAAAATTATTAAGTAGGGCAAACTTAAATTAATCAAATTAGTTCAATCAAATTAACCGTTATGAGTTTTTAGAACTTTCTTTTTCTTTTGAATTCACAGATCTGACACATTTTAAGTAATCTGAATTGTTTAATTGTTTTGAGTTTTATTAACTTGTTTCTTTTAATGTAGACAAACTTAAATTTAACTAAAACTGCAGGCTGGGATTTCAGTAAAATTTAAGGGGGGTGGGGGGTTTCCATCATGGCGACGAGTGGAGCATGAGCTTTATCTATATTGTCGTACTCATTCAGCAATTGTTATGCTATCAAAACATTGTTAATTATCAAGTTAGCATTTACTGAATTGGCTAGTTATAGCTTGCCAAGTTTCCTCTACAAAAAATATTTATGTTGAGATTACATGATAATTTTAAATTGAATGAATTAGCTTACTCAAATATTTCAAGTTAAATGTACGAGTACAAAATAAACATATGCAAGCTCTGCTTAAACTTTCATTTTCGTAACGTAAAAATGTAGTTTTTGCCAACAAAATGCCAACTTATTCACACACTGTATCATGATTTTAAAATCGGCTTGAAATGCAGGTTGCGAAAGTCTTTTTTCCCCCTTATTGTGATGTACTGTATATCCACGTGAACCGGCTTCTCAAACTCTATTTTGATTTGACTTTAAATTCAAGAACGAATTTGTTTGAATGGCTCTCTCTCTCTCTCTGGCTGCATCTGAAATCGCAT
The DNA here is from genome assembly GCF_951802725.1 of Rutilus rutilus. Classification (NCBI taxonomy): domain Eukaryota; kingdom Metazoa; phylum Chordata; class Actinopteri; order Cypriniformes; family Leuciscidae; genus Rutilus; species Rutilus rutilus. The sequence continues at coordinate 10,463,160 of NC_140212.1, read as the reverse complement.
ACTCTCTTAAGTTGGTACTTATTTTGAATAAGTATTTACTTTACGACGTGTTAAAAGGTGTGTTCTATATAGTATGATAGTGTGTGGTATGAATGTAATCCATAAATACTACATTCCATTTTGTCATTACCATGTGACCTGCCAGGGTCAGTTACATCACTTCACAGCCATTCACAAATCTTCTCCCGTGGCCTCATGGGATAGTAAAGTGTCCATCATATGCACACTTCAGAATCCTCAGTAGTAGTAGGTCATCCTGGTACTTTGTGTCTACTCTTTTATGAGTACTGTGAATTCAGAGACTTATTTTTGTCACATACTGTTTTTCCCCTACTATATAGACAAGTATGCCATTTAGGATGCAGCCTCTCTCTTTCCCCGTTCTCTCTCTCTGTCTGAGTTGAGTGGCACATAATTGTTCGTTTCTTGTATCTTCCACACTAAAGGATGTCCGTCCACTCTGCTGAGCAAATAAAACACACTTCCTGTTCTCTCTTGTGTGTCTGGGTGCAGCTGTTGTAGCCCTGGCGCAGACTCAGCTATCCGCCTCAGATCCTTATAAATCCCATTTCATGCTTTTCCATGTAATCCCTACACCCAGATATCACAATATAATCTTACGTATAAGCCTTTTCAAATATTAGCATATTTTCCATATGCCTCGTAATTGTGTACAAGTGTAAACGAATATGTTGTTTTAAACGTAGTAGTTTTAAAGATGAATTTGCACTGCAGGACCATTTTGCAATCTTGACTATTCAATAGGCAATATTTAATATTTAATATAATTATAAATGGAGTTGAAAAATTGAATATCCACTTTATATATATATATATATATATATATATATATATATATATATATATATATAATTTGTTTTAAACTTTTAACCCAAATCATTATTTTTATTTTGGCAATCCCATCTACATCTAGATAAATATATAAAAATTAAAAAACACAATCTGATACCCCTCTGAAGCAACATACTTTAGGTGCTACAATTTTTTTAAGGGGATGACATAGAGGACAATTAGCTGCTTTGTGCATCACACACCCCTGTTATACATATAAGTTATGACTGGATGACCTCGGCCAGTTATTTTGAGTCTTCATTCATGTCTGTATACAGCCGGTGCAGGATGAGCTGGAGTTTACCACTGCAATTTTAGTTCAGATTGCAGTAGTAATAGTAATGCTTGTCTTAGGAAACACTAATTAGGTGATCAAGATCATGATTTAATTTTTTTCAATTATCGACTTAAGTTTTACAGTGAAAGCATGACGAAGAAGCTGCTTTAAGCAGTGTACTTAAGAGGACATTCCTCCAAATGGTTTATTGGTTGTGCATGAAGTGCAGTCCAGGGTCTTTCCAAGTCTTCTGATCCATCCCAGCACATTTGGACCACCTTGGCCTCGTTCAAGCCTTCAAAGATATAAACAGCTCAAATCGAGGTGAGTCAGCAGCACATATGTACACTACATTCTACAGTGGTGAGATGTCTGTAGACTTTGAAAGGCCCTACAACACCCTCCAGAAGTGTCTGTTTATAGGAATGAGTCACACTGGACATCAAAACTTCAGGGTGTGTAATCCAGCCTGCGGATGTGACCGTGTCTGGTTTCCCCCAGCCCGTGTGTGTCAGAAGGCCGGCCGTCACCGAATCTGTGCCGGAGCTCAGCTTGGGCTGCGTTCAAGGTGGGCGTGTGTGGAAGCGTGGACGGGATGAATGGAACGACTGGGTGGCTGTGGGTTTATGTGTGTGGGTGTCATTCCAAGTGTGTTTAGGATCTGTTGAAACTGAGTATGTTCGTGACTGCAAGTGTGCATGAGAATATCATGAGACATGGTAAAATGGGGCATTTGCTAGATGCTATGGCTATAATATACATAGACGTCTCCATGTAATTTGGAAGATATATTTAAATAACTTATTATTTTTATAATATTTATTATATAATATTTTTATAATTATTTGTTATATTTTTAATATAATTGATTAACCATGATTTGATACTTTTTTTTTTTTATTGTAACTTTCAGCATTTTTTATAATTTATTATAATTATTTATACATAGCATGTCCAAAAACGTTATAATTTAAAATGATCGATTTCAAATAAATCTTTTAACTTAATCTCTAAAATAATGTAAAATTATTAAAAAATATAATATTATATAAATATATATTATAAAAGAAATATATACTAAATAATTAAGATGGATGTATTGTTTCTGCCACTGTTTTTATAATTTTAATTTACTCTGTTACTTTACTTTTTAAGTCGATTTTTTATTATTATTTGTATTTTGTGTGTTTATGTAAGGGATAACAGCTAGTTACCAAAAAAAAATGATACAAAATATTGATTCAAGTTTAAATTATTTTATTATGTCATAAGAAAAAGAGTGCAGAGTGGTATGAGACATGGAAATAAAATATCGGTTGCCGGAGACAACTACTGGTTATAAAAATACAGATCGTGATCGACCAATAAGAATCAAGTTTTTCCGAAACATATTTATAATTTTTTGAAAGAGAGCACAGAACCATAGAGTGTAACCTCAGTGTGTCATTTAGGCGTATTAAACTGTTTTTAACTGCTACATAAATATGAGTCTGGTTTTCCGTGTTGGTGTGTATTTATGAATGGTTTTGGAGCAGTGTGTTCTACTTAGTGCACCAGGCTGCATGAATAAGTGTTTGTTTACTCTGTATGACTGATCAGTGTTTGTGCGCTTCTGTTTGAGGGTGTGTCTGACCCGAGTGTCACTGACTCACGCCTGCGGTCCTGACTCATCCCGCCGTCACCCGCACCGTGAGCTCGCGTGCCGCCCCGCACAATCCGGCCGCGCTCGCACAGTCATCGAGGAACCATTTCCCCTTCATCCTCTCCCTCTTTCTTTCTTGTTCTTGGTCTCTGTGACTCATCTTGGTTTCATTTTGCCGCCCCCCTCCACCCGCCACCCAACTCGCCTCCATTACAGCCTCCTCCCTCAATGGGTCTATCTCTCTTTTCACTCGCCTGTCTCATTCCTCCGCTCCCTCTCTTTCCCTTTCCTTCCTGGCTCTGTAAATGACCTCATTTTAATGAAGCACAGTCTTGGCGGGGAGACCAAACCGCATGGCTGGAACCTCCCTCCCTCCATCTCTCTAAACCACCCTGTACTACAGAATCTGGCTTTCATTCCCAGCGCTAATAGAACCGAACGGGAAGTCTGGGAATTCTAGAGTAACTCCAAGAATTCCACGACAAATGTTTGATTGCATTCCATCGCTTATAGCAACAACAAAACCATGTAATAAAACTACTTTCTGTGGCTCGAGCTGCTACATTGTCCCATAAACTAGGAGACAACGTACACAGTGCGGTCCAAAAGTCGGACAATTAAAATCTGGGATTCAAAATCTCGGAAATAAACACAACGTTTTAGGGTTTTTTAACCTTTAAAACAAGGAAATGCCATTACGTAAAATGAAGAAGAGATATTTAAGATGTGGCACTAGCTACTATAAATACTATTGGCATTTATGGTTCTGTGAATAACTTTTAACATCCATGGAGCCTTTCAAATGCATAAAATGTTCTTTACTATGGAACAAGGTTCTTCAAATTGTTCTTCACGAAGGACAAAATGGTTCTTCTAATGCTGCCTTCACGTGCTATCGGAAATGTCGGACTTCTGAAGTCGTGATTATGAGCTTGCTCGTTCAAGTGCTTTGTTGTCGGAAAGAATAGGAATTATGGAGGAAACCAGGTCTGGGACTGGGGTCATCTTACCCCATGGGTCTAATTTTGTCTTTTTACTTCAAAATAAAAACTATAACCTTCACTCTGCAAATCCAAAACATTAATGCGTCCACAAATCCCTCATTATCAACTAGACACAAAAAACTTTGACATTCAGCATAATACAATGTCATAGATCACTGTTTTGACTGACTAAATCTCACAGTTTATATTGAGATGAAATGGCGCACCCAACTCTGAAACTCTGGAAGGCCTATCAGAATTTTCCCCCAGCTTCCCAGTATTAAATACGACTTGAAAGGGCGCATGTCCAACTTTCAACTAGGAAACTCGATGATTCCGATAGCACATGTAGGCAGAATTATTTTGGGACTTTTGGAATGTGTATTTGTACGACATTAGCAGATTTGTGACCGCTAAGCTATGTGCTAGAAGTCTAGACTTCTTTTTTTTTTTTGCAGTGAAAAGATCTATTTATGTACAGACAGACTAAAAGTACGCCTCTATTGTCATTGCAGGCAGTAAAATCCCTCCTATAAAGGCTGATGGTTTTGTTATTGTCTCTGAGTGTCTGCAGCCTTTATGAGGTTGTGAACGCTACCACATGCTCGAACCTCAACCCCGGTCGGCTACACCGCAAAACTCTCAAGATTTGTGGTGCACTCTAGATAGAGACATGAAAAATGAGACAGGTGCAAAATGAGTCAAAACAAGGTGGTGTTACGTTTGAGTGAACGTCTATCTGAGCAGAGAATCCTGGCTTCGTCTATTTGACATTAACTGAAGGCTGCTAAGTGATCTTTAATTAGCTACAGTTTAAGATTTGAGACTTTAGATGGGGAAAGAAATATATTATATTTGTCACATGATGTGTGCTGCATGTCAATCATTAGATTTTATAGCTTATGATTAACTCGTTATCAAATCATATAAAGGTTTGTGACACAATGATATAAATCCATCTAAATCTGAGGTGTGTTTCAGCAGCCGGTCCAAACATCAAACTCAGTTTTCACTGCCTGACTCCAGATTTAAAGGGATAGTTCACCCAAAAATGAAAATTCTGTCATCGTTTACTCGCCCTCAAGTTGTTCCAAACTTGTATGAATTTCTTTCTTCTGCTGAACACAAAAGAAGATTTTTTTGAAGAATGTCTGAAAGCAAATAGTTGTTGGACCCCATTGACTTTCATAGTATTTCACGCCCCACCCACCCCTATATGGAAGTCAATAGGGTGCATCAACTGTTTGATCAGCCATATTCTTCTAAATATATTCATTTGTGTTCAGCAGAAGAAAAAAAATCCATACAGGTTTGTAACAACTTGAGGGCGAGTTAATGACGACAGAATTTTCATTTTTGGGCAAACTATCCCTTTAATTCTGTGCATGACTTCAGTTTCACCTTAAATGCTTGTACAATGCTGACAGCTAGTGGGAAAGATTGTGCCATTGCAAGCTGCCTTATATTTTGAGATCTCCAAAAGTGCCACAAAAAAACAAAACAGCAACGAAAAAAAAACCAGTAGATTATCAGATGATGTTCATGTACAATTTTTTCATTTTCGATTTAGACATAGTCAATATTGGGCAATAGTCATTGTTCTAGATTTACTTCCGTGTATGTAACAATAATAATAAAAAAAAATCCCAGACTTTATCACGTGATTTCCCAGAGATCAAGCTTTGTTCAAGCCTTGAAATCTACTTTCACTTTTTGTTTATCCAGTGGGCCCAACTGTATTTGGACACTTAAGCCACACTCAAATAAAGTTAATTTCAAAAATAAAATTTGAAAATTAAAATTAATATATAATATATATATAAGTCATATAATTTAATGCTTTTATAGATTTAATTAAAATAACAACTAAAGAATCTAAATATCTTTTGTTTTCATTTTGAATGGTCAAAATGCCACTTGATTTGATATGTAGTTGTCTAATGCGACAATACTCAAAGATGTGTGTATATGTGTATACATACATATATTGACTCGTATGCTAATTATTTATCAGAAGACAGACGAAATGTGCCCAGGCTGGTAAATCTGCTTTGGTTTTATTTAATTGCCCAAACAAACCAATGCACAAGGAAACATCCTCCATGTTTGAACTTAAAGTGAAAGCACTTCCAAAGCAGACGGCACAAAAGGTGCATAAACTAGAGTTTTAGACTTACTTTTTCCAGCGGTTTAATACGTTGGATTACAGATCTACACAAAGCACAGTGTCATAATATTGTGCTTAGTTTCCATAGAGACTGAGATGAAGAATGTTGTGGCAGGGAATCTGGCATCCAGGCCAAGCCACAATTCATATGCGTTTCTTTATTGCTCTGGCTCACCACTGTATTCCATACAACCCAAAAGCCTGAGGAACAGGGATAACTTAAGCATTCCAATGGCTGATGCTTTATTTAGCTCTGCATTTCTTTTATTTATTTTTTTACCAGTCACAGATTTACAGATGTAGGCTTTCACTTTGCACTCTGCCCCAAAAAGAATATTTTATTAATTGCTTTTTCTAATCTGTGATGTTCTCACAATTCGGTATCCCCAGTAATAGACATATGGAAATGTTAGGGAATCAAGGACAATATTACATTAGAATCTGGTTTACTGCATAGGGCTTGACATAAATCCAACTATTTACGTAGTATACACTAAGCTGATTATTCATGTACTGAAACAGAATTAGTCTCTGTTGAAAGGTAATTATATGTTAGCCTATACATTGTTCGGTCATGAAACTCTATACGGCCAGGGATGGGCAGTATTTCAGATACATGTATTTAAAATATGTATTTGAAATGCAAAATACTATTTTGTATTTTAAAGCCTTTGGAAAAAATCAGTCAACCTCTTTATCAAGGTACTGATTTTGTGCATCAACTAGTTCAGGCATTCACTAGCTCAGCATTGGATCAGCGATTTTTTTTTTTTTTTTTTTATAAGGTGAGAATGTCATGATAAATTCTACTTGTTGATTAAAGTTAAAATAGTGCATTATTCACTTCAGTTAACATGAAAGAATAAAAGAGCACAGACGAGTGGGAAAATAGCGTTAGCCAATCAGTCTTGACCGGTTGTTGATTTTTATCAACTAGCTTGTCAAATGTATTTAAAGCATTACTGCATGTTAGGGCTGGGTGATATGACACTACATATCATAGCGATGATATAAAGTTTGAATTGATGGAACTTTTTCTAAATCGTTTACATAGATGGGCCTGTTAGTGGGGTAAGCAAATTTATCCGTGCAGCTTTTAGTGGGCAGGATTTATTGGAACGTTGGAGTGGAAAAAGAAGCACTGATGAATGATACACCACACAAATCTTCAGCTTTTAGTTTTATTGTACATAAAAAATAATCAAAAAGGGGTAAATGGTGTCAAATGAATCTAAATTAATTCTAATTTTAAATTTTAGATACACTTTCTAATTTTAATAAACTTAGAGAAACAAATAAACTTTACATAAAATAAACATAAAATTACTTAAAAAGCATTGGACTACCTGCAAAAACAAAAACAAAAAAAAAAAACAATCAAAAGAGTTTGAAATTCAGTTTATGCTGTGGAATCAAAACTGATATTGAGAATTGTGAAACCATGATATTGTTACTGTGAAGTAAAATAGATATTTTGGTCATATCGCCTATCGAAAACCATCCATATTCTTTGCTAGATAGCAGAAAAGGTTCCCACAGTTTTACATATGAATTTTTTAATAGCGTTAACTACAAGTAATACATTGTAACCAGATATAAGTAGCCTAAATGGCTGCTATTTTGCATAAGTTTATTTGTAATTGTCAGAAAGAAAGAAAGAAAGAAAGAAAGAGAGAGCAGAGATGAGGTTAGGAATGATAAGTCAGTAGGCTTATGTTTCTTCATTCACTGTGACCTATACCTGCACTGGATGGCCAATTTCACATGTATTTTGTGTATTTTCAAAATACAAAATACTGTATTTATATTTAAATATTTTTTTTTTCACACAGTATTTTGTATTTGTATTTAAATAAATAAAAATTCACACAGTATTTTGTATTTGTATTTTAAATACATTTCCATGTATATGCCCATCTCTGTATACGGCTAAGGCCAATTGATCTGTTTTTTCGATATATTTATTTATTTCCGTCCCGAAGCAGCTCAACTCAGTGCAGAGCGCCATTGGAATTTTTCGAAACCCCCACTTTCCCCAGCACCACCTGCCTAGATCTGCTTGGGGGACTTCCCTACGGTTCCTTCCCTGCAGTAGCTTGCTTATCAATTAAATTGTGTTTAATTCTATTCGTGAGTTGTATATATATATAGGCTATATATATATATATATATATATATAGTATAAGATTATATAATTATATTTTATGTATTTATTTATGCACTTTATTTAAATAGTCATTTGGTGTGAGAACTCCTTAACATATAAGCAAATATTATCTCAAAGTCCTAAAGTTTTTTTTTTTTTTTTACAAATATAATGTAGTTTATATGTAAAAATATATATATATATTAAAATGAAAATGCTTAAAATTGTTTTAGAAGTGCAGTATAGCATGTCACTTTTCTATTTAACTCCGTTCACTACCCATGTGCTCTTTTAATATTAGGATAACCGATATTTGCCAAGTTTTCTTTACCTAACATTTTACATTTTAAATGGTTATTGAATTGTTTTGGTTCATGGCGATTTTACGTAATGGTGGATCGGTTTTGTTGATGAGGAAGAGGAGGGAGGTGTCTTATTTTTGTTTAGGTAAGTTCGGGTATTTCCAAAAGGGACTGTTCCACCAGATCATTGCCACAGTCTGTATAACCTCCCTAGATCAAATCTACCCAACAACAGCTTGTAGAAATTTTGCTATTGGCTTCCCTGTCATCTTGGAGGCTGTGCTGGTGTCGGTGGTGACAGTGCATTTAAGGTTACTGGTGTTTTACTTTCAATATTGTCTTCTTTAGACCTGAGAGGTACAGGTTCTCTCTTTGATACTCTCGAATAAATCCGTAAAAATGCGAGGACTCGTGTGTTTTGCCCTGCTCTGTGTACTGTACGTCACTGTACAAGGGAAAGTCTGTAAGTAATTCAAACTGCTTATGTGAATTCTGTATCTTATTGTTTGTTTATTGTGCTGTATTGTTGATTCTGTCGTGTGACTTGCAACTGGATTTCCCCTTGAGGATTAAAATGTTTATATATTTGTTAGCTATAATATGTCACTATGTATCTATAGAATTGATTTTATTATTATTATTGTATTTTTCCTAGCCTTCATTTACAAAACAATGTGTCATGTCACTTAGGCCTAAATGATAATCTTTTTTATATATAACCAAAGTTATGTCTTATTGTGATTGAAAATAATTAATTTATGCATATTAGTATGTTTTATATAACAACTAATGTTAGGCCTACTGTACCGAGGTTATAATTTGTAGGGTCTCTTTAGCTAAACAGACCTTAGGCCTGTAAAGACATTGCGTTTTTCTTTTTTTGTCTGCAAAGTGAATGAGGAATTCTGATGTAATTTGTGTTTCGTTTGGGACAATTCATGAAATGAAGTCTGGAAGTTTGTGTTTAATTTTGATTATGTTTCCAGAATTCTATTTCAAATAAACAATCTTCTCGTTTCATGATCAAATTTACTTTACTTGCGCGTTATCTTTGTAAACTAATTCTAACTCTATTTTCAGCCCCTCCCAAGATTCAGGTGTACAGCCATTTTCCAGGAGAGTATGGAAAACCGAATACCCTGATCTGTTATGTGAGTGGCTTCCACCCTCCTGATATCACCATCGAACTGCTGAAAAATGGAGCGCCTATGTCTGACGCCCAGCAGACTGACCTGGCCTTCGAAAAGGGCTGGCAGTTTCACCTCACCAAGAGCGCCCCCTTCACACCACAGAAAGGTGAAGATTACTCCTGCAGCGTTCGACACATGAGCAAGACAATGAATATTGTTTGGGGTGAGTGTTATGTGTGTATTTCTAGAAGATATCTTGTGTATTTGGTTTACATGACATAGCACTTGTATTGAACATCTTATGTTTTTCCGCAGAGACCAACATGTAAAGCTAACAATCAAAGGCAGACAAAGGGTGGTAAGTGTTACCTTGTTGATTATCAATTAAAAAAATATAGCAATACCAAGTTTTTTACCATTAAAATGTGTCAGTTCAGAGATGTAAAGAGGAATAAAGGTGTGTGTTTTTCTTTCTTTTTCCTAGGATAATTTGGCATGTTGTTTTTTTTTTTTGGACATTTTTCATCGTCTACAGAGACCATATTTATCCTACTGTCCCATATCACAAAGCTAATGTTGCTCAAGATGCACTATTCATTCAAATTACATCGCAACTTCCGTGATTTTAGCTTTCCTTGAGTTGACATTTTTCTTCACAAGAGTAAGATCATTTAAACCAAAGTAGCTGCTACATGTATTTTTGGATTGGTTTTAATTAGTTTATGGGTCTTTTTCACTGATTTCATTCCTCTTTGTGTAAATCCTGTGACTATTTCTGGCTTTATTTTGAAATTAGGCTTATTACAAATATTACAACCAACTATCTCTTTCAAACCAGTTGTTATATCCTCTTGTTAATCTACATATGTTCACAACTACAAATTGGAATATTAATGATTATGAATAATTCAATTTGACAAATTGCTATCGAGAAAATGTAATTTTTTAGAGAGGAAATAAAAATTTAGAAAATCTAATGAAACAATTGTGTTTATTTGCTTCAAATAGTCTGTACTGTCTTATCTTACTGCCTGTACTTTGAAGTTAAATCAACATCATAGTGATTGTAGTGAATTTCAGTTATTTGGCTAACCTAAATCATACATGTCTGCCTAGCAACTGAGCGATCAAGACGGTGATTGGATAAAAAGAAAAAAACAATCCGGAAAAAAAAAAACCCGGAAAATGTAAGAGTTTCGCTTTCTATTAAAAATGAAAAGTGCTCCAAGTTTGCGCCGAGGTTTTTTTTGTTTTTGTTTTTTAAATCTCCACTTTTATCATATTTGTTTTCATGGACTGAAGTGCGTTTGAAAGCAAAACTTTGTATCTCGCGCCCTTGACGAGTCTGCCGCGCGCTGAAAAAAAAGTCACATGACTTCCCGGAAAAAACCTGTGATGGTGACAAGCCAAGCCTCCCTCTGGTTGGCAAGCGTTGCTCAGTTGGCATGAACTAGTCATATTAATAACACTGACTGATGATGTAACCGTGAAGCTGAAATGCTGTAAAAATCACCAGCTTTTTTGATTTGAGACCTTTTGTAAATAAAGCTGTGTTTTTTTATGTAAAGATGTAAAAGAATGGACCTTTATTGATGCACATTGCATGTTCTGTGAATGCAATGCAGTAGCCTATGTAAATGTGCAATATCTGTCTTATTACAAATTCTATTAAGAGTGATAATTGACATTTTTGATGAATAACTTACGTCCTTAATTTTTTTTTTTTTTAGGCTACTGTGTGTGTTCAAGGATTTAATTTGATTATTTATTAACTCTTTTGAGACACTTTTATGAGTCTCTCTTTTGTAGCCTACATGAGGTGAAAATGATAAATGAACTTTATCTTTGATTATTGTGAGAAAGATTGACAGAGCCTCAAAACGAGTTTTATACAATTTAGCAGCCTTCAGAAGTACTAGATACTGATGATGATCTGGTGTTGATCTCATTCCAATTGCTTTTAATTTTATGTTTACATGTAGGCCTATTTGTACATCTAACTGCCATTCAATTATGGTATTTTTTTTTACTGTAAATTGTTATTAGGCTATATTAAATTAGTAATAAAATAATTTTATATGAAGATAAAACATAAAATAGTAAATGATACAAGAATAATAATAATTATTATTATATTTTATTGTTGTTATATGAAGTAGGCCTATAGGCTACTAATTATTTAATAGTAAACGATACAATGACATAAAAACAATAATAATAATTATTGTTGTTGTTATAGATAGGCTATATATAGGCTTATGTACTAATTATTTACTAAATGAATTGCTGGGGAAAAAAATTGCTTTGTTTTGTTTGATTCTCCTTTCTCTTACGAGCAAATAGTATGAGCGTTTGTGAAATTATTTAGAGGAAGTAGGTGGGGTTTGGAAATTTCCAAATTGTAGCAAGAGCCATCAACACAAGAGAGCAGTGTAGAGTCAACAGTCCGAAGGACATGAAACATCTAACCAAACTTGACACACCTGTGTATGGTATCGACTAGAGGAAGATGTCAGGTAAAATAGACCCGTCGACGTTCCTCTTCGACGTCCCGCCGGTGCTCATGAGGACTTTCTGTAGACTGATGGACAGCGGGGTGGACGGTCTGGGGTGGAGAGCTTTAGGTAAAACTACGCACTTTATCATAACAATGTAGCATCGTACTACCGTTACCTTAGAATGAAGTTAAGCAAACAATCATCTCAGCAATTTCCCTACATTTATCTTCTTTGGGAATGTGTTGATGTTAAATTATAGCCGCTGGAATATACTGTTCAAATATTCTGTTCAAGCTTCTTTTCTCCCCACAATGTACAGTCTTAAAAATAAAGGTTCTAAAATGGGGTTTTCGCAGCGATGTATGGCAAGCCGGTGTAACATTTAATCCTTAAAACCGACTAGTATCTATTTTCATGCTACTAGCACTTATTTTTTAGATACTGGTATCTATTCCATTTAGTACTAGGCTACTTATTCATTAGCTACTAGTGCTTATTCTTTAGGTACTAGTGCTTATTCTTTAGATACTAGTGTTTATTATTTAGGTACTAGTGCCTATATGTAATATAGTGCATATATACTCTTATTTTGACATGACTCGCATTCTCAGTTTGATTAATAACATATTAGATTAATTTTTGAATTTAATATTTGTATTATTTAATATTAAAGATTAATATTCAGAATTTTTGATTAAGGAATTATGAATGCTCTCCAAAAGTTCCAATTGTGTTCCATTGTGGTTGTTTGGCTGGTGGGTATGAATCCGTTTTTGGATCTACTTAACTATTGTTTGGATTTTATTATTGGCAGTTAAGTCTTTATTATAGCCTACTGTACATCCAAAACAATAAATGTCATATTAAACGTATATCTTTCCTTGCGTTCATGCTAACCAATTAACTAGATAAACCAACAAAACCAGTTACTTATGAAAAATCTATCTTCTATAGCCTAGTTCAGCCTGCATTACCATAACTCTGATTGGATGGTTGAGAGTATACTCATGTTTATGTAATGATCTGTTTGAAAGAAGATATCTCTTAATATTTTCTTACTCTTATTCATTAGATACTAGTGCTTATTTATTAAATGCTATTATTTTTCATTAGATACTAGTAGTTATTCATTATGTACTAGTATTTATTTATTAGACACTACTAGTATCTTTTGTAATTGTTACTAGTAACTATTCTTATTTTACTAGTCACAGAGTTCAATTAAAAATCTTACTAGTAAAATAAAAAATCTTACTAGTAACATTTGGAATAAATACTAGTATCTAATAAATAGGTACTAGTATATATTGAATAAGTACTAGTAGCTAATTAATTAGTACTGGTGTCTAATTAATAGGTACTAGTATCTAATCCATAAGTACTAGTATCTAATGAATAAGTACTAGTATATATTTAATAGGTACTAGTATCTAATTAATAGGTACTAGTATTTAATGACTTAGTACTAGTAGGTTAACTGTTAACTGGAGATGTTTTATTTATTTGTAGAATTGGTACATTCGTGCGGCGAGCCTGCGAGATATTTTAAAAAGTGGTGGGGACATGTCCCACCCGCAAATTACACCTATGGGTACTAGTATCTAAAGAATAGGCACTAGTACCAAAATAATAAGCACTAGTAGCTAATGAATAAGTACTAGTACTCAATGGAATTGACACTAGTATCTAAAAAATAAGTACTAGTAGCATGAAAATAGATACTAGTAGGTTTTACTAGTAGGTAGGGATACTATGGCTGTCAATGGGGACCAGCAACTGTTTAATTACCAACCTTCTTTAAAATATCTTCTTTTGTGTTTAGCAGAAGAAAGGAAATCATACAGGTTTGGAACAACTTGAGGGAGAGTAAATGATGACAGAATTTTCATTTTTGGGTGAACTATCCCTTTAATAACAAAAGATGCCAATAAAGAAAGAACCTTTATTTTTAGGAATTAGATTGGCATTAGTTGGTCAAAACTGGTACAATACGGTCACTAACTGGTCCAAGAAGATCTACCATCAACAATCCAGCTTCTACTTTGTAATTTGTCCCCACAAACGGTGGTCAACAAACTAATGATCAGCTTGAACCAACTAGAAATACAAAACACAACTATCAGGCAGCTTAGGCTGGATTTTCCAACAGAGAGGGTCTTCTTGTGGGAAAAATTTTGTGACATTCATCCCGGTCTGATTCCTTCCAGCTGCCCGCATCCTTCCCAGTCAGCTGGAGGTGAGATGTACTGAAATGTACGTGGCTGCTGGGAAAAGTCCAACACAAGAGCTCATGTGGTCGTGGGCCCAGCAGAATAAAAGAGTGGGGGATCTGCTGAAGGTTCTGGATGAGATGGGTCATTCTCGAGCCACCAGTCTTTTTCAGTCACAAGGTAACATCCTCATCTTCATAGCTAATTCTGGTTGTGATGTTCCCTTTATGATAATGTACCATGGTAACTGTATGCTAAAATGGTTGCTACAGTAATTGTACACAATAACTACAGTAAATATAGAAACAAATAAATGAAAATAAATGAATGAGTCTGAAAGCTTTAAAGGAGATGTTGTATTATTATTAATAATGTTATTATTTTAGTATTAGCAATAACTGTCGTAACTAATATTTTAGGGGAATCTTGTAAGGGTTGTTTACAGTTTACTGTCTCTCCAACTTTCTCTTATTAGTCACTGAAGCTTTCTATATCAGCTAGTGTTACTTAAAATTTGTAACGTATATTGTACTTTAAAGAGGAACTTGACAAGCCTAAATATGTTGTGAACTGGATGCAAAAACAAAGCATGCGATTTAAAAAAGCAGCTGTGCATGTAACCCACAGTTCTAACAAATGGTATCGCCCACAAGCCCACACACCACAGGAAAGACAACGTAATGAAACTGCTCTAACGAAACTGCCACAGTTTAACAAACAGTAACCAAACTTATTTGATTCTATTCTAGACTTTTCATGTGTGCTGAAGTCATCCTCGCCCCCTCTCTTTGCTATGGTAATGGTGTTTTTTTCTGTTTGATGTTGTTATTTCTGCAGATTTGTAAAGATTCTGGTCAGATGCTTGTCTTTTTTGTGGTTTAGGATTGTTAGAAAGCAAAAGCCTGAATACCCGCAAACTCTACATATGTTTTTACATTTACCCTATCTATATATAATTTTTTATTACATTTTTTTCAATTAGCATCTGCAAAATACTGAGAAATTCTGTCAAACTGCAGCTCTTCATCCAGAGTCTATTTCTGTTGAAGGTAATTTGCTCTCAAAGTACGAGCACATTTGTATTTGACTGTTGCCTTTGCTTTAGTTAGTATTGTTGTACATGTAGCGGTAATACAAGAACTAACTATACGTTATTCTAGATATTACGTAAAAAGTTTCATTTCTGTTTTGAGTGGTCTCATGAGGATATGAGATGAAACCTTATTTGTCCATCTCGTAGGTGAAAAACAGAAGTATTGCATCACATATTCAGACGTCATAGTGGGAACGAGACATTTCCACCAGGACCTAAAAATAGGAGAAAGCGTGTTCGCCGAGGTCTACTGTGGGAGATGGGGAAACAGATCTTTTGCTGTGAAAGTTTTCAAACAGGTCCTAACCTATTCAAATCTATGGACGTTTGTTTCCACCATGGAATATTCAACGTGGAATAATTGTTGTATATACAGTACTGTGCAAAAGTCTTGGGCATGTTAATATTCCATGTAAATGATGAAAAACTATGCGCAAGTGACAAAAGCCGTTTTAAATGCAAAGGGTCGTTACGCCATATATTGATTTGAATTAGTTATTAGAAGTTAAATCATAAATAAATTCAAATTGTGATTTTATTTTTGAAAGCATTCTCACTTAAAGGAACACTCCACCGTTTTTTGAAATAGGGCTTATTCACCTTCTTTCCTACATTTAGATAGGTGGGCAAATGCATTTTTGTCTCAGTGCATGCATTGTTTTAGTTTGACAGGGTCGGCGCTAGCTTAGCTTAGCATAATGAATGGAATCCTTTGTTGCCAGCTAGCATGTCCTGAGTAAAAGTGATATATAAAAAAAAAAAAAAAACACCTAATTACTACTTTGTGGCCTGCGTATTCACAACAAGTACAAATAGCGATGCAGATTAACACTAGGTGATTTCCTAGGCAGATATTGACTTGGGACTATATTAGGGGGAAGCACAGGCAAAGCACTGCTACTTGGGCGCAGAGATATCACGCCCAAGTAGCAGTGCTTCGCCTGTGCTTCCCCCTAATATAGTCCTTAATATATAAGTCAATATCTGCATAGGAAATCACCTAGTGTTAATCTGCATCGCTATTTGTACTTGTTGTGAATACGCAGGCCACAATAAGTAATTAGGTGGGTTTTTTTTTTTTATATCACTTTTACTCAGGACATGCTAGCTGGCAACAAAGGATTCCATTCATTATGCTAAGCTAAGCTAGCGCCGACCCTGTCAAACTAAAACAATGCATGCACTGAGACAAAAATGCATTTGCCCACCTATCTAAATGTAGGAAAGAAGGTGAATAAGCCCTATTTCAAAAAACGGTGGAGTGTTCCTTTAACAGCATTTTAACACAAGTGCCAGTACTTTTCACAGTACTGTAGCTTTGCAGGAAGGTTTCTTCAAGCATCTTGGAGACGTTCCCGGAGATATTAACATGCCTAAGACTTTTGCCCAGTACTGTATATATAAACTTGCAGTTAAAATGTCTGAGATGCTAGAAAATAATTTTTTCTTAGAATTGCGATTGTGGGAAATAAGGTCAAAATTGTCCGACAAAAAGTCGACAATTCCCTTATCAATTTTTTATTTCGTGGTGTAAACAAACTTTCATAAATATCTTAAAATGTGTCTCAAAACATCTTTTTACATCTTATCTACATCTTCTAACAGACCCATTTTTATTTTGTTTACCTGTATTTGCACATTCATTTGCCATTACATTACTATGTTCTTTTCTGGCAGTTGTTCTATATTAAATTAATAATAAAATACTAGAAATACATAACAATAATAATAAAATAGTAAATAATATAAGAACATAATAATAATAACAATGTAAGTATGTAATGTACTAATTATTTACTGAATTAACTGATGGAAATTATTTTACTGTGGAAGATGGGGAAACCGATCTTTCTCAAACAGGTCCTATCCTATTAATGTCTGACTTTACATACAGATATAATGCCATTACAGTTTTTAAAAAACACTTATCAAATTCTTTGTTATATTAACAGGAAAATAAAGCTAATTGGAAGGCGTTGTGGGAAAAATTCACCAAAGAAATCGAAGTTCTACAACTGTAGGTTCAGTCTACAGTCTGCTCGATCATATTCAAATGGTGTTTTTATCATGTTGTCAGTTGTTCTCATTTTTGTCTGCTTAGGTATCAGCATCCTAATATCTTGGAGTTATGGGGCAGCTTTTCAGAGGCTGATCGCTTCTGTTTAGTTTATCCGTACCTTCGTAACGGATCATTGTTCCACAGGCTTCATGAGGTAAATCATCTGCCAGCAAACTGTAACATGCTATAGTAGTAATATATAAAGAAGTTTTCATAGGCTCTACTCTTGCATTTGTTACAGGAAGTTGACAGGCCTCTATCATGGCAGGAAAGACTGAACATCATAAAAGGCACCGCAAAGGCAGTCCACCACCTACATACTGCACAACCGTGCATGGTTATTTGTGGAAACATTACGAGGTGTCACTTTGAAGCCATAGCTACACATTTGGAGTAAAGGTCATGCATTGAAATGAGCTTGTTTTGTGTTCGTTTCACAGCTCAAACATACTCTTGGATGAGAAGCTGCAGCCCAAATTATCAGATTTTGGATTAGCTCATCTGAGACCCCACTCTGTTAACCAGAGCTTCACCATCGTCATGGATACCGGCTCTCATAGCAACCTTGGCTATCTCCCAGAGGAGTACATGCGTGATGGCAAGCTGTCTGTCAAACTTGACGTTTACAGTCTTGGCATGGTGAGTTCAGCATCCTTTTTCAAAAATGATATTCCAGAGCCAGGTACGATTTGTATAAATAAAGATTTACGTCAGAATTTGAATGGTAAACATTCGGTTCAAGCTGCAGAATACTGTTCATTAATATGTCCTTCTCATTTATTACTTAGCAGTCATGACAGGCCAAACATAATTCAGCTCTTATGTTTTGTTTATTAAATTTTCTATGCTTGAAGGTGATATTAGAGACATGTACAGGACAGAAGGTGAAACAGGAGAAAGCAAAGAACCTGTTTCTGGTAAGAATCCATTCCAAAAAATTTTTTTATATATATATATATATATATATATATATATATACATATATTGTGTATACATTTGTGAGTCTGCTCAAGCTGTCGCATCCGTCTTTTCACATGCAATACATTATATAACACAAATACAATAGCATGTCACTCTGTTGGCATCTTACAACAGTTCCCAATTTCGAGCAATTTTAAAGAATATCATGACAGAATATGCTCAAAGGCATGAAGATAGTTAACTCCACATCAGCAACATAAATTCATCAACTAACCATTCTACATTCTACATGTTGTCTCTCCATCATTGTCCGACTCAGTTTAAACGTAAAAGGCAGAACAGTTTCTGACATTTTAGTGCTTGTCAGCGTGAGGTAATCGGAACTGCTAACACACACACACACACACACACACACACACACACACACACACACACAAGCAGTTGAAGCTCCGCCCTCTGTTCCGGAAGCAGCAGCTCATTTGCATTTAAAGGGACACACACGTTTTTACTGACCCTCAAAAAGGGACAACTTTAATAAGAAAAAAAAAATTGAGCTAAAACTTCACATACACACTCTGGGGACAACAGAGACTTACTTTACATATTGTAAAAAGGGGCATTATACCACCCCTTTAATACTATTATAATAGTTTTATTCATTAAAGGAGCTTTAAATTGATCAAAAGTGACACATTTACATATTTACATTATAACAAAAAAAATATTTAAAATAAATGCTGTTTTATTTGTCAAAGTATCCTGAAAAGAATGTATGACACTTTCCACAAAAATATTAAGCTGCACAGCTGTTTTCAAAATCTTGAGCACCAAATCAGCATATTAAAATGATTTCTAAAGGACAAAAATGAAAACCATTATTTTGAATATTTGACAGTATTACTGTGAGACATGTATGATATGTAACATTTTTATTTAATTATATTGAAAGGGATAATTCACCCAAACTAAAAAATCTGTCATCATTTACTCACCCTCAACATTCTTCAAAATATCTTCTTTTGTGTTCAGCAGAAGAAATACATTTATACAGGTTTGGAACAACTTGAGGGAGAGTAAATGATGACCATTTTCATTTTTGGGTGAACTATCCCTTTATTGATCAATGTTTTATGAAATTGAGTTTTGTTTACAGCATGCTTTAATGGTTTAAATCGAAGAAAATTTTGATTCCTCATGATATTAATCCATTTCATATTTTACATTAATAGAATTGATGACAACATAACTGTGCCCTTCGCTGACTTATGCCATTGCATTTCTTTAGAGAGACGTACTGCATTCAGAGTTTGAGGAAAAAGGCTCTGTTGATGCCTGTCTGCGGTTTTTAGATCCCAAAGTTGAGCACTGGCCTCCTGCGGTGGCACTTAGTCTGCTCCGAATCGGACTAGAGTGCACAGGAAGCAGAATGAGAGTCAGACCGACCATGGAGATGGTTAGTAAATGGCCTCATTTACTCAAACATATACACATATAAACATATATGTATAAACATTTTATTCGTCTTCAGGTGCTTCAGAAACTAAGCCAACTTCTTCCCTTGCCTGAACCCACTGAGGACCAACCACACACCCTAGACGATACGATCTTCCTTCAGTGGCCATACAACGGCCACGGTCCGGGTCTAAGCCTCCCTACTGAAGATGATGAAATGTGCAGCCCACCGCTGGAAGCCAGACTTCCCAAACTGGGAGAACCCTGCGAGTGCAGCCAGTCTGAAGTCACTTTCTTGAGTGTGGGAGATCCCGACTTGTCGCATTCCCCCAGGGAATCTCTCCAGGAAAATGACAAAGTGGTTTCAGCATCACAAAATGTGCAGGCCGACTCTGCACCTCACCTGGACTTATATGGGAGTTTGCCTGTGGAGTGCAGTTGTACCACCGGAGCCGAAGTGCAGGGGTGTGAGGACTGCTGCGCTAATGGCTTCAGTCGGTCGGTTTTTTATGTCACTCTAGGCAAGTCAAGGAAGAATACACTTGGACATCTGTCTGGAAGTATTAGGTTTCATTGACTAATCTACGTCCAGAAATAATATCCAACATTTTTCTGTTTCAGATGATGATGCCCTGCACTCTAAGGGTGACGTCAGGAATCCAGCAAAAGAGAAAATGAAGAATAAAATTCACTTGTACAACCAGGGGCTTATAAATACAGATGAACTTCTATCAAATAAGTCAGAGTGATTCACCCGGGTCGGATATCTCTATAAAAAATTTACTCTGGGAGTTCAATCAGCAGTGGGGAGTGTTGGTGCACATTTTGTTAAAAATACTTTATTTTTATTTTTTTGCTGTATTTAAAAATATTTGAATATGTTTTAACAATAATTTTATATTTATCTACTTAAAATGAAAGGAGTTTAGAGATAGCCTATACTTTATAACATATCCTCAAACTGTGTTTTAACATAAAAAAGAAGATTAAAAGTGGGTATGTGTATGTTGTATATTATAACTAATATATTTTTATGCAGATGCTTGCAACTACTGTCATTTAAGGGAGTGGAGGTCATTTATAATAGTTGACTGTTTGTTAAACCAATTATTTTAATGACTAAAGATGAAATCATTGCATGTTAAAACACTTCCCGATAGTGTCTAGAAATCCCTATGCAATGTAGTTTACGTTTTTTACGACTTAAGTATAATTAAGAAAACATAAGGGGCTTTTGATCTAATATGTTATGTGCGTAGTTATTTTAACCCATGCAATTAATCTACCGTTTTTTGTCATAATAAAGAGAACGAAAGCAACTACAATAATAATAATTTTACCGAGACTTTTATTTTGGAATCATCTGATGGCTGTTGAGTGGTGCAGTAATATAATCATCGATAAGAACCGCGAAATTAAAATGTATTTTCATTTGATTTAAATAGTATTACGTTGATGTGTACATTTTATTTTGTATTGGTATTAATATTTGTGGTCATTTTATAATGTGAATCAGTTATTTATTTAAAATAGCGCTCTGTTTTCCGTTCCAAGTTCTTGTGGATCCTACAAATGTGACCACGGTCACGTTTGCTTGTACTGTGGTCATATTAATTTAAATGTATATCTAATAATTTATTGAATATGAATACACATAAAATACACCAACAGCTCTTTTTAGACCCATCTACATACTACATTTTGACTATAGAAAATCTTATTTTTTAATGGCATTTTCTATTTTTGTTATACAATACTTTATATATTTTTATTTTATATTATTAATTAAGGTTAATATTTTACAATAAATGATGTACAGTAGTATCTAATTAGGTGTGACAGTTCCCTTTACTAGTGATTCCATTGACAGGAAGCAGCACATAAACTGAACGGACTTTTATTTTGGTGTTGTGTGATTGGCTGTTGTTGATCATGTTTACAGTCATGACTCACGAGTCCAAAAATTGAACCGCGCTCGCGAACTGCAGACAGACACATCTTCAAACGGACTGCATGAGTAAACATGGCGCTGCAAAGTCCCTCCGCCGGATTAAAAACCATAATTGGTTACATTTTACCAGAAGGTAAGGTTGTCCAGTCAAACCAAGATGATGTTTCAGGAAGTGAAGATGAAGAAGAGGAGGAAATACAGCCTGAATTTCTTGACATGAAAGAGATGGACTCCGTCTCATCTGGGGCAAACGTATTTAAATCTTCCGTGCCAGCGTCAAAAGAAGGTAAAACAACATTATATTTTAGCAAACATGTTTTATCCTTTGGTTATCTTTTGGTTTTATGAACACAAAGTTAGCAGATCTAAAATTGTATGCAATAACAGCAGACTCAACAAGTAAACATAGTTTTGTTCAGTAAACATATACATGTTTTCAGTTCACATTGGTACAAGTAACCATGTTTTCATTTCACAAGTTTGCAAGTAAGAAAGCGGCCATGTTTGTATTTTACATTGTGGTATGAAACAAAGTGTCCATTGATTGTTTACGTTTTACGTAGGGTCACTGAAAAGTGACATTAAAACATAACATTTGAATAGGCCTAAATAAAAACATCCTTTTTGTACTACATGTCGAAAGTGTTTTATATTTATGTGACGTGTCAGTAATAGGCCATTTATATTAATATATGATTTTATTTAAAAAAAATTTGTAGGACATTTTTCCAACTTCAAGCATAATGTTTTCTTAAATTGTAATTTCTTTTCTTAAATTGTTATTGAGTTTTAAATTAAAATTATCATGTAAAAGCTATATCATTTTATGATTTTTTATTTTTTTTATTTTGAACATCCCTTACCCATATGAAGCGATATTTAATTTTCATTGTCAGAAGTTACAAAGAAAGCATGTTTACAATTTACTGTTACAAGGAAAAATAATCATATTTATAGATTACATCGTTGTTAGTAAAAACAATCATGTTTAGTACAGTTCACACTATGTCAAACCATTTTTACAGTTTACACTGTTTCAATTAAAATCAACTAGCCATTGTTTCTCACTCCTACAGGAGGCATTAAGCTTATTTTAACAGTTAACTTTCTTGTGGAATTTCTGTTTATAGACATATCCTTTGTTTATGGACCGAACTATTCATGTCTTATTTTCTTTTGCAGTGTCATTCATGGCTGGTAAAAAGACGTACCGGGTTGAGGGCCGTTTTCTCCTCTGTGATCCCTGGTGGGAAGTAACCTGCAAAGTTCGCCAAGGCAAACGCAAAGCTTTCGTCAAAGGCTATCCCTCCTACAGCCTCCGCACCAATCTGAGATCAGAGGGACGATCACTTGTGTCTCTTTTTCTTACAGCATGTAGAGCACAACCTGACTTCGTTAACATGTTCATGCAGTGGTTGCCCAATGACAGACATGTGGAGCTTGTCAATGTGCTGGACGTCCTGCAGGAGTTTGAAGATTCATCGCCTGAGAATAAAGCTGTGGCTGAACAGCTCAAGGCACATGTCAGTTGCTCAGGTTGGATAATGTATACCATGTCTAGTTGTATAATATGCATAACACATAAAACAATATCAGAGTTGCTTTTGAAGTGATTTTTGGTAGAATATTATATTTAGCAACATTTTGAAAAATATGTTTTATCGTAAAACAAAGACACAAGCTATGTTTCCATCCAAAGTGGCGAATTTAATTTATGTTCAGAATTATAATATAGCATAAAACATTTGCGAATAATGCAGCATTT
The DNA here is from genome assembly GCF_951802725.1 of Rutilus rutilus. Lineage (NCBI taxonomy): Eukaryota > Metazoa > Chordata > Actinopteri > Cypriniformes > Leuciscidae > Rutilus > Rutilus rutilus. Next base: position 10,439,712 of record NC_140212.1, on the reverse strand, counting down.
CCATCCCAAGAAAAAAAGGATCTTCACTTTCTCGGAAATTGGCACAAAATATCTGTAATAAAAATGGAAGTCTCTGCAATTTGGGAAGCATATGATTACTTTTCTTTGTTAGTGTAAAGTGTATTCGGTAAAAGTGTTTCCTTCGTAGTTTATGCGCATGTCTTCTTTTCGTATTAATAATGTATCGGCCTCAATTGAGTGCATACGTTTCTTACTCACATTTTTAGAATTTATGCGCATCTTGGCATTTCCATCCAGATATTTTTAATGCAATATCCCAAAATGCACATAAAATTGGTGGATGGAAACATAGCTACAGAAAACATCACAAATGCTGGTAATTTCCTAAGCCTTAACCTAATCTAAATCTAAAATACACTTTTGCACATATAATAACTATGAAAAAAAGTGATTAAAATAATGATACCGAAATCATAATCACAAACCTTGTTCTTGTTAATTGTCTTTTTAAACACAGTCGCTTGGACACACGTGAGAGTCGCCAGCTCGTACCCTGGAATCATGAAATACTTGCCAACACTGCTGCCGGGTCAGTTTATGGAGATAATCAGCAAAGGAAGAATGAAAAACTTGCCGGGAACTTCCGAAAAAGATGATCCTACTGCACAAGAGCAGAACAATACAAATGTGTTGGCCAAACTTGAGGAGCTCATTAAGACTGATGTATGGAAGTTGGGCTTCAACCATGTAAGATTGCTTCCCGGGACACTTGTTGTTTGGTTTCTAAATCTAAAGCTCACATTATTTCCTTCACTATTTGATATCCTTGAATATTTTTCCGCTTTTTTTCAACAGATTATGTTTAAAGAATTGCATCTGATCCGGTGTGAAGCGAAAGTGGAGGCCTTCAAAGACTGTAATTTATTTTCTAGTATCCCGGTGCTCCAGCGTGACTCCTTGCTCATGTATGCGGAACTGAAAAGACACTGCAGAGCCACTGGCAGCACGTATGCCGACCGGCAGATGTTGCAGGATAAGATATCGCCTGAGACCGGAGATGAGGGTGCCTGGAATGCTTTGCATTTTCTTGAGAAACAGGGGGTGCTGATCAGGGAGGTCGAAAAGGTGGCACTTAGGAACCTCTTCGGCTATGAGAAAGGCATTGCCGAATGCTTGAGGGGCTTGGTTGAGGGAGAACCCTGGAAGATCCACTTGGATGTGAGGAAGGTTCTTCGCAAAGCGCAGCTGGATCGATTAAGAGCAAAGGCTTGTGAAAAACGCAGTATGGCTAATTTGAGGAAATCTAAGGCTGATGCAAAAATATCAATTTCAGCGGCCCAAAATGACATAGTTCAGGAGGCCGGGTGTGAGCAGATGCTTCTTGATTTTGCCCAGCCTGATGCTTCAAGCTTGGTCCACAATGGAGGAACGGCAACACGTTGTAATTCACCTGAAATTACAAAGCTCACTATTAAAGAGGAAAGTCACACTTCAGACTCCGGCGACTCAGATGACTCCAGCTACATGGATGTTGATCCGTCTACTATAGAGTTGGACCCCGATCAGGTGCGAGCAGCAGAAATGATGTGCGCCAACCCAGTAACCGTGATCAGTGGGAAGGGAGGTTGTGGGAAGACTACAGTGGTCAGCCTGGTGTTTAAGGCGGCCATGGAGCAACAGACGAGTGACAGGGAAGAGGTGCTGAAGGCCTGTGAGGTCTTTCAGAATGACTCTCAGGGGTCCGGTAATGGGCTGCTGTCAGACGTACACGAGGAGAAGAAAAAAAGTGAGGCGAGTGACAGTGATGAAAAGCCTGTGGAAGTTCTTCTAACTGCTCCTACGGGGAGAGCTTCTTCACTTCTTACTAAGAGAACCGGCTTCACTGCTTATACTATGCACCAGGTATAGTTCACATAACATAACTTTACATGATACTACATTTCATAATGTAATGTTATGCAATGTAATGTTACATAACTTAAACCCAACTTTACACTACATAACCTTTCATAACATGTTACATAACTTAAACAACAATTGTACATAGCATTTCATAACATAATTTTACATGACATTACATAACATTTAATTTCACAACTTTACATAACATTAAAAAACGCAAACATGACAACTTTACATATTTCATAGCATTGCATGACTTAGACATCACATAACATTTCATAACTTCACTGTACATTACATAACATTTCAGAATGTAATGTCTTAAGCATTGTATAACTTTACATAATACTTCATAACAGCATTACATGGCTTAAACAAGAGTTACATTTACATAACTTCACATTACACTTGATTAACAATAAATGAATCGCATTAAATTAAAGCTTTGTTTTCTGTTTTCCAATATGTCTTCCAAACTGTTCATTTCGATTTTAGCGAATATAGGTGTCTCAGTTGCTATTGTTACCTTTTTTTAATTCCACACATATTTACATGGTTAACCCCACCCCCCTTTCTTCAGGTTTTATGGAGTTTCATGAATGTAGGAAAAGATCCCAGTGGAAATCCTCAGGTTTGGAAGTTCTCAAAGGTGCGGGTGCTGGTGGTCGATGAAGGGAGTCTGGTGTCTGTTCAGATCCTTCATTCCGTTCTCAGCATGCTTACCAAACATGCAGACCTCCAGAAGTTCATTATTTTGGGTAGACATATTGCATGCATAATAGTTTCTCATTTAGGGTGTATTTGCAATGTATTTATCAGCGACATATTCTGCAGTTTTAAAGTACTTAAGTACTATTTTGTGTCTGCAGGAGATGTGAGGCAGCTGCCCAGCATTGAGCCTGGAAACACGCTGTACGATCTGTTTGAAGGCCTCAAGAAGGTCCAGTGGGCCATTGAGATGAAGACCAACCATCGTGCCGAGTCTGAGCTCATCGTCAGAAATGCTGGACTGTGAGCAGATAGCTTGTACTCTGTAATGTTTGATTAGGAACTTGGTTCCTTATTGGTTTGTTGGCTGTGCGTATATGTTTTTATGTACATTTACATTTACATTTAGTCATTTAGCAGACGCTTTTATCCAAAGCGACTTACAAATTAGGACTAAATAAAGCGAGTCATCATGAAGAGGCAAAAACAACAACAACGCAAGAAGTGCTCAGAATACAAAGTTCAGGCATTATTCAGAGTAGCATAAGTCTGATAAGTGATGTTTCAAAGGATTTTTTTTTTTTTTTTTTTTTTTTTTTTTTTATGAGGTTAAGTGCTCACGGAAGAGATGGGTTTTCAGCTGTTTTTTGAATGTTGCCAGTGATTCTGCATTCCGGATGAGGCCGGGGAGAGCGTTCCACCAGCATGGAGCTGTGAATGAGAATGTTCTGGAAAGTGATTTTGTGGCTCTCTGTGATGGAACCACGAGACGTCGCTCGTTGATCGATCGTAGGCGTCTGGTAGGGATGTAGACTCGTAGGAGTGAGTGAAAATAGTAGGGAGCTTAGCCTGTGATAGATCTGTAAGCAAGCGTCAATGCCTTGAATTTGATGCGAGCAGCGAGAGGTAGCCAGTGCAGAGAGATGAACAGAGGAGTGACGTGGGCCCTCTTGGGCTCGTTGAAGACAAGACGAGCTGCAGCATTTTGGATCATCTGTAGAGGTTTTGTTGCACATGCTGGAAGTCCGGCCAAAAGAGCATTACAGTAGTCAAGCCTAGAAATGACCAGGGCCTGGACCAGAAGTTGTGTTGCATGCTCAGTTAGGAAAGGCCTGATCTTCCTGATGTTGTGCAGTGCAAACCTGCATGATCGAGCTGTCTTTGAAATGTGATCTGTGAAGGACAGCTGGTCATCAAGCGTTACTCCGAGATTTCTGACCGACCTTGATGGGGTGATTGATGATGACTCTAGCTGGATGGTGAAGTCGTGTTGTATAGACGGATTGGCAGGGAGGATGAGAAGCTCAGTCTTTGCCAGGTTGAGCTGCAGGTGATGTTCCTTCATCCATGTGGAGATGTCTGCCAGACAGCTTGAGACCCGTGCAGCTACTGTGGGATCATCTGGTTGAAACGAGAGGAAGAGCTGTGTGTCATCAGCATAGCAGTGGTAGGAGAAGCCGTGTGCCTGTATGATGTGTCCCAGTGATGTAGTGTAGATGGAGAAGAGGAGGGGACCAAGAACTGAACCCTGGGGAACCCCTGTGGTCAGTTGATGTGCTCTGGATACCTCACCTCTCCATGCGACCTTGAAGGACCTACCTGTGAGATAGGACTCAAACCAGTGGAGTGAAGTTCCTGTGATGCCCAGTGATGAGAGGCTGGACATAAGGATCTGATGATTCACAGTGTCGAAGGCTGCAGACAGATCCAGGAGAATGAGGACTGAGGACTTGGAAGCAGCTTTAGCGATCCGTAGGGCTTCTGTGACTGACAGTAATGCAGTTTCTGTTGAATGCCCTTTCTTGAAGCCAGATTGGTTGACATCCAGCTGGTTGTTTAGAGACAAAAAGGATGTTATTTGGTTGAAAACAGCTCTTTCAAGTGTCTTCGCAATGAATGGTAGGAGGGAGATAGGTCTGTAATTCTCTACAGATGATGTGTTTAGTGTTGGTTTTTTAAGCAGTGGAGTGACCCGAGCCTGCTTGAATGCTGTAGGGAAGGTGCCAGTATGGAGGGATGAGTTGATTATGTGTGTGAGTGATGGTAGAAGTGTCGGAGAGATGGCTTGTAGAAGGTGTGAGGGGATGGGGTCTAGAGGGCAGGTGGTAGGATGACTGGAGAGGAGAAGTGTAGATACTTCTTCCTCGGTTAGCGAGGAGAAGGAGAACAGTGGGATATTGGCTGTGGAAGCGGTCAGTGTGGGTTCCTGTGTGTGTGGAGCTGAAAACTGACTGCTGATAGATGTTGTTTTGTTGGTGAAGAAGTTCGCAAAATCGTCAGCAGTTAAGGAGGAGGAGGGTGGTGGTGGAGGTGGGCAGAGGAGAGAGTTGAATGTCTTGAAGAGTGAACGTGTGTTGGAGGAGCTGTTGATCTTGTTGTGGAAGTATGAAGATTTTGCAGCATGAACATCCACAGAAAAGGAAGAGAGGAGAGATTGATACATACTCAGGTCAGATGCGTCGTTTGATTTGTGCCATTTCCTCTCCGCTGCCCTAAGTTCAGTCCGGTGTTCCCGAAGAACCTCAGATAACCAGGGGTTAGGGGGAGTAGCACGTGCTGGCCTGGAGGAGAGAGGGCAGATAATGTCTAGAGAAGAGGTTAGAGTGGAGCATAAGGTGTCCGTTGCTGTGTTCACATCCAGAGATGAGAATTGTGAGGGTGGGGGAAGAGAAGATGACACGGCAGAGGAAAGATGGGAGGGAGAAAGTGAGCGCAGGTTTCGCCTGAAAGTGACTGGTGGGGGTGTTGGTGGTGAAGGGGTAGAGAGATGTAGACTGAAAGTAATGAGGAAATGATCTGAAACATGGAGAGGTCTCACCAGGATGTTGTCTGTGATGCAATTGCGTGTGTAAACCAGGTCCAGTTGGTTGCCTGATTTGTGAGTACCTGTGGTGATGAGTCGTTTGAGATCGAAAGAGGCTAGGAGAGAGGTGAAGTCTGTTGCATGCGGCTTTTCGAGATGGATGTTGAAGTCACCAAAGACTAGAAGTGGGGTGCCGTCCTCAGGGAAAGTGGACAGCAGCACATCCAGCTCATCTACAAAGTTTCCCAGCTGACCAGGGGGACGATAAATGACTACAATATGGATCTTAGTGGGAGTTGTAAGTGTAATAGCATGATATTCAAATGAGTTGTTGTTGCATAGAGAAGAGAGTGCGGAGTATTTGAAATTGTTAGAAACGAGGAGCCCTGTTCCCCCACCTCTCCCAGACTGGCGAGGGGAGTGAGAGAAGGAGAAATTGCTAGAGAGAGCAGCAGGGGTTGCTGAGTTTTCTGGACGAATCCAGGTCTCAGTCAAGCCCAAGATACTAAGAGTAGAATGAGATGCGAAGGCTGGAATGAAGTCAGCTTTATTGACTGCTGACTGACAATTCCATAGACCCACGGAAAGAGAGAGTGGAATGTGTGAGGATGAGAGAATTGGACGCAGATTGGCAGTATTGCGTTGTCTTTTGCGCGCGATGAAGGGGCGTTGGCGAGAGATCACAGTAATGTGTTGAAAGCACATGTTGATTAATGGCAACAATAAGATAAGAGAGGGAAGGAGAGGGGAAAAGGAGATACGTAAGTGCCTTTCTAGTGTCCTTGCTCGGTGGAGTCGCGCAGGTAGAGTCGCTGGTCTTTACCCGAGTCGGTCTGAACACGAGGAGGCTGAGCACGAGAGCTGAACGCTTCCGCTGACGCTTCCGCGACAGCGCGCAAATTACATAGTTATACAGATAATGCTTCACCGCTTGAGTGAGTACAGCTGTTTCGCTCGGGCAATTAAGTCAAATAACGTGACAATGTGCCGAATCGAAACTGCTGAGAGCAAATAAGGCTTAAGTGCAAATTAGACTGCAATATTAATTTTCACTCGCGGCAAATATGTAATTTGTACAAATGTTCTCCTAATGACATTATGATGATTAATCATACTGCTTTTATTTCCATAATATTTCAGCATCGCAGCGATGGGTAAACAAAAGCTTTACAGTCCTCTGGAGTTTGATGCCACCATAAAAATGGTGAGACCCTCCACAGTGCCATCTGACAAAAGGTTTATATTTGTCAAAATCAGTGGGGAAAATTATTCTTTTGGTAAGTGAGCAGTCAAGAAATATGTGAACAATTTTTTATTTATGTTTAAAAAATGTACTTTATTCTTTTCGCAACACTTGTATAGACCTTATGTAGCTCCGCCCCTTTTCAGCGCTGCGCTCGTTGTCTTTTCTCTTCCGGTCTGTATTTTCACAGTGTTCTTGCGTATTTATGAATGAACGGCTCGTTTAAAATCTTCCCGGTCTACTGACATTTGTTAAGACTCCTGCTTTAAACATTACAATCCTCATGATAACTTTTGTTAACTTTACAATAAGAAAATCCACTTCACCAGCTAATTACTCCTCGACAGCGATGCCATAGAGATATACAGAGCGGCCGCAAAAACAGAAGTTCAAAGACAATATTCTAAAGATGGCTGCGCGCTTGAATCCAGGAAGAGAAGAATTATGTGAGGTGTTTTCTCTGTCACTGTGCTGCAGAAGCTCATTCTTTGCAGTAAAACTGTGAACCTGAAGGCCCAGACAATCTGAATAACAAAAGAAACACACTGATCAAAAGGAAACCAATCACTGTATTGTCCTCAGGGCATTTGTGTGGGCTCCTGTGTGTCTGTTGTACTGCAGGTTTTCCTGAAAATACACTTTACTGTTGTCTGTGACTCATTTCATACTTCGGGTGGCTACACAGCCACCTTCAATACATTTTACTCCCCCATAAGCACCTTAGTGCAACTTTTTGGCACACCGATATGAACATTTTGGCCGATACCGATAACCTATAATTCTTTATATTTGAAAGCCGATAACCGACATATTGGCCGATAAATCGAAATCCAAGTTTTTATATAATTTTTGAGAGCCTGATTACAAAAATAAAAGTCTCACTATTAAAAGCCATGTCCCAAGCACACACTTATAATGATGTTCTTATTATAATTTTATGTAGCCTATATGTGAACCTGGACCACAAAACCAGTCTTATGGGTACATTTTTTTAAATTGAGATTTATACATCATCTGAAAGCTGAATAAATAAGCTTCCGATAGAACAATATTTAGGACAGTAGGACAATATTTGGCTGAGATACAACTATTTGAAAATCTGGAATCTGAGGGTGCAAAAAATCTAAATATTGAGAAAATCATCTTTAAAGTTGTCCATTTCTGTTGGCGATTTTGTTGCATCCACTCACAAAAATACATTTTTGATATATTTAAGGTAGGAAATTTACAAAATATCTTAATGGAACATGATCTTTACTTAATATCCTAATGATTTTTGGCATAAAAGAAAAATCGATAATTTTGAACCATACAATGTATTGTTGGCTATTGCCAATTATATACCTGTGCGACTTGTGACTGGTTTTGTGGTCCAGGGTCACATATGACAGACTATATATTTCTTTTTTTAATTGATTTCAATCATGTTTCAAACAATTCAAAACCATCATGGCGAACAGTACGCATCTGAAATGTCTCAGCTGAAGGAAATAATCCATTATTTATCGGCTTCAATATATATATATATATATAGGTAAAAAATATATATATATTGGGCCGATAATGAGAACATTAAAAATGAACATATATCGGCCAATACCGATATGGTAAATTATGAATAAAAACCTAATTACAAGTCAAATGCATTGTTGAGGCACCAATTAACTGTCAAGCAAAATGGTATATATCTATCATTGAGCAATAACAACAAATTTCTGGCGCTGCTTAGACCTCCAGGATGCCGTTACATTCTTACTTAAGGAAGGTCCTGGACTGAAAAGTGATAAATTGTCACAATTTGTGGCTTTCAGGAGGTAAGACAGATTTAGCTTTATCACTCTATGCTGAGATGTCAATCTTTTTAAGAAAATGCTGAGTTTGCTAAAGTTGTTGTTTTTATTGTTCACAGGAAAGACTGTGAGTTGATCAATGAGCTTTGCTGCAAGAATTATTCTCAGCATACTACAAAGTTAGTTTTCTTACAAATAAAAAAGCATGACACTTTATTTTATTCCACTTTAAACCACTTCCATAGGTTGCCTTTTTAGAAGTTTATTTCTGTTTTAATATTTAGTGTAATCAATTACAGAACTCCCAAAAAGAAATTCAACTTTCAACGAAAGGATAAAGTTTGCTGCACTAAGAATGGCTATGTCTTAGACCACGAGGAGAAGAAGAGAGATGTGACTGTCGGAGCTTCACATGATTATGCCAGATCTTCCCATGATAACGGTGGAAAACAGAGACAAGATGAACAGGCGAAGAAAGAGCGCCTGTGCAATGGGGAAATTTTCTTTATTGAAGATGTACTGGAGTTTTATTTATCGATTTATTTATGCATTTATTGATAATCTCAAAATTATTTTTATGCTTTTAAATTCAAAATGCTTGACCTGAGTTGGTTTAACTTGTCCTTGTAATTGTACACCAATCCCAGGATGTTGAGAATGTTGAGGGAGGAAAAAAGAGGCGCTACCTGACACTAGATGATGTAAATGGGCGCGTGGTGAAGTGTGACTACAGAGAACTACAGAGAGAGTGTAAACTGCGGCATGCTTGGGCAAGAACCATTCACACCTTTCAGGTATCGATGCTCTTTGTTCATCTACGGCCCTGTTCACAGCGTTTGTCTCTGCTTCATGCAAATTGCTTATTTGTTTTCTCACTTCAGGGCTCAGAGTCTGAAACTATTGTGTACGTTCTTGGAGACAGCATTGCTCAAAACTGGCAGCATGTATACACTGCAGTGACACGCGGTCAGAAGCGAGTGTATGTGGTGGGTACAGAGAGTGACATAGAAGGAGCCATCAAGAAATGGATCACCCCACGTAACACACGATTGTGCTGGTTCGTCAAAACAACAGTTGCCAAACAAGGTCCTGAAGACTCTTTGACTCAGTCTCCCTGCAGTCAGAGTCAAGTAGACCCCCCTGTGAACCACAGTTTCGGGCCTTCACAGTCCACACCCGTGGCTCCACATTGCCCCAGCCTCCCCCAGTCGTTCTCCAGCACAAAACCTTCATGTATACGACACCTCTACAAGGAAGAAAATGAAAAAAACCATCAAACATCCAATACCTCTTTACAAGATGACATGACATTCAGTCAAACCTACTCTTGGTCGCCCATGGATGGTTGTGATGAGCCAAGCATGGTGCAGAATGAACATGTGTCCGAATTATCCAATCAGGTTGAAGATGCAGCGTTGTTAGAGACGATCAGCTCTTCCCCAAATGAAAGCAGCAGGGGTCCTAAACGGCTGATTCCTGTGGACACCTGCAGTACGCCGACTAAACTACCAAAGGTAACACATACACTAGAACATTTAGAAATGATTGACAAACAATGTGCTATTTTGTAATTGATCACGAAACAATTTTACTGGATATTTGATCATTAAGATGTCATACCAGAGCTCAAAGCTTTATTGGTGCAATGGCATTATGAAAAATGCCAAGTGTCAAAGCTGGTGTCAAGATGTCTGGACCCAGAGAGGGCTTCTCTCTAAGAAAACAAAAGACTTTTCTGGAAATTAACATTTGAACTCTGTCTTGCAAAATTAACACCCTCATCCGAGACACAATCACACTGAGTAGATCACACCTCAGTATTGTCTTATCTGCATTTCCTTCCCTTCACAGCCTCTTCCCCCTCTCCTCTCTCTACTACTAAAACTTATATTTTGAAGTTTTATTATTAAAGTCTTCTTGGATGTGCAGAAAAAAATTTAATGTGTCAGATATTAATATTTATGATTATAAATTCATTTAGGATCAAAATATGCAAAATTGGCACTCCATCCATAGACAACAGTGATATTATTGGAAATGTAAGTCGTATACTGAATGTTTTAGGCTGAACGTGCTTAACGTTCTGTGATCTCCTCTCGCTTCAGAAAACCACTTCAGAAGAGTCTCCGTTGTGCAGCGCAAGACTGAATCTTATGTCCATTACGAGTCCCAGCTCCAAAACCCACGGCAGGCAGCTCTTCCGAGACGATTCATACCCTCACGTTGAAAAGCCTTAGAGGGGTCATTCTCAGACCCAACATGCCAAAGCGGAAAGAGCTAAATCAGTCCAAATGTGCATGTTATTTGGCTTTTCAGAGGATTTGGATAAACCTGAATTAGCTTTTTACATAATTATGAATAATTTGCTAGTTTCACCCTTGAGAACAACAATATCTTGTAATATATTATGGCTCTGTGAAAGAGATGTGTGAGTTCTAATTTCCGCTAGACATACTTTGAAAAGTATAATTCTTAAATCATAACAATTGAGTAAAAGAAGGCTTAAATATGAAACTGAAGTGCGATTTTTGCCATATCCAAAAAACGTATGTTGTACGTAGACCATATTTGTAATGAAAGTAATAACTATTACCGTATCATTTTAAAGTCACTTTTATGTTTTTATCTTTCCTGACAAACTTGTTCAGATTCAAACATGTTATGCAGTTTTTTTTTTTTTTTAAATGTCCACGTTTATATAATATGAATCACAGCGTTTGTATTAGGGCTGAAGCAATTGTTTGACTCTAGACTTCACAATTCAGTATACCTTAAAAACCGTTAAGGCTCAATTCAAAATCCATTTGAGGTTTGACTGGATGTTGTAATTGTTGGCATAATTTCACTTTTTATTTTAAACCTGAAGCATGTGACAGGTTTATTTCAAAAGCTCAGTATGATGGTTGTCTAACATCACATCATCTAATAAATCAGACTGAACAATAGCAGTCTTTTTTGTTTATTCAAGCTCAATTGCATGTTTGATCTATGTATATTAAACATGCACTCATGTTTCTCATCTTAAATGTCATCTTGTTTCTCAAATCTAATATGCAGCGTTCATCTCTTTTAATATATTGTATGTAGATACATTTAAAATACCCATAAAGTTCATGAAAACAGCACATCGAGTGCTTTTTGTGTTATTGGTCAAAATATTCAGGGTTTTACTCCACTTATTTGTGCATTTTTCTGCTTTTCTGGGGGGTGTCAAGAAAAAACAATCTTAGATACTCTCTTGTCAAAGAGAACCTATACTTTTGTTCAAAATAAGTCGATTATTTCTATTTGAATATACCGGTAAAGACCCCTCTGCTATAGGGTTTTGTTTATTATTTATTTTATTTTATATAAATGTTCAATAACATAAGAACATTGTAAAGGAACTACCTCTGCTATAATAGTGGTCACACGTTCGTTAATAAATACAAAAAACGTCATCATTCTACGCCTTGCGTAGCGGTGAAATGATTGGCTTGAATTGTTCTACGTCGGCGTATCAGTGACGAGCAATCCCGGAAGACGCGCAGTATCGTGAAAACTGTCAGTGAGTGTGCTGTGCAGAGCTGCTACTTGACAAATCAACCCGATTTTTAAAAGTTAATTTCATCCAGTGAGTTATATTTCACCATGTCCGCAAGAAATCCAGGAATGCATCTTGGTAAGTTGTTTAAAAAAATAAATTAAAAAAACCTTTAACGTTAATTAATACTGCTACTTTTTCACGTGATAGGACAGGCATTTAATTAAAAAGGACAGAAGACAGAGATTAAAGTTCTTTGCAAGCTACTAATGAGCAACAGACATAGTGATATGACGTAAGCTATACATTGAACATGTAAAGTGCAACGTATATTCTTCGTGTTATGTGTGGTTAATCTTTAACTCAATCTGCAGTTGAAACTCACTATATTTATAATTCAACCTTCATACGGCCTGTGTAGTTAATCCTAAATTTAATTCTGGTTTTCTTTCTTCTTTCCCTAAACAGTTGATTCTAAACTCTAAATAAAATGCATTTAATGAATATCACATGACCCATGTGTCTCATGACACAAGTTGAGCAGAGGGAAATAACCAGACTAAACTGATTTTAAAACATCCTTCATTATTTATTCTTGCTTTATTTTAGATCTGGAATGGGTGTCAAAAGTCAGAGTCAACACTCAGGCTGTTCTTAAAAGAGCCCAGCAGATCCAGGGACGCAAAGTGGCCAAAAAACAGTGGCAGGTAAACTGTTTACAATATTTATGGTACATGCTCACTCCTATTGCTTGATGCCATCTTTATTGACCTGCATTGGTATTGTAGGCTGCCTGGTTGCTGAAGGCTGTCACATGCATTGATCTGACGACCCTCGCTGGTGACGACACACCCTCCAATGTCCATCGACTCTGTATGAAGGCCACACGGCCCATCCGTCACGATCTGCTGAAGAGCATGGACATGCACGACAAAGGTGCCGCTGTTTTGCATATACACGTATTTATCTGTCACATCATCCCTGTTGGTGCCGTGCACAGGTGCACTTATATCTTCTGTCACTCATATTGCCGTTTGCAGTATAAAATAAGCTTACAACCATTTACACCCATTAAACAAATGACTGTTAGAAGCATTTTAGATCATAGTAATTGACTAATTACTCCAGAAATTTGGATCCAAACAGATTACTAGTATATTTAATGACAGCTTAATGAAAAATATAAAAAAGTCTTGAAAACTCATTATTGTTCCCAAAGTGGTAGATTTTTTTTTTTTTTTGTCTGTAAATTTATCTTTATTATATTTTATAATTTATAGATTATTATTATATATTGTATTATATTTTATACCTTAATTTTGTATCATAATACACTACTGTTCAAACATTTGGGGTCATTAGGATTGTACTTTTTTGAGATAAATAAATCATTTTATTCAGCAAGGATGAATTAAACTGACATTAAAGACATTTATAATAAATGTTGAAATTATTTGACTACAGTTTACACACAAAAAAAAAAATAATAATAATAATAATAATAATAATATATATATATATATATATATATATATATATATATATATATATATATATATATATATATATATATAATAAAAACATCTTGAGCACCAAATCTGCATATTTCAGGGATCATGTGACAATGAAGACTGGGGTAATGGCTGGTGAAAATGCAGTTTTGCCATTCCAGGAATAAATGATATTTTAAATGTACTAAAATAGAAAACACTTATTTTAAATTGTAGTAATATTTCACAATATAATTTTGTTTTACTATATGTTTAATCAAATAAATGCAGCCTTGGTGAGAATAAGACTTCTTTAAAAAACATTAAAAAGACCTCAAACTTTTAATGAATAGTGTATATGTTTTATGTATTATATTATTTTTATTTTATTAATGTTTATAAATGTTAATTATTTTATGTTATATATTATATTTTAGTGTATTGATGGTTTTCAGTTTTAGTAACATAAGCGTGTCACTGTATATCTGCCCACAAGAGGGAGATAAAGCTCTTTTCACCGATAGTTACTGGCTGAAGAGATCAGTGACTTTAACAACTTAAATTCAACATTTTACTGAATAAAAAAATTGTAACACAATAAACATTAAACGTTAACAGATGTGTTTTCTTTGTATTTTTGCGTTTTATTTACTTTTATGTATTTATTAAAATGTAGTCTTTGCATGAAATGAATTATAGATTTCTTTGACTTTAAACACTGTGTGTGTGTGCCTGTGTGTGCGTGTGTGTGTAATTCCAGGAATCACGACTGCAGCTGTCTGTGTGTACCCATCACGGGTGGCTGATGCTGTAAAGTCTCTGAAGGCAGCAAACTCTAGTCTTCCTGTTGCATCTGGTAAGACATTTGAAACTGCTTATCTTTAAACACATTTCAATCCTTTATAGACATCATCCTAGAGAGGGTGCAACCGCATTGTCTCACCTCACTCTCTTTGCTTCAGTGGCCACTGGTTTCCCTGCTGGACAGACGCCACTGAAGACCCGTCTCGAGGAGGTCCGGTTGGCTGTGAAGGATGGTGCTACAGAGATTGATATTGTCATAAACCGGACTTTAGCACTCACTGGACAATGGGCAGGTGTGTGTAACAAGGGTACTAAGGGAATGCAGATACAGTTCCTACCAAAAAAATCCTCTTAAACCAGACTGTTTTCTGTTGGTTTAAAGGGGTCCTAATTATGCTTTTTTACAGTTCAACTTTCTTTAGTGTGTGATGTTGCTGTTTGAGCATGAAAAAGGTCTGCAAAGATACAATGTCCACTCCAAACAGAGTTATTCTCCATATCAGCAAGCACTGTTTCTGAACTCCCTGTAACGCCTTGATTGTAGTCTTGAGTTTTCTTCTGGGAACGTACATGTCACAATATTCCTCATTTAAATAATTCCCGCCCCAAGGTATGCACAAAAAAAGGCATGGTTGAATTACGTTAGTAGTTTGTTGAAACATTCGTGACATTTCCGAAACGCTAAGTGGTTGACCGATCACAACACACTGATCCAGCCAGCCAATCAGAGCACAGTGAGCTTTTCAGAGGGAGGGGCTTCATACAGACAAGAACTGAACAGAGCGTTACTGACAGACTTGGAAGAGAGGTGCTGCAACAATGTCAAATATGTGAAAAATAAGGTGTTTTTTGAACATTCAAGCATGAAAACCAATTCTAGTAGACCCCAAAAACAACATTAAGACTTTGTAAAAGGGAATAATAGGTCCTATTTAAGCTGCTCTCTTCCAAACTGATCAGCTGACAATGGCCGTAACCATCACAAGTACACAAAGTACGTTTTTCTTCAGTTCTACATTTTTGTCTCTCATTGTTAAATGATCTCCTCAGCCCTCTACGATGAGATCCGGCAGTTCAGAGAGGCCTGTGAAGACGCCCACATGAAGACCATCCTGGCAGTGGGAGAGCTGGGAACCTTCACAAACGTCTACAAGGCCAGCTTGGTGTCCATGATGGCAGGTGAGGACATTAAGCATAGATCTAAGAGGAAACATTTAGTTTTAATTCGCAGAACTGCTTGCAATCCTGAAGTCAGAAAATAATTATTATTAAATGTTTTTTTCTATATTATGATAATAGGACAGTTCTATCACTCTGATATTTTTGACTTCACGCCCTTCAATAATATCAAAATGAATTTTAATTTAAAAATGAAGAACTTTTTTTTTTTTTGAAAATATATAATAATTTAAATGATCATTATCCATTATTGTCTAATTAATTTTAAATAATTATTTAAATGTATTGATTTTACCGTATTGTGTAATTTTTCTACCCTTGTCAGGCCCTGTCTCAAATGGCATATGCACTTTCAGTCTCGTGTCCGTTAAGTCCATGAGAGTAGGGTGTTCCATTTGTCATTTTAGGTGTCAGAATGGTGTTCACGAGCACCCCCTTTGCGGTCGATATGCGCACGTTTGCCGAGCCCGCACTGAAGCGAGACTTCTTCCTGAGTAGTCAAAGCGGCGTTACATCACGAAAGTGCAGACTCGTAGTGTTTAGGGTGCCATTTGGGACGGGGCCTCAGAAGAATGCACACTTTTTAGTGTCTGTGCAGTAACAACATCCACCAGCAGGGACTAACTGCTCATGATCAATACCAAAAGTGATGCTTGCCTTAAGCAAGTTTGATATTTTGTCCAGAGTGTGGCGCCATTGCTCATCCTTTTCGCACTCAGCATCCAGATCTCTCAGACACACACACACACACACACACACACACACACACACACACACACACACACACACACACACACACACACACACAGAGCAGGCCAGTGACTGTATGCTTAAATAGCCATTGCACATTAAGCCGATTACTGTACCCAATTGTCAGCGGCTCTGATAGGGATCGTTATTAAAATGCATTGCTTTTGTCGCCGCGCTCATTCCTTAATCTCCCCTTGTTCCTATGAATTGCGTATGAGGTTTCTGAAATTGAATGATAATTTCACCTATTAATCTGCGACGCCGGAGCTATTTTACTCCCACGCTCTCCGGCAGTGTCCCCCCGCTCCGCCGCAAATGAATAGAGCTTCATTACTGTCGCCCGCGTTTAATAACCGTTATCCATTATCGTGTAATTAAGACTCCCCAGAACGAATCTCAAGGATTATGTCAGTTTGAGGGAGAGGGTGAGCAATAGAGTGAAAGAGTGTCGGAGGAAAGGGGAAGGGGTGGGAAAAAGAGTGGAAAAACACATAGAACGTATCTTTAATGAACTGTAAAATGTTCATCTTGTTCTGTGCGGTAATGAACAGTCATTAGACATGAGGAAGGGCAGGCGGGACTCGGGCGCTGGGGGTTAGAGCTGGTCCACAGTTTGTGGTTCATCCATTAGAAGCGTCATTTTATCTTCTATTTTTATCGGAACGCTGATAAACCGTAATTGGCTATGAAGGAGAGGAAGGGAGAAATGAAAGCTCTTATTGATGAAGGAACGCACACCCTCTGAGCCCTGCCGACGGGACCATATGTTCTTGTCTAGCCTCCCCTGCCCTCGCGACTAATGTCCTGTCGGGGTTCAGAATCTGACGCCTCTCTGAAGTGCCTGAATGGAGGTGCTAAAAATGTGCTGGACTTTCTAATTTGAAGAAGTGAACTTTGACCAGTCAGTCTGAGCCAAACAAGTGTCAGATGCAAGTTTTTGGCTTTTATTGACGAAGAATTATAATACTAACCGGTGTGACCTGAAATATGCAGATGTATTAAACCACGTTGAAATGTACTCTGTGCTCTCATCTTGGTTTCATATGCTTTTGAAAAGCTTGTATATATAATTTCAAGAGAGGTTTTAGCTTGATGACTCTAAATGTCATGTGGTGTAACCGTTAAGTAAAAATTAAAAGCACATTTTCCTTGCACCTTGAATACATGTGAATAAGTGTACACATCTTAAGCAGGATGGATTCTGATTGGCTGTCAATGGTTTTATCATTCATCAGCTGGAAAAAAAATTACTTCAACGCTATTGTTCTTCTTTCTGTGCCGTTATTGTTATAGTTGTGGTGTGGATTCTGCTATTCTTTTATATGTAGAACAATTTTTTGAACTATATCTTTATTGTTATTGTCATAGTTGGTGTAAACGGACCTTTAATCATTTTTGTCATTTTCAAAAAGATTTTTAAAAACATTTACAATTATCATGAATTATTAATTCATAAATATCATAGTTTTTGGGAGTCACTCGACATGACATTTAACAACCTTAACTAAACATATTTTGCCATAAGAAGGTACATAAAAAAGTATCTGATATTTTAAGAGACATATTGTCCTTTGTCAATATTTATTTTATATATTTGAATTTATTTGCATGTTGGTTGCACCACATGACTTTTTGGATAATTTGGACAAAATAGTTTCCAATATTTGTAATGAATAATATTTTAATTAAATTAATAATTCTATTAAAGTTAATGCCAAATAATTAAAAAGGTTTTCTTTATATATATATATATATATATATATCATAAATAAATATCACCCTGACATTTGTTTACTTCATGCCCTCCAAAATATCAATATAAATTTTACATAAAAAAAATAAATAAATAAAAAATTGTCTACGTTGGCTTTTCTCTGCCTGAATGAGGATCAGAGTGGACCATACTTCATGCCAGTAGTCAAAAGGCTTTGTATTTTCTAACCACTAGGATCGGACTTCATCAAAACTTCAACCGGCAAGGAGTCAGTCAATGCCACTTACCCCATTGCCATAGTAATGGTGCGGGCCATCCGTGACTACTACTTGAGGACAGGCCATAAGGTAAAGGACCCATTATACCCTTAAATCACCTTCTTTAACTGGAATCATCCAGCCTGTTTGACTGATCATTTGTGGGTCCTCAGGTGGGTTTCAAGCCCGCAGGAGGCATCCGTACGGCGCAGGAGTCTGTTGTGTGGCTGACCCTGATGAAGGAAGAGCTCGGAGACGAGTGGCTCGATCCTCACCTTTTCAGACTAGGAGCAAGTAGCCTGTTAGCTGACATCGAGCGGCAGGTAATTAAACCAACACTGTTTCACACTCACGCAAAGCCGCTCTATTCTGGCTTCAGATGTGATAAAGTGATAATTACCATCCATTATGGCTGGAAACAGACACTGTTCAGGGAGTGCGGCATCGTGACCCAGGTCACCTGTGGTGAATAGGATATAGATTAGCTCTTTTATTTATGTATTAGGCTAAATGCAGCTGCAGTGACAAAGCTTTGTCATCATATATAGTTTTATTGAAGCTGAACGTTATTTTAATCTAAAATTTTTATTGTTACAGATTTACCACTACGTGACCGGACGCTATCCCGCCTATCATGAACTTCCTATGGCCTGAGTTTAAAAAAAAAAAAATCACAGATTTGGGCCGATGAAAGCTGTTCAGTGACACAATGGAAAGACATCACACCTGTTTATTATGAAAAGAATTATAAAGAAAAGAAGTGAAATGAAGCACAGTATCTGTCCTAAACTAAGAATATATTTTATTATATTGTCTTTTTTCAAGTTATCTTGTAGAAAAAATGCAAACCCAAGAACATTTCTGGATGACATGGTGCAACCTGAACCGTCAGAAGTAAAAGCGCTCGCTTTACGTCAGCGCAAAGGCCTCTTGCATCACTTTCTCATATCTGCGATTCCCAGCAGCAGTTGTTCCTCAGACAAGCGTACAGATCTCGTAAGCTGCACCTGGGGTTACGCTATCACTGTCCGAGCCTGATGTTATTTGACTTCCGCTGAGCTAATTTCATTAATCAAGCGCTGGATGTCAGAAGTGTGTGTTTGGGATTAATTAAGAGGGGTTAAGAGAGTTTAAATGATCAGATAAAAGCGCGTGCCAGTTAGAGCTTCGTTTGAAGACTTGAACTTTCTTTTTCTTCTCCCTCTTTCTTCTTTAATTAAGAGATCTCGGGCCGTGCCCTTGACTGGGATGGAGGATAAATGACTGAATTAATTGCGGAATGGGGAATGAGCCGAGAGGTGCGAGTGCAGCGAGATTGAAACTTCGGTAAATTCAGTCGGAAAACTGGAGCACAACTAGATTTGTATTCACAGAGAAGCAGTAAAAGCTATTCTCACAAAAGCTTAATAATACCTGCATAAGCACTATGGTAAACTGGTATTAGCATTCCTAAGAGATCCACAAGCAGCGGGATCCAGAAGAATGAACTAATTAATGCTCAAAAAGAATTATTTAGAACTTGATTAAAGCCCAGAAAAAAAACTTTTGAAATTTCTATCTATCTATCTATCTATCTATCTATCTATCTATCTATCTATCTATCTATCTATCTATCTATCTATCTATCTATCTATCTATCTATCTATCTATCTATCTATCTATCTAGGCCGTTCGTTCTTTCACACATCCATCCGTCTGTCTGCCTGTCTATCCTTTGGTTTGTTCGTCCATCCATATGCAGTATCCATTTGTCCATATATCCTTCAATCCTTCTGTTCATTTCTGTCTATCCATACATCCATATATCCATCCATCTGTTTGTTCGTCCATCTATTTGTTCGTTCGTTCATCCATCCATCCATCAATTCCTTCGTCCATCCATATGCAGTATCCATTTGTCGATATATCCTTTTAGTCTTCTGTTCATTTAATTTCTATCTATCTACTATCCATCCATCCATTTGTTTGTGCATCTGTTTTTCCGTCCGTTCATCCATCCATCTGTTTGTTCATCTGTCCATAAATCCATTTGTCCATATATCAGTCTGTCTGCTGTCTGTCTGTCTATCCTTCTATCTTTCTGTTCGTTTGTCCATCCATATTCAGTATCCATTTGTCCACATATTCTGTATCCATTCATCCTTCCATCCGTTCATCTGTCCCTCCATCCATCTATCCATCCATCTGTTCGTCCGTCCATCCATCCGTTTGTTCGTTCGTCCGTCCATACAGTACATCCATCTGTCTGTTTTTCTGTCTGTCTGCTGTCTATCCTTCTGTTCGTTTGTCCGTCCATACATCCATCTGTCTGTATATCCGTCTGTTTTTCTGTCTGTCTGTCTATCCTTCTGTTCGTTCGTCCATCCATAGAGAGTATCCATTTGTTCATATATCCTTCTATCTTTCTGTTCATTTCTGTCTGTCTGTCCTGTCTATGACTCTATCTGTAGTTTTATCTGAGACACATTGATCAGCTGCTCAGCTGATTGTCAGCTGTGTGTTGTGCCTGTGTTTCATTAGCAGTGACTGTAGTGGTTTATGAGGCCACACTGGCAGGGCTGAGTAAGAGTGATGGAGCTCCAGTGCTCCCCGAGGCCATGACAGATTAGCTTCACTTACATAAAGGCATGTAGATCATCTGCAATCTGGACCCGTGGCCCACGCCACCAAGCCAGATAACGCTGAGGGATTGAGTTAGCCTTTAGATTGATTCTCCCCTCCACAGACAACACTTCCTCTCCTTCGCTTTCTTCCCTGCTTTTCTCCTAGCTCTCGCCTCTCTTTTACTCAATCACATTCTCTCCTTCAGGCATGTGTATTTCTTACGAACTCGTATAGCTGGAAAATACAATATGTGAGTTTTAGTAATCTCGGTCCTCTCCACCTGTCTAACACAATAGCAACGCTATAATCATGTATTTCAAGCTGAAACAAACAAATTTGACTAATGCATAAGAAGAAATATATTATTGTATATTGTCTACTAACGTGCCAGTAAATTTTATCAGGGCGGCACAGTGGCCTGTGTGTGTTTGTGTGTCCGTGTGTGTGTGTGTGTCCGTGTCATGGGGAGGGTTGGGGAAAGACCTGGTGACCCACCCCTGAAAATTCATGGACAGTCTCTCTCGTATGGCAAGAGACAAATATAGTAAAATATAGATTTTTACTAAAATATAGTAAAAATATAGTAAAAAAAAAACAAGTTTACCAGTGTTTTTCACTAAATAAACAGCAGGAAGTTTTATATATATATATATATATATATATATATATATATATATATATAATATAGTAAAACATAGTAATAAACAGAAACATGTATTTTAATATGTTTAATATATAAAAATGTCAAATGAAGACTGAATATTATTTTATGCTGATGCAAACAAATTTCACAAAAATTATTGAAACTTATCAACCTTTAACACCAAGTTTGTCTTCTGTATTTTGTATTGCTAGCAAAAGTATTGTGAATATATTGTGAATATGTGATATATCAGCCAGCCATAGTTAAGTTTTAGCATCCGTTTCCACCCTTTATCACATTTTCTTTCTTTCAAATCTTTATGAACACATCCATTTGTTCTAGCAGTCTAATTTGATTATGAGGTCATGCAGTGAATGAAATGTAAATGAACCAAGGAAACAGCTGAAATGCCAAAGGGAATGACTGAATTACATGTGAATTATTCATTAGAATATGTAGGTCTGCTGTTCAAGGCGCTGTTTTGCATTTGAAGTGTTTCATTACATTTGACATACAATCTGATACAATTCTTAACATCCCATGGAAATCTTGTAATGGGAAAACTTTGTGGTTCACAATAGCATTCCCAATGGGGTCCAAAACGTGCCAAATGCAAGTCAAAACTGCCTTTGCCGAGTAAATAAAACCTACGCTGTAGTTGGCTGGTAACTTTATTTTGAGCTTTGACATAATACATGGCTTAAGAGCGGTATCTGACCCTTATGATGCGATCGATGAAAATCAAAGACTTGTGGCAACATGTAGAATATTCTTATAATGCCAAAATTATAATATGAGGACTAACTGAATAAATGAATACAAACAATTATGCTAAATTATTATGGTAACACTTTACAGTATTAGTTAACTACTTTAGTTAACATGAAACTAAAAATGAACAACTCTTCTACATTTATTAATCTTAATTTCAACATTTACTAATATAAAATGTTGTATCTATTAACATTAGTTAATGCATTGTGAACTAACATGAACAAACAATAACGACTATTTTTACTATCTAACATTAACAAAGATGAAAAAAATACGGTATAATTAGAGATTATGTAAGATTATAATTATTTATATGCATTTTACTAATTTATTCTTAATTAATTAATTAATCATAAATAATAAACATTTACGGGTATATTAGACTGAACATAAATCTTAATTCACTTGTTATTGGCATGTGTGGCAAAAAGTACATTTGCGCCCTGATTCAACAATAAACTTATAGGAGTCAATCTGTCGTATATTTTTAATTCAGTGTGTATGCCGTTATGTAAACGCTCTTGTAACCCGGTTTCTGAACCGGTCGCCACTCACTCACTCACTCTCTGACAAATGTCTTTTTTCAGATTGATTGCTTTTCTGCTGTTTTATTCATAAATGTTTTTTCTTTCTCTTTGTTCCTTGAAGCGGTTGTGAAAAATGGTGCGCTCAGGGTGGCGTTTCCAGGCAAAAAAAAAAAAAAAAATATATGTATCATTTTTAATGACACGTGCGTCACCTGTCAACTACATCATCACAGGTCAGGATTTTTGCGTGTTGGAGGTTTTGTGTGTGTGTGTGTGTGCTTTTCACATATTACCCAGCGGCAACAGCAGCCTACCTCGTAATCAATTGCTATGGAAACATGTTATTCTGTGTGATTAATAGCATACACACATCTTATGTTATTCTCATTTGTCTGAGAGTTGTTCAAGGGTGCTTAAACAGAAACATCCAGCGCTGTGCCGCATTCATTCTGATAGGGTGCCATTGCTTATCATTGGCACGTCATCTCTCGGCTGCTGAATTTTAACATGCTCGGAGACAAAAGAGAGCAAAACGACTGCAAAAAGATCTGTGACAGGATGTCAGAAGTTGTCTTCGAAACGCTGCCGGTGAGATTATGAATAATTGGCTGCATTTATTGAGCTGCATATGACAGTGAAGCCTGACAGTTTTGTGTCAATTGCATGTTAACATGCTTGTTTTGACATTCTCGATTTAGGAGTCTTGACAAAACAGATATTGTCCATGTATGCACGTATGGTATGTGCACAGTGTTGGGGAACTTTCCAAGCTACATGCTTGTCATAATCTAATATAGTTTAGCTACAGTCAAGTTACTCTTGCTGAAATAGCTATCAATTTGTTGCTTATCTATTTTTCTCCTGTGAGGAGTTCAAAATAAACTTTCTTTCTTTCTTTCTTTATGAATTTTTTTTTTTTTTTTTTTTTTTTTTTTGCTTGAGGATTCACATTTTATTTTAATTTTGACCACCTGAGCTACTCTATCTGTGACACTTTTTACTTTATATTGTATTTTATTGCTTTAAATATTTTATTTATATTTTCATTTCAGTCATATAAGCTTTCAAAAATTCAGTTATATGAGCCAATGTTTTATTTTTATTTTTGTTATTTGTATTTATTTGAGCAAATTTTTTTTGCTTTATTTTCATTTCAGTTATATAAGCTCATTTTTGTTTGTTTTGTTTTGAAAAATCTGTCAGTATTTCCAGGTTTAAATTCGATTTTAAATCTTACATTTTTCACACTCTCAGACTCAATATTTCCTTCAAAAGCGTCAGATCTGCCAGAAAGGTTAAAGGGAGAGCTAGAATGAATAATAGTTTGGGAAAATGAATCCTGCACATAAGAAAAGCTGTCCTTCACTACACATCAAGAAATTCCATTCAGCCACAGGAGACAAGTTTTCTTTTATTCACTTTGGGTTGAAGGTCATCAAAACTCACACTTTGCACCTCATCAACACAGTGGGAGTGAACAAGGCGGAGAAGACAATTAATCCCTAATGATATTAATGATGCAATTAGAAGGTATACCAGCTTTTCCCGTGAAGGGGACGGAAACCGGTAGCGATGCTATCCAGGGACTTCACTAGTGTCAGTCCGCACCCTCTGATGCTGCTGTGATGCGCGCAACAAAAGAAAGCCACTGCAGGAGCGTCTCTCGTTGCGTGCAGTTGAATGTCTTTGAATGTTGACCTTGGCACGGAGCTCCCTTGCGACCGAGTAGTGAAGGAATACATGTATACGAGATCAAATGCGCTCGGGCCTCACCTGGCACTGCCGGTCTGATGTTTGACTCTCCGAAGAGCCTTTGCTCCAGCCACACTTGTCAAACCCCACTGCTGAAATTAACGAGGAAAAGTTAATTAGCTTTGATCCCTCTCAGATCTGCAGTGGATAAATTATTTGTCATTGACAGATCAGCCAAGTATTTATAATCCATTAAAACGCTACAGGGCTGATGAAATGGAAGGTGAATGGCTTTTACAAAGACTAACGTGAGCTTAACTGTTGGCATTTACCCGATATCAATAAATCCTCATTCAAGTAAAAGGTTATGCATGTCGACAATAGAAAACTGTAAAAGTTGAAAAAGTTAGTTTTTTAAGCTTAATTAAGTGGCTAATGTTCACAGCTAAAGGTTGTTGATTAAGCTTATTTCATTTGATTAATAGTATATCAATAGGTAATAAGATCCCTTTTGAAATCCCTGAACCCACTACTAGTTGGTGTTTGCAGTGTCCGAATTCAAGTCTTCAGCTTCTTGAGAGGTGAAACTGATCCTCTGCAATCTGATGTACATTAACAAGGCCATATTTCAGACCTTACAAAAGGCCACAGTTGCAGCACAATCAATATGAAAATACTCCAAATAAATGAAAAAAGCTCGCAAAGGAGGTTCAGCTGGTGAAGATGAGTTTGAGGGAGGGGCACTGAATTCGCAGATTACAACATTTGATGGATACTCCAAAAACATGGCGGTGATCTTTATTGATCGTCTTGTTTCTAATCAGGGAGTGTAATTATTGACTCCTGTGAGGCTGTACGGGGAATTTTATAAATGCCGTTTTAAAATGCAGGTTTGCACATCGTGATTTAGGGTCAAATTGGACCAGTTTGGCTATTTTGGAATTCCAATGACGACTCTTATCCTAAAGTAAAATCAAACGGGACTGTAAAGGTTGAGAATTACATTGGTAAAGAGGGTTCCTCACAGGAGCGTCTGTATCTTGTGTGAGCTGCGTTTCCGCATCCAGAATACGAACAAGTTTCCTGAGGTGTTTTACCCCAGCTTTAAATATTAAATGATTTAGTTTCACAAGATGAAAGCCCGTTGTTTGTTTAAAAAACCTTTCCTAGGTTCAGTGACTGCCTGAAGGTTCAAGATACAGAGAAAGAGAGAGAGTTTGAGAGACCCAAACATGTTCTCCAGGTGTTCCCGGTGAAGAAATCAGCATCTGCACTGCTTGTTTTTATATATTAAACATTATGAGCGTAACTATATTTAAACCTACCGGCGAGGGGCAAATTTATCAGCACGTCCGTGGAGTTGTTGATGGGTCAAAGGGACCTTTTGATAAGGCGTAATGCTCTGGGAAGAGATCTGCCAGCATGCAAGGAGACAGAATAATTGTTTCGAATAGGGATTCTCAGCAGACTCCTCTGAGCTTGTCAGCTGGTGTTTGAAGTGTGCACTGACATTGGGAAAAACTCAAGGGCAGGGGTTGAGCAGGAAACAGGCTCTCAAATGAGAACGGGAGGGGAGGGAACGAGAACTAGAGAGGAAAGACAAAGGCGGCTTCACACAAAGTGCCATTTGTGTAATAAGTTGCTTGTGTGTGTTTGTATACGTGTTGAGAGAGTTGCTTCTGAACTTTTTCTTTTATTAAATATGAGATGTATTTCCCTCAGAGACCTCGGAAGGACCCGGCAAAAAGACCTTGAGTTTTCCTTGACTTTGAGAGTCACCCAACATGAAACAAGATGTAGAAGGATACCTCACTTATAGTCTACACTCAGGTGGGTCTCCCTTCATCTGAATGTAAAGAAAGAAACAAGTGTACTTTTAGGAACTTTGAACATGATATGAAACGCCACAAGGCTAGCAAACGTGCCTTCTGGGGTGGGTTTGTCTTGTTGTGTCCACAAAAGCATGCTGTGGCCAAGAAGTTGCCCTTCAGTTTTGAAGTTGATGTATTTGTAAGTTTCTCTTAGTTGAACTTCTCTACTCTTAGTTTTAATAAGGCGCAAGGCTGTAGTGTATTGTGAAAATGTATGCTATGTCAGAATTACCATAATAATGTGATGACTATTCACGTCCTCAGACCTGGAATGGCCATTGGGGGAATCGGGAGAATTCCCGATGGGCCGCTCATAAATTCTTCCGAATAATGCTACCTATCAAATTGTGCTACCAGCACTATATTTGCACAGCTCTTTGTAGCAGCTATAGCCTAAATATTATTATATGGCGTATATTACGCATATAAGGTGAGCCACGTGACTTAAAAAAATTGTTTGTGAGGCCTCATGTAGGTAGTTATTATTATTGGTCAATTATTATATAAAGTTGTGCCTTGATAAAAGTGTGTATACAATATAATACAAATGTCAGACCTTTTCTATGATCTAACTTCATTTTCTTAGCCAAACTTTTGCAATTAATTAACAAACTGGTTCCAAAGTAATTTTCTGGTGGATGTATGAGGTCAGAAAACTACTGTGCCATTGCACAAAAAAGAATTTAAAAAAAAATCTAAAAACGATATAGTATTTAAATAAATAAATGGTTTTCTGTTAGAATAAAGGTCTATTTTACATTCACTTTGAAATTATTTCTAAATATCCATCATTTGATGTGCAAACAAATGAATAATAGTGTTTTCTTAGGGGAGGTTTCTATATACTGTCGTTGTAGGCCTCGCACAACACATGCTTGACACCGAAAAGTGTGTGCACTCCAACCTGGAACAAGGGGATAAATTATAGCAAACAACAAAAAGTTGCATGAAGTTTCCCTGGGTGTCCTTGTGACAGGCAGTGCATGGCATTAAATGGCACAGTGCGAAAAAGAGGACAACCCACTAGACAACTAGACGAGAAAGGAAACAGTCATGAAGAAAACATGAGACTTGTATTCTCTTCCTCGACACATATTAAAACAGAGCGAGGCTGGAAACGATTAAACAAAATCTACCGTCGAGGGAAAATGTGTAAAAAACTTTTTTTTTTTCTATCAGTCAAAACTGTGACAGAATTGTCACAGTCTCCTTTGAAGTCAGCGATGGAAGCCAACGAGGGACCTTGCAAGTGGGTAAATAAAAGATGGAGCATTTCTCCCCCTCTTTCCTTCGCTGGTTAATAGGGCAGCCCCCGCTGATCAAAAGCACATTAGCTTTGATTAATCAATCAATGCCCTGGCGGCCCACTCCTTCCTGTCAATGACTGGGGCCGCCAGCTAGCACGCTGAATGGAGGTTAGCGTATGATCCAGACCCCTCCTTACTGCACGCAACCATCCGGATGCCGTTCTCACGCCGAGATGCCAGCCGAAATCCTCAACAATCGATCTTTAGTCTCTTTTACTGCTTTAATTTGTGAACCCTTTCCTGCTAATGACTCTGTTTGAGGTGTATTCATTTTACCACAGCAGACTTCATCCTGTCTGTGCTTTTCTCTTTTGAAGTCATTTCAAGTTTTATTGCTGCCACGGAGGTTAAGTTTAGTACGAATTGCAAGCAAAACATTACAGAATATTTTGAGTGAAACTAACTTGTGCAGTTTATAGAAATGTTCCCTTTATTTTACAACAGTTGAGGTCCGTCAATGAGTTCAAATGGTCTGAGTTTATACTGTATATATTGTATGCCTAAAACGACAGTATATACAAACCTCCCCTAAGAAAACACTATTATTAACACAAACACACACACACACACACACACACACACACACACACACACACACACACACACACACACACACACATATATACATATATATATATATATATATATATATATATATATATATATATATATATATATATATATATATACATATATATATATATATATATATATATATATATATATATATATATATATATATACACTCACCTAAAGGATTATTAGGAACACCATACTAATACTGTGTTTGACCCCCTTTCGCCTTCAGAACTGCCTTAATTCTACGTGGCATTGATTCAACAAGGTGCTGAAAGCATTCTTTAGAAATGTTGGCCCATATTTATAGGATAGCATCTTGCAGTTGATGGAGATTTGTGGGATGCACATCCAGGGCACGAAGCTCCCGTTCCACCA
The DNA here is from genome assembly GCF_951802725.1 of Rutilus rutilus. NCBI lineage: Eukaryota > Metazoa > Chordata > Actinopteri > Cypriniformes > Leuciscidae > Rutilus > Rutilus rutilus. Next base: position 10,411,216 of record NC_140212.1, on the reverse strand, counting down.
CATCCCAAAGATGCTCTATTGGGTTGAGATCTGGTGACTGTGGGGGCCATTTTAGTACAGTGAACTCATTGTCATGTTCAAGAAACCAATTTGAAATGATTCGAGCTTTGTGACATGGTGCATTATCCTGCTGGAAGTAGCCATCAGAGGATGGGTACATGGTGGTCATAAAGGGATGGACATGGTCAGAAACAATGCTCAGGTAGGCATTGTGGCATTTAAACGATGCCCAATTGGCACTAAGGGGCCTAAAGTGTGCCAAGAAAACATCCCCCACACCATTACACCACCACCACCAGCCTGCACAGTGGTAACAAGGCATGATGGATCCATGTTCTCATTCTGTTTACGCCAAATTCTGACTCTACCATCTGAATGTCTCAACAGAAATCGAGACTCATCAGACCAGGCAACATTTTTCCAGTCTTCAACTGTCCAATTTTGGTGAGCTCGTGCAAATTGTAGCCTCTTTTTCCTATTTGTAGTGGAGATGAGTGGTACCCGGTGGGGTCTTCTGCTGTTGTAGCCCATCCGCCTCAAGGTTGTGCGTGTTGTGGCTTCACAAATGCTTTGCTGCATACCTCAGTTGTAACGAGTGGTTATTTCAGTCAAAGTTGCTCTTCTATCAACTTGAATCAGTCTGCCCATTCTCCTCTGACCTCTAGCATCAACAAGGTATTTTCGCCCACAGGACTGCCGCATACTGGATGTTTTTCCCTTTTCACACCATTCTTTGTAAACCCTAGAAATTGTTGTGCGTGAAAATCCCAGTAACTGAGCAGATTGTGAAATACTCAGACCGGCCCGTCTGGCACCAACAACCATGCCACGCTCAAAATTGCTTAAATCACCTTTCTTTCCCATTCTGACATTCAGTTTGGAGTCCAGGAGATTGTCTTGACCAGGACCACACCCCTAAATGCATTGAAGCAACTGCCATGTGATTGGTTGATTAGATAATTGCATTAATGAGAAATTGAACAGGTGATCCTAATAATCCTTTAGGTAAGTGTATATATACAGTATATATATATAAACAAACACACACACACACACAATTGACTTATTAACTTATTTATTAGTAAGTCATTGGATCATTCACTCAATCTACTCAAATCGGAATAAAAACAGTGTTGTTGCTGCTTTGGTTTTGTGTGTAACTTTTTTAGTTTGCAGAACAATAAATATTGTGTCTAAAATATTAGTTGCTCGGTATTAACTTGTTAGTTGAACTTTTGCATAAAAACAATATCACAATTGCTATTGTGTGGAATATCAGCATGGATACTCGGCCTGGGGCTGTTGAACTTTAATGCTAATGTACTTATAAGAGAATATCCACTCAAATGTCTGAAAAAAAAGAAAGAAATCAGTTCTACCAGAAAGACTCGGGAGATAAATTGATATAACAAGCGCAAATTTATTAACAGCCCAGCAAGCATAAATGTATTAAAGTTCTTTGGCGTAGGCCCCGTCCTTAGCGCGCAATGCGAGGGTAGCGAAAGCTGCATATCCTGCCTGAAGACGAAGGGCACAGCCGACCCCCTGGAGGTAAAGGAAGGGACCATCCTGGTGGTGGTGGGGAGGATGAAGGGGAAGGTACCATCTTGGTGGTGGTTGGGGAGGATGGAGGTAATTGGCATCTGCGAACTCAGACAAATGTATGTACCAATCTTTTATACTGCGAGTGTTAACATATGATTGGTTAGAAGTGAGGTAATACATGACGCACTGATTGAGTCTTCCTGGCAGAACTTACGCTAAAGCTTTCATTTCCGTTACTTGGTTAATTTTTATAGAAAGCAATGCGTTAATAACAAAAACAAAAGTTCTATTTTTTGCCCTTTCATGCCAAAAGTGAAATGAAGAAGCCTCAGACTGAAGGAAATGCAAATTAGTCAATAAATGGGAAAACAAAGTAACTTGTGTTACTTATTTGAAAAAGTAACTCCGATATTTTGTTGTAAATTAAAAAATAATGCGTTACTTTACTAGTTACTTGAAGAAAAGTATTCTGATTCTGATTCTGATTATGTAACTCACGTTGCTCGTAATGCGTTACGCCCAACACTGTTACTTGTTTCCGTTCTGATGGTCTGTTACGCTCCACAAATGTGAATGTAATTTCATATGACAGGGAAAGTAAACTTTCTTTCCAGAGTTGTGTGTGTGTGGTGGGGGGGGGGCTCCCCGTGGGGGACAGAGCGCTGAAGAAGCCCTGTTCCAATTCTGTCATTGTCAAAGTTTGACATAATAAGCGATTGTTCACGCGCCTTTGTTGAGTGATACAACACAAGAGCAAGGTCCCAATTCCTCACTGTTAATTTTTTGTTGTTTAAAGGAAAAAACACAAGATGTCTATTCCTTTAAGGGATGCTTGGCAGTGCTTATGCTAAGTAATATAATAAACCTGTCGTGATGTCTGTTTGAACACCTTTTATCTTTCCAAATCCACAGGAGGGCTCTACCTTTGCCACGTCGAAGAAAAGCGGCATCTCTGAAATTATTTAAGTAGCCCTTTTTTGAAAGCCCAGACAAGTTAAGAGAATTCACATCTAAGATCAAAGCTGTGCAGTTGCAGTGCCACTGGAGTAAGTATTGGCTCTCTAGCTTTCTATGTTGCGATCAAGTGCTGTTTTTTTTGTGGTTAAAAGGCTGTGCTAGCTTTTCCTAGCACCGACTATAAAGTTGAGCATGTCTACATGTTTACATCCAGGTGTGTGTGTGTGAACAGCTAATGAAGTGTCAAGATATGATGTCCACCAATGGAAAGCAGGCGTTTATTATGTACCAGCCAAAAGATTGCTTTATCTCTAACACCAACGTTAATGTAAATGTCAACACTTCAGCGGACTTTAGATAGATTTAAATGGTTAGTGCAAAAAAAAAAGAAAAGAAGTTCATCATTTACTCACTCATTTTGTTCCAAACCTGTATGTTCTATTGTCTTTCATGAAACACAAAATGAGAAATATTTAATTTTCTCTTTTATGTTTGACATTTTATCTGTCAAGTGTGGAAGTGTTTGAACCCATAACTAATAAAAAAGGTTATACTGAGATAATTAGAAAATAAGAAATAGTCACAATCTGAGAATAAATCAAATTGTGAGATATAAAGTCGCAATTACTTTTTACCAGAATAAAAGTAGCCCGTATGACTTTGTGTGCTATATTTCAAGTTTTTAATTTACTTTTATTCATTTAGCAGATGCTTTTATCCAAATCCACTTGTAGGATACAAGCAGAAGCAATTAACCATGTGTATGACACAATATAAGTACCATACCAAATTATTGTAAGCAGCTACAAACATAAAAAATATAGACTTTTTAAAAATAGTTTTTACTATTTTTGCATTAAAAAATCAATTATTATCTAGCGCTGTACTATTCCAGTTCAGTGATTTTTTTTTTTTTATGCAAAAATAGTACAAATAAAATAAAAATATTTGTAGATTAAATTAAGATTGCATAATGTTCCAGTTCATTGCCAATGCCATTTTGCTGCCAATGGTGTTGATGTGTCATTGTTGTAACTGTTCCTCACTCAAAGCTGTCGGATGACTTCAAAAGTTTTGAAATATAACGCAGTAGTCGTGTTGAGCCATTTATGGAGATTTTTTGGATTTTTTTTTGGTCCATTTTGGATCTTTCCAGACATTCTTGCCAGCAGCCATATCACCCTGTAGCCCAAGACTGGTTGCCCACTGAAGCTAAACAGGGCTGAGACTGTTTAGTACCTGGATGGGAGACCTCCTGGGAAAACTAGGTTACTGCTGGAAGAGGTGTTAGTGAGGCCAGCAGGAGGCGCTCACCCTGTGGCCTGTGTGGGTCCTAACGCCCCAGTATAGTGATGGGGACACTATACTGCCAAAAGAGCACCGTCCTTCAGATGAGACGTTAAACAGAGGTCCTGACTCTCTGTGGTCATTAAAAATTTGCCCACTGGTCCTTGTCCATCATGGCCTCCTAATCATCCCCATACATACTGATAGACTTCATCACTCTCCACCAATAAACTGGTGTGTGGTGGGCGTTCTGGCGCAATATGGCTGCCGTCGCATCATCCAGCTGGATGCTGCACATTGGTGGTGGTTGAGGAGATACCCCCCCCCCCCCCCCCCACCCCCCTTTTATGTAAAGCGCTTTGAGTACCCAGAAATGTAACAAATTATTATTATTATTATTATTATTCTATCATCCTAAACCGAGGTCCTGACTGTCTGTGGTGATTAAAAATCCCAAATTTGCCCATTGGCCCCCATCCATCATGGCTTCCTAATAATCCCATATATATGTTCTGATTGGCTTCATCACTTTGTCTCCTCTACACCAATAAACTGGTATTGGGTGGGCGTTCTGGCGCAATATGGCTGCCGTCTCATCATCCAGGTGGATGCTCCACATGAGGTGGTTGAGGAGATTCACCTCTTCCATATGTAGTGCTATGAGTGCTGAGAAAAGCGCTATATAAATGTATCAAATTATTATTATTATATGGTAAGAGCTACATAGTGACTCTTAAACAAACTTATTTTGTGTTCCACAGAAATAATAACATCATATAGGTTTGGAACATAAGGGTGAGTGAATAATGACAGAATTTTCCTATTTAGGTGAACCGTTTCTTTAACAACACACTGATGTTTGTGTGAGATTCGTCTGAACACCATTATATGTAAGGTTGAAGAAAAGAAAGTTCTTTCGTTAGTTTCTTTATTCATCTCTCTTCATTCTTGACAGATAAATCTGCTGGGATTCTCTCTTTTTTTTCCTTACACAAGAACATCTCTAATTTCATCAGCTCTCCTGACTGACAAGCATCATTACGGATAAAATTATCTTGGTAATTATCCTGCCGAAAAGAGATTTATTTCCCTTTGTGAGGAGGAGAGCGGATCCATGGGGCCACGCAGTGATCTGCAGCGTGGAGACGCTTCGTTAAAATAAGCATCCTAATGAGACGAGCCCTCCTGCAGAGCGCCGAGGCCCAAGAGTTACGCCTAGCAGGAGCAGGAGCTTTTGTTCAGATGTGCATTAAGTAAGCGTGAACACGGTACCGTCTGAGTTTGGAGGGCCACTTATCGAGGAATTCACAGTACGTAATTATCTTAATTTGCACCCCGGAGCCATATCCGATATGAGACCTTCCGCCCATGACTACTCTGACGTAACTCACTCGTAGGCCCGTGCCACGAAAAAGGTGTCAAGCTACTGTTGGGAATGTGAGATGATTAACAGAGAGAGATCATTGACTGAGATTGGAGATATTTAGTTTGCAAAACTTTGCCTGTAGATACAGTTTTGAAAATTTGACTATTAACTTGCTTGAACCAGACTTATCTGTTAACCTGCACTGGTTTGTTGAATTTAAAACCATGAGGAACAGAAGCTATATGGATTATCAAATGATTCTGTTTCTTAGTGAATCCCCATGAACGTTTACTTTTGGCTGAAGCATTTATCCAAGGTCATTTACAGCTATACATTTAATCAGTTGAGAGGGGATATGAACTCACAACCCTGATGCCAGTGCCATCCTCTTCCAAATGCATTGGACATATTTTGAGTGGATTTGTGATGGTAATGTTTTCTGAAAGTGATTTTTGAGTCTCCACTTAACTGTTGTTTGTGTGTTTGATTTTCATAATAGATCATTAGCAATTGTACAGGTTGACTAATTTTGTCATTAAACTCAGAGTTTAGGTGAAGCTTATGGGGAATCAAGCTCTTTACGATAATGAGCACCAGTGTTTGCCGTAATTAAGTGCAGATCAAGTAGCCTGTTTTCTTAATGGCTCTGCTAGTTAAGGGTCATTGTCGATGGATAGATTATTAAAGACTGAAAGAACTTAACAGACGCCTACAGGAGCTGCAGACAACTTTCAAGTGTTCACAAGGAGGCCTTTAACCAGAAGCTGTCATGCTGTTTCTGTGATATATCTTTTGGTAACCTTAGGTAACATTGTTGTTTGCAGTTAAAGTACTGATGGACTAAGAGAATCTTTAACATTAAGCAAGGTAAAAAGTGCCCCTATTATGCTATTTTAAAGGATCCTAGTTTTGTTTTGGAGGTTTCCTATAATAAGTTTACATGCATCCAAGATCAAAAAACACTTTCATTTTTTCATAAATACATCGCACATCACCTCGTTTCTGAAAGAGTATGAAAACAGTCTTTCTAAACCCCTCCTTTCCAATACCTCTGATTGGTCAGACGGCCCTGTTGTGATTGGTCGACCGCTTACTGCTCATGTCAGAAATGAAATGGCTATTACCATATCTGATTTTTAGCTCCAGAGGCTTCCTCAGCGCTTGATACACAGCGCTGAAAACGGCGTCTCTCGAAATGTCGGCAACACGAACCAAATTCTTCCAGGCCAACTAGTGTTTGAGGGCGGGGCAAGGTAGACTTTGTTCACAATGAAGACTGTAGGCTGGCATTATGCAAATTGTTACAGTTACATAGGTATGTAACAGGAAGCGAGACTGGAATTGCTGAAGACTCGTTTCGCCAGTTCAGAATCGATTCTTTCGTTTAGGAAGCAATAACTTATTTGTCGTGCACTTTGATTTTAAAAACTTTGCAGACATTTCACATTCACAAACAGCTATATTACACACTACATGAAAGATAATGCTTAAAAAAAATTATAATAGGGGCACTTTAAATAATGAAATGTTTTGGTTACACTTTATTTTAAAGGTATAGCGGAGGATTTTCCCGAATTTTAGAAAAGAACCGCCCTCTCCACTTTTTGAAAAAATGCACATGCGCAACACTCTACCTGCTCCCGAGAGGGAACGCCTATTAAACGTATGCACGAGAGAGCATGCACGAGCTAATAATAGCTTACATTAACTTTTACTAGCAGTGATTTTAAATGGATTTCTCCAAATAGCATGCCAAACTTTACCTGTCAAGTAGAAACTTCGCGACTGAGGCATCAGTGGGAAGCCCAACCTGTGTTTTGAGCGCACGCCATCGTGTGAATCGTGTGCACGAGTAAACATATCACCAGAATGATTGACACTTAGGAGGACCAATAGTCTTGATGATCCACCCGGAAAAAGAAAATCCTCCGCTATACCTTTAAGGTGTCCTTGTTTCAATGTAATCACTAATTATTAATACATTTAAGTAATGAGTAATAATTAACAGCACATATACTTACTATAGGGTTTGAATTAGGTTTGGTTTAGGGTTATTTGCATGATGTAATTATGCATAATTTACTGTTGTTACTATAGTAAGTACATGTAACGTGTAACAAGGACACTAAAATAAACCTTTTTTCCCTAACTTTTTCATTCTTTGTATCTCTTACTGGTTTGTTGTTCTTCTGATCTAAATTACGGTGTTTATTGTCATTTATTTAAGGTTTTATATGGAAGCCCAAAAGTCAAAATTATGAAATTATGTTTCTGAAATTTTTATGTCATTTTAATGTCATAATTTAGCATTTTTCTCATAATTTCAAATTTTTATGTAATAATTTTAACTTTTTATCATAATTATGACTTAGTATTTAATAATTTGGATTTTGATCTCATGATTATGGTTTAATATATCAACTTTTTGATCTTATTGTATCTTATCTTATTTACTGTAATTATGATTTATTGTCTTTTTTGTCATAATTATGACTTTTTTTTGGCTGCGGTTGCCGTTAAGCTCTGGTTGACATAGAAACGATATCCTATATGTGCATCCCAATTCACAGCAGACTTGTGCACTATTCTATCCCATTTTGTAGTATAAATAGCGTGAGTAATGTGTTCACACTGAAAATTCCAAAAAGAAAAAGTGCACTTCAAACACCCGGATGATGCACTTTATTATCCAGAGAGCCATGTAGTAAACTGAGGTAATTCAGACGCGTTTTTGCAGACATAAAACTGCCAACCCTGTCAAAGCGGGTCACCTTCACATGCTGATTGCATGATGCAAATTTATGGTGTAAACATGCATCCAAGCAAGTATTTGTACATAGGCCTACTCAGCGTTCTGCTTTTGAATGCCCAGGCACAGTGCATGTGACAGTGCAGGAAGAAATGTAGAGGCCGCCTTGGGTCGATACAAAAAATGTATGTGCTTGGAGCCTAGGAGGCATTCAGTAATGAAATCAATAGCTGTGCTTGGCTCCTAGCATTAAGATCATTGGTCTGGCTGTTATTTAGTCATCGTTGTCCTACAACCCGGGAGCAAGTTGGCTACCAGTGAAAAATCAATAAAGTGACACCACAGTCGGCATCCCAATTACTGGTGAGACTGGTGAGAGATCAATTCATGTGTTGGCCATTAACAGGTCCTTTTGGGAAATCATACTGCATTATTTGTGTTCGGTTCTGTCTCGTAGAAGCGCTCTCCTTCCCTGTCTCGCTCTAAAACTGTGAATTATACAAATCAACAAGAGATTGTACAGCCAAAGACCCAGTTACCTTGTTTTGCTTTGCTTTGTGCAGCCCTGACATCAGTGATTCGCAATAGCATGTAGGCTATGTTGTTAGCATTGTGTGCTATGGCCTACAAGCCATGTATGATGCAAAATGTCACTTACGAAGAAAGACATTCAATTACTATGACTTATTTTGAAAGAAAAAAAGAAAATGCTAGTTATAAAATGACTCTCGTTCTGACTCTAAATTGTGATTGGACGAGCCACGTTCAAAGTAGCAAAAAGTAATGAATACCGACCGTTTCCTGAACACTCACCCTTCTACCATTGTTTGGACAAACAGATAGATCAAGCTTCCCAACCAGCTGACTATGTTAATAAACGTCGCTTTGCCATTGACCAACTGTACTGCAAAAGTTGTAAAAGTGCATAATTGTTTAAAATTAAATACCTGATTACTTAAATGAAATGCATTTATTCTGAATTCATGTTATGTACACCACTGAAAGATTACCCAATTCAATTGAAATTCATAAGTCTTGGCAAAAGTGTTGAAACACTAGGCAGCCGTGCAGCTTGCAGTGTTCAAAGTCAAATATTTGATTAAATGTGAAACTACTTCCAAGTCTGAAGAAAAAGCAGTTAGCGTTCTTCAGGTGAGGTGCAAATCAAACACTAATGATATGTGTCTTACAGCATTACAATTCTGATGGTGAAGTTGTTGACACCTGACACAGACCACACTGTTAAATCTCTGACTGCGGCACGACATCTTTAAATCCCTTGTCCCGACACGTTGATTGACATCTCTCATGTGCTCCTCTGGCAAAGCAGCACAGTCCCACATTTCTCCCTGGAATGGTAAACACGAGGTAAAGCATATTAGTCGGAGAAGCCGGCAAATGCGACGTGTCAGTAGGAGAATGTCTCATCAGTCCACATTCTTTATCAACTAGTTCTCTGCGCCGCACTTTCTCGTGCAGCTCATCCATATGTAAAGACCAGAATATGTTCCAGCAGCGATAAGGATGTTTCTCGCACCTGCAATGCCTTACAAAAACACGAGCACAATGGCGACATGACGTGCAGCTGTTTAGCGTGACAGTGGTGTAATTGTGAGGAGGGAGAAGACGTCTTGCTCTTCACTCAGCTTGAGACAAGACCAACTTCTCGCTTCGAGATCCTCTGCTGAGGAAATTGACAGGAGCGGAGAATGACTAGATCTCTTTAGTGCCTACAATTTACATGGCATGATGCCTTATGTGTGCAGTCAACAGAATAAGGCCTAACGAAGCGGATACCTTAAACACATACCTTCTAGATAGCAATGGTTAAGTGCCAATGCACCATGCGGCGTTCAGCGTGACTGAAAACACCTGAAAAATAAGCTCTTTTATTTAGAAGTTGAAGAAAAACACCTATATTTGTTAAGCTGACAAGCTTTTTATGGAAGCTTGTTTCTGCCACTGAAAAAAACAATTGAAAAGATAATTGCGACTTTTTTTTTTTCTCAGAATTGCAAGATATAAACTTGCAACTGCGAGAAAAAGTCAGAATTGCGAGATGTAAACTCACAAAAACTCACATGACAACTTGTAATAATTCGTAGGAGATGGAAGTCATGGTATTATATCAACCATTCAAACTTTTGTTTTTTTGGGGTTTTTTTTTTGTCCTGTTACAATGCCAAGTAGCCTATGTTTAAATTTGGGTTAGAGGTTGGGCTTTATGGTAATGGCTACTTTTTTTTTTTTATGAGTTTGCCATCTTGTACAAACTCTCATGAGACCGGGTTGGAACCTATAACACTTTAATTTCTAGAAGAGTTTTGTGATATGAAGTGCTCAGTTATGACAGTATTAAGTTTGGATGTAGCATACAGATCATAATGAAAATGTACATAACTTTTATGATTAGCCTACTTAAATGCTTAAAAACACTATTTAGAAAACATTGTGTAGATTCTAAATTGAAATAAAACTTTTCAAGAAGACCTGTGCACCTGTATTAAGACCAATCTAAGTGTATAAAAGTGGTCAGAAAAGCATACGTTTTGAATACGTGGGGAATAACACATCCTATTTTGTTCCAGTGACTATTCACACAATTTCACTGCCTGGGTAAAATATTACAGATAAATTATGGAGTGAAATCAACATATTTTGCAACCCCTCACTGTTACATAACGTGACAAACAGGCTTAGGGAGTCACCATGAGAATGCAAGCCTTGCCAACAGCAAAAAGAAAAGACAAAACACAAAAGAAACAGCAATTGTTGTGTTTGATTTGGCTGGAAGACCTTACTGTACATATCAAAGTAATCTAGGATTAGTCATTGATCCACAAAGCTCCAAAGAATTAAGATGTTAACTTGACAAGAAAATCACGCTACAAGGAATGATCTGGCTCTGGTCCAAGTAGGCTGTCCTATACGGAACTACTTGCACCATAACTGAGCAATTGATTCAAAGCGCTGTGACACTTGTCATCCGCAAGAATTGTACCAGGTAAGCACGGAGCAACATTTCCCTTGTTGCCCCAATTTTGTTTGATATTGCTGCATTTGATAGGGTGTGCGTGAAAGCATGCGAGCTTTCGAATCGAGCGGACCGAAATCGAATAGCCTACTCCCATTATTATACTAAACGAAGCGGCGCAATGTATTATAATAGAAACTCTATTAGTTTCAGTGCACAGGTTGATTAAAATGGAGGCGATGTTGTGTCGGGTCGCTCGCATGCAGCGTGAACGGCGCAACAGGGTGGATGGGATGTAAAAAATAGATAGTGAGCAAAATATGGTATGGTAATAAAATTTTACAGTGTTTGTAAAGTAAGGGCTTTGATATAATGTGCATCTGTAATGAACTTGTTTATTTGATAAGTACAGTAGTGGTATTTCCTCAAATGTTCATTCAATAACGAATAATAACGATGTCCAAATCGTGAATATATTTTTCACGATATCGGATCCTTTTAATGGACCGGTTGAACCGGACTTGTTTACGAATCGAATCGATCCGAATGGGAATAAAGTTTAGCAGAAAATCTAACTGCAGAAATGATCAAACAAATCATGATTGTAGCTATGATGACAGACAGTTTTAAACATAGCCTACAAACAAAGTGGTTTTTAATAGGCCTAAACAGTGTAACTGACTGTATGTCATGCTGTAGCAGAACAAAGCGTGCAAGTAATAGGCTGCTGTATTGCAGACTTGCTTTATGAACCAGTTATTTGAAAAGATTTGTTCAAAAGAACCGTTTCACAGAAAAATGAGTTCCTACAAGTTCTCACATCTATTGGTCAAGACATAACATGCTGCTAGGAACTTTTATTAGGCTTCAATGAATAAAAGCAGAAAATAAAATGTTCCTACCTGAACAAAATAGTAGGCCTAATAAGCTATAGGTCTACGTGCATGTGCGTGTTTTACGATATCTTAATGTCTGTCATTGCTCTGTCATTTTCTATATGTTGTCCTCTGAAGGAAATTTAGCAGAATGGCTCACCTGATAAACAGCGATGTGTTCCTGGCCTTCTCCACATATACTACTATTGTCATTCTCAAAATGATGCTCATGTCTCCTCTGACTGGATACTTCAGGATGACCAGAAAGGTGCAGTTGGTTTAGAAAATTCAGTTTGATATGATTTGCAATAAAGAAATAAGTGACTTAAAAAGACTGACTGATTCTGCATTATGTTACAATTAACTTGAACATTGGATCTAAAGCACTAATTATAGTGTAAAGGTTTTATCGTGTTGCTCCTCAGCAATTAATGTCTTTCTGTTCATCATACAGGCCTTTCAAAACTGGGAGGACACTTGGATGGCCAAAAAAGATCCAGAGGAGAGAAAGAAGATGCTCCAGACAAATCCTGATGTAGAACGTGTCCGAAGGTAATAGAAAAGGACAGATCTATCCTCATTTAACCTGTTAATTGCATATATTCTCAGTGATTTTTGCTCTTTAATCACAGATGCCATCTCAATGATCTGGAGAACATCATTCCCTTTGTGGTGATCGGTCTCCTGTATGCACTGACGGGGCCGGATCTCTCCACGGCTCTGTTGCACTTCCGAGTGTTTGTAGGTTCACGTTTCATCCACACAGTGGCTTACGTGATGCCTCTGCCCCAGCCTAGCAGAGCTCTGTCCTGGATGGTGGGAATGATCACAACTTTCTCAATGGCCTACAGGGTTCTCACAACAGCACTCAATCTCTAAAGACGCCGTTGCTCTGCAGAACGGGAGAGGCTTGTTTCATATCTTTTATTGTCCCTGCTTTATTTTTTGATACACTGTATGCAATTCATAATGAAAACTGTCAACAATTCATCTCTATTTTTGAGGAATTTGCAATTCCCAAACTACAGGTATTCACGTATTCGTCTGTCTATAAAGGTGCTAATGGCACTGCTGAACTCCCAATTTTTGTTATCAGTCAACAAGTCATTGTCACAGTGACTCAGCATTCAAAGGAGGGTTATCAATGCTGACAGTCTGTTTAGGATGCATTCCAAGTGCTCAAACCTGCTTTTCTTCAATACTTGTGAAACCTTTTTATTTTAGGTTTCAACTTTATAATTTGTACCCCCGGTTTCACAGACAAGGCTAGTTCCAGACTAAAATGCATGTTTGAGCTGTTTTAACTGAAAGCAACTTGCATCGGCGTGTATTAAAATATGTCAGTGCCATTGTTTTATCTCAAGATGCACACCAGTAATGTTTATTTTTTCTTAGGCATGTTTTATAAAAGCTACTTAAACTATAATGCCCAAACCTGGCTTAATCTAAACCCTGTCTGTGAAACCAGGCTGTAATATATATTAATATATATTATCATTTGTAATGACTTGAAGGATGACTTGTGTATGACTTAAAGGATTCTTTATTAAACATTTTGCAACATATCTATCACAGTCTTATTTGGTCTACTCGAGGGTGCAAAGAACACTTTGAGAGACATTACAAAATCAGTACGATTACAGTTTGCCATGCCAAACGATGCAGTGTGCAACATTTTTGCTGTTTCATAAGTTTTGTTCCATATTTGTTTCCATGTTTAAATTGAGCTAAAAAAAATCTATGAAATAGACTATAATGTGGCACAACTTACCCCATGCAGTGTGGCAGGGCAGGAGACACTACTGGTGCATGTAAGAGCAATGTGTGTTCAGTCAGCTGTATTTTCTTCTTGGGACATATTTTGTTGGAGAAATTTTAATTACCTTAAGGTATGTGCTTATAGAGTAAAAACAAACTCACCCATGAGAAATATTAATAAAAATGAGATACTTGGCTTTGCTACCGTCATGCTCCATTGTTTGAGCTACAGCAACGTGCCTGAGGAGGTCACCAAATTGCGCAACAGACAGTTGCATTAATGTAAGAGTTCGTCTGAATGTGTACGTTATTTGCATGCGAGGGCGAGGCTTGAAACTCTACCACCCATCTGACGTTAGAAGAGCTGTGAAACTGAGTGGAGTCAAAAAAAAAAGGTGAGAAACGCGTCAAAGCGCCAACATTTAGAATGCTCAGACTTCATTTTAACCTCTTGCTTTTGTAGTTTTGTTTAGTTTTCTTATGTTTTATTAAGTGCCTTTCATTTGACATTCCAGAGAGACCGCCTTCGGCGTCCTAGTTTGCTCTATTGTTTCCAACTCGTAAACAAACGACACATTGCATGAAAATGCATGGTGTTACAATGTTAAACGTTTATAATATGAAAACCTTTCAATTGTGCTATATGAACAGTCGAGAAAGGCATATTTTGTTCTGTTCATGTAACTTAACTGCACTAATACCAACTTAGAAAGGACACTAACGACTCAATGCTTTTAAAGGAATATTTGCTTACGTTTCCATAACTGTTTTTGGTGGGATTTTTGTCCACTTTCTGTAAAGAAAACTCTATGAATACGAAATTTGAAACTTGGTTTTATGATACTGACAAGATTAAACTGGGAGCTGTTTTGGAACATGGTACACTAGTCAAAGCTGGTATAAATTGGTTAGTTAGGGTGATATAATACATTTTCTATCAAAATAACTAGTAATGCTTTTGTGAGAATTATCTTTTTGCTTTGTTTATGTTTTTATGTATGTTTACTTTTTGTTTTTTCCCATTTGTAAATTTGAATAAAGATGGCGGAAGTTGTGCACATGATTGACAGCGAGGTCTTCCTGGCCTTCTCCACATATGCAACCATAGTCATCCTCAAAATGATGTTTTTGAGCCCCATGACTTCATACTATCGTTTGACAAAACAGGTACACTACGTATTGTTCTCAACTTACAGCTTATACAAACCGTTATATTTTCTTATTTTTACAGATTTAATGACTCCTCTTTTAGGTTTTTGCAAACATTGAGGACACCACCTTGGCGAAGACCACAGAAGACAGGAAGAAACTGGTCAGGTCTGATCCGGATGTGGAAAGAGTGCGACGGTAAACTTGTAAACCGTTTTATGACAATATCACTGGGTGAGCGATGAAGGTTCGAATGATGTTGTCTCTTTCTGATGCCTTTGTTCTTGAATCACAGATGCCATCAGAATGACCTGGAAAACATTGTTCCCTTTGTGGTGATCGGTCTTCTGTATTCACTCACTGGGCCGGATCTCTCCTCGGCTCTCTTGCACTTCCGGGTGTTCGTGGGGTCACGCTTCATCCACACAGTGACCTATGTTATGGCTCTGCCCCAGCCTAGCAGAGGTCTGTCCTTTGGTGTGGGGTTGTGTGCAACCGTGTCTATGGCCTACAGGGTGCTCACCACCTCTCTTTTTCTCTAATGGATAGCGCTCACTTCATTTAAAATAATTGAGTTTTCGTTTACATGCTTTTTGCAGTTTTGCGTGAAAGAAAATGCCCGTTTTTTTTCTTTCTTTTTTTACAGAATTTTTAGTGTGTTTTCTATTGGTTTTCAGTGCCAGACCCCCTTTAATGCACTTTATAGTGTAATGCTAAAACTATGCCTTTAAACTGCTGATAATACTTAATATGATCTTAAACCCCTGGCACACATTCGAGGATGAGCTTTGACCTGGATTGTACATTGAAGAGACATTTGTTTTTTGTTACTTATTAATCATGAGCAACAGACTTTGAATAACAGCTTTAGATTCTGTCAGATAATTAGGCATTTATAAGTTTGTGCATGTATTTTCACACCATTTGCAAAGAAAAGCACGGGGAAATATTCAATTAGCATTTTATTTTCAGCAGGTTTAAAGAAGGTTTGGCCAACAACAACAAAAAAAGGTTATTAATGGATTAAATAAAGTTTGAAAATAAAAATGAGAATTTTTCTGACAAATGGTTGCGATTAATCTTTTAAACTTGCAAGTGTGCAAGAAACCAGTGCTTGTATTGTCCACTAGAGGGAGCTATTTGAAAGCCCAAGTAGTACTAATGTTTACATTCATGTTTGTCTAATGCACATGGAGCACTTCTTTATTTTTCTCTAATTAACCCTTGACATGCAAAACACTCATTCCTCTGCACTCTATGTCTATTCTGCCTCAACCGATAAATTGAACTGTTTTATACTGCCACACTGCTGCACATAGATGATGTACATTAGCAGATGTTTGTTAAAAATAGCCCTGCTTAACAGAACGACGAATGGTTTCTTGTTATTCCTGCTTCACACATTACCTTGATATGTTTTGAATAGCTTGTAAACGTATTCCATGGAACTATGAAAAATCGAATCGTTAATTAGCCTATAAGATAGGCTATTTAAATGGTGTCTTTCAGTGTTTTGTCTTGAAGTGTTTCAGTCTTTATATAAGATTTCAATAAAGTTCCATTATTGAAGTCAAACAATCTAAGTTCACTTTATTACGATGACATTTAGGTAAAACTAAGGATCTCAACACAGCCATGACCAATCAAATCTTCTGAAAATCAACTTCGAAGTAAAGCAAGAATATCATAAATTCTGCATGAAAGAAAAATGAAGGTAAGTGAAAATATGCATTATATTTGAGTTTAAGACTGTGTTTTATCTAGCATTGCAGCAATTTAGTTTTACACGGGTAAACAACTCTGGGATCTCAAAGTCAGCGTGAAATAGAAGTTGCAACAGTCTTTCGTATTGTGACATATTTCCAAAAGCAATGGCTGATTGAACAACAACAAAAAAAAATTGTATGGCAGGATTTTATTCAGCAGTTATTTGAATTATGAAAAGTGAGTGTTGTGTGAGTCATAACACAAGAAGAGCAAGTTATGACATTTTGATAAAAAAAACTCCCCCCCAAAAGGTAAATGCATTAAAGAATCGTTCACATTAAGAGTAGAAGTGTGCATAAAAAAAAAAAAAAACAACCTTGAACTGGCCTTTGAAGCTGTTTGAAAAGAGATTTATATTAAGGACGCAAAAACTAGTTAAAGGGGACCTATTATACCCCTTTTCAAAGTCTTGATTTTGCTTTTGGCTTCAACTAGAACAGGTTTTCATGGATTTTTCACATGTGTTATGTTGTTGGTGCAGCACCTCTCTTCCCAGTCTGTCAGTAATGCTCTGTTTAGTTCCTGTCTCTATTGAAGCCCCTCCTTCCAAAAAACGTAATGTGCTCTGACTGGTTGGCTGGATCACTGTGTTGTGATTGGTCAACCGCTTCAAACGTGCTTTGGAAATGTCACGCCCCTTACCATAACAGCATTTCAACATACTAATAATGCAACGAGGTCTCGCCTTTTTGTTTTTTAATGCCTTCGGCGGGAATTATTTAAATGAGAAATATTGTGACGTGTACGTTCCCAGAAGAAAACTCAAGACTACAAATCGAGGTGTTTCAGGGAATTCAGAAACAGTGCTTGCTGATATGGAGAATAACTCGTGGAATTTGTGCTTTGTAACTTTGCAGACCTTTCCCATGCTCAAATGAAGAAAGTTGGAAATGTAAAAAAGCATAATAGGATCCCTTTAAACCAGCTTGTGTCTTGATTATTTGAGCATCCTTCAGCTGCTTCGTCTTTCTCTTTAACCAGCCCTCTCCTGGTGACACAGTAAATACTAGTACTTAGCCCCAAGGTCGCCACTGCTGGCCATGCATATGCCCTGTAAAGGCTTTTTCTCATTTGTTTTGGGCCTGTGCCCAGCTCCAGGCTGTGCAATATTTCAGTCAAGCCAAGCATTTTACAGGCCGGGCAGATGAAGAACAGCTAAACCTTGCTCTGTGATCAATAATGACTGATCCGCCCACAAGGGGCTCTCTCTCCGCTGGGGAAGAGCTGGGTCCGGCCTATCCGAGAAGATTTTTTTTGGTGGAAACTCAAGGCTCTTGGAGTCAACCTTGAAGTTGTTCCTTAGATGGACATTCTGTAAACAGAGTCGAGACTGACACATGCCTGAATAAGCGCTAGTGGTGTATATATATATATATTGATAGGCATATGCTGTACTGTTGTATTCCTCCCACACTGTTTCTATATTACAACAGACACATCATATATTTCTCAGATCTTCCCACTGACTTATTGTAAGGTTCGTTAACTGTACGGATGCTTAATTAGCCTGCACTTCAAAGTCATGGCGTGGGCCAGTATCAAGGTTTAGCAGAGATTTATATCACACAATGGCTCCATGGGTCCTGAAAAATTAATGAACGCTTAGCCGGGATCCGACTTATAGGCGACACGGCGCAATATAAATCAATTTGAGTTTGAGCCTTGCAATTCGGAAGCGACCGTATCTGCTGGACTAGGCGTTTTTAGAGTGTTTTTAGAGGTGCATCATCGGTAATGCGGACGAAATAGGTCAGGGGCGAGATGTGAATGCACGGTCTCGTGACCTTTCTTCAATGACGGCATGCTTTCTTTCTCATACGCGCACACGAACTAACGACTTGTGAGTTTATGTGAAGTAATTATGGGTGCAGAGATCAGCCATAATCACATTGAGACAGAAGCGAGCGCAGGTCAGGACCATATGTTTGACTCCTTTCTCAGTGCGAGAACAGACTTCAGTGGAATGTGAACATAATAAGGACTAACTAATGCCTTTCGCATTGCTGCTCTCTTCTCTGCCCTTCATCTCTACCGAAGCCCATTACTGAGCTCAGAGAATTGCAGCAAGCTTGTCTCTTTTTTTCTTGTACACTTGTCATTGCCATTTATACACAGGAAGTCATATTATCTCATGTGGGGTAAAACTCACCATTGAAATGGCTACTTGAAGGGGCAAATAAATCTACCTTCAATGCTCAGTGAAGCAAATGCCCTGTGTTGACTCAATGATTTCAGCATATTTATCTCAGCGTAACGCCTAATAGATAGCCTGTAGGCCAAAAGTCATGAGAAAGTGGTGCTTCATCTAACATTTAAGCATAAGCATCATTTCGGTGCTTGTGTTAACAGCCGGAACATATAGCTGCAAGTGCAAAAAGAATTTCAGCGCTGAGCCTATTTTTGCTGCATTACGAACAAAGAATAACCTGAAAATGCCTGTGACCTTTTTTCAGCATAATCTTTTGCAATAGACTTATGAAGTATTATAAGAGCTAATATCTCACAGATTGTTAGAAAATCGATGTCTATCAGCCTTGACACAAGCTCACATTTACTTTCTATTTAGTAAATCTGACTGAATCTGGATGATTTAGGGGTGTTTACATGACACCATTTTCAACTAAAAATGCCACTTTTTATGCGTTTTGGCCGTTCATTTACATGACAGTGGCGTTTTGGGGCCTGAAAACGGGTTTCAAAGTGAATTTGTGAAAATGTTGACGTCATGCGCATGAATACGTGTTCCGTCAATAGGCGTGTAGTGTTTCTTTACAAAGTGACATCGCCAACTACTGGCCTGGCATGTATAAGACAACGTTTTTTTAGTTGCTTTTGCGGATCCGTGTGAACGGGGATTGTTTCGACAACGTTATCGTCTGTACGCAAAACGCTCAAGGACATCGTTGTCGTGCAAACGTACCCTTATAGACACACTTTGTGGTTTGGGTTCCATTCTGTCTAGATTAATCACCAAATGTGGTACCTTTCTCCATGTAAACTATATTTCATGATGATCAAAATCTCAATAGCAGAGTTGTGTGTCAGTGCCATTCATAATTGAATTGAGAATGCATTTTAAATTCCAACTGAATTCCTGAATTGGAATTGAGATACCAAATATGATGCAGAACTGGAATAATAATAAAAAAAACATTAAATAAGGAAGCAGAATTAATTTGAACATTATATAACTGTAATTTTGACTAAAATGAAAGTTATTCAAAACTTTGTTTGCTTTATAGGCCTTCCTCTTCCTGTCATTCCCAATTCATATTCCATTTCAGCTGTGTGGGGTGTGGCCAATTTAAGTTAAGTTCTCCATATCTTCCTCAATAGCTCACTTCTTATAACCATTTTATAATGTATGAATGATGAATTAATGATCATTAAAATACTCATTTTGGTAAGCTAGAAATCACTTTTCTGCTGCTGGTTTAAAAGCATCATGCAATTCTGCAATTGCAGTTACTTTGCTGCTTATGCACTGTTTATGCGTGCAGTGTGAATCAGGCCTTATAGAAGAAACGATTTAAACTCGCACCTCGAATCCCATAATAACAGTCACTAAGGCAATGCCCTGACCCAATCTACTCCAAGCATTGGCAAAGCATGACCTTTACACATGCGTTTCAGTTGGAGATTTTGAGTGTTGTAGCTAGGGGACTGTTAGACTTGGCTGGGGTCAGCAGATATCCTATGCTGATCTTAGTGATTGGATCGTAGGTGATTACCATAAGCAATTTAAATGATATTGATTTATCCTCTCGCCTGCTGTAATTGAACACCGCGACCAAGCCCCCGCACCCTTTTCACTCTCTCCTTTTCCTCTTTTCACTCTCGCATTAACGAAAATGCATTCAGCGGCCCGAGGAGCGCCCATAAAGAGGAAAGGATCCGGCCTTGAAGGGCCAATCAATTGGCAGTTTGCCACGGCAACAATGGAATTGTTCAATTAATATCCTATCTCTGGTTAATTTAGCTGCTTAGAATCCCCCCTCACCCCCCCCCCCCCCACATCATACACAGGGAATGTCGAGGTAGCAGTGGGACTTGCTCCAATTTGGATGCAAACGTCCTCCATGTTTCTCATCTGGACAAGAATAATAGAAGAAAATGTTGTTTCCTGAGAGCTTCCTGCCAGATAACCCCCCTAGTGTAATAACCTTGGGAGTTAATCAACTTCTTTTAAATCAAACGCCTAATTTGAACGATAATTATAATTTGGCATTTAGATAACATTGACTAAGCACTTGATTGAGGCAACAGGACAAAAAACAGGCCTAATGGCAATTCTTCCCATGAAAGCACCGTCAAATAAGTTTCGGTATCTACAATATTCTGTCGCGCTCTTATGCAGAGCTATATTTGGCACTGGGATCAATTAATGAATGGAAAAACTCCACCTGGGAGACACGCTCGTGCGTTCTCCATTTTTCACCTACCTTTCCAGTACCTCGAGAGAGTGCGCAAATTTCTTGTTTTAATATTTTAGCGCTCTGACTTAAGCTTCGGAGTTCTCTGCAGGTAGCGTACTAGATCATCTTGACATTTCAAAGTACTGAAACCTTTGGAATAAAGTGTTTTTTATTTCATTCTATTAACATAATTTATGTTTGTCAGAGAGCCCACCTCTGTGGAAGTCAAATAGGGAGGGGTCTTGCCATAATTCATCGTTACATGGCTCTCCGTGTGTGCACGTATGTGTGTGTGAGACACATGATAGCGGCTGTGCGCGAGACTCGCAGACATTCGACTTCATTACTCAGGTCTGAAACATTGATGAGGCAGAGAATAGACTCAGCCGTCACCATGTGGAGTCTGTTATCATGAAAAGATTAAGCGCTTTTTTCTTACTCAGACAGAAAGTTGATGTGATGTCATCTCGATTTTAGCCAATCACGGTCAAAGATTAGACCCAGATGACCTCTAGGAAGTGGATAGCAATAGCATCTTTCTGAACTGCCCCTCTTCCTCAAATCTGGACAACATTTTTGTTACCTTTCATTAAATACCAGAAAAACAACTGTTAACTAAAGACAAACGTCTTTGAATATTGGCTTGTCAGTGTTTCTAGGTCATTGAAAGTGTTTTGAGAAGTTGCTATGCTGTTGTTTGGTCCAGAGTAATAATTCATGCTTTTTTCAATGTTGTTTTGTTTCAGAAATCTCACAATCCAGTCCATGAGATGTTTTCTGTTTATTGTCCACCATTGATAGTACAGTAAAGAAAAGACTTGAGAATGAGATTGAGAATTCAAGCTTAACTGGGACTTGAATTACCTTGGCCACCGCTTTGACATATTTTCTTTTTAAATTAAGTACAGAAATTCAGTGGCATTTGAGTGTCAACTATTAGCTAAAGACAAGCATTGAAACATATTATGAATGTTGGTTTGTCAAAAAGTTGATCAGTTTAAAGGTAATTATGAAAGTACTCAACTGGGCAAATTGAATCTACGGTATCTATGCATTTGATCTATGAATATAGATATAGCCTGTTGTCAGGTAGTTAGAAAGGTGAGTGGTTGGTAGGCTGTTGCTAGTTCCACAGTCCTTTCCAATATCCCACTTTTATTGACCGAAAATGATGGGGGAAGAAGTTGAAATGAGATTAAGAATGCGTGGCAAACTCCAACTTGAATTTCCCACATGAGCACCACAGCTCAATGTACCACTTGGCCACCGCTCTGACATGTTTTCCATTTAGAGCTGTCAAATTGGTTTCAACCAACCTACTGTACAAACTTGAAAACCTGAAGATGAAAGTGACATTGAAGGCTCTGCACACACAAAAAAAACTTGACCTCAACAATTTAATCTTGGGAAAGATATATTTGATTTATTTAACAATATTGTTGTATTGATTAGAGCGAATAGATTCCTACAGCAGTTTTCTGTGGATCTATTCAGTTATGTCCCCAGTATATGCAGCAGACCTTCAATATTCTTCTTTCATGACCCCATTGGGCATACACACATCACACCTGAGACCTTGTGCTGTTACAGTGGCAAAAGATTCAACTGATTTAGCTTCTCCAATGACTTTAAATGCTTTAATGCGGCAGTTTTGTTATGTATGTCGCTGTGCACGAGAGTGTTATACAAAAGTTGTTTTCTCTGTGGATGAATCTAGACTTTCAAAGCTCCAGGGAAACAGTATGTTGTGCGCTGCAGTGAAGGTGCAACGGGATTGTCTCTCAGCATCAGCTCAGCTGCACCTTCATGAGGCCATGATCAGAGACAGAGCTGAAGCCAGTCTGAGGCCCCTGTTTGGAGCTTCGCTGCCTACTGAAAGAAAATCAATAACCTGGAGGCAAGCTAATTAACTGAAAATCATTTAACCCTGTCTCAGCAATACATAAAAATGTGGCTGCTATGAGGAGCAGAGTTAATAATAGATAAATCTGCCCGGTTTTATGAAAGAAATAAAAGCTCTTTCAGAGGTTGTGAGGGACCTGAGGGAGACCGCTGGCAGCTCAATCACTCTGGAAATATCATTCAAATCCATCCTGTCAAAAACTTCCAATAGGAATAGTTCTGGACGATGTCATGATAAAAGGGAAATTGATGCTGTCCAGCTCTGTCAATTATAGGACCATAATAGACTGCATGTTACAAAGGTGTTGCAGCATTGTACATGCGTCTTTACAGAAGACAGCACAGTCCACTCAAACTATTCAGTCTGATGGAAAAGCAGGGAAAATCATTTTGAACTTGTGGTGCAGACGTTTGATTTCTGCCTGACGTTACAAATAATTGTGGTTTTAGCATCCCTATTACCGTCACAAATCTAGGGAGTCGAAGGCACAGCCTAAAAAGTCCTAAGAGAGATTTATTTGGTCTTCGTATACTGTGTTTTTGCTCACCCTGTGGCACTCACCAATCAATAATTGAACAGACCGAGGAGAATAGCTTCTACGCACACCGCACCGTTTCTGAACATGCAGAAACACGGGAGAAACTCATCTGGAGGTGAAATAAATTGCTTGAATTCCAAATACAGCCTTGAAGGATAGAGAACTTCAGAATGACTAACGTGCAAATGTTTGGCAGCACTTTTTTTTTGCATTAGAGGTAAAAATCACATGTTTGTTTGTTTTTTACTTTTGAGAACTATTCGATATGTTTGAGAATCTAAATTAACATCAAGAAAAGTAAAAGCAAGGAAAGTAGGTAGTTTAATTGCATCAAATAACTGAACTTCCCTTAAAGTTTTGACAATCATGTAAATGATCAATATTTAACAGACCAAACAGATGTATAAACGTATGTAATATAAACGTAATAAATGTATGCATTTATTAAATGTAATGATAAAATGTTTCACATTTCACGCATGCAACCCTCTTTTGCTAGCCTGGGTTTCCCCATGCTGCCTTGAGCGCAGCGCGATTTTATTCACGCTGCTAGGCAGTCTGGATACCATGGACCAGATTTTCCCCTCAGCTAGGGAACCAATCACAGAACGGGGAGGGAGCAGCAAGACGATGACGACATCTATGCGACACACCGAAGCAGTTTGTTTATATCTATGGCTCCAACATGACAGACGTAAAAATATATGCATATTTTTAGGAACATATCTACAAAAATATGCCTGTATTTCAAGTTGATAAAATAATTTAAAATCCACATCAGTTTATTATTTACCACCTCCCAGGATCTATAACGTTACCTAGGCTACTTTCACTTTTAAAAATTCATCATAACTGCGCGCGCGCGAGATGGATGCTGAGGAGTTGAAGAAAAGAATAGCTAGTGGAGATTGTAAAGTTGTCGACAATACGTCATCAAAAATCAAGTCCAGTGTGTGGGAGAAATTTGGAGTTATCTGAAGAAAATATTGTGAAAGGCTTTGCTGCAAACATTTTTGTGTTGGATAGCCGCAAATGTGGAACTTCATCCCTGAGGAAGCACGCAGAAACTGCGGTAACAAAGCAGTTCTATCGAACAGTATTTTTCATATTTAACACTGTTAAGTATGTGTGGTGTGCAGGGCGTGTTTGAACCCAGAATTGTCAGATGTAGGCTAGACGAAATTGCGTGGCAGATATAGTGTTGTAGCCGCGTCTGTTATTAGGCTACTCAGTTTTGTGGTAACGTTAGCCATGTTCTTCATGTACCGGCCTTTTGACAGCTTCGGCTGAAGGTGTCCTTGTGTTAGCAGCTAATTGTCGTGTAATAACTTCTGTATGACCTGGCAATAAACATTTTTGTAAGTGTGTCTATAATGTGATTGTCTAAACTGATTTTATTTCGGGTGCGGGTCGGGTGTCGGTTCTATTTTAAGCGGGTCGGGTGAAGATTTTAATTAGTGCTGCTGTCGGAAAACTGGTCGGGTGCTGTTTTAAGCACTGCGGGTACGGGCGGGTGCGGATTTACAAAATCGGACCCGTGCAGGTGTACACATAAATCTCTGACCCATCGTCGTCTTCTTCGTTGAATATCTGTCGCTCTACATACGTCATCTGGTATAATTGAAACGATTGGCTATGAGCTACGTACAGGCGCATTTGATAGACATTTGTAGGGCCCAATAAACGGCTCTGGGCATTCGTAAACCACGCCTCAAATACGAGAAAATGAACATGTAGTTCCCAGACCACGTCTCAAAGAGAAAGTGGTCTGACGTTAGCTATAGGCTACTCTTTTGCATCATTTTTCGAATTACACAAAAAAAAGTAAATTTCTTACAATTGACACCTAAGATGTAACATTTGGACCGTAATTGATTTACAATTTTTTATATATATCAACCTTCAATCCTGGTACTCAATTTATTGTAAGAATTTTCTTTATTTTATGGGGAATAGAAGTGTATCTAAAACAGAGTGACGGCTTAATTTGCACTAAATTTGCAACTCTGTTACTCATTCTCATTTATATATGATTTAGTGTCATTTGATAATCATCATTGTCAAATCCTCTATTCTCCTATTGTATATGTAGAATTCATTTGGAACAATATAAATAACGGACCATGACTCTAACATGAGACTTGCTACTGCCAACACATTCACAGACATTGCTGTGAGCATGTAACATACATGAAACAACCCCCGTAGCAGATCTACAGGTGGAGCTGGGGAAGGTGGAGGGATTTTGAAAGCGTGCTGCAGTCTCTTAATCTTAATTTGAATGTTGAGCCGCAGCTCATTGGCCGCTGATGCAACAGCAGCCAATCAGCTGCGCTATGTAGAAAACGATGTGATCGCTAACACATTGAGTTAAGGACCTATCAGCCTGCACCATCTAGAGTTTCATGACAGAACTTTGTATTTTGTAGAATGTCTAAAGTGGATGATTGACGTAAAGTGTAACCCTATTTTGTGAACCCTTAATTCTTAGTATTTCTACACATAAAAGTGTAAAACAATATTTTTGTATTTATGTGATTCTAGTTGTCGTCTTGTACGAAGATCTGAAGATCTAAATGTTGGTCAGATTTATGCAGAAATACAGAAAGTCCACGACCACGACTGTAATAGTGCCTTGAGTTGCTGGGAGTTCAGTGTTGTGGTTCAGATCTGGCTTAGGAGATTGTGATCCAAACAATGGCAGAAGTCCTTCTAGACACAAATAGGGATGAACTCCGTGTGCAGGCAGGCAGGTGATAACCAAACACCATTAAGTGCATGACCTGCAAAAGCCTCCATGAGCTGTGAAAAAGCTCCATTACTTTAGGGTAAAGAGGGGTGAACGCAGAAAGGCACTTTTCTGCCGAGAGCAGGCCTTAATGTGGTGCAAATGGGCAAGAGTGCATTGTCATCTTCAGACTTGATGCACTACCATTTCAGCCTGACAGACGCAGTTCACTTATTGCCTATACATGCCTGCTTCCAAAGAATAGACTGTGTACCACCCATCAATTCTTTCAAAAAATACTTAGGGTTTAGGCTGTGTTCGAGCCATTTTTAACACTTTCTCGTTGAGCTAATGGTTCCGTGTGTATGCCAGTAGTTAATCCACAGTGAGCTTTCCACCCAATTACGACTTTGTGCTTACAAAGCATCACATAATTGTTGCTCAAAAGGGAACGCCATGGATTCACTCTCATTGGTTCAGCCCGTCAGTCATCTGAACCAATTGTCACAGCAAGGGAACATGGTCTAGATTACTCTGGATATCTGGGCTCTCATCCCTGCCGAGACCAAGAGCAGATTCCTGGGCAGAAAGAGGAAGAAGAAGAAGTGAGAGAGAGGGTAGCTACATGAGTGCTTATTACTTCTCACAAACCTTGTCAGTGAGTCCCAAGCGCAGAGCGGCAGATTAATTTTTGACGAAGCAATCGATTGCGAAATACTTTTTTCCCTTCCTCCCATCTCCCTAACACAGACAAGTCTAATTTGTTACTTATCTTACACCAACTTTGAGCATTGTCAAATTGTACCTTTCAGCTGTTTAATATCACTTGTTGCCTCTTAAACACTTGATATTTTACTGCCAACCCTCAAAAAGGGTGATGAAGAATGTGAAATCAAGACGCCCAGGGTGCGATTGGGATCGTTCTCATCCTAATATGGCCTCCACCTCCTGTTTGGAGTCTCTTTCATGACCTGAGGTGCTCGTGTGAAATGCTGATGTGGAGTCTTTCCCTCTTTACACTGACTCTCTCCCTCAGGTCTTTCTTCTCCCCATTCTTCCTCCTGGCAATAGATATGATCTCCTCAGGGGAAATCATTACCATCCCAATACTTTCATCCACCAGCCCTTGTTTTAAGCTCTCATCATTTGATTAAGTTTAGGGTGGAGAGTGTGGGGGGAGGGGGGAAATAAAATGTCCGAACGAATAAATAGCTCCTGGAGGACTCTTTTTAAGATTGGGGTGCTCGTAGGGTAAAGAGAGTTCAGTATGGTCTATAGGGATGCTCTTCATCTCCACGTGGTGCTTGTTTATGAGCAAAGAGCTGTGATTGTGAGTGGAGATTCAAACTAGCAGATGTTCTGCACCTCCTTGGCCCATTTGCAATGGAAATGAGAGTTGTGGGCTGCTACAGGGAAGTCAGTTGTGTCTAATATTTCCAGTTATATGTTTCTATCAAGCACAACAAGAGATGATAGAAACTAGATTTTCTCACTTTCTTCAGAAAAGTTAGATGGTCTTGATGGTCCACCATCAAGTCTTCATTGCTGGATTTCCATCCAAATGTTTCGGAGTGCACTTCTAAACATTCAAATAAAGGCGATGCGGAATATTATTAAATATATTATGCACTTGATCTTTAAGTTCCTTATTGGTCCATACTTCTCCAAGCACAAATGGTTGAACTACTGTACATCTATGATAAAAAATAAGCTGTTTTCATGACTTTAATGTGCATTGAGTTTTGAGGAACTCCTTAACATCAATGGATGGACACATGTTCCTTCCTTCAATGCAAAGGTTTGGTCACAT